>NC_140114.1:4103911-4703911 GCF_964237585.1 Gallinula chloropus | reverse complement strand
AAATTCACCTCCCAGATGGACAGTAGGCATCATTTGTTTATAAGTATCTATAATATCAGGTGGAGCTGGATCTCCTGACTCACTGATGGAAAACAGCATCCCTTCATCCAAAAGAGATTAGACAAGTTTTGGGGATAAGAAAGAGGAAAAGTTTCCAGCTGGTGCCCATTTCCTACTATTTTTCAGGAAAAATTCCTGTGAAATCTTGCTCAGACTTAGAAGTCTAACTTAAAATGTGTGTGCTGCATGCCACATTGCCACAGTGGAGCAGCAGCTTTGCTGCAATCCCTATGCAGTGGCCATCTATGGCCACCTTTAGTGCTAGCATGGACTAGAGAGGTGTCAGGGGAAAAGCTGAGTGTTCTCTCTTGTGCTGCTTTCTGCTTTCCAATGCCTCAGGCTTGGGTGATGATCCTACAGATTCATGCTAAAAAAGGCATACAAAGCCAAACATCTTTTCTCTGCCTGATCCAAGAAGTAGTGGGGAGTTGAGAAGCAAACCCATCCCACAGTGTGTTTTTTTCTCAAAGAAAAGTTGGCATATATGGCAGATAGAGTCTGGGATCTCAGAACGACCAGCTGAATGACTGGGCTAAGGACTGAAAGTGACAGTCAGGAAATTAGACCAAACTCTTGACTGAAGGCTGTGAATCTATGGTAGATTTGCTTTCATGGCAATACGCTTCTCCCACTAACAAACTCTCTTGCCTTGAAGGTACCAGTGAAATATACTTTGAGATACTGGGCCCCCAAATGCAAGGACCCCAGCTTGCCTACAGATCACATGGCTGGTTCTGCAAACCTACTGTCCAGTGTGTTACTCAGAATGACCTGCATCTATCTCCAGGAAATGTAATACACCAGGACAGCAAGCAGCTCTTCAGTGTGCTGAGTCAAGTGACAGTTACAAGAGAGGAGGTGGAAGAAGTCCCCTGTGAAATCCTGAACCCCCTGGTGCAGACTGAGAGGAAAGCTACTTTGCACCTCTCAAGTGAGTCACATCATCCTGAGAAGCCTCTGCTCATTGTCCTAGAGGCCAGGGAAAGTGAAGACAATAGCTTTCAGTCCAGATAGAGGGATCCTAAACCACTATTCAATAGCTGCAGACAGGAGAGGTTACTGTGAGGCATGAGAAGGGTCTTCCTGCCCTAGACAAACCCCCAAAATAAATCTGTTGAGAAGGTGTGGTTTAACCTAAATGTGAAAAAGGTGCTTTAATCCCAACCTTAATCCTCTGTGGTGGTACTGCTCTTGATAAGGACACCAGGGGCTTGACTCAGCTTCTCAAATGAAAACCTCTAGTGACAGGACAAGTGCCCCAGGCTGTCCCTCAATGCACACCCAGAAGGGTACCGGTCTCCCCCACATGAGATGTCTCCTACCCATGTATTTGTAGTCACTGGAGCATAAGATGTTTCTCAGGTTGATGAGCCAGGACATTTCTCCTTTCAGGTGCTAACATGTCTTTTGGGCAGGGGATGGAGGGGCCAGGGGAAGGAGCACCTTGCAGATGTTTCCTCTCTCCTTTGCTGTATTTGTGCAAGCTGTGGGGGTGGGACAGGAAAACCACAGAAGTGAGAATGAGCTCTGCTCAGCAGCTTGTGAGCAGTGCTTCCTGAAAGGGAAAGAGTTTGTTTGTCTCTGGTTTTGCTTTGAGCAAAACAGTCCTCACAGAGCCCTGTCCAGGGAGGGTTTGGGTTATTTTTAATCATGGGGTGCACAATCAATGAAGCCACAGAAAATAAGCAAGAAAGGTGTCCTCAGCTAAGAAAGCAGCGGATGCTCTAGTGTCGCAGGTGAGCCATGTACAACTCTGCTTCTCCTTTCAGAAAGGCCCTCATATCCCCCAGCTCCCCTGAGAAGCCAGAAGAGGGACAACTGGATCAGTGATTTCTTCCATTTCCTCAAGAGCAACTTCATCCCAAGGGTTTTGTGGAGCAGAATGTTCCCTTGTGTGATGCAGCAGGCCCTCATCACTGCCTGCAGTGGACATCCACTGTCTCTGCATGAGAAATACAAAGGTGAAAAATTCTGTGCTGTTTTTTTATGGCCAAGATCATTTCCCTCCTTCTTCATTGTTTCAGAGGTTTCCTGCCTCAAGCATGAAGCTGCTGCAGAAATGAGAGTCTCCTGTAAGCTTAGGCAGATTGCTTGGACACCCACAGGCAACCCAAGAGCCACTAGAATCCTCTTTATACCTGACTGGATCTCTTGGGGTAAGATTCACATGGCTGCCTACATTGAAACCAGGTTTTTAAACTGCAGTGTAGCCAGAGATAGCCCATAATAAGGTTGCCTGCGTGTTGCCCTTCCACCTGAACTGAGACTCCTGTGGTGGTGCAGCTCCCCTCCCCCCAGAATTACCTGACAAGAATTATGGCCCAAACAGAAAAAAAGCCACTAAAGACTGAGAAAGTGAATCACCTCACAGTCCTATAAATAGTGATCCCATGTGATACCCTTTGAGCTGGCTGGGATTGCAATGAGCTGTGACCCAGTATCTCCCCCTGAGCTGAGACACCTCTCAGGGCAGATTTCAGAAGGATTGAAAAGTTTGCTGCTGAGAGATGCCGACAAAGGAAAAGGGTTCAAAGATCATCTGCCCACAGCTGCTGATGAAGGAAGCAGTGAGTAGTTCACTACAACTGGTGAAGACAGAAAATTCTTGATCGTAGTTTAACCTCTGTGTCTGTTGCTGCATCTGTGTCTGTGTGTGTGTGTGTTTATGAGCATGGGATTTGATTTGGAAAACTGTGTCATAATTCTCATCTGCACCTCACCAGTTTTGAATCTTTAACTCAGTCACAAATTTTAGATGAAAACAAATTGTGCTGAATCACTTTTTGGAATGGGCTGATTATTGGGTGTCACTAAATATCACACACAACTTCACCTGGTGATTTCACATCATCGTGTTACTAAATCTTCAATGGCTGCCATGTCAAATATAAACTCAATTTGCAGCAAATTGGCACAGTCAGCAAGGGACTAAATTGCTATTTGCAGCAACACCTCTGCAGGTCAAGCAGATAGGGTACACATGCTAATACTGACGTGAATCTCTCTTATTGGCAATTGGAGGTTGAGCAAAGTATCACAGCTGGCATGAAGTGGCAGAATATTTTTGTAGGGTCTTCATCTGACCCTGGCAGTCTCTCCATGGCATAGCTCACCCTGCTGATGATCATGGTCCAAAAGTAACTACAAGTGTAAAAACAATGAAGCAAGTGCTTGCACCCAACAGCAGGGAGATTGCATTCAGAGAAACTGAAACTGTCCTGGCTGGGTTGCTGCTGGTGCCAAAACTGGTTTCTGAGCTTCAAATGATGGGAGGAGAGCAGGGGAGAAAAGAACCCTTTGTTCTCCAGGAGGCTCTGCTCTAATCACACATGTGACAAGGTACAGTGTTGAGGTAACATCTAAAAGCTGCTACTTTTAAATATTTCCCTCATGCAAAATGAGCTGTGGCAGCTTTGCCTGGCTGTGTCTTGGTGGAGAAGGAGGGGCTGCAGGGGTGTCTTTTGCAAGAGGCAGCCAGAAGCTCTGCGCAGGAACCAGAGAGTAAACATCAACCAGTCCCAGGCTGCATTTTGCCCCCAGAGAAGGGAGTGAGAAGATGTGAGGAGCTGTGCAGACACCAAGGCCAGTGAAGTGAGGGAAGGAGACATCCCATGTGTTGGAGAGAAAGATGTCTCAGCACTCCCTGGAGAAACCCATGGTGGAGCAGGTGTCCCCCCACAGCCCATTGAAAAGGCCCAGACCCCACCTGCAGCCCCTGGAGAGACCCCACACTGGAGCAAGGGGAGACACACAGGAGATGCTGTGACTCGTGTTGGAGCAAGTCCCTGCCAGCACCTGCAGCCCATGGGGAGAAACAGAGACACAGAGATGAGCAAGGGAGAGATTTGCTCAGAACAGTTTTGCTGGGGGGAGGCTGGTGACCCCACAGAGGACTGGGACTGAGAGACACTGTGATTTGTGACTGCAGCCATAGCAGTGACCCATGCTGGGGCAGCTGGTGAAGAGCTGAAGCCCTGTGGGAAAGGAGTCATGCTGGGGAAGTTGCTGAAGGACTGTCTGCCGTGGGTGGGACCCCAGGGTGCAGCAGGGGGAGGGTGTGTGGAATGAATGCCTCCCAGCCCCCAGCCACAAAGGAAACCAGTTACAAGGAACTGGCTGAAGCCCCCATTTGCCAGTCCCTGCCCCTCCCTGTGCCACAATGGGGGCAAGAATGGAGTGAAATCATGACTAGAGTGAAGTCTGCTAAGAAGGAAGGGGAGGGGGGAAGGTGCTTTAAGATCTGGTCACACTTCTTTGGTATCACTGGGGGTGCAGGGCAGAGTAATAAATTAGAGTTTTCTGTCCTTTATTCTGTGTTGAGTCTGTTCTGCCCATGACACTGGTTGAGGAATGATCTCTCCCTGCCCTTATATCGACTCCTGAGTCTCTCAAAATCTATTTTCTCCCCTGTCCAACTGAAAAGGGGAGTGATAGTGGGACTTTGGTGGGAATCTGGCCTCCAGCCAGGGCTAAACCACCACATGAGTGGCAGACAGTTTCCTTCCTTCTCTGCTCTCCCCTTTTGCCCCCAGTGGGCTGGGCTCTCGACCATCCACCATTAGTTATACTAACAGAGCCAGTGGCAGCTATGCAGGCATGTCACAGGCTGCAGAAGAAGAGAGGAATGAGAACAGTTGATGAGACCAGGGATGAGGTGCTGGGCAAGAACCAGGACATGACACTGGAATATCTTCCTTGTTCAGTGGTTCTTGGGACTTCTCTTTCTGTGCCAAGTAGGCATAGTGGGTGAGATGCATGTCCAAGAGACTGGCTGGGAGGTCCCTTTGTTATTACAAATGGTGCATTAGCCAGATTGAGTAAAGTTAATTATCTCCATGCAAACAGATCCAAGCAAGTGTCCTGCCATGAACCCTGGAGTGAATCTTACCTCTGGACCATCCTGTGCCCTCTGAACAGTGTCCCCCTGTTCAACGTCCTTGTCAGTGAGACGGACAGTGGGATCAAGTGCACCCTCTGCAAGTTCACGAATGACACTGAGCTGGAGGGTGCAGTTGACACAGTGGAGTGGGTCATCTCTCCTGGCTGCGTCCCATACCAGTATTACAAGGGCAGCCAAATAGTAGAATAAATAGAAGAAATCCCATCTTGGAGGAATTCAAATCACCAGCATCCTCAAATAACTAGATGGCCCTTTCCAGCTGCCACTAGAAATTTAATGGCTTTCTGATAAATGCTCTGAACCCACTATTGCCATTCCCATTGGAACACAAAAAATATGACATTTTCTCACTGATTCTGGGGCCTCAATGTCAAGAATCACTAAAGAAATGGCATAGACCCTTGGCATAAGACCTTGGCAATGCAAGGTTAAAATCACAGAGGTTTAGGCAGTAGTGAATAAGTGTCCCGCTGCAAAAGTACCTCTTGGGCTGCCAGGAGAGCAGAGATTAAATTAGTTGCTGCCACACACACTGATATTTTGCGATTTGAGGTACTTCTTGGGCAAATGTGGAAACACAGAGTCAGAGATTCACACAGAATCACAAAATGTTAGAGGCTGGAAGGGACCTCAAAAGATCACCCAGTCCAATCGTCCCACCAGAGCAGGATCACATAGATTAGCTTGCACAAGAGCATGTCCAGGAAGGTTTTGAATG
Organism: Gallinula chloropus; assembly: GCF_964237585.1. Classification (NCBI taxonomy): domain Eukaryota; kingdom Metazoa; phylum Chordata; class Aves; order Gruiformes; family Rallidae; genus Gallinula; species Gallinula chloropus. The sequence goes on along the minus strand of NC_140114.1, from coordinate 4,698,233 downwards.
TCAGTGGGGAAGGAGACTCCACACATTCTCTGGGCAGTCTGTTCCAGAGCTCTGTCATCCTCACAGTGAAAATGTTTTTCCTTCTGTTCACATGGAGCCTCCTGTGCTCCAGATGCACCCATGGGAGGAGGAAAGAGAAAATCACTTGTGAGCCAGACTCTTTCACGAAGCGTCCCAAGGCCTTAAAGTCTCTCTTCATAGACTACAGGATGCAGTTTCCTCTCCACCTGTCTGGAAAATCTGTAGTGAGTAACAGTGTGACAAATGCACCAGACTGAGTCACTGAATCACAGAATCATAGGGGTTGGAAGGGACCTCAAGAGATCACTGAGTCCAACTGCCCTGCCAAAGCAGGGTCCCTAGGACAGGTCACACAGGTAGGCATCAAGACAGGTCTTGAATATCTCCAGAGAAGGAAACTCCACAACCCCCCTGGGCAGCCTGTCCCAGGGCTCTGTCACCCTCACAGTGTGAAAGTTCTTCCACATGTTGTTGCGGAACTTCCTGTGCTCCAACTTGCAGCCATTGGCCCTTGTCCTAAACTGGGGAGTTTCCTAGTAATACCCCTGGTTTGGGCTCCAGGAAGACAACGGACTACCCTATGAAGAGGGTCAACCTGGCATATTGGGCCTTCTGAGTCGTTTAGGAGTGAGTTTCCAACAACTACTGAAATGATATTAAAAGGACTCATTCACCTCACAGGTCACCAGTACGGCCAGTAAAGAAACCTACCAGGCAATGGTGTTTTACAGTGGACTATCAACAATTAAGTGATAATGCTGTGCCTTTAACTGCTGCAGTTCCAAACATCACTCACATGGTAAGATTAATACAGCCAGCTGCCCATCCTTAGCTTAGAAGTTAAAGGATATAAAGGTTAGTATGTCCAATGAAATAATAACTATGGTATTAACTACACCCCCAAAACCATCCCTAAACCAGAGATGGCTCAGGAAAAGTGCACTGGATTAGCAGCAGGTGCATGTCACATTCTTCTCAATGCTGTCAGTCAAGTGAAACAGAGCATATTTTTTGCCATCTTTTGTTTTCACAGGAATTGCACGTGGCCGGATGGATTAGTTTATGCTGACCTTGAATGCATCCACAGACCATAATAGTGAGTGCTACAAGATAACAGAACCGAATACAGGCAGCTGGTGTAATTTCACCTTCAGCAAATTACAATTGTGTATTGTATTTGAGTCTGCAGAGGCACAAAATCACTGTTTGAATTTCTGATTGATACAGCAACATCCATTCCAACTGTAACAAATGACAAACTGTCCCCAGGAATTTCTATAGATGGACCAACTCAGCCTGCCATTGGTCTAACTCCTTACATCTTCAACACTGCTCCTTACAGAATTAGGGACCTGTCATATCCCCTCAGACAGGTGGCATTATAAATGCAGGGTAATATCTCTGCAATTGAACCTAACTGTTCAATTCCTGAGTCCATTTTACACAGGATGGTCAGCGTGGTCACACAGACTGATTCACACTCTCCAAAATAGCAGAGAGATGTGGCTAGTATTTTAGGAATGGGATTAGGAGTTTTAAACAGCATAGATGCTGAGGTATTTGATGATAAAGTAGGCACATGAATTGATTGAAACACCCTCCACAGTCTTCTTTTTTAACTCTGTGAACTAACCAATGGCTTTTATCAGATATATTCTCAGTGGGGAGAAATAAATGAGAAGGACCACCAGTTATTCACGGAGACACTTAACATGGGACAAAATAATGTTTCTCTAGCGTATAATTGTATCCAAGCTCAGCTGTGGATGCAGTCAGTAGAACTGCAATTAGATTGGAAGATGGGGAAGGAAATTTGGAAAGTAATCTGGGATGGGGCAACTGAATGTAAGAGAAACTTCCAGTCCTGGTGGCATCAGGTTGATTTCACTTACGAATGTTCAGACAGTAAATCCACAGCTTACTGTCCGTTACTGTCCAGCATGATGTGAGTGGAATGTGACAAGGGTTAAGAAGACTCAAAAGAGAAGGTGATCATTACTGATGTGACAATTCATATGGTTGCAAACTGCTACAGGAATGCTGAACAAAATGCTTCACCCTGCTGTTGTTTTATCATTAATCCTTGTATTGTGCTTTATTTTTTACTGTCACTTCCTATGTTAAACTTTGGATATCAAGGAGATGCTTGATTCATCTGGTATCTCCATAAGATATGTAGATACCCAACAATCTTCAACACAGTAATGCATGTGATGTTCTCAATTCCTTCTTACCAAAAATGAAATCATAAACCTTGACTGACTATAGTCACAGGGTGAATTATGTGGAATAATTGCTGGAGGTCACTTAGAAATTGAACTTCTGTTTCATCTTTAAGAGAAGATTCAACACTGAGGAAACTTCCTGGGTGGAAAGCACCTGCTGTATCAAGTGTCCATCACACAGGAGTTCTCCGGGCAATCTTAGTGGCTGCAACATGAGGGCAGCTTGATGTCCAGACCTTGAGAGAACATTACACTCAGAGTGGAGACACTGCAGCCAGGCTCTGTGATATATGTCAACCAGGTCTACTGTGGTACCAAGAAGCTGCACTGTTGCTGCCCTGAGTGAGAACTGAACCAGAACTGAGCCAGGTGTTCATCATTTTCCTGACAAAGTCATGTACTTTGGGAGAACTTTGCTCATTATAATATCATTGTAATACGAAAACCCCACATCCATCCCAAAAGCTGCCCACCTTAAAGGTGAGGCCGCCCCTCACTGAGCATATGCTTTGAATTTCTGCTGGTCTAGACCCTTAAATACAAAGGAAGGAAAATTTAAACGCATCACAGCAAAGATACACGTGGCTAGAGTCACTCAAGCTCCTCCTGATCCATAGAAGTAGTATAAAAGTGGGCAAAGAATGGAGGGGTAACAGAAATGACACCATCACAGCTGGTCAGAAAGATACCGTCAGGAACCATCACTGACTTCTGGGACCATGGGAGAGGCTGAGCCTCTCTTCCCCCTCCCTCCACAGGGACACCTTGGGTGAAATTTGAACATTTGGTTATTGAAGGAAACTTAGAAATCTCTGTACAGAGTGATATATGTGGCCATATTTGTCAAGTAGTTTTCTGTTCTTTTATGTGCAGTTTCACGCTGTCTTGTGTTGCTCTCTTACTTGTAAGTGCTTTTATAAACAGTGTGTCATCATTGCAATCCAAAGTCTCTGTACTCTGTGACCTCAATAAAGTGCCCTGTTCATTACTCTAGTCATGAGAGTTCTCACTGAATGCAACCAAACTCCTTTCATCTGGCCATGCTAGTTCATCAAACACAACGAGACTGGAGGTGCCGAGAACTGTTTCTGCATCTATAATCTTGATAGTTCTGTGTGTGGAACATGACCAGACGTGCAGTGCTGAACTGGGAGTCACTCAGAATTGTATCCCAGCTGCCCACAGCGCCTCTGACATCTGAGGACAAACTGGAATGCAAGGTGGTTTCTCTTCTGAGAAATACCATTACCCGTTTAACGCAACAGAAAAACGTAAGAAAGAGAAACCTCACCTTGGATGTAAAATGAGATTTGCTCATTGAGCCTGAGGTGCCTTGTAGACAGGTTAGGGGTGTCTCTGCTGTAGCGGTAATTTAGTTGTTAAAAGTCACAGTAATAATATCTAGCCATGAATTTTCTTTACTTTTTAACTCAGACTAATAATAAGCTGCTGTTTTGCCTTAGGGTAAACAACGTGCAATATAGCAATATATGAGGAAGTGTTCTAAAACCACTGTGTAGGATTAGTTATCAGGTGGGAGATCTCTGTACTAACAAAAGGTGTAAAAAGCCAAGGCCATTTCTGATGAAAGGTCCCATCATTGCTTTCTTTTGAACCCCTCTGCACCCTGTTTCACCCTGCTGCCATTGCTCTCCCTTCACCTCTGCTGTGCAATAGCCAACTTCAGCTGGGCTCTAAACTGTGTCTGTTTCATGCCCTGTGAAGGGGCACAGGCTGCACCAAATCTGTCTTTCTTCTCCCAGTGCAATCACTACAGGGTGCTCCTGCAGATCTGGACTCTCACCCCTCATCTGCGACACACAGGTTCACAATCTGCAGCTCTGTGGGTTGATATAAAGACAGTTTAATAGAGCAGAAAAAGAATATCATAATAATAGTAATTATTCAGAAGAACAAGTGATACATTCTACAAAGCAAGTGATGTTCAGCACAATCACCACCTGAAGCTGATACCTGGCTAATTCTGGAGATGAACTGCCTCCCAGCCCAGCCCCTGAGCGTGACATCATACAGAATGCAGTCTCCCTTTGGCCCATTTGGGTCAGCCATCCTGGCCGTGCTCCCTCCCAGTATCTTGGGTGCACCCCGCCTTCTCATTAGCAGTCCTAGAAACAAATAAAGACATCAGTGTGTTATCAACATTATTCTCATACTACATCCCAAACACAGCACTACACCAGCTCCTAGAAAGAAAATGATCTCAGCTGAAAGAAGGACAGACAGTTTCCCTCCCTGCTGGCTTCACCACAGCAGATGTTTCCTGAAGAAGTGTTGAACTGAAGATGACTGAGCCCATCTGCCCATACTCAAGTGCAAGGGTTGTGTGTGCTTCACCCTCTGCTCCCCAGATGCTCCCATATGTTGGGTAGGGGGTGCTCTGGCTATCACAGGCAAGGGTGGAGTGTGAGGAGCCTTGGAGATGCTGCCCCAGGTCCTGATCCCACCATGTTCTCCACCTTTCCCTTCCCCACCCCATTTCCACTCACCAGGCAGATCGGGTTTTACAGGCCCCCTTGCAGGCTGACAGCACTGTTTCACTCCCTCATGATGAACCTGCTGTGTGCCATCCCCATCACTTGTCCTCACCAGTTCTTGCTGGGGAATTGCCAGTGCTTATTCTGGGAGGGCAACACCTACCCACAAGCCTTGTCCACGACATCTTATCCTCACCCAACCCATCCACTGTGTCCAGATCTTTCCACACACATCATAAATATATTGTGGATGACGTTCACCAGACATCTATCTGTGACTGGCACATGTGTTTACAGTGTATGATGTACAAATACATTCCTTATATTGTAAATCTAGATGTGAGTTCATGGAATGAACAGAGCTCCATCCCACTATGTGAAGTCTGTATACGTCATCTGTGTCACACAGCTCCAGGTGTGCTCTTCTATCTACACACACTGAGGCACATTTTCTAGATACAGGTACATAGATCATACAGTTCCAACCCCCCAGGCACGCTCAGGTGTTTAAATGATAATAGTCATTTCAAGGATGATGAAGCAAAACGCCTCCCTCTGTGGCCCATGGCCTTCAAGATTCTCACTTGTCAATGGGAAAAGGACCACCTGTTAGACTCCATCCTTCAGCTGCTTCCTCTGCTGACCTTGAAGATCTCCATCTACAATGTTTGTATAAAAGAAAAGCAGACACCATCATTTTTTACCTATTATAGTCGATTCTCACAGAGGGAGAGCAAAAAAAAGCTTGCTATGGTGTCTGAGTGTCCAGAAAAGAAAGTGGGGGCTCTGCAGGGGCAGCATCCACAGTGGGGGCTGAAAAAGGGACCCTGCTCATCACAGCCTCCTGCTGTGTGACAGGCACTGCTAGCCACAGCAAGGCAACAGGACCAGACCCATGTGTGCTGAAAGCCACGGGCCAGGCAGCTCTTGATCTGCTGTCCCCAGCTCAGAGGAGAGCAGACATTTCAAGGAGACAGTGTACAGGCAGCATCACAAAAAATGCTGGGGCTGGTGGGATGTGCCAGGATGTCTCCTCCTCAGCCTTCTTTCCTGCTGCTGCTGCTTGGTGAATTGGGGGATTCTTTGCCTTGTGGCTGAGGTGTAGAGAGGTGCAAGTGGGGCAGGACAGGGCTGGTCCTGGGCAAACGGGAGGATGGGGAAAGGTGTGTGGTGCAGCCATGCAGCAATGATGGCCAGAGCTACATTGGTGAGTGGACAGAGGTGCTTGCTTCCTACAGCTATGGTGTGGGTCTGGGCAACACGTGCATATTTCTACCACCCCTAAGAGGGTTTGTACAGCAGTATGACGAGACTGGGCAGCTGCTGGACTGCCAGAGGATCCATCTGCAATAATAAATGCACAGACAAAAAGCTGGAGGAGTTCTCAGTTTCGGACAACGAGGAGATGCTGGATGGAGGCACACATGAAAATGGGTTTTGTAAAACGTCACTTTTAGAGACCAATGTGCTGTTGGATGGGGACAGATAGTTGGGAAAGTGTTTGTCCATGGAGGACTCAGCAAGGGGGGCCTGATCGGGGCACTTGGGTAAGCCAGGTCACTGTCCATCTAACCAAAAACCTCTCTGCCCCACGACACAGGTGTGGGTGTGACTGGCCAGGACATCTGCAGCTCCCCAAATGATGTTGAACACAGGAAAGTCTGGACAAGGGAAATGTGCAGACATAGAGATGGGGCAGGAAGACCAATTTGCTTCTCAAGTGTGACACTAGCACTTGCCATCTCTGTGCCATCTCTCCAGGTTACCTCCCTGCTCCTCAAATCTGCCTGAGCACTTCCAGCACTCAGGACGGGGGACTGGTTTATCTTCGCTGCTACCTAGGCTGGCAGGCTCCTGCTACACAAATTGTCTTCTGCAAGGATGGAGTGGTGAAGCGAAGATTGAAAGCTGAAAAGGGGCAGCAAACCTACGTTTTGCAACTGTATGTCACTCTAGAGAGTGCAGGGAACTACACATGTGGGTACCAGCAAAGGAATGATCATCACTTGACGAGGAGTTCAGACCTCAGTGCTCCCAGGCACCTGGCTGTCAGACGTGAGGCATGACAACGGGGCATGGGAAGGCACTGCTCTGGGGTCACACAGACCCCAACTGAGGGTTAGGATGCCATTTTTGTGTCCAGTTCTTGGCTCCCTGCTATAAAAAACCAGGGATCTCCTGGAGAAAGTCCAGAGAAGGGCTACAAAGTTGATTAAGGGCCAGGAACATCTCCCCTGTGAGGAAAGGCTGAGTGAGATGGGGCTGTTCAGCCTGGAGAAAAGAAGACTGAGGGGGGATCTAATCAATGTTTATAAATATCTTAAGCAGGGGATGCAGGGGGAAACAGCCAGCCCCTTTTCAGTGTCTGTGGAGACAGGACAAGGGGCAATGGCTGCAAGTTGGAGCACAGGAAGTTCCACACCAACATGAGGAAGAACTTTTCCCCAGTGAGTGTGAGGGAGCCCTGGGACAAGCTGCCCAGGGGGGTGGTGGAGTCTCCTTCTCTGGAGATATTCAAGACCCATCTGGACACCGCCCTGTGCAATATGAGCTGGGGAGCTGCTTTGACAAGGGGTTGGACCCAATGATCTCTCGAGGTCCCTTCCAACCCCTAAGATTCTGTGATTCTATGATTTCCTCCATGCAGATTTCCTGGGTGTTTCAGAGGCTCAGACCAGCCTTTCCCAGTCACAGGAGAGTGTAATGCTTCTCCCCTGCTCCAGCAGCACTGAGAATGAGAGTGGTGATGGATCTAACCCAGAGCCGCAGCTGTACAGTGCATTGATGTATTTATCACAACGCTTGGCACATGGTGTAATGGGTCCCCCTCACCTGCTGAGTCCGTGCAGCTCCTACGACAGCTGGGAACATTCACCCTGTCCCTTTGTCCTCCCAGGCACAGAGTCCACATCCCAGGCAGGACCACTGACCACTGGTGAGTTATTCTCTCCCTGAAACCCATTTTACCCCAGCATTAATTAACTGGGACCCAGCTTAACTCTAAGGATATCTCCCCATGACATGTACTCTTTCCCCACAGCTTCTGTTCACACAGATCCCAGTCTACAGCTCTTCAACACCTTCCACACAGGCATCCTTCTGGGAGTGTCAGCCGTCTCCATCCCCCTCCTTACTGCAGCAAGCTACTGTGCTTTGAAGAAAGGTGAGTGTTTTGAGGATGTTGTGTGTAAATCACAAGGCCAAGATCGCTTACTGGTGCAGGCTCCTGCAGTGTAAGCCAGGCTCATTCAGAGTTGCCATCTCCTTTCCCCTCTTTCCTAGGAAGCTGAAGCTCTCAGGCTTTTCCTTTACCAGTGGAGAGAAGCAAAGGTGCTAAGATGGGGGGTCATTTTTTCCTCCATGGTGATTGCATGTGGATGCCAATGCAGGGAGGGAGAGAGCAGATGCATCCCTGCCCCAGGCAGGCATTTGCTCCCAGCCCTCTGGACACAAGAAAGGAGTCTTGTAGTTGGCTGGAGCGTTTCAGGCAGGGCTCCTCCACACTTAAGATCTCCACAGCTGCTGAGAGTGGGGAGAAGACATTCTGGGAAACAGGACTCACAGTTGCTGGGCTCTAGAGCTGCTCCTCTGGGGGAGTTGTGGAGGTTCAGCCCATCATCTTCATGTTGCAGCCCAGAGCATGGAAAACCAGGGCTGTGAAGTGTTGGAAGAGACAAATGCCAAAAGTGAGCAGAAATCACTCTTGGAGGTGGAGCTCACAGGTGATGGAGACAGGGGCATCCTTTGTGCCTGGTGTGGTCCTTGCCCTGAGACAGCATGGTCTGCGTACGTGAGTGGCTTCCCTTGGGTGAAGGCAAGAAGGAGCAGTGCTTACTGTGGGTCTGATTCTCTATATGGACTTAAGTAAGAAAGCATCATCCATAAGAATCACCCAAAAGGTTCCATCACAGCATGAACACACACATGAAAACCTTCTTCCATTCCTTTCCAGGCAGCAGCACCTTCCCAGCCAAAAGAAAACAGACTACAGTGAAACAGAGTTTTTGTATCACCTCCTCCATCCATGTAAAGTACAGAAACTGTTGGGACCCCTTCTATGTGGGCTGGCTGCTCTCCAATACAGTCAGCAACTCATCAGTTTGTGCTCATGGACTGTGCTCGCCAGTCAGCCGTGTTGCACAGCAGAGCAGTCTCAGAGCTGCACAGCCCCACTGGGATTGAATTCTTTCCCCCTCTATTTTTTCACTTTCCCATAATTTCTGCTTCAAAACCAAGGGTAGCGATAGATGATACCTGCCCACTTATGTCTGGTGGGAAGGAAAACCACTCCTGGCTAACTCTGAAAACACAGGCTGTAGCAAAGGTTGATTGCTGCAGTAAGGTGTACAGGGGGATCTTGCCACTGTTCCTTAGTGGATTTATTTGGTGACTTTAGTTTCCCATACAGGCACAGAAAAGTCAATAGAGGTCTGCTGGTTGGGCAAAGAGAGAAAATGATGCTCTACAAGGTGTGGGAAATGCTGTCAAGCCCCAGCATCCCTGCCCTGCATCTATAGAAGGAAGGGCATCACACTGTAGACAAAAGTGGGGTGAAATTAGGAGCAAACAGGGCAGAGAATTCAGTCAATGACCCTAAAGGATCTGCTGTCCAAAGGCAGTCTGGGTCTCATCCTTCCCCACATGAGGATATGGGGCAATTAATTAACCAGAATCCAGCTGGCTCTAAGAATATCTCCTGCTCTCTCCTGCTCCCCATGACACCTACTTTTCCCAAACACTTCCTCTTCCCACAGCTCCCAAACCTCAGCCCCTCAAGACCTTCCCCACAGGCACTGAGCTGGGAATGACATTCATCTCCATCCTTCTCTTTGTCGCTGGAGCTGCCTGTTGTGCTGTGATGAAAGGTGAGTGGTTTGGGGACATTGAGGGCCAAGATCACTCAGTGCTGTCAGTCTGCTGCTGTATGATCTGTGCTTGTTAAGCACTGGGGTTCTGTCAAGAGAGGAGACCAAGGACATGTTTGACAGAGGTAGGCATGTAGAAAGGTGGTGGCCCAATAAAGGATGTGTGTTGGGGTGGAGTTGGGATGGAAAAAGGGGCTTTATTCCCCATGTTTGACCTCCTAGAGAGGAGATTCTTCTTTTCCCATATCCAGGGTGTTTTCTAAACCTATGAGCACTGACACTGCTCTGTGCCATCCCTGTGCCATCTCTTCAGGTCACCTCCTGGCTCCTGCCCTCTTAGCATCATAGATTCATGGAGCTGTTGACATTAGATCTTTAAAATCATCAAGTCCAACTGTTAATCTAGCCCTGCAAACTCTAACCACAGAAGATGTCACTAAGCACCATATCTATGAGTGCTGACATGCCTCCAGGGTTGGTGACACAACCACTTACCTGCACAGCCTGTTCCAATGATGGGTAACATTTTCAGTGAAGAAATAGTTTCTAGCATCCAACCTAAACCTCCTCTGGCAAAACCTGAGGCCATTTCCTCCTGTTGCTTGTTACTTGGAAGAAGAGACTAACACCCCCTTGACTACGACCTCCTTTCTGGTAGCTGTCAAGAGTGAAAAGGTCTCTTAGCCTTGTTTTCTCAAAATGCTAAACAACCCCAGATCACTCCAACACTCTTCAGAATACTTGTGACCTAGGGTTTTGCTTGGGGGCTGGGGTGATCCCAGTGCAAGGCAATGAGACTCACAGTCTACATTTCCTTCTTGCACCAGACAGTGCTCCCACCTGGAGGAGGAGTGGTTGCTGATGAGCTCTTCCCACCATCTCCTTCTTCCTGCACATATATGTACCATGTTGTGACCTTTCTCTCTTGCAGGGCCATCCGTGCCCCTCTGGGTCTCCATCCTGCGCTCTACCCTTACTTTCTTCCTCCTGGCCTCTGTCCCCATCATCACCCTCATCCTGAAGTCATGGAGCCACTCTGCCAGCAAGAGCAGCCAGCCTACAGACATTCCCTACCCCATTGCCCCACTGATGGCCTCATGGTAATGGGCTCCCTGATGTCCCCATGTCTCTTTGCCATGAGAGGAGCAAGAGCCATGCCAACCCCAGGCTCCCAGCTGGGGTCTGACCACTTAGTGTAGCTGCCCAAGGGACATGCTACCATTGTTCTGCTCTCTTCCATGTGGCCCCTGTTCTCCCAAAGATGAAGGGCAAGTGAATCTCCCACCCTTCAGGATGCATTTCACCTCCACAGATGCCCCTCCTGCTCACAGAGTTCAGAGTCTCCATTGCCAGTTCCAGCCCTGGAAGGTGATGTTTGGATGATGGTATTGGTCTGCTCAGGACCTGTTACACATGACTGTGTCCTGATTTCCAGGGATGCCTGAGCACATTCCTGCCCATGGGAAGTGGTCAGTGAGTTCCTGTTTTGCTTTTCTTGTGATCATGGCTTTTGCTTTACCTATTAAACTGCCTTTAACTCATGGTGTGGTTTTGTGTGGCAAGGTTCTGCTGGAGCAGGGATGCTGCAGTGTTGGCCTCTGCAAGAAGCTGCTGGAGGCTTCCCCTTGTTCTGACAGAGTAAATACCATCTGGGCTCAGGGATGGACCCACCACTGACCAAGGCCGAGCCAATCAGCGATGGTGGTAGCACCTCTGTGACAACATACTTAACAAGCAGAAAACCCCAAACAAACACAAGTGGTGGCTTTTTGCCTCCAGACAAGGGAGGAAGGAGAGGTAAGAATATCAGCAGACACCAAGGTCAGTGAAGAAGAGGGGGAGGAGGAGCTCCAGAGATATTGTCCCTCTAGTGGGGTCATTTCCTGCTGTGCAGTACCCCAATACACACACAGAGCAGAGGTGTTTGATGCTTCTGGTACAATCCTTCCCTAGCTTTCTCTAAAGCTGGCTTCCTTTCCTCATAGGCAAGCAAATGTTCCAAAGGGGCTCATATGTCCGTCCCATTAAGATCCTGACTCATCATTACAGTCTTGATAGTGCTTTACTATTAAGATCATTAATCTGGATGATTCTGGTAAACCCTGTGGGCCTGTTTCCAGTGCAGTTAGTCAGAAGTTGTGAATGATATGTGAACATACACTGGGGTTTTGTTGGATCCCACAGGCTGTCTCAGGGGAGCCTGGAGCACAGCTCTCTGTCTCTGCCTCTTAGTCCTTCCAGAAACAGGACCAGGAAATTCCTTTTCCTCCTCGCTTGTGGAATCTGACTCCAGCTGTTTCAGGGACGAGACCAATAGCTGAACACCTTCCTCCGTGTCTTCTGACCCAGTTTTTGTCATCTTATGAAGTTTAACAAGGCCAAGTGCAGAGTGCTGCACATGGACCATAATAACCCCATGCAGCGCTACAGGCTGGGGGGAGACTGGCTGGAGAGCTGTAAGGGTGAGAAGGACCTGGGGGTGTTGGGTGATTGCGACTGAACATGAGCCAACAGTGTGCCCAGGCGGCCAGGAAAGCCAACGGCATCCTTGCTTGTATCAGAAATAGTGCAGCCAGTAGGTCTGGGGAGGTGATTGTGCCCCTGTACTGGGCATTGGTGAGGCCACACCTTGAGTGCTGGGTACAGTTCTGGGCTCCTCACCATAAGAACATTGAGGTCCTGGAGTGAGTCCAGAGAAGGGCAACCGGGCTGGGGAAGGGGCTGGAGGGCAAATCACATGAGAAGCATCTGAAGGAGCTGGGGGTGTTTAGCCTGGAGAAGAGGAGGCTGAGGGGAGACCTTATCACTGACTACAACTACCTGAAGGGAGGTAGTATAGAGGTGGGGAATGGTCTCTTCAGCAAGGTGACAGGAGATAGGACAAGGGGAAATGGCATGAAGCTGTGCCAGGACAGGGTCAGATGAGATATTAGAAAAATGTTTGTTACTGAAAGAGTTGTTGGGGCCTGGAACAGGCTGACCAAGGAGGGGCACCTGAAAGATGCTGTGACGCCATGGGAAGCCCATCTTGAAGGAAGGTCCTGGCAGGAACCTGATGCCCAAGGACAAAGGGGCCCTCACAGTAGTAGATTTGGGTGGGGACTTGTCACTCCATAGGGGACCAAACTGGAGAATTCTGGGCCTGAGAGACTGCACCCCATAGAACTGACTCACACTGGAGCAGTTGGAGAAGAGCTGAAGCCCCGTGGGAAAGGACTTAATTTGGAGAAGCTTGTGGAGGACCATAGAGGAGCAAACTGTCCCCATGATGCCCATGGAAGATGATGGGGAGCAGAGATCCCACCTGTAACCCATGGAGAGGCCCAACGCTCAAGCTCATGTAGACACCTGAAGGATGCTGTGACCCCATGGGAAGCCCATCTTGAAGCAAGCTCCTGGCAAGACCTGCAGCCCATGAAGAAAGGGGCCCTTGCCAGAGCAGGTTTGCTGAGGGGACTTCTGAGTCCAAGGAGAACAAGCTGGAGCAGTTTGGGCCTAAGAGACTGCGCCCCATGGGACTGACCCACACTGGGGCAGTTGGAGAAGAGCTGAAGCCCCGTGGGAAAGGACTCAAGTTGAGAAGTTCTTAGAGAACTGTCTCCCATGGGGAGGACTCAACAATGGTGCAGGGGAAGAGCGTGAGGAATGCCCTCCCCCCATCAAGGAAGAGAAAAACTCATGAGGAACTGATCAAAACCCGCATTCCATGCCCTACCACGCCTGGCCCTATGCCACCCTGTGGGGGAGAAGGGAGAGAAATGATGAATAAAGTCAAGTCTGGGAAGAAGGGAGGGGTGGGGAGAGGAGTTTTAAGATCTGGCTGCGCTTCTCACTATCTGACTCTGGTGTCACTGGGGGTGCAGGGCAGTGTCATAAATGAGAGAGTTTTGTTTCCTTTATTCCGTGTTGAGTCTGTTCTGCCTGTGATGCTGATTGTGGAATGATCTCCCCCCTGACCTTCTATCATAGAATCATAGAATCATAAAATGGTTTGGGTTGGAAGGGACCTTAAAGACCATCAAGTTCCAACCCCCCTGCCATAGCCAGGGACACCTCGCACTACACCAGGCTGCTCAAGGCCCCATCCAACCCAGCCATGAATACCTCTAGGGAGGGGCAACCACCACCTCCCTGGGCAACCAGTTCCAGTGTCTCACCACCCTCATAGTGAAGAATTTTTTCCCTAATATCCAATCTAAATCTACCCCCTTGCAATTTAAAACCATTTCCCCTCACCCTATCACAACATGCCCTTCTAACCAGTCCCTCCCCAGCTTTCTTCTAGGCCCCCTTCAAGTACTGGAAGGCCGCTATAAGATCTCCCCAGAGCCTACTCTACTCCAGGCTGAAAATCCTACCTCTCTTAGCCTGTCTTCATAGGAGAGATGCTCCAGCCCTCTAATCATCTTCATGGCCCTCCTCTGGACCCCTTCCAACAATTCCACATCCTTCTTATGTTGGGGATTCCACAACTGGACACAGTACTCCAGGAGGTGTCTCACGAGAGCAGAGTAAAGGGGCAGAATCACCTCCCTCGACCTGTTGGCCACACTCCTTTTGATGTAGCCCAGAACAGTCTTGGCCTTCTCTACTGTGAGCATGAATTGTCAGCTCACGTAAAGCTTCTCATCCACCAGCACCCCTAAGTCCTTCTCTGCAGGGCTGTTTTCTAACACTTCATCTCCCAGGCTGTATGGATAAGGATTGCCCTCAGCTAGGTGCAGGATGTTGCACTTGTCCTTGTTGAACGTCATGAGGTTCACATGGGTCCAAATATCCAGGTTCTCCAGGTCCCTCTGGATGACATCCCATCCTTCCAGCATGTCAACTGCACCACTCAGCTTGGTGTCATCTGCAGACTTCCTGAGGGTGACCTCAACCTCAGTATCAATGTCATTGATGAAGACACTAAATAATACCAGTCCCAGTAGGGAACCCTGAGGGACGCCACTGTTAACAGATCTCCATCTGGACGTTGAGCCACTGGCGACTACTCTCGTAGTATCTGGGTGGGACCATCCAACCAATACTGTATCCACTGAATAGTCCCCTCCTCAAATCCACATCTCTCCAGTTTCAAGAGAAGGATGTTGGTGGGGACTGTATGGAAGGCTTTACAGAAGTCCAAATAGATTACATTCATGGCCCTTCCTGTGTCTATCGATGCAGTCATCCCATCATAGAAAGCCACCAGGTTGGTCAGGCAGGACCTGCCATAGTGAAGCCATGCTCACTACCACAAATCACATGCATGTCTTCCATGTGCCTTGGCATGGCTTCTAGGAGGATCTGTTCCATGATGTCCCCAGGTACACAGGTGAGGCTGACAGGTTGGCACTTCCCCAGGTCATCCTATTTACCTCAATTCCTCAGCCTCTCAATATAGATATTTTCTCCCCTCTCCAGCAGAAAAGGGGAGAGATAAAGCAACTTTTCTGGGCATCTGGCTTCCAGACACAGTTAAACCACCACACTAAAGGATTATGTGTGACTCTCCACATCGCAGAGTCAGTTTGGTCATCACAGCCCCTAAAGGACTTTCACTGAGAGAGTGAGGAGAAAGTTCAACAAGATAGCTAATTAAGGCAATAGCTATCAAAATCTAAGAACTGCCACTGATGAAAGCACTCACAGCAAATGCACAAATACATGGTGATAGATCCTGCAGAATGCTATCCCAGGGATTCCTCACCAATAGGTGAATTCACAGTGCTTACCAAGAAGGCTTCCCTGTCTTAGGTGGAGGAGAAGGAGCATAGCCCACTGACTGCCACTGCAAGATTTCAATCTCTTATCTGCCTTCAGGGTTATTTTTATTAATATGCTTTATACCCTAAACCTAGCTGTTCCCCTCCTGGGGTGACAGTAACATGAGTTGGTTGGAGAGTTGAGGATTACAGTCATATAGACGTATAGTGTGGATATCTTTAAGCTCATTGTCATAGACAGGCATTTCAGCTGTCATATTCATGTCAAGGATAATGAAGAAAAAGGTCTCACTCTAACACATCTGGCCTTCAGGATTCTGGGTTGAAACCATTTGTCTGTTTATTCGACATTCTTTAGCCAGAGCAGGACCATCTTGTGGCTGGTTAGACTCTGTATTTCACCACTGAACTTGAAGATCTCCATCCACATATTGCACATAAGAGATAAGAGGGCACCAGTATTTTTTACCTATTATGGTCAATTCTCACAGAGGGGGAGATGAAAACACTCTTTGTGGTACGTTGTCTGAAATGCAAGCGGGGGCTCTGCAGGGGCAGCATCCGCAGTGGGGGCTGAAGAAATGCACCTGCTCATCAGAGCTTTTCGCTGTGTGACAGGCACTGCTAGCCACAGCAAGGCAACAGGACCAGCCCCATGTGTGCTGAAAGCCACGGGCCAGGGAGCTCTTGATCTGCTGTCCCCAGCTCAGAGGAGAGCAGACACTTTGAGACAGAGGGTGTTTGGGCAACAAATTAAAAAATGCTGGGGCAGATGGGATGTTCCTTGCGGTCTCCTCCTTACCCTGCCTTCCTCCTTCTTCTGCTGGTCGCTGAGTTGGGGGATTTCTTTGCCTTTGGGGCTCAGGTGTGGAGGGCTGTGGGTGGGGAAGGGCATGGCAGTTCCTGGGCACAGAGGAGGATAGTGAAAGTGTATAGAGCAGCCGAGCAGAAATGAGGAACAGATCTGCTTTGATGAGGGGAGGGAGATGATTGCTTCCTCCACATATGGTGCAGCTCCGAGCAAAAGATGGATTTTCCCAACACCTCTAAGAGCGTTCGTGTAGTAGCATGAAACTGGGCAGCTGCTCAAGTGCTTTAGGGAGCAAGGGAAATCTCTCAGCAGTAATAAATGAGCCAGAAACAAGATTGGGACGGTGTCACTTTTAGTGACAAAAGAAAGGCAGGAGGGAGACACATGGGTGCTTCCTCACCAAGGACTCAGCAGTGGTGAGCTGTCCAGGAGCACTTGGATGAGCCAGCTCTCTGCCCTCTAACATAAACCTTCTCTGTCTCGTGGTGCAGGTGCTGGTGTGACAGTCCAGGACATCTGCAGGTCCCCAGGTGATGGTGAGCACAGGATGGGCTGGACAAGGGGGGTGTGCAGGCATGGAGATGGTTTGGGAAGACCAGTTTGATCCTTAAGTTTGTCACTGGCATGTACCATCCTTGTGCCATCTCTCCAGGTCAGCTCCATGCTCCTCAGCTCTTTGTGAGCCCATTCAGTCCACAGAAGGGAGATCTGATTTATTTTCACTGCTACCTTGACCATCAGGCTTCTGCTACTGAAATCATCTTCTGCAAGGATGGGGTGGAGAAGCAAAGACTTAAAGCACAAGACAGGAAGCCTATCTATACTATGCAGCTGAATGTCACTGCAGAGAGTTCAGGGAACTACACCTGTGGGTACCAGCACGAGGGGAAGAAAAATGAGGTGAGAAGCTCTGCCCTCAGTGCTCCCCGACACCTGGCTGTCAGAGGTGAGACATGACACTGGAGCATGGGAAATCACTGCTCTTGGGCCATACAGAACCCAACTGAGAGTTGGGAAGCTATTTTGCCCATGACAGAGTTCTGGGTGTTTCACAGGCTCAAACCAGGCTTTCCCAGTCATGGGAGGGAGTGACTGGGAGTGCCTGCCTGATCTAGTAGCTTTCTAAAATGCTGTAACTGCAACAGTAGACAAGGGAAGAGCAACAATATCATGTATATTGGTATCTGCAAGGCCTTTGACACAGTCCCCTATAACATCCTTCTCTCTAAGATGGAGAGATGCAGATTTCATGGGTGAACAATTCAGTGGATAAGGATTTAGTTGGGTGGTCACTTCCAGAGGGTGGTCACCAATGGCTCGATATCCAGATTGAAAATGGTGACAATCGTTATATCTCAAGGGTCTGTCCTGGGACCAGTGCTGCATAATATCTTTATTAATCATATTAACAGTGGGATTGAGTACACCCTCTGTAAATCTGCTGATGACACCAAGCTGAGTGTTGCACTTAACATGCCAGAGGGCTGGGATGCCATCCAGAGGGACCTGGACAGGCTGGAGAAGTGGGACCAGCTGAACCTCATGAGGTTCAACAAAGCCAATTGCAGGGTCCTGACCTGAACAGGAAAATCATCTCTCTCTATGAAGATGAGGAGTTGATGTGCTGGAAAGTATCCCTGAGGAAAAGGACCAGGGATACTCCTGGGTGAAAAGCTGAACATGAGCAAGCAATGCTCATCTGCAACCCAGAAGGCCAAGCGCATGTACAGGGGCATGTAGCACTAGACCGCAGGGTAATTGTTTTGCATGAGACAAGGGGAGATTTAGGTTGACTATTAGGAAAAACTTCTTCAATATGAGCATGGTAGATCTCTGGAACAGGTTTCTGAGACATAGTGGAGGCCCCTTCCCTGGAGATAGTCCAGGTCAGGTTTGATGGGGCTCTGAGCACCCTGATCTAGTAAAGATGTCCCTGCTTACTGCTGGGGGTTAGACTAGGTGCTGAAAGCCACGGGCCAGGTAGCTCTTGAACCGCTGTCCCCAGCTCAGAGGAAAGCAGATACTTCAAGGAGACGGTGTTCCTGAAGCACCCCAAAAAATGCTGGGGCAGGTGAGATGTGCTGGGCTCTCTCCTCCTCACCATGTGTTCCTCCTCCTGCTGCTGCTGCGTGGTGAGTCAGGGATTTCTTTGCCTTGGGGCTTATGTGTGGAGTGCTGCGAGTGGGGCAGGACTGGGCAGGTCCTGGGCACAGGGGAGAATGGGGAAAGGTGTGTGGAGCAGCCAAGCAGCCATGAGGGGCAGATCTGCTTTGATGAGGGGAGGGAGATGATGCTTCCTCTAGCTATGGTGTGGCTCTGAGCAAAGGGTACATTTTTCTACCACCTCTGAGAGGGTTCATGTAGTGACACGAGACTGCTGGAGTGCTTTAGGGAGCCAGGGGCATTCCTCCTCAACAGCAGTGCCACCAACAATGGGCAGTGGGAAATGTCACTTACAGTGTGTGATGAGCTGTTGGATAAAGACAGATGGTTGGGAAGGTGTTTGTCCATGGAGGACTCAGCAGTGGGGACCTGATCAGGGGCACTTGGATGAGCCAGGTTACTGCCCCTCTAACCAAAACCTTCTCTGCCCCACGACACAGGTGTGGGTGTGACTGGCCAGGACATCTACAGCTCCCCAGGTGATGGTGAGTACAGGAAAGGCTGGACAAGGGAGGTGTGCAGGCATGGAGATGGCAGGGGGGGGGGGGATGTCCAATTTGCTTCTCAAATATGACACTGGCATGTACTTGGTCCTCTCTCCAGGTGACCTCTTGGATCCTGAGATCTCCCTGGGCACTTCCAGTGCTCAGGAGGGGAAACTGGTTTATTTTCGCTGCTCCATTGACTGGCAGGCTCCTGCTACACAAATCGTCTTCTGCAAGGATGGGGTGGAAGTGTTCAGTCAGAAAGCTCAACAGGGGAAACAGATCTACATTGTTCAACACAGTGTCCTGAAAGAGAGTGCAGGGAACTACATGTGTGGGTACCAGCACAGGAACGAGAGCTACTGGTTGAGAAATTCTGCCCTCAGTGCTCCCTGGCACCTGACTGTCAGAGGTGTCAGATTGTCCATGACACAGAGGCATGGGAAGGCACTGCTCTGGCATCCAAACAGACCCAAATTGAGGGTGGGGATGCCATTTCCCCATGCCATATACCCGGGTGTTTCAGAGGCTCAGACCAGCCTTTCCCAGTCACAGGGGAGTGTGAGATGATTCCAGCAGCACTGAGAATGAGATGGTGGTGCCAGACTTAATCCAGAGACACTGCTGTATGTTCCCTTGATTTATTTATCATAATGCTTGGTACATGGTGGATCAGGGTGCCACCCCATTGCTTAGGCTGTAGCTCCTGTAAGAGCTCTCACCTTGTCCCTTTCTCATCCCAGGCACAGAGTCCACCTCCCAAACAGGGCCGTTGGCCACTGGTGAGTGATTGCCTCCCTGCACCCCTTGTGTCCCTCAGAATTCGTTGGGATGAGGGAGATTAATTTACTGGGATCCAGGTGGGCTGTATGGGCATCTCCTGCTCTCTCCTTCTCCCCATGAAACCTATTCTTCCCCAACAGCTTCTGTCCCAATGGCTCCCAAACCTCAGCTCCTCAACACCTTCCCCACAGACATCGTAGTGGGAGGGGCAGCCACCTCCATCCTCCTCCTCACTGCAGCAAGCTACTGTGCTGTGAAGAAAGGTGAGTGGTTTGGGGAAAAACAATAAATAATAAGGCCAAGATTACACACTGCTGTGGGTCTGCTGTTCTCAGACCTGTGCTTGTTTATTGTAGCTACATCCTCTCCCCCATTTCATCTCAACCTTTCCTTTATCCACAGAGGGGAGTGAAGGTCCTGATATGGAGATGTTTTTTCCTCCAGGGTGATTGCACATCGATGCCATTGCTGGGAGAGAGAGCCCAAATGCATCTCTGCTCAAGGCAGACATTTAAATGCTGTCTCTGATCTGGCTTGAGCAGGTCAAACACGGCTCCTCCACATTTGGGTTCTCCTCAGCTACAGAGAGCTTGGCAGAAGCCAATGTGGGAAACCAGACTCACAGTTGCATGCTCTGGGCTCTAACACTGCTCCTCTGAGGGAGGTGTGACCATTCAGCCCATCATTTCATGCTGCAGCCCAGACCATGGAAAGCCCGGGCTGTGCAGTAACTCTGCCTCCCCACCTCTCCCTTTCCTTCCCTTGCAGGGGTCTGCAGAAAGAGATGTCAAAGGTGAGCAGCAATCCCTTCTGGATGAGGGGCTGGCAGGTTACGGAGGGAGCAGCATTCTGGGTTCCTGGGGAGGTCCTTTTCCTGTAACAACATGGTCTGTGTTCATGGGTGACCCCTCCTTGGGTGGAGGCAGGGAGGATCAGGGATTGTCCTTGGCTCGATCCAGTTGTGGGCACATGTAAGAAAGAATGATCCATGGGAATGACCTCAAGGGCCCCATTGATGTGGCATTACACTGGGGCCTTAGAATGTCAACATCTTTTCTCCTTGCTCTCTCCACATTGCCCAGTGATGATGGTAGTGCTTCAGACTCTACTGCTGACAACCAGAGACACTGTAAGTTCAAAGTCCCCGACACCTTCTGTTCTTTGCTTGCAATGTCAAGCTGCTCCTATTGTCCTCTTTTTATTCTCTTTTATTTTTTATTAATTAAATCATCTTCTCACTAAATTGTCCCAATCTCATCCTGATACCTACTCTTGAAACCTTGTGTGCCTCCCTTCCAAACCTGATTTGGGATGTCATCCTGCTGATGGTTGGAAACTAACTCATATTATCCCCACAGATTTCCACATGGAAGCAGTGCAAAGACTTGAGGTGAGTTCAGCTCCTACAGATGTTTTCAGGCTGTTCAAAGTCTTCTTAGCTCCAAAATGTCTGGTTTTCAGGGGAGGAAAAAGCCCAATCCCAATAAAGCTGGGATTTTCTCATAGCTCTTCTTGGGCTTTCATAGTCCTTCAGTTTCCAGCCCAGGATAATGGTATGTGTCTGTTAGGGGCACCAGGAGGATGAGGTTTTCTGTCTCTTCCCTTTTGAAGGCCTGCAGAAAAAAACGCTCTGAAGACTCAGTGTATGCCAACATAGGAGGAAGCAAGAGGTGATACAGGGAGCTTATCCAACACAAGACAGAGTGTTCATGTGGATCCTTGCTGGCTGTCCTCTAGACTGTGAGAATTTGTGCTTTGGGGAAGGACCCCGGTTTTCCAATGACCATGAAATGTCTGTCCAAAGGCTGCAAAAGCCCCCAAGATCCCTCTCCACTAGATAAATTGTGCTTTCTCTTTGTGAAGATCATGGTGTGCAGGCGTGGGCAGCATCAACACAAGCTGTCTGGGAGAGGAATAGAACAATGCGGGAAGTATGTCAGTTCTGTGAGCTGTAAATAAAGGCACAAAGTGACATCCTGAAGAGAATGGAGTTGTTTTGCCTTGTTCCAGGAGAGGTGTGGGGTAAAATTCTCCCTGTGAATGGTTGTCTGTCTGGAGGTTTGTAAGAGAAACATGTTGCACAGAGCTTACATGGGGAAAAACAAATCACAGCTGGCTTGGAGACATGAAAAGCTCTTCCTATCTAAGAATTAATGCAAACCCACAGCCGCCAAATGATGTTGAGAACTGCAAGAACATTGAGATTTTCTGGTATTTTAAGACTCCAATGCCTTAGGTAATTTTGGGTATGATGAAAGTGAAAAATGCTATTTGGGTGTGATTTTGGCACAAGAGGGGAAGCAGAACCAAGATGAGAATGGAGAGGCAGTAGTGGAGCATGGACATCTATCTTTTAGGGTCCAATAGAAATCTCGTCTGGACTCAGAGGGGAGACAGCTACACATTCTATCCTTGTGCACCACTATCCTCCCTTCATACTCTACACCCATCCTGTTTTATTTCCACAGCTCAATCCCATTCTTTAAATGAGAGTATAAGAGAGAGGTGGAATTGGTAATACAGCTGTTTATTTCTTGTTCTTTTGAGCAAAAGCCCATCTTTCAGATAGCAGAGACACGTGAGCACAGAAGTGCATATGTATCTGTGTACCCCTATCTAGAATATGTGCCTTGGTGTGTGTAGCTAGAAGAGCACACCCCGAGTTGTATCATGGAGTTAAGGTATACACAAGTTAGGCTTTACATAGTGGGATAGAGATGTGTTCACTTCAGGTACTCACAAATAGATTTACAAAATAGAGTAATATATTTCTACATCGTACACTGTAAACACATGTACTAATCATAGATAGACTTCTGGTGAAAGTCATCCAGAATACATTTATGATGTGTGTGGAAAGATCTGGACACGGTGGATGGGTTGGGTGTGAAAATGCTGTCATGGACAAGGCTTGTAGGTAGGTGTTTCCCTCCAGGGCTGAGCGCTGGCAATTCCCAGGCAAGAAGTGGTGAAGACAAGTGATGGGGATGGTACATGGCAGGATCATGGTGATGGGGAGAAATGTGTTATCAGCCGGTAAGGGGTCCTGTAAAACCCAGCCTCCCTGGTGAGTGGAAATGGGTTTGGGAATGGAAAGGAAGAGAACGAGGTGGACTGAGGAGCTGGGTGAGCATCCCCAAGGCTCCCCACACACTACCCTTGCCCATAATAGCCAATCCGAAGGAAGCCCAAGCTGGAGACACCAGCCCCATTTGACCAGCAGAGGAGCTGTCTGCCTGAGACAAAAGGCCAAGGTGGATAAACCTCCCTGTGCACTTGCCATGCTGGAGCGTTATCTGGGCTGGCTGTGAGAGTGGCTCAGCGTTGCCTACGTTGTGGTGTTCATCTATGGCACGTGAGGCTACAGAGAGAATGAAACCATCTTACTTCATCTGCTGTCTCTGAGCCCCTTATTTCTTCTTTGTTGTTTTTTCCCCAAGGTGTTGTCTTTTTCCCTGTGAAAAGACCCAAAATACTACATGAACCTTTCAGGTGTAAATTATAAGGGCCTGGAACATCTCCCCTCTGAGGAATGGCTCAGTGAGCTGGGACTGTTCAGCCTGGAGAAGACTAAGGGGGGATCTTATTAATGTTTATACATATCTTAAGTATGGGATGCAGGGGGAATTGGCCAGCCCCTTTTCAGTGTCTGTGGAGACAGGACAAGGGGCAATGGCTGCAAGTTGGAGCACAGGAAGTTCCACACCAACATGGGGAAGAACTTTTCCCCAGTGAGGGTGAGGGAGCCCTGGGACAGGTGGAGTCTCCTTCTCTGGAGAGATTCCAGCCCCGTCTGGACACCTGTCTGAGTGATATGAGCTGGGGAGCTGCTTTGGCAGGGGGGTTGGACCCAATGATAACTTGAAGTCCCTTCCAACCCCTGTGGTTCTGTGATACTGTGATTTTTCTAGTTTGTGAGAGTTAACCTTACAATGATGACACCAGCAGCAAAGGGCTGCAATTCTTTATGACAAGAAAATAAATGTTTGGAGAAAACACAGGGAAATAAAGAATTGTTGTTCAACTGTCACCCTTTTCAATCAGAAAAGGGACTGGAGACAATGGCAAGTGGACCTAGAAATAAATGATGTTTCCTCTGACAGCATCCATTGGGTTCCTGTGATCATCCATATCAAGACACCATTGCACACCCAGCCCAACACTTCACGTCCATGTGGGCCCAGATTCCTGATTGCCACAAAAAGTGGTCCACAACTCACTCTGTTACATCCAGTGTGTGTGATGGTGGCATCTGTTGGGGTGCAAAAGCAATTAGTTCTCTACCCTGTGAGCATAAACCTTACAATGTTGAGAGCAGCAGCAAAGGGATGAAAGACTCAGGATGAGCAAAAAATGTTTGGATAAGACACACAGAAAAAAAAAGGGTGTAAAAAATATCTAGATATTGTTGTTTTCAATCAGAAATGGAGATCAGGTGATAGAAAAGGTCTCTGAGAGCCTCCATTGGGTTCCTGGTAGAAATTGTCCATGAGACTACCCAGATCAAGACACCATTGCACACCCAACCAAACACATCCCATCCCTGATGGCCCTGCTTCCTGGTTGCCACCAAAGGTGATGCACAACTCACCCTGTTACGTCCACTGTGGGAGATGGTGGCATCTGCTGGGGTGCAAAACCAAAGTGTTAATCCTTTCTTCCTGTTGTGTTGAGAGATGAGACCCAAGAGACATTGTCTGCCTTTGGAGAGCAGATCCCCTGGGGTTGGAACTGAATGCACTGCCCTATTCGTCCCAAATTTCATCCCACTCTTGGGCTTCCATCCAGTCAGTGGATGCTGATCAGGGATGCTGGGGTTTGGGTGCAGAGTTACTGCACAGCCCTGGCTTTCCATGCTCTGGGCTGCAGCATGAAGGTGATGGGCTGAACCTCGACAGCTCCCTCAGAGGAGCAGCTTTAAAGCCCAGTCCATACAATTCTGAGTCCCGTTTACCAGTCTGGCTTCTGACAAGCTCTCTGCAGCTGAGGAGAACCCCAATGTGGAGAAGCTGTACTTGATCTGCTCACGCCAAAACAGAGAATCCCTTGTGCCAAGCTGGCTGCAGAAAAGGTCTGGCTGGGGCAGGGATGCATTTGGTCTCTCCGTCCCTGAGAGCTGAGGCTTGGGAGCTATTGGGACAGAAGCTGTTGAGGAAGAATAGGTTTCATTGGGAGAAGGAGATGCCCATACAGCCAACCTGGATCCCAGTAAATTAACCTCCCTCATCCCAACCAATTCTGGGGGACACAAGGAGTGCAGGGAGGGAATCACACACCAGTGGCTGATGGCCCTGCCTGGGACGTGGAGTCTGTTCCTGGGAGGAGAAAGGGAGAGGGTGAGAGCTCTTACAGGAGCTACAGCCTAAGCAATGGGGTGGGACCCTGATCCACCATGTGCCAAGCATTGTGATAAATAAATCAAGGCACTGCACAGTGGTGGCTCTGCATTAGATCCAGCACCACCACTCTCATTCTCAGTGATCCTGGAGCAGGAGAGGAGCTGTACACTCTCCTGTGACTGGGAAAGGCTGGTCTGAGCCTCTGAAACACCCAGGAATATGGCATAGGGATATGGCATGCCCACCCTCAGTTGGGGTCTGTAGGACCCCAGAGCAGTGCCTTCCCATGCCCCAGTGTCATCTCTCACCTCTGACAGTCAGGTGCTGGGGAGCACTGAGGGCAGAGCTTCTCACCCAATTACTGTCATTCCTGTGCTGGTACCCACACGTGTATTTCCCCGCACTCTCTTTCAGGACACTGTGTTGCACAATGTAGTTCTGCTGCCCCTGTTGAGCTTTCTGGCTGAACACTTCCACCCCATCCTTGCAGAAGATGATTTGTGTAGCGGGAGTCTGCCAGTCAATGGAGCAGCGAAAATAAACCAGTTCCCCCTCCTCAGCGCTGGAAGTGCTCAGGGAGATCTCAGGATACAAGAGGTCACCTGTACAGATGGCACAAGGATGGTACATGCCAGTGTGACAGTTGAGAAGCAAAGTGGTCTTCCTACCCCTGCCATCTCCATGCCTGCACACCTCCTTTGTCCAGCCTTTCCTGTGCTCACCATCACCTGGGGAGCTGCAGATGTCCTGGTCAGTCACTCCCACACCTGCATTTGAGGCAGACAGGGTTTTGGTTAGATGGGCAGTAACCTGGCTCATCCAAGTGCCCCTGATCAGGTCCCCACTGCTGAGTCCTTCATGGATAAACACCTTCCCAAGTATCTGTCTCCATCCAACAGCTCACTGGACTCTAGAAGTGACATTTCCCACTGCCCATTGTTGGTGGCACTGCTGTTGAGGAGGAATGCCCCTGGCTCCCTAAAGCACTCCAGCAGTCTCGTGTCACTACACAAACCCTCTCAGATGTGGTTAGAAAAATGTACCCTTTGCTCAGAGCCACACTGCAGCTGGATGAAGCATCATCTCCTTCCCCTTTTTAAAGAAGATCTGCCCCTCATTGCTGCACAGTTGCTCCACATACCTCTCCCCATCCTCCCCTGTGCCCAGGAACTGCCCTGTCTTCCCCACTCACAGCTGTCCAATCCTCAGCCCCAAAGGCAAAGAAATCACCAACTCACCGAGCAGCAGCAGGAGGAAGGCAGGGTGAGGAGGAGACATCCTGGCACATCCCACCAGCCCCAGAATTTTTGGGGTGCTGCAGGAACACGAACTCCAAGAAGTGTCTGCTTTTCTCTGAGCTGGGGACAGCAGATCAAGAGCTACCTGGACTGTGGCTTTCAGCACACATGGGGCTGGTCCTGTTTCCTTCCTGTGGCTAGCAGTGCCTGTCACACAGTTAGAGGCTTTGACAAGCAGGGACACTTCTTCACCCCTCTACTGCGGATTCTGAGTATGCAGAGTCCCCACTTTCATTTCTGTACTCTCAGACACCACAAGCTCTGTTCTCAACTCCCTCTGTGAGAACTGACCATAATATGATAGGTTAAAATGATGCTGTCTGACACATGCACACATTGTAGATGGAGATCTGCAGGGTCAACGTGAGACACATGAGAAGTCCAACAGCAATTGGACAGTCCTGTTCTGGCTAAAAATTTTGAAGTAAACAGATGTTTTCAACACAGAATCTGGAAGGCCATGGGTCCTGGAGTGAGACCTTATGCTTCATTATCCTTGAACTGAGTGTTACAGTTCACACACCTGAGCATGACAATGTGCTTAAGGAGATACATGTAAAACATAGATGACTGTAGTACTCTACTCTCCACCCAACTCATGTTAAAGTCACCCCAGGGTGAGGAATACCTAAGGTTAGGGTATAAAGAATCTTGAGGTAAGTGGTCCCAAGGGGAAAGAAGAAACTGAAGACTTTGTGGCGGTAGTCAATAGGCTGTGCTCCTTCCCTTTACCCAAGACAGGGACACTTTCTTGGTAAGCACTGCGCCTACACCTTATGGTGAAGATTTCCTGGCATGGCATTTGTCTAGAGCTTTCATCATATATTAGTGCTGTTGCACTGAGTGTTCTGAACATTTTATTACTTTAATAAATTCCTATCTCTTTAAACTGGCCAAACTGTCTCAGTAAGAGTCCTTTCTGGAGTTCTGACTGGCAAACTTTACCTCTGAGAAGTGGTTGCACATAATCTGATAAACAGCTTCACACATAATGCTTTAGACACAAACCATTGACCACATCTGCGATGAACTCTGGTCCTAGCTGCACCAAGACTGCTCTCTGAGGAGTATAGAAGACAAGGGTGTCCATTCAGAACCTCCTTCAGCCATGCATGGGACTCAAACAATTTTACACAACAGCCTCTTGGGCAACATTCCTCACTGCAAAGGCCTCGTGCTCCATCTCCCGTTCACATCTCATGTCTGGATATCCCCACTCCCTGATTTGGCACTTACACTGATGCATCACTCACACTTTTACATCCAACATGGGCAGTGGTGGAGCCTGTAGGGGCCCAAACCCCACACAATATTGCCTTTTCTTCCCATTGTAGGGAGGGGAGAGACCCAGGCTGTCTTTGAACAGCAAATCCCATGGTCAGGTCTGAGTGGCCTTCCCTCATTTCACCTCCATTTCACCCTACTCTTGGCAGCAGTGCTCTGCCTTTCCCCCTGTGCATGTGGAGCAGGGATCCTAGGGTTTGGCTGCATTTCTCCCACTTTAGAGTGTTATTTTGTCTCTTTACCCAACCTGCAGTCCTTTACTGGCTGCTCCCCACCTGCATTGGAAGCTCAGATAGACAGAGGCACATGGATAGAGGGAAGGTCCCTCTCCACTCCCAGACTCAGCTCATCCCTTTTGCTTCAACCTTTGGTTTCAGAGTTAACATGGGATGGAGGAGAGAATTGAAGAGTAGAATTGAGGAAACTTGTGTCCTGAGTTGAAGGCAGTTTAGTATGTAAAATAAAAGCTGTGCATACAAGAAAAGCAAAGCAGGGAATTCATTCACTACATCCAAAGGGCAGGCCAGTGCTCAGCCATCCTTAGGAAATCAGACCAACATCATGTGCAACATCTCCATGGGAAGACAAATGCCATCACTCTGAACATCAGCCCCCTTCCTTATTCTTTCCACATCCTTATATGCTGAGCATCATGTCAGACAGAATGGGACATTTCTTTGGTAAGCTGGGGTCAGCTGTCACTGCTGTATCCCCTCCCAACATCTTGTGCACCCGTGTTGTGCTGGTGGGGGTGGTGTGAGAAGCAGAAAAGGCCTTGACATTGTGTAAGCAACACTCAGCAATAACACAGATGTGCTGGGAATGCCCACACAGTTCCCAGCACAAACCCAAACCACAGCCCCATAGTAGCGACATGAAGAAAATGAACTCTATTCCAGCCCAAACTAGCACATCACCTTAACAAGATGGCTCATGCCCATGGAACTGGCCTTGGATGTTAGCACCACCCTGGTTGATGGGAAGAGCTGGAAGGGTTCGGGTTCCGGAGAGCATGTCTAGTTGTGGCTGGAGCTGTCCATCCACACCCAGTGTCCTCTGGGATGCAGTGTTGGTCCTGACAATGGAAACCAAACATTCCCCTCCTCAAATTCATATCTCTCCAGTTTAGAGAGAAGGATGTTAGTGGGGACTGTACCAAAGGCTTTACAGAAGTCCAAATAGATTACATTCATGGCCCTGCCTGTCTCTACTGATGCACTCAATCAAAGAAGGGCACCAGGTTGGTCAGGCAGGACCTACCATCATGAAGCCATGCAAAGTTGAACAAGATAGCTAGTTAAGGCAATTGATATCAAAATCTAGGAACTGCCACTGATAAAAGCACTCACAGCAAAAGCACGAATACATGGTGGTAGCACTAACAGAATGTTCTCCCAGGAATTCCTCACCAATAGGTGAACTCACAGTGCCTACCAAGAAGGCTTCCCTGTCTTAGGTGGAGGAGAAGGAGCATGGCCCACTGACTGCCATTACAAGATTTCAATCTCTTATCTGCCTTCAGGGTTATTTTTATTAATATTCTTTGTTTCCTAAAGCTAGCTGTTCCCCTCCTGGGGTGACTGTAACTTGAGTTGGTTAGAGAGTTGAGGAATAGAGTCAGATGCGTATCGCTCATTGTCATAGACAGGCATTTCAGCTGTCATATTCATGTCAAGGATAATGAAGAAAAAGGCCTCATTCTACCACATCTGGCCTGCAGGATTCTGGGTTGAAACCATTTCTCTGTTTATTTGACATTCTTTAGCCAGAGCAGAACCATCTGCTGTCTGGTTACACTCTGTATTTCACCTTCTTCTTGTACTGAACTTGAAGATCTTCACCTACATATTTCACACAAGAGATAAGAGGACACCAGCATTTTTTACCTATTATGGTCAATTCTAAAAGGAGGAGATGAAAACACTCTTTGTGCTGCGGTGTCTGAGTGTCCAGAAATGAAAGCGGGTGCTCTGCAGGGCAGCATCTGCTGTGGGGGCTGAAGAACTGCACCCGCTCATCACAGCCTCTCACTGTGTGACAGGCACTGCCAACCACAGCAAGGCAACAGGACCAGCCCCATGTGTGCTGAAAGCCACGGGCCAGGGAGCTCTTGATCTGCTGTCCCCAGCTCAGAGGAAAGCAGACACTTCAAGACAGAGATTGTTCCTGAAGAGCCCCCAAAATTGCTTGGGCACATGGGATGTGCCTTGCGGTCTCCTCCTTACCCTGCCTTCCTCCTTCTTCTGCTGGTTGGTGAGTTGGGGGATTTCTTTGCCTTGGGGCTCAGGTGTGGAGGGCTGCAAGTGGGACAGGACAGGGCAGTTCCTGAGCACAGAGGAGGATGGGGAAAGCTGCATAAAGCAGCTGAGCAGCAATGAGGTGGCAGATCTGCTTTGATGATGGGAGGGAGATGATCGCTTCCTCCAGCTACCCACTGGATCGCTTCCCACTACCTCTAAGAGAGTTCATGTAGTAGCATGAAACTGGGCAGCTGCTCAAGTGCGTTGGGGTGCAAGGGGAATCTCTCAGCAGTAACAAATGAGCCAGAAACAAGCTTGGGTAGGTGTCACTTTTAGTGACAAAAGAAAGGCAGGATGGAGACACATGGGTGCTTCCTCAACAAGGACTCAATAGTGGGGAGGTGGCCAGGGACACTTGGATGAACCAGCTCTCTGCCCTCTAACATAAACCTTCTCTGTCCCATGGTGCAGGTGCTGGTGTGAGAGTCCAGGACATCTGCAGCTCCCCAGGTGATGGTGAACACAGGATGGGCTGGACAAGGGAGCTGTGTGCAGGCATGGAGACAGGGTTGGAAGACCAAGTGTGACAGTGGCATGTGCCATTCTTGTGCCATCTCTTCAGGTCTCCTCTTGGCTCCTGAACTCTCCGTGAGCACCTCCAGTGCAAAGGAGGGAGAACGGATTCTTTTCGGCTGCTTCATTAACTGGGATGCTCCTGCGACTGAAATCATCTTCTGCAAGGATGGGGTGGAGAAGCACAGACTGAAAGCACAAAGGGGGCAGCAAATCTACGTGATGCGGCTGATTGTCACTGCAGAGAGTGCAGGGAACTACACCTGTGGGTACCAGCACCAGGGGAAGATAAACTGGTTGAGAAGCTCTGCCCTCAGTGCTCCCTGGCACCTGGCTGTCAGAGGTGAGAGATGACACTGGGGCATGGGAAGGCACTGATCTGGGTCCACACAGAACCCTTCTGAGGGTGGGGATTGGCATTTTGCCCATGACAAGCTCCTGGGTGTTTCAGAGGCTCAAACCAGCCTTTCCCTGTCATGGGAGAGAGTGTGAGTGCCTGACAAATCCACTGTTTTTCTATAATAGAGTTGAAACTGTTCACAGTTTCTGCTAGAGATCCTTTCTACAACTGGGTCAACAGACCAGTAAAGAGCTGGGATGGTGTCTCTCTGGATTTCTGCAAGGCTTTTGACATGGTTACCCACAATATCCTTCTCTCTAATTTTGAGAGATCCCTGATTTGATGGGTGAACAGTTCAGTGGATAAGGATTTATTTGGATGGTCACATCCAGAGGGTGGTCAAAAATGTCTCCATGGCCAGATGGAAAACAGTGACAATTGGTGTTCCTCAAGGGTCTGTACTGGGACCAGTGCTGCATAATATCTTTATTAATGATATTAACAGAGGGATTGAGTGCACCCTCTGTAAATCTGCTGATGACACCAAGATGGGTGTTGCACTTAACATGCCAGAGGGATGGGATGCCATCCAGAGGGACCCGGACAGGCTGGAGAAATGGGACCAGCTGAACTTTATGAGGTTCAACAAAGCCAAGTGCAGGGTCCTGACCTGAACAGGGAAAATAATCTCTGTCTATATAGGTGAGGAGATGATGTGCTGGAAATCAGCCCTGGGGAAAAGCTGAAGATGAGCAAGCAATGCTCATCTGCAACCCAGAAGGCCAAGTGTATGTACAAGGGCATGTGGCAATAGGCCAAGGAGTGGTTGTTTTGCATGAGACAAGGGTAGGTTTAGGTGGAATATTAGGGAAAACTTTCTCAATATGAGCATGGTAGATCATGGGAACAGGTTTCTGAGACGTAGTGGAGCCCCCATCCCTAAACATATTCATGTTCAGTCTAAATGGGGCTCTGAGAAGCCTGGTCTAGTAAAGGTGTCCCTGCTTACTGCAGGGGGTTGGACTAGATGACCTTTAAAGGTCCCTTCCAACCCAATACACTCTATGATTTTGTGCTTCTACAACCCATCTCCTGTCCCAGCAGCACAGACAATGAGAGGGCTGGTGCCAGGTGTAACCCAGAGCCCTCGCTGTGCAGTTCATTGATTTATTCATCACGACACTTGGTACAAGGTGGATCAGGGGCCCCTCAGCTGCTTAGCCTGTGCAGTACATGCCAGAGCTGATCACTCTCACCCTGTCCCTTTCTCCTCCCAGGCACAGAGTCCAGCTCCCAGGAAGGGCCATCAACCACCAGTGAGTGACTCCCTCCCTGTACTCCCAGTGCCCCCCAGCACTGCAATGGATGAGGTTAATTAACTGCAATCCAGGTTGCCTCTAAGGGCATCTCCTGCTCTCTCCTTCTCTCCATGACAGCAACATCTTCTGTCCTGCAATCTCCTGGGCCCCAGCTCCTCGACACCCTCACCACAGGCATCGTGGTGGGAGTGTCAGCTGCCTCCCTCCTCCTGCTCACTGTAGCCAGCTACTGTGCTGTGAAGAGAGGTGAGTGGTTTGGGGCAATGGAGGGTAAAGTGCACTCTGCTGTGGGGCTGCTGCTGTGGGACCCCGGATGGACTCGTGTTGCCAGCTCCTTCTCCCTGTGTCAGGGAAAGCTGAACCTCTCAGCCCTTTCTCACCAGAGAGGAGTCAGGGTGCTGACAGGGGGAAGGTTCTTCCTCCAGGGTGGTTGCACTGGAATTCCAGTGCAAGGACGGGGGAGCCCAAATGCATCCCTGCCCCAGGCAAAGCAGAGCTTTGCTCCCAGTCCTCTGGGAACAAGAATGGAGTCTCTGAGGTGGCCTGAACACTTGCACTGCCAAAACCTGCCAGTTTGGGAATCAGGACGTGCGCTTGCATAGGTTGGGCTCTTCTACTGCTCCTCTGAGGGAGCTGTGGAGGTTCAGCCCATCATCTTCATTGTACAGCCCAGAACATGGAAAGCCAGGGCTTTTTAGTAACTCTGCCTTCCTGTCTCTCCCTTTCCTTCCCTTGCAGGGGTCTGCAGGTGAGTAGAAATTCTTCCTGACAGCCGGGCTGGTGGAGGCCCAGTGGTAGTCCATGGCCTGGGACAACATGGACAATGTCCATGGGTGGCTTCCCTGAAATGAAGGCCAGAAGAATCAGGGCTTCCCCTGGGCCCATCGCACGGTGACACAGGCCCCAGATCCCTTTCCCCCTTTGTCTCCAGGCAGCAGGACGTTCCCAACCAAGAGACCAATGAACACCATGAAATACAATGTGAGTACCACCTCCTTCCTAACAAACAGAGATTGGACCCTTTGTGTGGGCTGCCTGACCTCCAGCACCACCAGCACCCCTGTAGCCATCATTCAGCCATGACAAACTGTCAATAGCAGAAGACTTGCAGGACCATGAACCAAAATCATGTTCTATCCTCTTTATCTACTTCCATCACTGTATGGAGATGCAGGACATTCCCCAATTCCACTTGAAGCCCTAAAATTTAATTTCCAAGTGGTGTATGCAAAATAACTGCCAACTGAATTAGGACAGTTTTCTCCTGGCTGTGTTGCACCCCATAATTCCTGGCATGCACAGCCCAGATTCTGCCTGCAGAAGAAAGGTCACAATGCTCATGGGCCAACCCCATTTTCTGTCTGTAATCCAGCCCCATGGGGATTGGTGTCTTTTCATCCCTGTACTTTCATTTTACCATGATTTCTGCTTCAAAGTCAAGCCCAGCACTGGAATACACGGGTCCATTTATGGAGCCTGGTGTGGGAAACACCTCCCTGCTATCTCTGAAACTATAGGCTGCAACACAGGGTGACTGCTGTGGTAAGGGGTATGGGGACATCTCCCCACTCTCTGTGTGCCCCAGTTGATTTGCTTGGTGACTTCAGTTTCCCACACAGGCACAGAACAGTCAATAAATACATTCCTCTTCCTACAGCTCCCAAGATTCAGCCCCACAACAACTCCCCTACAGGTCTGGAGCTGGGATTGGCATCCATCTACATCCTCCTTGCTGCTGCAGCCAGCTACTGTGCACTGATGAAAGGTGTGTTGTTTGGGGAAACTGAGGGCAAACTGTAAGGCCAAGATCACTCAGTGCTGTACATCTGCTGCTGAATGAGGATTGAGAACTCATTCTGATTGAGAAGCTGTCTGCCTCTGGCCGGACAAGTGGACCCTCAGCTGGGTTACAAACTGTCTGGATGGCCGGGCCCAAAGGGTGGTGGTGAATGGAACCAAATCCAGCTGGAGGCCGGTCACGAGTGGCGTCCACCAGGGCTCAGTCCTGGGTCCAGTCTTGTTCAACATCTTTATCCATGACCTGGATGAAGGGATTGAATGCTCCCTCAGTAAGTTTGCAGATGACACTAATCTGGGAGGAAGTGTTGATCTGCCTGAGGGTAGGGAGGCTCTTCAGAGGGGTCTGAACAGGCTGGACGCATGGGCTGAGACCAATGGGATGAGGTTTAACAAAGCCAAGTGTAGAGTGCTGCACATGGGACAGAACAACCCCATGCAGCGCTACAGGCTGGAGCGATGTCAGGCAGAGAGGTACCTGGGGGTGTTGGTTGACTCCAGACTGAACATGAGCCAGCAGTGTGCTCAAGCAGCCAAGAAAGCCAACGGCATCCTGGCTTGTGTCAGAAATCGTGTGCCCAGTAGTTCTGGGGTAATGATTGTGCCCCTGTATTGTGGCATTGGTGAGGCCACACCTCGAGTGCTGGGTCCAGTTCTGGGCTCCTCACCATCAGAAGGACATTGAGGTCCTTGAGTGAGTCCAGAGAAGGGCAACCAGGCTGGTGAAAGGGCTGGAGGGCAAATCCTCTGAGGAGCAGCTGAGGGAGCTGGGTATGTTTAGTGTGGAGAAGAGGAGGTTGAGGGGAGACCTTATCAGTATCTGTACTGTATCAGTACAGGCTGGGGGATGACCTGCTGGAGAAGAGCTCGGTGGAGAAGGACCTGGGGGTCCTGGTGGATGACAGGTTGGCCATGAGCCAGCAGTGTGCCCTGGTGGCTAAGAGAGCCGATAGGATTCTGGGGTGCATCCGGAGGAATGTAGCCAGCAGGTCAAAGGAGGGGATCCTCCCCCTCTACTCTGCCCTGGTCAGGCCCCACCTGGAGTATTGTGTCCAGTTCTGGGCTCCTTGGTATAAAAAGGACCGGGATCTCCTGGAGAGAGTCCAGAGAAGGGCTACCAAGATGATGAAGGGCCTGGAACATCTCCCCTATGAGGAAAGGCTGAGGGAGCCGGGGCTGTTCAGCCTTGAGAAGAGAAGATTAAGGGGGGACCTAATTAAAGTCTATAATTATCTGAAGCAGAAAATGCAGGGGGAATCAGCCAGCCCCTTTTCAGTGGTCTGTGGGGACAGGACAAGGGGCAATGGCTGCAAGTTGGAGCACAGGAAGTTCCGCACCAACATGCGGAAAAACTTTTCCCCAGTGAGGGTGACAGAGCTCTGGGACAGGCTGCCCAGGGAGGTGGTGGAGTCTCCTTCAATGGAGATATTCAAGACCTGTCTGGACACCTATCTGAGTGACATATCCTAGGGAGCTGCTTTAGCAGGGGTTTGGACCCGATGATCTCTCGAGGTCCTTTCCAGCCCCTACAATTCTGTGAATCTATGATTATTCACCACCTACAACTACCTGAAAAGAGGTTGTGGAGACGTGGGCAATAGTCTCTTCAGCCAGGTGACAGGAGATGGGACAAGGGGAAATGGACAAAAGTTGTGCCAGGGCGGCGTCAGAGTAGTTGTTTTCAAGTGTTGCCAGCTCCTTATCCCTGCTTCTCAGGCCTTTGCTTTTATAAGCTAGAGGGAGAAAAGATGTTGACATGAGGAGAATTTTTCCTGTAGGGTGATTGCATTGGGATGTCAATGCAGGGAGGGAGAGACCAAATGCATCCCTGCCCCATGCAGACATTTGATCATAGTCCTCTGGGCACAAGCAGAAAGGCTCCGAATTTGCCTGAGCCACTCAGAAGGGGCTTGGGGTTTTGTCAAGGCAGTGTCCCAACCTAGAGGAGGAGTGGCTGCTGATGAGCTCTTCCCACCATCTCCTTCTTCCTGCACATATATGTTCCATATTGTGACCTTTCTCTCTTGCAGGGCCATCCATGCCCCTCTGGGTCTCCATCCTGCGCTCTACCCTTACTTTCTTCCTCCTGGCCTCTGTCCCCATCATCACCCTCATCCTGAAGTCATGGAGCCACTCTGCCAGCAAGAGCAGCCAGACAGACATTCCCTACCCCATTGCCCCACTGATGGCCTCATGGTAATGGGCTTCCTGATGTCCCCATGTCTCTTTGCCATGAGAGGAGCAAGAGCCATGCCAACCCCAGGCTCCCAGCTGGGGTCTGACCACTTAGTGTAGCTGCCCAAGGGACATGCTACCATTGTTCTGCTCTCTTTCATGTGGCCCCTGTTCTCCCCACAGATAAAGGGAATGAACCTCCCACCCTTCAGGGTGCATTTCACCTCCACAGATGCCCCTCCTGCTGAACAGAATTCAGAGTCTCCATTGCCAGTTCCAGCCCTGGAAGGTGATGTTTGGATGATGGCATTGGTCTGCTCAGGAACACATGACTGTGTCCTGATTTCCAGGGATGCCTGAGCACATTCCTGCCCATGGGAAGTGGTCAGTGAGTTCCTGTTTTGCTTTTCTTGTGATCATGGCTTTTGCTTTACCTATTAAACTGCCTTTAACTCATGGTGTGGTTTTATATGGCAAGGTTCTGCTGGAGCGGGAATGCTGCTGTGTTGGCCTCTGCAAGAAGCTGCTAGAGGCTTCCCCTTGTTCTGACAGAGTAAATACCATCTGGGCTCAGGGGTGGACCCACCACTGACCAAGGCCGAGCCAATCAGCGATGGTGGTAGCACCTCTGTGACAACATACTTAACAAGCAGAAAACCCCAAACACACACAAGTGGTGGCTTTTTGCCTCCAGAGAAGGGAGGGAGAAGATGTAAGAATATTTGTAGAAACCAAGGTCAGTGAAGAAGAGGGGGAGGAGGCGCTCCAGAGATGTTGTCCCTCAAGTGGGGTCATTTCCTGCTGTGCAGTACCCCAATACACACACAGAGCAGAGGTGTTTGATGCTTCTGGTACAATCCTTCCCTAGCTTTCTCTAAAGCTGGCTTCCTTTCCTCATAGGCAAGCAAATGTTCCAAAAGGGCTCATATGTCTGTCCAATTAGGATCCTGATTCATCATTACAGTCTTGATAGTGCTTTACTATTAAGATCATTAATCTGGATGATTCTGGTAAACCCTGTGGGCCTGTTTCCAGTGCAGTTAGTCAGAAGTTGTGAATGATATGTGAACATACACTGGGGTTTTGTTGGATCCCACAGGCTGTCTCAGGGGAGCCTGGAGCACAGCTCTCTGTCTCTGCCTCTTAGTTCTTCCAGAAACAGGACCAGGAAATTCCTTTTCCTCCTCGCTTGTGGAATCTGACTCCAGCTGTTTCAGGGCCACTCCCAATAGCTGAACACCTTCCTCTGTGTCTTCTGACCCAGTTTTTGTCATCTTATGAAGTTTAACAAGGCCAAGTGCAGAGTGCTGCACATGGACCATAATAACCCCATGCAGCGCTACAGGCTGGGGGGAGACTGGCTGGAGAGCTGTCAAGGTGAGAAAGACCTGAGTTTGTTGGGTGACTGTGACTGAATATGAGTCAGCAGTTTGCCCAGGCGGCCAGGAAAGCCAATGGCATCCTTGCTTGTATCAGAAATAGTGCAGCCAGTAGGTCTGGGGAGGTGATTGTGCTCCTGTACTTGGCATTGGTGAGGCCACACCTTGAGTGCTGGGTCCAGTTCTGCGCTCCTCACCATAAGAAAAACATTGAGGTCCTGGAGTGAGTCCAGAGAAGGGCAACCAGGCTGGGGAAGGGGCTGAAGGGCAAATCCTCTGAGGAGCAGCTGAGCAAGCTGGGGGTGTTCAGCCTGGAGAAGAGGAGGCCGAGGGGAGACCTTATCACTGACTACAACTACCTGAAGGGAGGTAGTATAGAGGTGGGCGATGGTCTCTTCAGCCAGGTGACAGGTGATAGGACAAATGGAAATGGCACTAAGCTGTGCCAGGACAGGGGCAAATGAGATATTAGAAAAAAAATTGTTACTGAAAAAGATGTTGGGGCCTGGAACAGGCTGCCCAGGGAGGGGATTGTGTCACCTTCCTTGGGTGTGTTTAAAAAATGTGTAGAAGAGGTACATAGGGATATGGTTTAGCATAGGACAGAAACGGTTGGACTCGATGATCTTAAAGTTCTTTTCAACCTTGTGATTCTGTGATTCTGTGATCTTAAGGTCAACACAACAAACACACTCCTTTTTCATCTCAGAATTGTTACAACACTCCTTTCTCGGCTTATGCTCAGTACTATACAAACACTCTTGTTCCTTCTTTTCCTTATATTTCTTAGCAGTACTTAAATAATATATTCCTTTCTGGTATTCTAACTCCATCAAACCACATCGTTTTCTGACATTCAAATCAATTCTTAAATTAAAGAACAAATCCTCATATGCTATCTCATCCCATTTCTCATTTCTTGACAAAACAACATTAGTTGAAATTTAGTAGGATATTTCAAGATCCCATTTTCACACCATTTTCCACCATTATCCAGCTGATATTGCAGCCACCATTCATTACAAAACCAATATGATTTATCCCTAGTCAGAGGTATCCCCTCAAATTTCGTCCAATGTCCTAAGTTCCTCCAGAGAGGAACTTTCTTGGAAGCAGTGGAACTCATTTCAGTACCAAAAAGAAACTACATAGACTAAATTCCAAATACAGAACGAGGCATCTCTTCCCTGTGTTACTAATACCAATGTGTAGAAAAAAGCCCACGCTGCTCCTGTGTATCCCTCTGATACGTCTTATGCAGAGTTTAAACAAAACAAAGTCACACAGCTTCTGCCCCCTTTTCCTTTACAATACTTCTTTCAAGCAGCATTGCACCGTTGTGTCACTTACTGCCCGATGCAGGAGAGGGGCCAGTGAGTCCCCGATCGACAGGTCAGTGCGCACTGGATTCCAGTCGCTCTGCTTCTCCTTATAGGGTATGGCAAGAAGATCCAGGCAAGGCTGTCAGCCCTGTCCCATCTGGGTTGCCCAAGCTGTTGTCCCAAAAGTAGGGTCATTGCCCAGTGTGTAAAACACCAATAAACACACAGAGCAGCGGTGTTTGTTTTATTTCGTGTCTGCACAGGGATGGGTGCTAGGTGGTGATCCCACAAGGCTAGCACACCTCACACAGAATTTACAGCCTATTCATCTTGTACATCTTGGGCAGTAAGAAACCAGATGAGGTTCAACAAAAGCAAGTGTCAAGTCCTGCACCTGGGAAGGAACAACCGTTTGTATCAGTACAGGCTGGGGGATGACCTGCTGGAGAAGAGCTCGGTGGAGAAGGACCTGGGGGTTCTGGTGGATGACAGGGTGGCCATGAGCCAGCAGTGTGCCCTGGTGGCTAAGAGAGCCAATGGGATCCTGGGGTGCATCCGGAGGAGTGTAGCCAACAGGTCAAAGGAGGGGATCCTCCCCTTCTACTCTGCCCTGGTCAGGCCCCACCTGGAGTATTGTGTCCAGGTCTGGGCTCCTTGGTATAAAAAGGACCGGGATCTCCTGGAGAGAGTCCAGAGAAGGGCTACCAAGATGATGAAGGGCCTGGAGCATCTCCCCTGTGAGGAAAGGCTGAGTAAGTTGGGACTGTTCAGCCATAGGAAGTTCCGCACCAACATGTGGAAAAACTTTTTCCCAGTGAGGGTGCCAGAGCTCTGGGACAGGCTGCCCAGGGGGCTGGTGGAGTCTCCTCACTGGAGAGATTCAAGACCCACCTGGACACCTATCTGAGTGATATGTCCAAGGGAGCTGCTTTCGCAGGGGGGTTGGATCCAATGATCTCTTGAGGTCCCTTCCAACCCCTACAATTCTATGATTCTATGATTCTGTGATACATGATTAGGAAATGCCACCTAAATTTACACTAATTGGTTAGTAATTACATCATCATCTACTCTTGGTCAAGCATATTCAAAATAGCATGCATGCTCCTTGAAGGGCTGTGGGGGTCATTTGCATAGTCCTTGACTTGGGTGGGTGGTCGTGATCTCCCCCTGCCACCTTGACCTTTCCCTCAGTTTTTCTTGGCTTCAGGCCTCTCTGGCAATGCCTCAGCTTTGGCCCCTGCTGAGGCAGGATGTTTCCTCTTTATCAGTCTCTCAGCTCTTCTCCAAGGATACTTCTTAGCAAAGCAAGCTTCTTCTCAGTCCTTCTGCCCTTCTTCAAAAGCAGGGCTGTTTGCAAAGCAAGTTAATACATTTAACCCTAAACTATGCAGTGTCTCAGCACTGACCCAAACACACTTTTCATCCCTGTGAAAATCTTACTGTGTAGATATCAGAGAAAGGGATTCCTCTGCAGCCCATGGAGAAGACCATAGAGGAGCAAGTTGTCCCCATGATGCCCACGGAAGATGATGGGGAGCAGAGATCCCACCTGCAGCCCATGGAGAGGCCCCATAGTGAAGTTTGTGGAGGCACCTGAAGGATGCTGTGACCCCATGGGAAGCCCATCTTGAAGCAAGCTCCTGGCAAGACCTGCAGTCCATGGAGAAGGGGGCCCATGACAGAGCAGGTTTGCTGAGGGGACTTCGGAGTCAAAGGGGAACAAGCTGGAGCAGTTTGGGCCTAAGACAGTGCACTCCATGGAACTGACCCACACTGGGGCAGTTGGAAGAAGAGCTGAAGCTCCATGGGAAAGGACTAAAGTTGAAGTTTGTGGAGAACTGTCTCCCATGGGTGGGACCCAACACTGGAGCAGGGGAAGAGTGAGGAATGCCCTCTCCCCACCAAGGAAGAAAAAAACTCATGAGGAACTGACCAAAGCCCGCATTGCATTCCTCTGGCCCTGTGCCACCCTGTGAGGGAGAGGGGAGAGAAATGATGAATAAAGTCAAGTACTGGAAGGCCGCTATAAGATCTCCCCAGAGCCTACTCTACTCCAGGCTGAAAATCCCACCTCGCTTAGCCTGTCTTCATAGATGAGATGCTCCAGCCCTCAAATCATCTTCATGGCCCTCCTCTGGACCCCTTCCAACAATTCCACATCCTTCTTATGTTGGGGATTCCACAACTGGACACAGTACTCCAGGAGGTGTCTCACGAGAGCAGAGTAAAGGGGCAGAATCACCTCCCTCGACCTGTTGGCCACACTCCTTTTGATGTAGCCCAGAACAGTCTTGGCCTTCTCTACTG
Organism: Gallinula chloropus; assembly: GCF_964237585.1. NCBI lineage: Eukaryota > Metazoa > Chordata > Aves > Gruiformes > Rallidae > Gallinula > Gallinula chloropus. The sequence continues at coordinate 4,657,301 of NC_140114.1, read as the reverse complement.
TGAGCATGAATTGTCAGCTCACGTAAAGCTTCTCATCCACCAGCACCCCTAAGTCCTTCTCTGCAGGGCTGTTTTCTATCATATCATGTCCCAGGCTATATGGATAAGGATTGCCCTCAGCTAGGTGCAGGATGTTGCACTTGTCCTTGTTGAACGTCATGAGGTTCACATGGGTCCAAATATCCAGGTTCTCCAGGTCCCTCTGGATGACATCCCATCCTTCCAGCATGTCAACTGCACCACTCAGCTTGGTGTCATCTGCAGACTTCCTGAGGGTGACCTCAACCTCAGTATCAATGTCATTGATGAAGACACTAAATAATACCAGTCCCAGTAGGGAACCCTGAGGGACGCCACTGTTAACAGATCTCCATCTGGACACTGAGCCACTGGCGACTACTCTCGTAGTATCTGGGTGGGACCATCCAACCAATACCGTATCCACTGAACAGTCCCCTCCTCAAATCCACATCTCTCCAGTTTCAAGAGAAGGATGTTGGTGGGGACCGTATGGAAGGCTTTACAGAAGTCCAAATAGATTACATTCATGGCCCTTCCTGTGTCTATCGATGCAGTCATCCCATCATAGAAAGCCACCAGGTTGGTCAGGCAGGACGTGCCATAGTGAAGCCATGCTCACTACCTCAAATCACATGCATATCTTCCATGTGCCTTCTTAGCATGGCTTCTAGGAGGATCTGTTCCATGATGTCCCCAGGTACACAGGTGAGGCTGACAGGTTGGCACTTCCCCAGGTCATCCTATTTACCTCAATTCCTCAGCCTCTCAATATAGATATTTTCTCCCCTCTCCAGCAGAAAAGGGGAGAGATAAAGCAACTTTTCTGGGCATCTGGCTTCCAGACACGGTTAAACCACCACACTAAAGGATTATGTGTGTAGCCACGTAGCAGAGTCAGTTTGGTCATCACAGCCCCTAAAGGACTTTCACTGAGAGAGTGAGGGGAAAGTTCAACAAGATAGCTAATTAAGGCAATAGCTATCAAAATCTAAGAATTGCCATTGGTAATAACACTCACAACAAAAGCACAAATACATGGTGATAGATCCTGCAGAATGCTATCCCAGGGATTCCTCATCAATAGGTGAATTCACAGTGCTTACCAAGAAGGCTTCCCTGTCTTAGGTGGAGGAGAAGGAGCATAGCCCACTGACTGCCACTACAAGATTTCAATCTCTTATCTGCCTTCAGGATTATTTATATTAATATTCTTTGTACCCTAAAGCTAGCGGTTCCCCTCCTGGGGTGACTGTAACATGAGCTGGTTAGAGAGTTGCGGATTACAGTCATATAGACGTATAGTGTGGATATCTTTAAGCTCATTGTCATAGACAGGCATTTCAGCTGTCATATTCATGTCAAGGATAATGAAGAAAAAGGTCTCACTCTAACACATCTGGCCTTCAGGATTCTGGGTTGAAACCATTTGTCTGTTTATTTGACATTCTTTAGCCAGAGCAGGACCATCTTGTGGCTGGTTAGACTCTGTATTTCACCACGTTGTTGTATTGAACATGAAAATTTCCATCCACATATTTCACACAAGAAATAAGCGGGCACCAGCACCTTTTACCTATTATGGTCAATTCTCACAGGGGGAGATGAAAACACTCTTTGTGCTGCGGTGTCTGAGTGTCCGGAAATGAAAGCGGGGGCTCTGCAGGGGCAGCATCCGCAGTGGGGGCTGAAGAAATGCACCTGCTCATCAGAGCCTTTCGCTGTGTGACAGGCACTGCTAGCCACAGCAAGGCAACAGGACCAGCCCAATGTGTGCTGAAAGCCACGGGCCAGGGAGCTCTTGATCTGCTGTCCCCAGCTCAGACGAGAGCAGACACTTCGAGACAGAGGTTGTTCCTGAAGAGCCCCCAAAGATGCTGGGGCAGGTGGGATGTGCCTTGCAGTCTCCTCCTTACCCTGCCTTCCTCCTTCTTCTGCTGGTTGGTGAGTTTTCTTTGCCTTGGGGCTCAGGTGTGGAGGGCTGCGAGTGGGACAGGACAGGACAGGTCCTGGGCACAAGGGAGGATGGGGAAAGCTGCATAAAGCAGCTGAGCAGCAATGAGGTGGCAGATCTGCTTTGATGATGGGAGGGAGATGATCGCTTCCTCCAGCTACCCACTGGATCGCTTCCCACTACCTCTAAGAGAGTTCATGTAGTAGCATGAAACTGGGCAGCTGCTCAAGTGCTTTAGGGAACAAGGGAAATCTCTCAGCAGTAATAAATGAACCAGAAACAAGATTGGGTAGGTGTCACTTTTAGTGACAAAAGAAAGGCAGGAGGGAGACACATGGGTGCTTCCTCACCAAGGACTCAAGAGTGGGGAGGTGGCCAGGGACACTTGGATGAACCAGCTCTCTGCCCTCTAACATAAACCTTCTCTGTCCCATGATGCAGGTGCTGGTGTGACAGTCCAGGACATCTGCAGCTCCCCAGGTGATGGTGAACACAGGATGGTCTGGACAAGGGAGGTGTGCAGGCATGGAGATGGTGTGGGAAGACTAGTTTGATCCTTAAGTGTGACACTGTCGTGTACCATCCTTGTGCCATCTCTCCAGGTCAGCTCGCTGCTCCTAAATTCTTTGTGATCCCCTTCAGTCCACAGAAGGGACAACAGATTTATTTTGAGTGCTCCATTGACCGTCAGGCTTCTGCTACTGAAATCATCTTGTGCAAGGATGGGGTGGAGATACAAAGAATGAAAGCACAAGACAGGAAGCATATCTATACTATGCAGCTGAATGTCACTGCAGAGAGTGCAGGGAACTACACCTGTGGGTACCAGCACCAGGGGAAGAAAAACGAGGTGAGAAGCTCTGCCCTCAGTGCTCCATGGCAACTGCCTCTCAAAGGTGAGACATGACAGGGGGGCATGGGAAAGCACTGACTGGGTCCACACAGAACCCAATTGAGTGTGGGGGTGCCATGACAGACTCCTGGGTGTTTCAGAGGCTCAGACCAGCTTTTCCCATGCATGGGAGAGAGTGACTAGGAGTGACTGACCAATCTAGTGGCATTCTACAATGCTGTAACTGCAACAGTAGACAAGGGAAGAGCAACAATATCATGTATATTGGTATCTGCAAGGCCTTTGACACAGCTCCCTATAACATATTTCTCTCTAAGTTGGAGAGATGCAGATTTCATGGGTGAACAATTCAGTGGATAGAGTTTTAGCTGGGTGGTCACATCAGGAGGGTGGCCATCAATGTCACGATATCCGGATTGAAAATGGTGACAATCGGTGTTCCTCAAGGGTCTGTCCTGGAACCAGTGCTGTATAACATCTTTATTAATGATATTAACAGTGGGATTGACTGCACCCTCTGTAAATCTGCCGATGACACCAAGATGGGTGTTGCACTTAACATGCCAGAGGGATGGGATGCCATCCAGAGGGACCTGGACAGGCTGGAGAAGTGGGTCCACCTGAACCTCATGAGGTTCAACAAAGCCAAGTGCAGGGTCCTGACCTGAACAAGGAAAATTGTCTTTGTCTATATAGGTGAGGAGATGATGTGCTGGAAATCAGCCCTGGGGAAAAGGGCCAGGGGTACCCATGGGTGAAAAGCTGAACATGATCAAGCAATGCTCATCTGCAACCCAGATGGCCAAGTGTATGTACAAGGGCATGTAGCAATAGGCCAAGGGGTGATTGTTTTGCATGAGACAAGGGTAGATTTAAGTTAAATATTATGAAAATTCCTCTTCAGTATGAGCATGGTAGATCTCTGGAACAGGTTTCTGAGATGTAGTGGAGGCCCCATCCCTGGAGATATTCCTGATCAGGCTTGATGGGGCTATAAGCAAACTGATCTAGTAAAGGTGTCCCTGCTTACTGCAGGGGGTTGGACTAGATGACCTTTAAAGGTCCCTTCCAACCCAATACACTCTATGATCTTGTGCTTCTACAGCCCATCTCCTGTCCCAGCAGCACAGACAATGAGAGGGCTGGTGCCAGGTGTAACTCAGAGCCACCGCTGTGCAGTTCATTCATATATTCATCACAGTGCTTGGTACATGGTGGATCAGGACCCCTCAGCTGCTTAGCCTGTGTAGTACATGCCAGAGCTGGTCACTCTCACCCTGTCCCTTTCTCCTCCCAGGCACAGAGTCCAGCTCCCAGGAAGGGCCATCAACCACCAGTGAGTGACTCCCTCCCTGTACTCCCAGTGCCCCCCAACATTGCATGGATGAGGTTAATTAACTGCAATCCAGGTTGCCTCTAAGGGCATCTCCTGCTCTCTCCTTCTCTCCATGACAGCAACATCTTCTGTCCTGCAATCTTCTGGGCCCCAGCTCCTCGACACCCTCACCACAGGCATCGTGGTGGGAGTGTCAGCTGCCTCCCTCTTCCTGCTCACTGTAGCCAGCTACTGTGCTGTGAAGAGAGGTGAGTGATTTGGGGCAATGGAGGGTAAAGTGCACTCTGCTGTGGGGCTGCTGCTCTGTGACCCCGGATGGACTCGTGTTGCCAGCTTCTTCTCCCTGTGTCAGGGAAAGCTGAACCTCTCAGCCCTTTCTCACCAGAGAGGAGTCAGGGTGCTGACAGGGGGAAGGTTCTTCCTCCAGGGTGATTGCACTGAGATTCCAGTGCAAGGATGGGGGAGCCCAAATGCATCCCTGCCCCAGGCAAAGCAGAGCTTTGCTCCCAGTCCTCTGGGAACAAGAATGGAGTCTCTGAGGTGGCCTGAACACTTGCACTGCCAAAACCTGCCAGTTTGGGAATCAGGACGTGCGCTTGCATAGGTTGGGCTCTTCTACTGCTCCTCTGAGGGAGCTGTGGATGTTCAGCCCATCATCTTCATTGTACAGCCCAGAACATGGAAAGCCAGGGCTTTTTAGTAACTCTGCCTTCCTGTCTCTCCCTTTCCTTCCCTTGTAGGGGTCTGCAGGTGAGTAGAAATTCTTCCTGACAGCCGGGCTGGTGGAGGCCCAGTGGTAGTCCATGGCCTGGGACAACATGGACAATGTCCATGGGTGGCTTCCCTGAAATGAAGGCCAGAAGAATCAGGGCTTCCCCTGGGCCCATCGCACGGTGACACAGGCCCCAGATCCCTTTCCCCCTTTGTCTCCAGGCAGCAGGACGTTCCCAACCAAGAGACCAATGAACACCATGAAATACAATGTGAGTACCACCTCCTTCCTAACAAACAGAGATTGGACCCTTTGTGTGGGCTGCCTGACCTCCAGCACCACCAGCACCCCTGTAGCCATCATTCAGCCATGACAAACTGTCAATAGCAGAAGACTTGCAGGACCATGAACCAAAATCATGTTCTATCCTCTTTATCTACTTCCATCACTGTATGGAGATGCAGGACATTCCCCAATTCCACTTGAAGCCCTAAAATTTAATTTCCAAGTGGTGTATGCAAAATAACTGCCAACTGAATTAGGACAGTTTTCTCCTGGCTGTGTTGCACCCCATAATTCCTGGCATGCACAGCCCAGATTCTGCCTGCAGAAGAAAGGTCACAATGCTCATGGGCCAACCCCATTTTCTGTCTGTAATCCAGCCCCATGGGGATTGGTGTCTTTTCATCCCTGTACTTTCATTTTACCATGATTTCTGCTTCAAAGTCAAGCCCAGCACTGGAATACACGGGTCCATTTATGGAGCCTGGTGTGGGAAACACCTCCCTGCTATCTCTGAAACTATAGGCTGCAACACAGGGTGACTGCTGTGGTAAGGGGTATGGGGACATCTCCCCACTCTCTGTGTGCCCCAGTTGATTTGCTTGGTGACTTCAGTTTCCCACACAGGCACAGAACAGTCAATAAATAAATTCCTCTTCCTACAGCTCCCAAGATTCAGCCCCACAACAACTCCCCTACAGGTCTGGAGCTGGGATTGGCATCCATCTACATCCTCCTTGCTGTTGCAGCCAGCTACTGTGCACTGATGAAAGGTGTGTTGTTTGGGGAAACTGAGGGCAAACTGTAAGGCCAAGATCACTCAGTGCTATACACCTGCTGCTGAATGAGGATTGAGAACTCATTCTGATTGAGAAACTGGCTGCAACTGGCCTGGACAAGTGGACCCTCAGCTGGGTTACAAACTGTCTGGATGGCCGGGCCCAAAGGGTGGTGGTGAATGGAACCAAATCCAGCTGGAGGCCGGTCACAAGTGGCGTCCCCCAGGGCTCAGTCCTGGGTCCAGTCTTGTTCAACATCTTTATCCATGACCTGGATGAAGGGATTGAATGCTCCCTCAGTAAGTTTGCAGATGACACTAATCTGGGAGGAAGTGTTGATCTGCCTGAGGGTAGGGAGGCTCTTTAGAGGGGTCTGAACAGACTGGACGTATGGGCTGAGACCAATGGGATGAGGTTTAACAAAGCCAAGTGTAGAATGCTGCACATGGGACAGAACAACCCCATGCAGCGCTACAGGCTGGAGCGATGTCAGGCAGAGAGGCACCTGGGGGTGTTGGTTGACTCCAGACTGAACATGAGCCAGCAGTGTGCTCAAGCAGCCAAGAAAGCCAACGGCATCCTGGCTTGTATCAGAAATCGTGTGCCCAGTAGTTCTGGGGTAATGATTGTGCCCCTGTATTGTGGTATTGGTGAGGCCACACCTCGAGTGCTGGGTCCAGTTCTGGGCTCCTCACCATCAGAAGGACATTGAGGTCCTTGAGTGAGTCCAGAGAAGGGCAACCAGGCTGGTGAAAGGGCTGGAGGGCAAATCCTCTGAGGAGCAGCTGAGGGAGCTGGGTATGTTTAGTGAGGAGAAGAGGAGGTTGAGGGGAGACCTTATCAGTATCTGTACTGTATCAGTACAGGCTGGGGGATGACCTGCTGGAGAAGAGCTCAGTGGAGAAGGACCTGGGGGTCCTGGTGGATGACAGGTTGGCCATGAGCCAGCAGTGTGCCCTGGTGGCTAAGAGAGCCGATAGGATTCTGGGGTGCATCCGGAGGAGTGTAGCCAGCAGGTCAAAGGAGGGGATCCTCCCCCTCTACTCTGCCCTGGTCAGGCCCCACCTGGAGTATTGTGTCCAGTTCTGGGCTCCTTGGTATAAAAAGGACCGGGATCTCCTGGAGAGAGTCCAGAGAAGGGCTACCAAGATGATGAAGGGCCTGGAACATCTCCCCTATGAGGAAAGGCTGAGGGAGCCGGGGCTGTTCAGCCTTGAGAAGAGAAGATTAAGGGGGGACCTAATTAAAGTCTATAATTATCTGAAGCAGAAAATGCAGGGGGAATCAGCCAGCCCCTTTTCAGTGGTCTGTGGGGACAGGACAAGGGGCAATGGCTGCAAGTTGGAGCACAGGAAGTTCCGCACCAACATGCGGAAAAACTTTTCCCCAGTGAGGGTGACAGAGCTCTGGGACAGGCTGCCCAGGGAGGTGGTGGAGTCTCCTTCTCTGGAGATATTCAAGACCTGTCTGGACACCTATCTGAGTGACATATCCTAGGGAGCTGCTTTGGCAGGGGGGTTGAACCCAATGATCTCTCGAGGTCCTTTCCAGCCCCTACAATTCTGTGAATCTATGATTATTCACCACCTACAACTACCTGAAAAGAGGTTGTGGAGACGTGGGCAATAGTCTCTTCAGCCAGGTGACAGGAGATGGGACAAGGGGAAATGGACAAAAGTTGTGCCAGGGCAGCGTCAGATTAGTTGTTTTCAAGTGTTGCCAGCTCCTTATCCCTGCTTCTCAGGCCTTTGCTTTTATAAGCTAGAGGGAGAAAAGATGTTGACATGAGGAGAATTTTTCCTGTAGGGTGATTGCATTGGGATGTCAATGCAGGGAGGGAGAGACCAAATGCATCCCTGCCCCATGCAGACATTTGATCATAGTCCTCTGGGCACAAGCAGAAAGGCTCCGAATTTGCCTGATCCCCTCAAAAGGGGCGTGGGGTTTTGTCAAGGCAGTGTCCCAACCTAGAGGAGGAGTGGCTGCTGATGAGCTCTTCCCACCATCTCCTTCTTCCTGCACATATATGTTCCATATTGTGACCTTTCTCTCTTGCAGGGCCATCCATGCCCCTCTGGGTCTCCATCCTGCGCTCTACCCTTACTTTCTTCCTCCTGGCCTCTGTCCCCATCATCACCCTCATCCTGAAGTCATGGAGCCACTCTGCCAGCAAGAGCAGCCAGACAGACATTCCCTACCCCATTGCCCACTGATGGCCTCATGGTAATGGGCTTCCTGATGTCCCCATGTCTCTTTGCCATGAGAGGAGCAAGAGCCATGCCAACCCCAGGCTCCCAGCTGGGGTCTGACCACTTAGTGTAGCTGCCCAAAGGACACGCTACCATTGTTCTGCTCTCTTTCATGTGGCCCCTGTTCTCCCCACAGATAAAGGGAATGAACCTCCCACCCTTCAGGATGCATTTCACCTCCACAGATGCCCCTCCTGCTCACAGAGCTCCGAGTCTCCATTGCCAGTTCCAGCCCTGGAAGGTGATGTTTGGATGATGGCATTGGTCTGCTCAGGAACACATGACTGTGTCCTGATTTCCAGGGATGCCTGAGCACATTCCTGCCCATGGGACGTGGTCACTGAGTTCCTGTTTTGCTTTTCTTGTGATCATGGCTTTTGCTTTACCTATTAAACTGCCTTTAACTCATGGTGTGGTTTTATATGGCAAGGTTCTGCTGGAGCGGGAATGCTGCTGTGTTGGCCTCTGCAAGAAGCTGCTAGAGGCTTCCCCTTGTTCTGACAGAGTAAATACCATCTGGGCTCAGGGGTGGACCCACCACTGACCAAGGCCGAGCCAATCAGCGATGGTGGTAGCACCTCTGTGACAACATACTTAACAAGCAGAAAACCCCAAACACACACAAGTGGTGGCTTTTTGCCTCCAGAGAAGGGAGGGAGAAGATGTAAGAATATTTGTAGAAACCAAGGTCAGTGAAGAAGAGGGGGAGGAGGCGCTCCAGAGATGTTGTCCCTCAAGTGGGGTCATTTCCTGCTGTGCAGTACCCCAATACACACACAGAGCAGAGGTGTTTGATGCTTCTGGTACAATCCTTCCCTAGCTTTCTCTAAAGCTGGCTTCCTTTCCTCATAGGCAAGCAAATGTTCCAAAAGGGCTCATATGTCTGTCCAATTAGGATCCTGATTCATCATTACAGTCTTGATAGTGCTTTACTATTAAGATCATTAATCTGGATGATTCTGGTAAACCCTGTGGGCCTGTTTCCAGTGCAGTTAGTCAGAAGTTGTGAATGATACGTGAACATACACTGGGGTTTTGTTGGATCCCACAGGCTGTCTCAGGGGAGCCTGGAGCACAGCTCTCTGTCTCTGCCTCTTAGTTCTTCCAGAAACAGGACCAGGAAATTCCTTTTCCTCCTCGCTTGTGGAATCTGACTCCAGCTGTTTCAGGGCCACTCCCAATAGCTGAACACCTTCCTCTGTGTCTTCTGACCCAGTTTTTGTCATCTTATGAAGTTTAACAAGGCCAAGTGCAGAGTGCTGCACATGGACCATAATAACCCCATGCAGCGCTACAGGCTGGGGGGAGACTGGCTGGAGAGCTGTCAAGGTGAGAAAGACCTGAGTTTGTTGGGTGACTGTGACTGAATATGAGTCAGCAGTTTGCCCAGGCAGCCAGGAAAGCCAATGGCATCCTTGCTTGTATCAGAAATAGTGCAGCCAGTAGGTCTGGGGAGGTGATTGTGCTCCTGTACTTGGCATTGGTGAGGCCACACCTTGAGTGCTGGGTCCAGTTCTGCGCTCCTCACCATAAGAAAAACATTGAGGTCCTGGAGTGAGTCCAGAGAAGGGCAACCAGGCTGGGGAAGGGGCTGCAGGGCAAATCCTCTGAGGAGCAGCTGAGTGAGCTGGGGGTGTTCAGCCTGGAGAAGAGGAGGCCGAGGGGAGACCTTATCACTGACTACAACTACCTGAAGGGAGGTAGTATAGAGGTGGGCGATGGTCTCTTCAGCCAGGTGACAGGTGATAGGACAAATGGAAATGGCACTAAGCTGTGCCAGGGCAGGGGCAAATGAGATATTAGAAAAAAAATTGTTACTGAAAAAGATGTTGGGGCCTGGAACAGGCTGCCCAGGGAGGGGATTGTGTCACCTTCCTTGGGTGTGTTTAAAAAATGTGTAGAAGAGGTACATAGGGATATGGTTTAGCATAGGACAGAAACGGTTGGACTCGATGATCTTAAAGTTCTTTTCAACCTTGTGATTCTGTGATTCTGTGATCTTAAGGTCAACACAACAAACACACTCCTTTTTCATCTCAGAATTGTTACAACACTCCTTTCTCGGCTTATGCTCAGTACTATACAAACACTCTTGTTCCTTCTTTTCCTTATATTTCTTAGCAGTACTTAAATAATATATTCCTTTCTGGTATTCTAACTCCATCAAACCACATCGTTTTCTGACATTCAAATCAATTCTTAAATTAAAGAACAAATCCTCATATGCTATCTCATCCCATTTCTCATTTCTTGACAAAACAACATTAGTTGAAATTTAGTAGGATATTTCAAGATCCCATTTTCACACCATTTTCCACCATTATCCAGCTGATATTGCAGCCACCATTCATTACAAAACCAATATGATTTATCCCTAGTCAGAGGTATCCCCTCAAATTTCGTCCAATGTCCTAAGTTCCTCCAGAGAGGAACTTTCTTGGAAGCAGTGGAACTCATTTCAGTACCAAAAAGAAACTACATAGACTAAATTCCAAATACAGAACGAGGCATCTCTTCCCTGTGTTACTAATACCAATGTGTAGAAAAAAGCCCACGCTGCTCCTGTGTATCCCTCTGATACGTCTTATGCAGAGTTTAAACAAAACAAAGTCACACAGCTTCTGCCCCCTTTTCCTTTACAATACTTCTTTCAAGCAGCATTGCACCGTTGTGTCACTTACTGCCCGATGCAGGAGAGGGGCCAGTGAGTCCCCGATCGACAGGTCAGTGCGCACTGGATTCCAGTCGCTCTGCTTCTCCTTATAGGGTATGGCAAGAAGATCCAGGCAAGGCTGTCAGCCCTGTCCCATCTGGGTTGCCCAAGCTGTTGTCCCAAAAGTAGGGTCATTGCCCAGTGTGTAAAACACCAATAAACACACAGAGCAGCGGTGTTTGTTTTATTTCGTGTCTGCACAGGGATGGGTGCTAGGTGGTGATCCCACAAGGCTAGCACACCTCACACAGAATTTACAGCCTATTCATCTTGTACATCTTGGGCAGTAAGAAACCAGATGAGGTTCAACAAAAGCAAGTGTCAAGTCCTGCACCTGGGAAGGAACAACCGTTTGTATCAGTACAGGCTGGGGGATGACCTGCTGGAGAAGAGCTCGGTGGAGAAGGACCTGGGGGTTCTGGTGGATGACAGGGTGGCCATGAGCCAGCAGTGTGCCCTGGTGGCTAAGAGAGCCAATGGGATCCTGGGGTGCATCCGGAGGAGTGTAGCCAACAGGTCAAAGGAGGGGATCCTCCCCTTCTACTCTGCCCTGGTCAGGCCCCACCTGGAGTATTGTGTCCAGGTCTGGGCTCCTTGGTATAAAAAGGACCGGGATCTCCTGGAGAGAGTCCAGAGAAGGGCTACCAAGATGATGAAGGGCCTGGAGCATCTCCCCTGTGAGGAAAGGCTGAGTAAGTTGGGACTGTTCAGCCATAGGAAGTTCCGCACCAACATGTGGAAAAACTTTTTCCCAGTGAGGGTGCCAGAGCTCTGGGACAGGCTGCCCAGGGGGCTGGTGGAGTCTCCTCACTGGAGAGATTCAAGACCCACCTGGACACCTATCTGAGTGATATGTCCAAGGGAGCTGCTTTCGCAGGGGGGTTGGACCCGATGATCTCTTGAGGTCCCTTCCAACCCCTACAATTCTATGATTCTATGATTCTGTGATACATGATTAGGAAATGCCACCTAAATTTACACTAATTGGTTAGTAATTACATCATCATCTACTCTTGGTCAAGCATATTCAAAATAGCATGCATGCTCCTTGAAGGGCTGTGGGGGTCATTTGCATAGTCCTTGACTTGGGTGGGTGGTCGTGATCTCCCCCTGCCACCTTGACCTTTCCCTCAGTTTTTCTTGGCTTCAGGCCTCTCTGGCAATGCCTCAGCTTTGGCCCCTGCTGAGGCAGGATGTTTCCTCTTTATCAGTCTCTCAGCTCTTCTCCAAGGATACTTCTTAGCAAAGCAAGCTTCTTCTCAGTCCTTCTGCCCTTCTTCAAAAGCAGGGCTGTTTGCAAAGCAAGTTAATACATTTAACCCTAAACTATGCAGTGTCTCAGCACTGACCCAAACACACTTTTCATCCCTGTGAAAATCTTACTGTGTAGATATCAGAGAAAGGGATTCCTCTGCAGCCCATGGAGAAGACCATAGAGGAGCAAGTTGTCCCCATGATGCCCACGGAAGATGATGGGGAGCAGAGATCCCACCTGTAACCCATGGAGAGGCCCCATAGTGAAGTTTGTGGAGGCACCTGAAGGATGCTGTGACCCCATGGGAAGCCCATCTTGAAGCAAGCTCCTGGCAAGACCTGCAGTCCATGGAGAAGGGGGCCCATGACAGAGCAGGTTTGCTGAGGGGACTTCGGAGTCAAAGGGGAACAAGCTGGAGCAGTTTGGGCCTAAGACAGTGCACTCCATGGAACTGACCCACACTGGGGCAGTTGGAAGAAGAGCTGAAGCCCCATGGGAAAGGACTAAAGTTGAAGTTTGTGGAGAACTGTCTCCCATGGGTGGGACCCAACACTGGAGCAGGGGAAGAGTGAGGAATGCCCTCTCCCCACCAAGGAAGAAAAAAACTCATGAGGAACTGACCAAAGCCCGCATTGCATTCCTCTGGCCCTGTGCCACCCTGTGAGGGAGAGGGGAGAGAAATGATGAATAAAGTCAAGTACTGGAAGGCCGCTATAAGATCTCCCCAGAGCCTACTCTACTCCAGGCTGAAAATCCCACCTCGCTTAGCCTGTCTTCATAGATGAGATGCTCCAGCCCTCAAATCATCTTCATGGCCCTCCTCTGGACCCCTTCCAACAATTCCACATCCTTCTTATGTTGGGGATTCCACAACTGGACACAGTACTCCAGGAGGTGTCTCACGAGAGCAGAGTAAAGGGGCAGAATCACCTCCCTCGACCTGTTGGCCACACTCCTTTTGATGTAGCCCAGAACAGTCTTGGCCTTCTCTACTGTGAGCATGAATTGTCAGCTCACGTAAAGCTTCTCATCCACCAGCACCCCTAAGTCCTTCTCTGCAGGGCTGTTTTCTATCATATCATGTCCCAGGCTATATGGATAAGGATTGCCCTCAGCTAGGTGCAGGATGTTGCACTTGTCCTTGTTGAACGTCATGAGGTTCACATGGGTCCAAATATCCAGGTTCTCCAGGTCCCTCTGGATGACATCCCATTCTTCCAGCATGTCAACTGCACCACTCAGCTTGGTGTCATCTGCAGACTTCCTGAGGGTGACCTCAACCTCAGTATCAATGTCATTGATGAAGACACTAAATAATACCAGTCCCAGTAGGGAACCCTGAGGGACGCCACTGTTAACAGATCTCCATCTGGACACTGAGCCACTGGCGACTACTCTCGTAGTATCTGGGTGGGACCATCCAACCAATACCGTATCCACTGAACAGTCCCCTCCTCAAATCCACATCTCTCCAGTTTCAAGAGAAGGATGTTGGTGGGGACTGTATGGAAGGCTTTACAGAAGTCCAAATAGATTACATTCATGGCCCTTCCTGTGTCTATCGATGCAGTCATCCCATCATAGAAAACCACCAGGTTGGTCAGGCAGGACCTGCCATAGTGAAGCCATGCTCACTACCACAAATCACATGCATATCTTCCATGTGCCTTCTTAGCATGGCTTCTAGGAGGATCTGTTCCATGATGTCCCCAGGTACACAGGTGAGGCTGACAGGTTGGCACTTCCCCAGGTCATCCTATTTACCTCAATTCCTCAGCCTCTCAATATAGATATTTTCTCCCCTCTCCAGCAGAAAAGGGGAGAGACAAAGCAACTTTTCTGGGCATCTGGCTTCCAGACACGGTTAAACCACCACACTAAAGGATTATGTGTGTAGCCACGTAGCAGAGTCAGTTTGGTCATCACAGCCCCCTAAAGGACTTTCACTGAGAGAGTGAGGGGAAAGTTCAACAAGATAGCTAATTAAGGCAATAGCTATCAAAATCTAAGAATTGCCATTGGTAATAACACTCACAACAAAAGCACAAATACATGGTGATAGATCCTGCAGAATGCTATCCCAGGGATTCCTTATCAATAGGTGAATTCACAGTGCTTACCAAGAAGGCTTCCCTGTCTTAGGTGGAGGAGAAGGAGCATAGCCCACTGACTGCCACTACAAGATTTCAATCTCTTATCTGCCTTCAGGATTATTTATATTAATATTCTTTGTACCCTAAAGCTAGCGGTTCCCCTCCTGGGGTGACTGTAACATGAGCTGGTTAGAGAGTTGCGGATTACAGTCATATAGACGTATAGTGTGGATATCTTTAAGCTCATTGTCATAGACAGGCATTTCAGCTGTCATATTCATGTCAAGGATAATGAAGAAAAAGGTCTCACTCTAACACATCTGGCCTTCAGGATTCTGGGTTGAAACCATTTGTCTGTTTATTTGACATTCTTTAGCCAGAGCAGGACCATCTTGTGGCTGGTTAGACTCTGTATTTCACCACGTTGTTGTATTGAACATGAAAATTTCCATCCACATATTTCACACAAGAAATAAGCGGGCACCAGCACCTTTTACCTATTATGGTCAATTCTCACAGGGGGAGATGAAAACACTCTTTGTGCTGCGGTGTCTGAGTGTCCGGAAATGAAAGCGGGGGCTCTGCAGGGGCAGCATCCGCAGTGGGGGCTGAAGAAATGCACCCGCTCATCACAGCCTCTTGCTGTGTGACAGGCACTGCTAGCCACAGCAAGGCAACAGGACCAGCCCAATGTGTGCTGAAAGCCACGGGCCAGGGAGCTCTTGATCTGCTGTCCCCAGCTCAGACGAGAGCAGACACTTCGAGACAGAGGTTGTTCCTGAAGAGCCCCCAAAGATGCTGGGGCAGGTGGGATGTGCCTTGCAGTCTCCTCCTTACCCTGCCTTCCTCCTTCTTCTGCTGGTTGGTGAGTTTTCTTTGCCTTGGGGCTCAGGTGTGGAGGGCTGCGAGTGGGACAGGACAGGACAGGTCCTGGGCACAAGGGAGGATGGGGAAAGCTGCATAAAGCAGCTGAGCAGCAATGAGGTGGCAGATCTGCTTTGATGATGGGAGGGAGATGATCGCTTCCTCCAGCTACCCACTGGATCGCTTCCCACTACCTCTAAGAGAGTTCATGTAGTAGCATGAAACTGGGCAGCTGCTCAAGTGCTTTAGGGAACAAGGGAAATCTCTCAGCAGTAATAAATGAACCAGAAACAAGATTGGGTAGGTGTCACTTTTAGTGACAAAAGAAAGGCAGGAGGGAGACACATGGGTGCTTCCTCACCAAGGACTCAAGAGTGGGGAGGTGGCCAGGGACACTTGGATGAACCAGCTCTCTGCCCTCTAACATAAACCTTCTCTGTCCCATGATGCAGGTGCTGGTGTGACAGTCCAGGACATCTGCAGCTCCCCAGGTGATGGTGAACACAGGATGGTCTGGACAAGGGAGGTGTGCAGGCATGGAGATGGTGTGGGAAGACTAGTTTGATCCTTAAGTGTGACACTGTCGTGTACCATCCTTGTGCCATCTCTCCAGGTCAGCTCGCTGCTCCTAAATTCTTTGTGATCCCCTTCAGTCCACAGAAGGGACAACAGATTTATTTTGAGTGCTCCATTGACCGTCAGGCTTCTGCTACTGAAATCATCTTGTGCAAGGATGGGGTGGAGATACAAAGAATGAAAGCACAAGACAGGAAGCATATCTATACTATGCAGCTGAATGTCACTGCAGAGAGTGCAGGGAACTACACCTGTGGGTACCAGCACCAGGGGAAGAAAAACGAGGTGAGAAGCTCTGCCCTCAGTGCTCCATGGCAACTGCCTCTCAAAGGTGAGACATGACAGGGGGGCATGGGAAAGCACTGACTGGGTCCACACAGAACCCAATTGAGTGTGGGGGTGCCATGACAGACTCCTGGGTGTTTCAGAGGCTCAGACCAGCTTTTCCCATGCATGGGAGAGAGTGACTAGGAGTGACTGACCAATCTAGTGGCATTCTACAATGCTGTAACTGCAACAGTAGACAAGGGAAGAGCAACAATATCATGTATATTGGTATCTGCAAGGCCTTTGACACAGCTCCCTATAACATATTTCTCTCTAAGTTGGAGAGATGCAGATTTCATGGGTGAACAATTCAGTGGATAGAGTTTTAGCTGGGTGGTCACATCAGGAGGGTGGCCATCAATGTCACGATATCCGGATTGAAAATGGTGACAATCGGTGTTCCTCAAGGGTCTGTCCTGGAACCAGTGCTGTATAACATCTTTATTAATGATATTAACAGTGGGATTGACTGCACCCTCTGTAAATCTGCCGATGACACCAAGATGGGTGTTGCACTTAACATGCCAGAGGGATGGGATGCCATCCAGAGGGACCTGGACAGGCTGGAGAAGTGGGTCCACCTGAACCTCATGAGGTTCAACAAAGCCAAGTGCAGGGTCCTGACCTGAACAAGGAAAATTGTCTTTGTCTATATAGGTGAGGAGATGATGTGCTGGAAATCAGCCCTGGGGAAAAGGGCCAGGGGTACCCATGGGTGAAAAGCTGAACATGATCAAGCAATGCTCATCTGCAACCCAGAAGGCCAAGTGTATGTACAAGGACATGTAGCAATAGGCCAAGGAGTGGTTGTTTTGCATGAGACAAGGGTAGATTTAAGTTAAATATTATGAAAATTCCTCTTCAGTATGAGCATGGTAGATCTCTGGAACAGGTTTCTGAGATGTAGTGGAGGCCCCATCCCTGGAGATATTCCTGATCAGGCTTGATGGGGCTATAAGCAAACTGATCTAGTAAAGGTGTCCCTGCTTACTGCAGGGGGTTGGACTAGATGACCTTTAAAGGTCCCTTCCAACCCAATACACTCTATGATTTTGTGCTTCTACAACCCATCTCCTGTCCCAGCAGCACAGACAATGAGAGGGCTGGTGCCAGGTGTAACTCAGAGCCACCGCTGTGCAGTTCATTCATATATTCATCACAGTGCTTGGTACATGGTGGATCAGGACCCCTCAGCTGCTTAGCCTGTGTAGTACATGCCAGAGCTGGTCACTCTCACCCTGTCCCTTTCTCCTCCCAGGCACAGAGTCCCGCTCCCAGGAAGGGCCATCAACCACCAGTGAGTGACTCCCTCCCTGTACTCCCAGTGCCCCCCAACATTGCATGGATGAGGTTAATTAACTGCAATCCAGGTTGCCTCTAAGGGCATCTCCTGCTCTCTCCTTCTCTCCATGACAGCAACATCTTCTGTCCTGCAATCTTCTGGGCCCCAGCTCCTCGACACCCTCACCACAGGCATCGTGGTGGGAGTGTCAGCTGCCTCCCTCCTCCTGCTCACTGTAGCCAGCTACTGTGCTGTGAAGAGAGGTGAGTGGTTTGGGGCAATGGAGGGTAAAGTGCACTCTGCTGTGGGGCTGCTGCTCTGTGACCCCGGATGGACTCGTGTTGCCAGCTCCTTCTCCCTGTGTCAGGGAAAGCTGAACCTCTCAGCCCTTTCTCACCAGAGAGGAGTCAGGGTGCTGACAGGGGGAAGGTTCTTCCTCCAGGGTGGTTGCACTGGAATTCCAGTGCAAGGACGGGGGAGCCCAAATGCATCCCTGCCCCAGGCAAAGCAGAGCTTTGCTCCCAGTCCTCTGGGAACAAGAATGGAGTCTGTGAGTTGGGCTGAGCATGGCAAGCACAGCTTGCAAGTTGCACACTTGCACTGCCTAAAGCTGACAGTCTGGGTAACAGAATTTGCGCTTGCATAGGCTGGGCTCTGCTACTGCTCCTCTGTGTTGGAGGTGTGGATGTTCAGCCCATCATGTTCATTGTACAGTCCAGAGTATGGGAAGCCAGGGCTGTGCTGTAACTCTGCCTTCCTGTCTCTCCCTTTCTTCCCTTGCAGGGGTCTGCAGAGAGAGATGCCAAAGGTGAGCAGCAATCCCTCCTGGCTGCTGGGCTAGTGGAGGGACAACATGGACAATGTCCATGGGTGGCTTCCCTGAAATGAAGGCCAGAAGCATCAGGGCTTCCCCTGGGCCCATCACACCATGACACAGGCCCCAGATCCCTTTCCCCCTTTGTCTCCAGGCAGCAGCACGTTCCCAGCCGTGAGACCAATGAACACCATGAAATACAGTGTGAGTACCACCTCCTACCTAATAACAGCTGTTGGAAACTCTGTGTTCAAACACCCTTTGTGTGGGCTGGGTGACCTCCAGCACCACCAGCACCCCTGTAAACATCAATCAGCCTTGACAAACTTTCAGTGGCAGAAGACTTGCAGGACCTTGAACTAAAAATACGTTCTACACTCTCCTTCCATCCCTGTATGGCCATGCAGGACATTCCCCAATTCCACATGAACTCCCAAACTTTAATTTTCCTCAACAAGAGCAGTTTTCTCCCAGATGTGTTGCACCCCATACTTCCTGGCATGCACAGTCCAGCTTCTGCCTGCAGAAGACAGGCTACAGCCTCAGAAACCTGACAGTGACCAACCCCTTTGGCTGTCAGGGTCTTTCCCTACACACTCTGGCTCCAGGCTGCAATCCAGCCCAATGGGATTGGCAGGGTTCCCCCTGCACATTTCCACTTCAATATGATTTGCGCTTCATAGTCAAGTCCAGCTTTGAAAGACACGGGTCCATTTAGTGATGCTGGATTGGAGAACAGCTCCTTTCTAACTGTGAAGCTACAGGCTGCAGTAATGGTGGGGGTTGGACTGTGAATCTGGGTAGACGAAATCTCCCCATTGTCCATGTGCCTCAAACTTTCAGCTGGGTATGGTGCACAGACACAGAGCAGCCAGTGGATGGCTGTTGGGAGGGTGAAGACAGAAAATGATGCTACAAGGTGGGAAATGCAGCCAAACCCCAGCAACCCAACTCCACACCCACAGGTCCCATGGCAGCTCACCCTGCTGCCAAGAGTGGACTGTATTTCTAGGCAGCTGCAGCAGAGCATTCAGTCTCAGCCCGGGGGATCTGCTCTCCAAAGGCAGCCTGGGGCTGTTCCTTACCACAGCAGGAAGCAAGTACTAACGTTCTGCCTTTTGCCACTCAACAGATGCCACCATTGCCCACGCTGGACATAACAGGGTGAGTTGTGGGTCAGCTACGGTGCCAAATCAGGCAGCAGGGCCAGCAGGGGTGGGATGTGTTGGAGTTGGTGTGCAGTGGTGTTTTGGGCTGGGGAGGCCCAAGGGACTGTTTCCACCAATGGATGTTCCCAGAGAAGAAATGTCTTTCTCTGTCTACACTAACAACAAAAATAATGACATAGTTTCCCCACCCATTCCTCTTTGTCTTTTTGTCTTTCCACCCATTCTTTTTCTTCATCATGTCGAATTTCAGCCTTTTGCTGGAACTGTCAATATTGCCAGGTTTACTCTCACAAGTTAGACTCACATCACCTCACACCTCAATGCCTTGTGTAGCATTTGGGAATGAGATAAACCCTTGGGGAATCAATGACAAAGAAGAAACAAGGGGCCTCAGAGACCACAGATTTATTAACATGTTTCATTCTCTCTCTGTAGCCTCGTGTGCCAGAGATGAATACCACAACGTATGCAACACTGAGCCACTCTCACAGCCAGCCCAGATAACGCTCCAGCATGGCCAGTGCACAGGGAGACTTGCCCACCTTGACCTTTTTTTCTCAGGCAGACAGATCCCACGCTGGTTAAATGGGGCTGGTGCCTCCAGTATGAGCACACTTGGGATTGGCTGTTACAAGCAAGGACAGGGAACCTTGGTGATACTTCCCCAGCCCCTCAGCCAACCATGTCCTCTACCTTTCTTCACATTCTCCACCTTTCCCTTCCCAACACCATTTCCACTCCCCAGGCAGATCAGGTTTTACAGGACCCCTTTCAGGCTCATCACCATGATCCTGCCATGTGCCATCCCCATCACTTGTCTTTACCAGTTCTCGCTGGGGTATTACCCCTGTCTAGCCTGGAAGGGCGACACCTACCCACAAGCCTTGTCCAGGACAGCATGTCCTCACCCAACTCATCTACCATGCCCACCTCTGTCCACACACATCATAGATATATTCTGGATGACCTTCAACAGATGTCTATCTATAACTGGCATGTGTGTTTACTATCTATGATGTAGAAATTTATTCTGTGTATTGTAAATCTAGATGTGAGCACCTGAAGCAGAGACATCTCCATCCCACTGTGCAAAGCCTAGGATGTCTGATGTCACATTCTGACATGTCTCTGCTAATAATGTTGTGCTATTTATGAAAACAACAGCTAATAAACATCCATGAATCTGTATCCCCAATGGCAGCTCTGTTTTATACTCTCAGCTAAGGAATGGGATTGAGCCAGAGAAACACAACACAATGGCAGTAGAGATATGAAGAGAGGATAGTGATATGCAGGGATAGAATGGGGAGCTGTCTCTTATCTTAGCACAGGTGAGATATCTACTGGTCCCTAAAAGATAACATTCACACTCCGCTACTGCCTCTCCCTTTTCATCTTGGGCCTCCTGGCTGGAAGGCTGTGAGGAAGAGAAGGACCTGGGGGTGTTGGTTGACACCAGGCTGAACATGAGCCAGCAGTGTCCTCGGGCAGCCAAGAAGGCCAATGGCATCCTGGCTTGTATCAAAACCAGTGTGGGCAGTAGGTCTAGGGAAATGATTGTGCCCCTGGACTGGGCATTGGTGAGGCCACACCTTGAGTACTGTGTGCAGTTCTGGGCTCCTCACCATAAAAAGGACACTGAGGTCCTTGAGCAAGTGCATAGAAGGGCAACCAGGCTGGGGAAGGGGCTGGAGGGCAAATCATATGAGGAACGGCTGAGGGAGCTGGGGATGTTTAGCCTGGAGAAGAGGAGGCTGAGGGGAGACCTTATCACCACCTACAACTACCTGAAGGGAGGTTGTAGAGAGGTGGGCGATGGTCCCTTCAGCCAGGTGACAGAAGATAGAACAAGGGGAAATGGCATGAAGCTGTGCCAGGGCAGGGTCAGATTGGATATTGGAACAGGCTGCCCAGGGAGGGGGTTGAGTCACCTTCCCTGGATGTGTTCAAAAAAAGGGCAGATGAGGTACTTAGGGATCTGGTTTAGCACAGGATGGGAATGGTTGGACTTGATGATCTTCAGAGGTCTCGTCCAACCTTGTGATTCTGTGAATCGTTGACTCTCTGATTCCTTTCCTTACATTGTTAAATCCCAACCCAACACTCCTTCGTTGCCCTCGTACCCAAATAAGTTCATGCCACTACAGCATTAAAATACCAGGAGGGGTATGATGCAGATCATGGTCTTGCATCTACATTTTCATCAGCTGATGGCTGCAGGTTTCCATTAATGCTGAGACTTGAGCTGGGAAGAGCTTTTCGGGTTCACAAGCTGGTTGGGTTTTGATGTCCCCATGTGAGCCCAGTGTACCCAGTGTAACAGCAACAGGGTTTCTGTTCCAAGCCTGGAGACAGACAACTGTTTGCTGGGGGAATTTCACCCAACACTTCTCCTGGGATAAGGCCAAAGCAGCTCTTCTCCTTGGGATGCCACTTCTTGCTTTTATTTACAGCTCACAGATCTTCCCTGCTTTTGCCATTTCACTCTCTCCCTCTCTCAAAGAACTTGTGTGGATCTTCACAAATATCTGTCTCAAGTGTTTCAGTGGAGACATGCAACTTCTTGGAGTCTTGCAGTCTTTTGAAAGCCATATCATGGTCATGGGAAAATCCTTGCTCCACAGAGTTTATGGAACTCAGGATCCTTCCCCAAAATACAATCACTATGGATGGGAGGGAGAGACAGCAAGGTCCCTGTGAATTCCCTGTCTTGAGTTAACTCAGAAGCTGCCTGCATGACCTCTTGCTTTCTCCTAAACTGGTATACACTGAATTTTTGGAGAAGTTTGTTTTGGATACCTTCAAAAACAAAATAACAGCATTACCCTCCTAGTGACCATCAGAGCCACAGACCTTTCAGCTGGGCTGGCACCATGGAAGGAGGACAAGGACAGCCCCAGACAAGGTAAAAGGAGGTCTTATAGCTGAGAAGAGCTTGAACAGCCTGAAAGCCTCTGTCAGAGCTGATCTCAACTCTGCCCAGTACATCAGTGTGTATATCTGGAGGGAGAACCTGAGTTAATGTCAAGCATCAGCAGGATAACATCCCAAACAAGGTTTGGAAGGGACGAGCCTCACATTTCCAGAGTAGATTTCAGAATGAGATTAGGACTATTTATCCTGAGTAAAACTAATACATAGAAAAATTGGAAGAGAAATTCTGAAGTAGCCTTTCAGCTCTGTTCATCAAAAACCCCAAGATGTGGATAAAGCAAGGCAAGACCCCTGCAACACATCACAAGGACCCTCAGTCTGGGTGGTGATCTTGTGTGCACGGCTCCATAAAACACCCCAGGCTCCAAGTGAAGAGCAGGGAGGTCTGAATGCACAACAAATCCCGCTGAGGCATCCCTCACCAGCAGAGAAGCCCAAGGACATGGTACAGGTGAGACATGCAGCCACTTTCACCCCCATCTCATCCACTCAGGGTGTCCACAGGAGCAGGTGATTGAGATGTGCTAATTTGGGTGCTGAACATCCAAAGCCTCCTATGCTTTGCTGGAAATGCTTTCCTAAATGGGGTGGAAAAGAGTAAGCCTGTCACCTTCATCATCCAGTCGAGAAGGCAGCCAACTGTGGTCACAGCCATGCAAAGATCTGCTCCAGTGTCACCCCTTCCAGGCCCTCTGCCCTCTCACACCTGTTTCCAGCCCTGGCTGGGAGATTTGCCCCCAAGATGTCAGTTAGAACTTTGCCACTGCTGGTGCTGCTGTTTTCAACTCTGCTCCAAGCCCAGCTCACGCCCTGCAAAGCCTCATGGGGACACACGTCTTCCTGTGAGAGCGGTTGGGTTGGTGCTGTTGACCAGCGAGGAAACCTCATTTCTAAACAGAAGAGCTACAACCGCCTGCACAAAGCAGTGGGCTGGGCAGGTGTTGCATGGGCGACTTCTGTGCATGCAGAGCGAGCAGGAGGGGAATACATTGCTGCTGAGAGAGCAGGGGTGCAAAAGGGAGAGCTTTTTATAGAGCAAGGTCACTGGTCAGCAAGCAGCTGCAGTGAGGAGCAGTGGCTGGGCTGTGCTCAGATGGTGCTCAGCCTGGCTGAGCATTTCCTTCATGGTGAGATCCACTGTTCTCTAAGGGGAAGTCCCAAGAGGCCAGGTCCTGAAGACCTCTTGAGATGCCAGGAGCGTCTCCCACACTCACGTCTCTGCCTATCATTTCTTCCCTGACCCCTCTCCTTTGGAGAGGAGCTCCCACATTTCCATCTGTCTTCTCCTGGGCAGTCACACGTGCCCAGGTGCAAAGCAGTTAAGAGACGGGTACATCACAAGCCCATTGTGACTGAACATATTGCCCTCTGCACATCCAGCACTGCTCCTTCTCTTCTGCACAGACAGGTGTGATCCACAGATCAATTCCCTCTGGGTAACTCCATCTTTATTGCATGCAGAGAGGCTGCTCCCATAGACATACTCCACCAACTGGACTTGGCCACCGTGTCACCTCTACAAAAGCTCCCTGTCCAATAAACACTCCTGTGGTGACACACAATGCAGCTTCTCACTGAGCTACACAACTCAGACCGTACAGCTCAGAGCTGTCCTGAATCCAGACCGTCTGACTTATCCCTCACCAAGCCACTTGGAATCCTTCAGCATCAGACCTGGACAACCAAGGAGTCCCTGCTGACTGGAGGTTAGCCACTGTGCTGCTCATCTACACTGAGTGATGGAAGGAGGATCTGTAGAACTGCAGGCCTGTCAGTCTGACATCTGTGCCCTGGGAGATTTTGAATCCTGAGTGCCACCATGTGGCAAGTACAGAACAACCAGGGGCTCAGGCCAGACAGCATGGGGTTATGAGAGGCAGGTGCTGCATGACTACCTTCACCATCTCCTCCTGTGGCAAGGTGACCTGCTTACCAGATGAGGGGAAGGTGCTCGCCCAGCAAGGACTCAGTGAACTGGGCTGTTGCTGCTGTTTTCAGTCCTGCCCCAAGCCCAGCTCAAGCCCTGCAAAGCACCATGTGGACACCCCCAAACCGTTCTATGATCCATTAGGGGCCCTTCACTGCCAAGATGCAGAGCTCTGAAATGGGTGAGGAGGGGCAGAGGCTGGACACAAAAGGGCAAAGGCACCTAGTGAATATGGGGAGTCCAGAAGGGATGTCTTGCCCGACATGGAGAGGATGTAGGCCCAGTGAGATAGAGGATGGATGTGGATGGGTGGGGAGGTGCTCTCCCAGCAAGGGCTCAGCGGTGGGATTTTGGTCAGGGGCATCTGGGTGAGCCAGGTTGCTGCTCCAGCAATTGAAATGTCTCTGCCCATGGTGCAGGTACCAGTCTGACCATCAAGGACACCTGCAGTTCCTAATGTGTTGGAGGAGAGACTGTCCCCTCCCTGATCAAGGACGTTGCATTCCTGCCCTCGTGAATACTGTACTTTATTATCCCTGCATCACTACCTTCTCCAGGTGACCTCCTGACTCCTCATCTGAGCCTTGACTTACCATCTGATCAGACTGATAAAATTTCTAGATGGTTGTGTCATCATGACGGGGTCAGCAGCTACCCAAGTCATCTTCTGCAGGGGTGAAAAAAAAAAGCCTGAAAGCTCAGCAGAGGCAGCTGAGTTACTTGGTGCTGCTGCCCATCTCCCTGGGGAGTGCAGGAACATACACATGTAGGGACCAGGGCAGGGACAAGAGCAACTGGGTGAGGAGCCCTGCCCTCAGTGTTCCCAGCACTTGGCTGTCAGAGGTGAGACAGGGCACAGCAGTGAGAGCAGAACACACAGGGCACCTGCCAACATGTGGTCCTGTTGAGGACTCACTTGTGTGCAGGCAGGCATGACATTGTTCTGGTGTCCTTCCCCCTGTTGAGATTCCCTCAGAGACCCTATGCACCCCACAGCCACCCATCTGTGGGGTAGAGGGACTGGGCTGAAAGCATCCCCCAAGAGACAGGTGTGTCATTGCGGCTGGAGAACAAATGGGGATGTGGTCTCAGCCTCAGCAGCCCCCAACATGCACCCCAGCTTCTACAAAAGCCTTGTGGAGACTCAAGCCTCCCACACAAAAGCTTCCTGTCATTCACCTGAGTTCCACAGTTTGCTTCTGAAGTGGGGGTGGGGGGGTGCTGCTTGCTACCCCCTTGGGGAACTGGGGACGTGCATCTATGGGCGACAGCCCATGCAAGAAAAAGATGGGGTAGGTCTGGCCCCAAAGATGTTTGTGGGTCTTTGTGGGACAAGGGGCAGGAGGGCTTTGCAGGAAGGATTCTGAACAGGAGGGACAAGCCAGCACAGCTTGTGCTGTCTGAGCATCCGGAAATGAGAGCGGGGGCTCTGACGGAGCAGTGTCCGCAGTGGGGGCTGAGTCAGGCCCCCCTCTCGTCACAGCCTCTCGCTGTGGAGAGGCTCTGCTGGCCACAGAAATACAACAGGAGCAGCCCAAGGGGCACTGTGAGCCCTGGGCTCTTGAACCATTATCCCCAGCTCAGAACAAAGCTGATACTTCCAGAAGAGAGGGTGTTCCTGCAGCACCCCAAAAAATGCTGGGGCAGATGGGATGGGCCATGCTGCCTCCTCTTCACCCTGCCTTCCTCCTGCTGCTGCTGCTCGGTGAGTTGGGGGATTCCTTTGCCTTGGGGATCAGGCCTGGAGGGCACAGGGGAGCATGGGGAAAGGTGTGTGGAACAGCCCTGCAGCAATGATGGGCAGATCTGCTTTGAGAAGTGGACAGAGACGGTTGCTTCCTCCAGCTAGCGTGCAGCTCTGCACATCAGGCATGCTTTTAGAATACATATAAGGGGGTCAGGTCAGGAATGAAACTCTGTAGAGGTGGCAAATGGGCCTTTTGGGATTCAGGGACATCCATCAGGAGAAACAAACCCACCCAAAACAGGCTAGGGGTGGAGTCACACAAGGAGACTGAGGTTATGCAGGATGGAGATGCACGGGTGGGAAGGTGCTAAACCAGATGGGCTTCAGCAGCGGGGACCCAGCAGGGGCTCCTGGGTGAGCTGGGTTGCTGCAACTCTAACCAAAACCCTGCCTGCCCCTTGACACAGGTGCCATTGTGACCACCCAGGACATCTGCAACTCCACAGGTGATGGTGAGCACAGGATGGGCTGGACAAGACAGATGCACAGGGGTGGAGATGGGGTGGGGGAAGAAGTTTATTCTCATGTTTTAGTTTTTAATCACAAACAACATCAACATTGTCCTGTGGAATACTTCTGCCATCTCTGCAGGTGACCTCCCAGTTCCTGAACTCTTCTTGAAAACCTCCAGTGCTCAGGAGGGGGAACAGGTTTTGTTTCACTGCTCCATCAGCAAGCTGCATCCTGCCACCCGAATTGTCACCTTCTGCAAGGATGGGCTGGAGGAGTTAAGCTTGAAAGCCCAACAGGGTCAGCTGAGCTACTCCATGGTGGTGAATGTCACCCTGAGGAGTGCAGGGACGTACACGTGTGGCTACCAGCACAGGAATGAGAGCAACTGGGTGAGGAGCTCTGCCCTCAGTGCTCCCCGGCACCTGACTGTGTCAGGGGAGACGTGGCATTGGAACACAGGCAAGTACCTTTCCCAGACCCCCAGTACAGTGTGAGGACCCTACTGTGCTCCGTGGGTGCTTGGGATTCTCATGGTCAGGGTATAGTTCAGCCCAGCCTTTGTCCCTGGGGAAATACCTCCCAGTCATGGAAGAGCATCGTGCTCCTCTCCTGCCCCTGCATCACGAAAAGGGAGAGTGGTGGTGCCAGATGTAACCCAGAGACACCACTGTGCAGAGAATTGATTTATTTATCACGACACTGGTACATGGTGAATCCTCAACTGCTTATTCTGTGCAGTACCTGCCAGAGCTGGCCACTCTCACCCTGTCCCTTTCTTCCCCCAGGCACAGAGTCCAGCTCCCAGGCAGGGCCATCAACCACAGGTGAGTGATTGCCCTGTGTCCCCCTCATCCAGTCAAGCTCACCAAAATGGGCTTGATGTTGTGTCAAGGGTGGAGACAGAGATGCTCAATGGAGAAAAACAGGTGGGAAGGTGCTAGTTCAGCAATGACCCAAAGGACAGATCTGGGCATGGGAATGAGGGTTGGATGGGTCACTGCACTTCCTATACAAAACCCTCTCAGCATTAATACCCAGGACATCAGAAACTCCTCAGCTGTTGCTGAGAACAGAATGGGAGGTGTGTGCAGATGGAATGGGATGAGGGAGCTGTTCTATTCCCTACTGGTGAGCCCCTGCAGAGGAGACTCTTCCCCTCTCACATCAAGGGTGTTTTCCAGCCCCATTATCACCAACACTGGCCTGTGCCATCATTGTGCCACCCCTCCAGGTGACATCCCAGCTCCTGTCATCTTCCATGCTCTAGAGGTGGAACAGGTTTTCTTTCACTGCACCATTGACCTGCTATCTCCTGCCACCCAAATCATCTACAAGGACTGGGTGGAGGACCCCTGGCATCCTTCCACTGGTTGAAGGTCCCATCTCCAACAAGGAATGCTCTAGTGAGAGATGCCCTCCCAAGGGGTCCTACCCTCCCTCCAAACCTTACCACTCATACAGATATGGGTATCATCTGTGCCCAGGATCAGCAAGGCAGGGTGGGGCTTGTGCAGGGATGCTGCATGGTCCTGCCTCTACATTTCTGAGAAAAGATCAGGGAATGTGGAGAGCTTTGCAAGACATGGATGGTTCCACTAGAGTCCAATGATGCAAGATGTGATCTGAAGTTGTGCTTGGTAACTGGGATGGTCCAAGTACAAGGCAGCAAGTCTCACAAGGTCTACATTTCATTTTTACCCAAGACAGTGGTCCCACCTAGGGGAGGAGTGGTTGCTGATGAGCTCTTCCCACCATCTCCTTCCTCTTAAAGCTGTCTTGTAAGTGTTGTGACTCTTCGCTTTTCCAGGGCCAACCATGCCCCTCTGGGTCTCCATCCTGCGCCCTGTCCTCACCTTGCTCCTCTTTGTCTCTGCCCCCATCATCACCCTCACCCTGAAGAGATGGAGCCACTGGGCCAGAAAAGCCAGCCAGCCTACAGACATCCACGTCCACGATAACCTCTGATGACCTCATGGCTCTGGTCTCCCTGATGTCCCCATGTCTCTGCCATGAGTGGAGCATGAGCCATTGTGGCTCCCAGTTGGGGTCTGACCACTTATTGTAGCTGCCCAGGGGATGTGCTGCCATTATTCTGCTCTCTTTTACACACACCCTGCTCTCCCCACAGATGAAGGGCAAGTGAATCCCCCAATTTTCATGGTGCATTTCACCTTCATAAATACCCCTCCTGCTCACAGAAAGCAGCGTCTCTATTGCCAGGTCCAACACTGCACCCCAGGAGGATACAGGGGTGGTTGGACAGCTCCAGCCACAGCCAGCCATGCCAGCAGCACACCCACCGTGCACATGATGCTGGGAGGGGACACAGACAGGACAGAGGACCCCAAATGACCAAAAGGATATCCCATACCTTATGACATCATGCTCAGCATATAAAGATGAGGAAAGAAGAGCAGACAGGGGTGCTGTTCAGAGTGATGGCATTTGTCTTCCCAAGGAACCGTTACACACGATGCAGCCCTGCTTACCTGGGGATGTCTGAGCACCTTGTTGCCCATGGGACACAGTGAATGGATTCCTTGGTTTGCTTTTCTTGTATGCACGGCTTTTGCTTGACCTATTAAACTGCCTCTAACACAACACACAAGTTTTCTCAATTTCACTCTTCAGTTCTCACCTTCATCCCAGTTTTAAAGTGCTTGTTATACTCTGAAACCAAAGGCAGCAGAAAAGGGGACGAGCTGTGGTTGTGGTTTGAGACTTCCCCACCGTCCGTGAGCCAGACACAAGTTGCTCAGTGCTAGTTGGCCACATGGGAACAGAGCAGCCAGGGAAGGTCAGCAGGTTGGGCAAGGGGAGAAAATGATTCCACAAGTTGGGTGTAATTCAGTCAAACCCCAGCATCCCTGCTCTGCAACCACAGATGCAATAGATGCAACCACAGATGCAACCACTGCTACCAGAAGTGGGGTGAAATTAGGGGCTAACAGGACAGGGCATTAACTTCCAGCTCCACAGGATCTGCTCTCCAAAGGCAGCCTGGGAATCATCTCTCTCATACACAGTGGCAAGTAGGGTTCTAACAGCTTTAGGTTTTGCCCCCAACAGACTCCACCATTGCCCATGCTGGACATAAAAAGGTGAGTTGTGGCACAGAGTTGGTGCCTAAAAGTGGAGCAAGGGCCCCAGGGGTGGGATGTTCTGGGTCAGGTAAGTACTCATGACTGGGCTTGGGGAGTCCCTACCAAGAATATACCTGATGCACTCAGAGGAATTGGCTGATTTGTTCCCAGCTTCTCATGCAAAGCACACAGCTCCCTTCCATGCTCCTGTAGCCCTGGGCCTGCTGCTTGTGCAGGGCTCAGTGCCCACAGATGAAGTAACATGGTTTACTCTTCTCTCTGCAGCCTCACATTGCAGAGATGAACACCGCAACGTTTGCCACGTTGAGCCACTCTCACAGCCCGCCCAGATAATGCTCCAGCCTGGCAAGGGCACAGGGAGGACTATCTACCTTGGCCTTCTCTCTCCTGAGCTGACCCAGCTCTTCAGTGGACCATGCTCTCCACCTTTCCCTTCCCAACCCCATTTCCACTCACCAGGCAGATTGGGTTTTCCAGGACCCCTTGTAGGCCAATAGCACGTTTCTCCCCATCACCATGAACCTGCCATGTGTCATTCCCATCGCTGGACTTCACCAGTTCTTGCTGGGAATTGTCATGACTCAGCCTGGGGGAGCAACACCTACCCACATGCCTTGTCCATGACAGCATGTCCACACCCAACCTGTCCACTGTGTCCACCTTTCCACAGGCATCATAAATGTATTCTGGATGTCTTTCAACCGAAATATATCTGGGTATCTGTACACATCAGCTGCATGACACAGCTCTGGGTGTGCTCTTCTATCTACACGCACCAATGCACATTTTCTAGATACAGGTACAGTCACACCTGTGCACAGATGTGCTCACCTGTCTCTGCCAATAGCTGTGTGTACTGATGATGTGGTTTTGCTCAAATGAACATTAAACAGCCATGAATTTGTACCACCTCTCTCTCATACCTCTCTCCTGACCAAAGACAGCTGTAGAGGTACAAAAAGGATGTGTGTGTGAGACACAAAGGAACAGGATATATACAGAATTTTTTTACAGAGAGAATGGTGATGTGCTGGAACAGGCTGCCCAGAGAGGGGGTGGATGCCCTGTCCCTGGAAGTGTTCAAGGCCAGGTTGGATGGGGCCCTGGGCAACCTTTTGTAGATCCAGGCTGGAGGTTGGTGTGCCTGCCTGTGGCAGGGGTGTTGGAGCTCTATGATCCTTGGGGTCCCTTCCAACCCAGACCATTCTATGATTCTGTGATACACAGGGAGCAAGACAGAGGAGCTGTCTCCTGAGCTCAGCTAAAACATCTCCCAGATCCTAAAAGATACATGTCGACACTTGGCTTCTGCCTCTCCCTTCTCATCTTGGTTCTGCTTTCCTTCCCAAGCCAAAAATCCCACCAAAAGGCAATTTGTTGCCTTTCTTGTACCTAAAATGGGCCATGTCATTGCAGTGTTAAAATACCAGGAAAGTTCATGGGGTCACCAGTGTCTTTTGGCAGCTGTATCACGGTGTAGTGTTTCAAACACCATCTCGCTGGGGCAGGAATGAGTGGCTTGTCTCAATCTGTCTTGCAAGAGAACAGAACCTGCAGAGGCAGCGTAATGGTTTTGGACTGGCTCTTGTCTCACAAGGGGCTTGATCCTGCAAGCATCTGTGGGGAGCTGGACTACGGCATCCATCCTCCAAAGGCTGCAAGAGCCTGTAAAGTCTTGATCTCAGAGCAGGAAGAGGGACAGGCAGGCGGGTCTCTGCAGAGACGGAGCCTTCTTGCTAAAATCCTGTGTGAGGCCACTGAACAGGGTCATTGCTCCATCACCCCAGTTGTAGGGGTTCAAATGACCACTCTGGACCCCCATTCCCCACCGACTCATTTCCAGAACACTCTGCAACTCAACACTGAGTCTGTGCAAGATATGCTAGGCCTCCCTGAAGGGTGGGGCCAGGAGCATCCAAGATACAGATACAGGACATCTAGTGCGTGCCTGCCATCCAAGGACTACAACTTCATGACAGTCTACCCTGGATCCCTGGATGCTGATATCTTCTTATTTATGGAGAATTAATTTATTTGGAATATCAATTCTGAAACGTGAATTTCAGCACTGTCCATCAAAAATAAAGCCAGAGGTGGAGAAGAACGAGAGGAGAGGACTTCCACAGCTCCAAAGACCCAAGGAACATCAGGCCCTGCATACAGGGCTTAAGCTAATGTCCTGGGCTGCAGGTGAAGGGGAAAGAGGTCTCCAGACAAAAAACTCTTGCTGAGGCATCCCTCATGAGCAGAGAAGGCCAAGGGCATGGTACAGGTGAGACATGCAGCCACCTTCACCTGCATCTCATGCACACAAGATGTCCACAAAGGCTTGGGAATTGAGATGTGCTAATGTGGGTGCTGACAATCCAAAGCCTCCTATGTGATGCTGAAAATGCCATCCTGAATGGGGTGGAAAGTTTCAGCCTGTCATCTTCCAGAACACACCCAACTATAGTCATAGCCATGCAAAGAGCTGTTCTGGTTTCGAGCTGGCCAGCCCTCTCCATGCCCACACCTGTTCTTGGCTGCTGCTGCTCTTTTCAGTTGTGAAACCTGTTTTCAATCCTGCTCCAAGCCCAGCTCAAGCCCTGCAAAGCATCCTGGGGACACACATCTATTTGAAAGAGCGGTTGGGCTGATGTTGAGGACGGGCAAGAAAACTTCATTTCTAACGATATGAGCCACAGCTGTCTGCACACAGGAGTGGGCTGGACAAGTGTGGTGTGGTTGACTTCTGTGCATGCAGAGCGAGCAGGAGGTGAATACATTGCTGCTGAGAGAGCAGGGGTGGAAAAGGGAAGGCTTTTTATAGAGCAAGGCTACTGGTGGCCCAGCAGCTGCAGCAAGGAGCAGCTGTTGGGCTGAAATGAGATGCTGCAGAGCCTGACTGCAAGTGTGTCCCTCACTGTGGGTTCCACTGTCCTCAAGGGGAATTCCCAAGAGGCTGTGCTGCTCAAGACCCCTTGAAAAACTGTGAGAATGCCCCTGTGCTCATCTCCCTGCTTGACATTCCTTTCCTGACCCCTCACTGGGTGGGATTGAGCCATGGGGAATCTGGGGCCATGGGTGGTCCCTGACACAGGTGTTGCCAATGCGTGGAGGGCAGAAGAGGCAGCTTGCTGTGAGTCACCATGGAAAAGGTGACCTGAGGGTTCTCAGACACAGCCCAGCAAAGGGAATGAGCCATGACAGACACAGTGAAAGGCCTGAGATGAGGAACAGGGGTCAGCAGAGGACCACCAATAGACTTCCAGGTTCCCCTATGCAGAAAGTCTCCTCTGGCCACACATGGGTTGTTTCCAGGCAAAGCAAACCCTGCAGACAACACCTCTTCAACTCTTCTGCTGCTCCTTCAGCTGCTCAGAAAGATGATCCTGTCCAGACAGGGATGGGATGCGGAAGGTGCTGTAGGATAGGGCTTGATGTAGCCCAGGGCATGGTTGGATTTGGGGCCTGCACGCATTGACGGCTCAAGTTGAGCTTTTCATTAATCAACACCCACAAGTCCTTCTCCTCAGGACACCTCTCAATCCATCCCTGCTCTGCAACCACAGACAGAAAGGCAGAGCCCTGCTACCAAGAGTGGGGTGAAATGAGGTTGAAAGGTGAAATCAGGGCAGGGCATTAGATGTGACCATGGGATTTGCTGTCCAAAGGCAGCCTGAATCCTGCCCTGTCCTACAACAGCAAGACATGGCTATATTGTGTGGGTTTCTCCCCCCTATAGACTCCACCACTTGCCCATGTTGGACATAACAGCATGAGTTGTGGAACAGCTTTGGTGCCATATCAAGGAGTGGGGTCTCCAGGGATGAGAAGTGACAGGGCCAAGGGGCAGGAGGGCTCTGCAGGGAGGATGCTGCCCAAAAGGCTGTCACGTAAAAGGCTGTGAGTCCGATGTGTGGCTGAGGGAGGCCTGACTGTCATGCTCAGGCATCTGAACAACAATTTTCATGTCAATGATAATGAAGAAAAAGGTCTCACCCCAGGACCCATGGCCTTCAGGATTCTGTGTTGAGACCATTTCTCTGTTCATTCTACATTCTTTAGACAAAACAGGACCTGTTAGACTCTGTGCTTCAGCTGCTTCATATTCTGACCTTTCAGATCTCCATGCACATAGCTCACAGAAGCAATGAGCGGACACCAGCACCTTCTACCTATTATGGTCACATCTCACAGAGGGAGATGAAAGCACCGACTGTGGTGTCTGAGTGTCCGGAAATGAAAGGGGGAGTTCTGCAGGTGCAGCATCCGCAGTGGGGGCTAAAGCAGGGACCCTGCTTGTCACAGGCACCCAGTGTGGGAAAGGCACTGGTAGCCTAGAGCAATGCAACAGGACCATCACGTGCTGAAAGACGTGAACAGGATCAGCATGTGCTGAAAGACCCAGGCAAGGGAGCTCTTGAACTGCTGTCCCCAGCTCAGAGGAGAGCAGACACTTCAAGGAGAAGGTGTTCCTGCAGCACCCGAGAAAATGTTGGGGCAGATGGGATGTGCCGGGCTGTTTCCTCCTCATCCTGCCTTCCTCCTGCTGCTGCTGCTTGGTGAGTTGTGGGATTCTTTGCCTTGGGGCTCAGGTCTGAAGGGCTGTGATAGGAGCTGGAGAGAGCAGGTCCTGGGTGCAAAATGGGGAAAGGTGTGGAGCAGCCATGCAGCAATGAGGGACAGATCTGCTTTGATGAGGGGAGGGAGATGATGCTTCCTCTAACTATGGTGTGGCTCTGAGTAAAAGGTGCATTTTTCCAACACCTGTAAGTGCTTTCATGTAGTGGCCTGAGACATAAGTGCTCTAGAGAGCCAGGAGCATGCATCTGGAACAACATTCCCACCCAGAACAACCTTGGGGAGTCTTAGTTTCAGAGACCAAGGAGATATGGGATGGAGACACAGCAGTGGGAAGGTGCTTGCACAACAAGGACTCAGCAGTGGGGAGCTGACACATGGATGATCCAGGTCGCTGCCCATCTCATCAAAACCCTCTCTGCCCCTCAACGCAGGTGCCAGAGTGACTGCCCAGGACATCTGCAGCTCCCCAGGTAATGGTGAGAAGGGTGAATAAAAAGTTGTGCAGTGGGTGGAGATGGGAAAAGAGAGGACCTTAGTTCCCTGAGACTCTTCCATCCCTGCTCCAGAACATTTTGCACCCCCATCATTGTCTATGTTCACTTGTGCTGCGCTACATCACTATCTTCCTTGCAGGTCACCTCCCAGCTCCTCAGCTGAACCTCAACTTACTTTCTGCTCAGCCTGGTGACACAGTTCAGGCCTGGTGCTCTATACTCATGGGGTCACCTGCTACCCGAATTGTCTTCTGCAAGGATGGGGTGGAGGAGTACAGCCTGAAAGCCCAGCATGGCCAAACAAGCTACTTTGTGCCACTGAATGTCACCCTGCACAGCGCAGGGACCTACACGTGTGGGTACCAGCACAGGAACGAGAGTAACTGGGTGAGGAGCTCTGCCCTCAGCGCTCCCCAGCACCTGACTGTCAGAGGTGAGATGTGCATCTGGGACAGAAGTGGGAAACTGTCTGCGGCCCAACAGTTCCCAATTGAGGGTGGGGACCCTGCTGTGCTCCATGGCTTGTCCCAAGGCAGTTGGGATGCCCGGGATCATGGTACTGTACAGCCCAGCTTTTGCTCCTGGGCCGCTCCTCCTAGTCACAGCAAAGCATCCTGCTCCTCTCCTGCCCCAGAATCATGGGAAGGGACTGAGAGGAGTGGTGGTGCCAGATCCAATCCAGAGCCTTCACTGTGCAGTGCATTGGTTTCTTTATTATGATGCTTGGATGGTGGTGGATCAGAGGAGCCTCCTCACCTGCTTGGTCTGTGCAGTACCTGCCAGAGCTGGTCACTCTCACCCTGTCTCTTTCTCTTCCCAGGCACAGAGTCCAGCTCCCAGGCAGGGAGTGATTGCTCCATGCACTCCCAGTGTCTCCAAGGCACCATTTCAAGGGATGCCAGGACACAGTTGTGTTCATCAACTGGGATCTAGCCCAGCTAGAGGCCAGGTCCTGTTCTCTTCTTCTCCCCAAGATCCTCTTTGCTTCTCTATTTCCCAACACCTTCTACCCCTCCTAGGTCTCAATCGACAGAACCCCGACTTCCCAACCAGTATTGGGCTGGGAGTGGCAGCTGTCTCCATCCTCCTCCTCATTGCAGCCAGCTTCTGTGCTGTGAAGAAAGGTGAACAATCTGGAGAAACTGAGGGTAAAACAGACCTGAAATCCAAAAGCAAGTTGAAGTGGCACACCCTTCTTTCAGAGAGCCATATATTTTCCCACTGTTTCAAAGGACCCAAGTCTCTCAGACAATTCCTTTATCATCCGGGCAGTCAAAAGGTGCTGACATGGAGAATACTATGGTAGCAGTGATTGTGTGATGAGATGCTGAGAGCTTGGGAGAAGCCAGTCTGGGAAACGGGACTCACAATTGCCTAGGCTGTGTTCTGGAACTGCTCCTCTGAGAGAGGTGTGGAGGTTCAGCCCATCATCTTCATGCTGCAGCTCAGAGCATGGAAAGGCAGGGCTGTGCAGTAACTCTGCCTCCATACCTTTCCCTTTCCTTCCCTTGCAGGGCTCTGCAGGGAGAGATGCCAAAGGTGAGCAGCAATCCTCCTTGGTGGTCGGACTGCCTGGGGTGGTTCAGTGGCCGCTTGTTTTCTATCTGTTGGTGGCTTCCCCTTGGTGGAGGCTTGGAGCATCAGGGCTTGTCCTGGGCTTGACTCCAACCATGGACATGATACAAGAAAACTGGAAGAAATCCACTGGAAGGACCCAACTGGTCCCATCACACCATGACACAGACCACAATACCTTTTCCCCTCTTGTCTTCAGGCAGCAGGCTGCAATCCAGCCCCACTGGGATTAGCATCCTTCCCCTGTTCATTTCCACTTCACCATCATTTCTGCTTCAAATTCAAGTGCAGGATGAGGAGAAGACACGAGTCCATTTATGGGCAGTGGGGGGGGAAACACCCAACTGAAACCACAGGATGCAGTAACTGGGATGGTGCTGTGGGTGGGGTAGGGGGAGATCTTCTCACTGTCTGTGTGTCTTGATGTATTTGCAGGGTGACTTCAGTTTCCCAGGCAGGCACAGAGCAGCCAGGGAAGGTCAGAAGGTTGGACAAGGGGAGAAAATGTTTCTATTCAATGTGGGGGAAATGCAGCCAAACCCCAGCATCCCTGCTCTGCAACCACAGATGGAAGGGCAGCTCACTGCTACCAAGAGTGGGGTGAAATCAGGGGCAAACAGGCCAGGGCATTAAATCCCAGCTCCACGGCATCTGCTCTCCTAAGGCAGCCTGGGGGTCATCTCTCTCACACAGTGGGAATCAGGGGCTAACAGCTTTGGTTTTGCCCCCTACAGACTCCACCATTGACCATGCTGGACGTAAAAAGGTGAGTTGTGGCACAGCTGTGGGGTCAAATCACAGAGCAGAGCCCTCAGAGATGTGATGCACTGGGTGTAGTGTGCACTGGTGGCTTGGGCTGGGAGTCCCTACCAAGAACATATCTGATGCTCTCAGAGGAATTGGCTGATTTGTTCCCAGCTTCTCATGCAAAGCACACAGCTCCCTTCCATGCTCCTGTAGCCCTGGGCCTGCTGCTTGTGCAGGGCTCAGTGCCCACAGATGAAGTAACATGGTTTAATCTTCTCTCTGCAGCCTCACGTGCCAGAGATGAACACCACAACATATGCCACGCTGAGCCACTCACGCAGCCAGCCCAGATAACGCTCCAGCATGGCACGTGCACAGGGAGGATTATCTACCTTGGCCTTTTGTCTCAGGCAGACAGCTCCTGTGCTGGTCAAATGGGGCTGGTGTCTCCAGCTTGGTCTTATTTGAGCTTGGCTGTCACGGGCAAGGGCAGTGTGTGGGAAACACTGGGTCTGTTGCCCCAGCTCCTCAGCCAACCATGTTCTTCACTTTCCTTTCCCATCCTCATTTCCAGTCACCAGGTAGAGCATGTTTTACAGACCCCCTTGCAGTCTGACACCACATCACCTATGAGGGGGCTCACTGCACAGGACCTCCCAGTTGACTGGATAGTTCTCCAAATCCTTGCTGTAACTTGGGCTCCCCAGCATCTGTAGTAATGATTAGATGCATCACCCTGGGTATTCTCTCTGCTATTTAAACTGGAGTAGAATGAGCTTATCTTCTTTTTGACTAAATGCATATCATTTTTGTAACTCTTTGAAGCTGAAAGTAAAATTAGCCTCCTTTGTTGTTCTTTCTGTCAACTCTGTTGATTGGCAAAATGTGGGAAATGAGGACCAGCCCTGGAAAAGAGACTCAGTTGTGTTTGTTGGAGGGAAGCCTTGATTGCAAGGGAAAAAACAGTAAAGCACGAGATGGAGGCTCTTGTAGAGATGTGAATTTGTGTGTGGTTTAGCAGGGGGGTGTCAGTGTGTGCTTTGTAATGTTGAGGATGGTGTAGAAAGACAGACCCCTGCCCAGCTGGGACAGCCTTTCCTTTAGATCTTGTGTTAATTAAAAAGTACTGAAACCTGACTCCAGGCTGCTGCATCAGCCATCAGGAGGGGTAAGAGTTTGCTCAGTTGTTACTAAAGTTCTCTTCCATCCAGCCCGATCGGACACCGTGATTTTCAATACACATCATCAGGCCAGAAATGTCTTTCAGTCCACAAACCTTTGGTTTGGGAGCTACTGCTGGATGTTTGGCATGATTTTAACTGAATGTGTGTGGAGCTGAGAAATGGCCATAGAGAAGTATTAGGAGGGTTCCCTGGCAAAGGAAAGGCCTGAGCCCCAGTGTCTGAGGGGCGGCTTGTGGGCTCCCTGGGGAGGTTTCAGGCCAGGTATGTCTGTCAGTCCTGGCTCCTTTGGGTGGGGAGGTATCGCTGGACCTTGAGCATTTCTGGTATTAGATGCTGACAGAACTTTCTGAGACTTCACCCCAGTGTGATGGAGTTTTTAGGGTGTCACTCTCTGTGGGACCAGGAGCTGAGGCTTTGTGCCCCGGGCACTTTGCTCTCTGCCTGTCCGGTTATAAAAACTGTCCCCCTGCAAAAAGTGACCCTTTGGCTTTTGTTCTGTGATGGTTTTGTTCCAGCTGGTTCCTCACTGAAAACCATCTGCTGGAACCAGTGACCCGTCACTTGGTTCCGTGCCACTTGGGTTCCTGCCCCTCCTGTCCTGTCACCAGGCCTGTCACTGGTACCAGCCCGGGTACACGTGGCATATTCCGGTGTTTTTCTGTAGCCGTGTAAGCTGGTAGTGGGGGTCGTCCTGGTCCCTTGTAGTCCTCCTCTACGTTGTGTTCAGTGTCTTATTTGGTTAACTCATTTAATCCTATCAGGATGTTGCTAGTGATAAAACAATGGTTCCCCTTTGACCTGGTTACCTATTCACAGCCATAGTCTACCACAGGCACCAACTCAGCAAGGTCTGAAGTTCTTTCAGGGTGTTACTAGTGATGGAACAATGGTTCCCCTTTGCCCTAGTTACTTATTTACAGTCAGAAGGTTTGAGAACAATTCCTAGTTAGTTTACTTATCACAGACCCCTCTTCCATAGTTGGTCTTCTTTTCTTTTTTAGCAGGCGTTGTACTTATTGGTTGATTTTACTACTTAGGTAAGCTCCATTAATGCTTCATCAGCAACTTCCAATACGGTTATTCTTACAAAATAAGATGTTACAACCATCAGCAACTTACAATGTAGTTATTTTTACAAAATAAGGTGTGGTGCCTCCCTGATATTAGAACTAATATTAGAAACTAAGTGGTTTCCTGTCATTCATTCCTTGTTTCAATGAACAAAATATTAACCCATTCACCACAGTGACCAAGTGAATTTGGTTCAGTCCTGTCCATCATGAAAAACGGTCTCCCCCCTGGAAACAGTATGCCTGTGACTTTAGTTCCATGTCACTTTTGTTCCACCCAGGTCATCACAAAAAATGTGTCTCCTGTGTGTCCTTTGTGTGTCCCATGTTGTGTGTCCCCCCCTTACCCTCCCCGCCCAGAAACAGTGACTGGTTCCTTTGGTTCAGTCTCACTTTGGTTCTGCCATTTCCTTCACAGAAAACGTTCCCCCAGAACTAGTGACTGAGTGACTTTGGTTCTGTGACACTTTTGTTCTCACCTGTCTGTCATGAAAAATGGTCCTCCCAGAAACTGTGACCCGGTGACTTTGGTTCCTTGTCACTTTGTTTCCAGCTTGTGCACAAGGAAAAATAGTTTCCCAGAAATAGTGACCCTGTGACTATGGTTCCTGGTTACGTTGATTCCACCTGGTGCATCACTGAAAACAATCCCCCAGAAACAATGACCATGGTACTTTGGTTCTGGATCATTTTGGAATCAGTATGTTCATTACTGGTCGCTACCCCTACTGGAAACAGTGACCTTGTGACTCTTGTTCCACATCATTTCTGATCTGGTCTTTCCCTTACTGAAACCCATCCCATGGAAACCCCTGACTCTGACTTTGTTTCCAGAACATTTAGCTTCCAGCCTGTCTGTTAGTGAAAGGGATGCTCTGGAAACATCTTTTGACATCGGCAATCACTGAGATGAGAAACCTTGAGACAATGAGGATGAGGAGCAACCCAAAGGAGAAGAGTGTTGCCAACATCAGCTGAGTGTGTGACAGACAGGTTAACCAGGATTCGAAGAAGGATACGGCAGAAGCAGTGACACAGCCTCAGGAAATGCTGGGCTCCATCAGTACCAGGAGGTGTGGTGAGTTGTGCATCTAACCAGCCCTACCATGATTCTCCAAATCCGTGGCTGCATCTTTCCAGTGAGTGGCTAGGAAAATACCTAGGGAGGTTGCAGGCCAGGTCTGTCTTTCAGTCCTCACTGCTTTGGTTTGGGAGCTACTGCTGGACGTTTGGCATGTTTGAATGTGAATGCTGGTAGAGCTGGGAAATGACACAGGGCAATGTTAGGACTATTCCCTGGGCTAGGAAAGCCCTAATGTGAGGTACTAGAGGTAAGCCTTAACAATTGCTGACAGAACCATACCCCCCTCTCTTTCTTCTCTCTATCCCTACCCCCTCTTTCCTCTCTCTCAGTCATCATAAAACCTCATCCCTATGACACCCACGCAACAAACAGAATTCTACCCATCAGGAATGGATGTGCATCTTGTTTATTTAAAGTGGCTTATCTCAAAGCATGTATCCCAAGTCGTCTACGCATGTGCCTAGATCCAGGGTCAACTGAAGGACAAAGTATGAGGGGCTTGGACTCTCTTGAGGGGGCTCAGACGCTCTTGAACTTTCAGGAACCCTCTGGAGACGCAATGGGCATACATCCTACTGCCAGGTACAAGGTGTGGCTGTGCTAAGGACTTATTTGCTATGCAATGAGATAACACTGTAAAAAGGCAAGACCAACAAAGAGAAAAGAAGACATTTCCTTGCATCAGACCTGAAGATATCAAAGGGGCATTCCCACAGTGGACCTGAAGACATCAGACTGACAGAATGCGGCAGATCCATGGTGGTAGATATTGCAATCTCTCTCTCTCTCATGTTGGAGAAGATTTTGGAGGACTGTCTCCCATGGGTGGGACCCCACGGTGCAGCAGGGGAAGAGTTTGTGGAACAGCCCCACAGCCAAGAAGGAAACTTGTGAGGAACTGACTGAAACCCCATTTCCCCAAATCCCTGCCCCTCCCCATGCGGTGATGGGGGCTGAAGAAGGGAGTGAATTCATCACTAAAGTGAAGTTTGCTAAGGAGGGGAAGGGTGGGGGGGAGGTGCTTAAAGATCTGGTCAAACTTCTCCTTACCTGACTCTGGAGTCACTGGGGGTGCAGTGCAGTGTAATAAAACAGTTTTCTTTCATATTCTGCGTTGAGTCTGTTTCACCCATGACACTGATTGTGGAATGATCTCTCCCTGCCCTCATATCGACTGCTGAGCCTCTCAATATCAATTTTCTCTTTGTGCTACGTGGAAAGAATATAATAAAGAGAGACATACGCAGACTGCAACATTAAACAATAAGCAGGAAAATTGTGGGGTGAGAATGAGGTAGGGAAGCTTGTTAGATGCCTGCAGCTTGCAGTGAAACAGGCACAGCTGTGGGGCAGTGTGGGATGAGCTGTGGGGCAGCTGGCCAAGGGTCTCGGACAGGCTGAAACAGCCTATTAGAAATGAGGTCTTTGCCCACATGGCCCCTTAATGCTTCAAGGTACTTTGGGCATTACTCCTGACTTGGACTTCTGGAGAGGTTTCTTCACTCTTCTCTTGATATCTGAAGTCTGTGGACTCAGAAGAAAAGATGCCCTGGGGCTCATTAACATCCAGAAAGCCCTTACAAGCATGGCTCTTCAAGTCATACTTCAACAACTACGTGGATTTCAGTTAGGTCCTTAGTGATGATAAAGAATTTCCCTGAAGGACCTTTTTCCACTCACGGGTATTTTCTGCCATGGCTCAGTTGATAGAAGAAGTGACAGCAGCATTCTGGGATGGATATGGGTCTGCTAAGGAGATCTGGACAGGCAGGAAAAGCAGTCTCTTCAGATCCAACCCTGCATGGAGAACCTTGCTCTTCCCCAAGCCCAGCATTTCCATCACTGGCCTCCTGGGATTCCCAACACTTTTCCTGGCATCATCTGTGCTCACAGGCACAGACAGATTTCTCTGACAACAAACAGCAGTTAAACATGACACAGTTTAATACCCATGAAATCTTTCTCCTCAGCTGCTGCTACAACCAAGCAGCGTGTGAAGGGGGTCAGCTTTCAGAGGAGATTCTCTCCCAGAACAGTTTTATTCATATACATAGAAAGGTCACTTATCAACATACTGAACTCCTGACAGAACAGTTTATTAGACTTCTGAAAGATGGGATGTTTTCCAACACTCTGTAGCACAAAGCAGAAACTGGAGAGTTGATCAGCATCTACAAGGACCAAAGAACGTGCTGAGGTGGAAACCTGTGATCAAAGTGAATTACATGTGTCAATCTATTCTGTTGAAAAGATGTCCTAAGGCATGGCCGTATCATCAGGATAGGCGGAAACACCTGGATGATGGGCAGATGAAAGAGACAGACTAACAGTAACAC
Organism: Gallinula chloropus; assembly: GCF_964237585.1. Lineage (NCBI taxonomy): Eukaryota > Metazoa > Chordata > Aves > Gruiformes > Rallidae > Gallinula > Gallinula chloropus. Next base: position 4,614,801 of record NC_140114.1, on the reverse strand, counting down.
AGGTAGAGGGGAAGGTGAGTATTTCTTCTGTTGCCATGTATAAACTTCCTGGAAATTCCTGTCTGTCATGGTAGGAAAGCACTGCTATTTCAGACAAGTAGTGGAGAGATTCAGCTGATGAAAATCTGATTGTCATTTTTTTATAAATGTAAGAAAAAAGCAAAAGTAAGGAAGGTAGACCTGATACAAAGAGAGCACAGCTCATCATTATGCAGTCTCTGGGTAACACAAGACCTGTAGATACTGAATTAGGAATGGGATCAACGTGGAGCATGTTATTAGAGCTTGGAAAAACTAGAAGGAAAAATACCCCAAACAAAAAACTAAAAACCCTACTAAATAGCAAGTGGTCATAACATCAGTTACATGATTTTTGATATGACATTGCTGCTTAAAAACCCAGTCATCAGTTTCCACACAGCATCCTTGAGCTCCTGGTTCCTCATGCTGTAGATGAGGGGGTTCACTGCTGGTGGAAACACTGAGTAAAGAAATGCCACAACAAGGTCCATAAACAGGGAGGAGATGGAGGGGGGCTTCAGGTTGGCAAACATACCAGTGCTAAGAAACAGAGAAACCACAGCCAGGTGAGGGAGGCAGGTGGAAAAGGCTTTGTGCCGTCCCTGCTGCGAGGGGATCCTCAGCACAGCCCTGAAGATCTGCACATAGGACACCACAATGAACACAAAACACCCAAAAGCTAAACAGGCACTGACCCAAATCACCCCAGTTTCCCTGAGGTAGGCATCTGAGCAGGAGAGCTTGAGGATCTGGGGGATTTCACGGAAGAACTGGTCAACAGCATTGCCATGGCAGAGGGGCAGAGAAAATGTATTGGCTGTGTGCAGCACAGAATAGAGAAACCCACTGCCCCAGGCAGCTGCTGTCATGTGGACACAAGCTCTGCTGCCCAGGAGGGTCCCGTAGTGCAGGGGGTGGCGGATGGCAACGTAGCGGTCATAGGCCATGACAGTGAGAAGAAAGTACTATGTTGTAGCACAGAAAAAAACCCAAAAAGACCTGTGCAGAACATCACATGTAAGAGAGACGGCCCTGGTGTCCCAGAGGAAGCTGGCCATGGCTTTAGGGACAGTGGTTGAGATGTATCCCAGGTTGAGGATGGGGAGGTTTAAGAGGAAAGTGCAGGACTCTGCACTTGGCCTTGTTAAACTTCATCCCGTTGGTCTCAGCCCATTGGTCCAGTCTGTTCAGACCCCTCTGAAGAGCCTCCCTACCCTCAGGCAGATCAACACTTCCTCCCAGCTTAGTGTCATCTGCAAACTCACTGAAGGAGCATCCAATCCCTTCATCCAGGTCATGGATAAAGATGTTGAACAGAACTGGACCCAGGACTGAGCCCTGGGGGTGCCACTCGTGACCGGCCTCCAGCTGGATTTGGTTCCATTCACCACCACCCTTTGGGCCCGGCCATCCAGCCAGTTTTTAACCCAGCTGAGGGTCCACCTGTCCAGGCCAGTGGCAGCCAGTTTCTCAGTCAGAATGCTGTGAGAAACCCTGTCAAAGGCTTTACTGAAGCCCAGGTAGACACATCCACAGCCTTCCCCTTGTCCATTCAGCAGGTCACCTTGTCACAGAAGGTGATCAGGTGAGTTTGACAGGATCAACCTTTTGTAACCCTGTGTTGACTGGGCCTGATCCTCTGGCCATCACACACGTGCTGCATGACAGTTCCCAAGATGACCCTCTCCATGAACTTCCCCGGGAGTGAGGTCAGGCTGACAGGCCTGTAGTTCCCTGGATCCTCCTTCCGCCCCTTCTTGTCTATGTGTGTCACATCTGCAGCCTCCAGTCGAGTGCAACTTCCCCAGTCTGCCAGGATTGCTCGTAGATCATGGAAAGGGGTTTGGCAAGCACATCTGACAGCTCTCTCAGCACCCTTGGGTGAATCCCATCAGGTCCCATTGACCTGTGGGTATCTAACTGGCCAAGTAGGTCACTCATCATTTCCTCCTGAACCATGGGAAATTTGTTATTCTTCCCCTCCCTGTCAGCCAGTTCCTGAGGATGAGTACTCAGGGAACATCCTACTTTACTATTATAGACTGAGGTAAAGAAGGAATGAAGGACCTCAGCCTTGTCCTCATCCCTTGTCACTAATGTTCCCTCTGCATCCAATAAGGGCTGGAGATTCTCCTTGACCCTCCTTTTACTGTTAAAATACCTATAGAAGGACTTTTTATTCTCTTTTACAGAACTTCTAGCTGCTTTTTACAGCAGCTATTTTCTGCAGGCCTCCCCTCACCCCAGCCCTGTTCTCTGCCAGTGCCCAGCTATGCAGAACTGCGGCACTCCTGCTCTTTCCCACCACCAAAAAAATATGCAGTCATCTCTGAAAGCCACTTTCAAGCTTTCTCCAGCCACTGCAGTAATTCTATGAGCTTTGAACATGCAAAAAACCCCCATGTCTCTCACCCTTTCCACAAGTATGATGGCAATGGAAGTGATGTGAAGTTACCGTCGAGTTTACTGAAGAGCAGACAGTAGGGTGTGAAGTAATGTCCCTGATTGGACCCCATGGCCATGGGCTCGGTGCAGAGCAGCCCTGTGCATCAGAGGGGCATCACACGGCTCAGGAGCTGCAGCCCTGGCTGGAGCAGTGGGGCTGGGGGTGTCTCAGGGCACTGCAGGGATGTGCCTGGGCACGGTGCCAGCAGGAAACCACAGGCTGCTGCCCGGGGGGAGCAGGGCGAGCGCTGCGAGGCCACGTGGGCTGTGGTTTGTGCACCTGCAGGCTCCAGCTCCCGCTCTGCCCGGGGGGAATAACGGCCCCTGAGTGACACGCTGAGAGCTAGGGGCATGGCTGAGCCCCTGGGCTGCGTCTCTGCTGCCAGGGCAGGGACATGGTCCAGCCCGGGCTCCTGCGAGGGACCCACCGTGGGGCTCTGTGGGGAGGAAGGGGCCAGCCAGCACTCCTGGGCTGGAGCTCTGCCCCTGGCCAAGGGCTTTTCCCAGCTGCTGCTCCCAGCACAGCAGGGCTGGAGCAGGAGCAGGGGCTGTTTCCTTTCCAGCCTGACACAGACCTGGAGCAGTCCCAGCTCCATGGCTCCCACGGCATGGCGGTGCCTGGACGTTCTTGGCCTTGGGTTCTTGGATGAGCCCAGCAGAGGAGATGCTCATTGATCCCAGTGCCCCCAGCAGGGACCAAGGGGGCACAGACCTATTTCTCCTCCACACCCAGCTTGTCCCATGACGATCCCCTGCCACAATGACCGTGACATGCGCAGTGGGACCTCTGTGTCCCTCATATATGGTCATGAATGGAGCTGAAGGAGTTCATTGGAGGGCTGGGCTGTGTCAGAGGGGAGATAGCTCCAGATAATGTCTAAAAAGGTGCTGCTGCTTTGATTGGCTCCTCATGCAGCTGGGTCGGCATCTACAGAGATATATTACCCTTTCATCACCATCATCCCTGTGGGTCCCCAGGAGCTATGACGGGGAGTAGGGTGCTGCAGAGCTGTGCCAGCAGGGCAGGAGGCTGAGGCTGAGGCTGGGGATGGAGGGACTCCTGTCCCCTCAGGTGCTGTGGCTGCTTGTCTGGGTTCATCTGTGCAGGGGTAAGTGCAGGACCCTTGTCCCACAGACAGGGCCAGCAGGCACCACTGGGAACATCAAGATATCCCTGGGAATGGAGTATCTTTGGTGGTGTCACTTGAGCCGAGGGGCAGATGTATCCCAAGTCAACTGAACATGTTCCTTTCCCTGTGATTCTCTGGGTCTAGAGGAAGCGGTGGGCCTGGGGGCACGAGGCCATGCAGAGGGGTCTGGGCATGTGGGGAGATGGTGCCCTGTGGAAGCCCCGGAGAGAAAAAGAACCCTCCACACTGCCCTGAAGACAGTGTGGAAGAACCCTGAGGGCAGTGTGGAAGGGGCGATGGCTCACACTGGTACCTATGACTTGGCCTGGGCAGGAGGGACCTCCAGACATGTGGTCTAGGGCTCAATGCTCTCCTGAAGGTTCCCATCTTTGTGTTTCAGGGGCTGCAGAGGTGAGGCTGGAAAATGGTGGTGGACGCTGTGCTGGAAGAGTGGAGGTGAAACAACAGGGACAGTGGGGCACTGTGTGTGGTTACCTATGGGACAAGACCGATGCTGCAGTGGTTTGCAAGCAGCTGCGCTGTGGGGATGCTGTTGCACCTCATTGGTATGCACACTTTGGGCCAGGATCTGGCCCCATTTGGATGTATGGTGTTCAGTGTCGTGGCACCGAGTCTGCCCTGTCTGACTGCACAAACAGAGGCTCAGGTCAAGGGCGCTGTAGTCACAGACGGGATGCTGGAGTGACATGTTCAGGTAAGGATGCAGCCCATTCCCCACTTTTGCGGCCAGGATGGGGGAAGGGACCTGGCTGTGCTCTCAGGGAAACAAGGGGGGACTGGAGAAGGGCTCAGTGTGGCCAGTCACACTGCCGAGATGGGATTGTCATTCCTCATCCCCAAGGAAAGCCCAGCAGGAACCTGAAACAGGCTGACCCTTGATGTGGCTCAGCCCACCCTCTGTGGGTGCCTAAAGCAGGGAGATGGGTGCTGTGCACACCTGCAGTACACTCTTGCCCTGGATGAGGACCCCTCCCTGGGTGGGTGCTGGAGCTGGGGGCTGGTGCAGACAGCAGCTGTGGGTACACCCACACTGCAGAACCTTCTGGGACTGGGGGGCATTTCTGGTGGCTCCAAGGGGTTCCTGGGCCTGGCCCTGAGCTCGGTGGTGCAGAGCAGGCTGCCACTGACAACAGCACTTGGGCCCATCTCCTTGGGCCCATCACCAGGGTCTGGGGCCTGTGCCCTGCAGCCCAGGGTCTCCAGAAGAGCAGCAGTTTATCTGAGCAGTGCCTGTGTCTGTGGCTGTGGGAGAACAGCCAGCCCCCAGTGCTGTGCTGATTTCTGGAGAGCAGGGAGGGTGTCTGGTGGGTTTGTGCCATCAGCACCCACTGGGAGCTGCTGGGATTGTTGTGAGGCTCTTGGTCTGTAGCCACCTGAGAGATGGGGTGAGACATGCTCAGGATGTTGCCAGAGGGCTCTGGGAACTCACAGGGATCTTTGATTCCTCCAGGGTTTGTGAGGCTGGTTGGAGGGGACAGCCCCTGCTCAGGACGAGTGGAGATCCATGATAAGAACCAGTGGAAAACTGTCTGTGACTCTGACTTTGGTCCCAAAGCCGCTGACGTGGTCTGTGAAGAGCTGCAGTGTGGGGTAGCCCTGTCCGTCCCTGGGGCAGCTCCTTTTGGAGAAGGTGTTGGTTCCATCTGGGACAGAGAGCTGCAGTGTTTGGGGAATGAATCCTCTCTCACCTTCTGCCCCACAGGGTCCCCCAGACATCCACCCTGCACCCACGCCAATGATGCTGGAGTCACATGCACAAGTAAGGGGTCTGGGCACACTGCTGGGTATGAAAGCAGGAGGGATGATGTCTTTTTCTGCAGCCCTAAGAGAATGCAGAAGGAGGAGAAAGGAAGGCTGTCCATCTGGTCAGTCCTCCAACTGCCAAAAGTGAAGAGAACCAATGCCCCTTTTCTCCTCTTCCTCTGTCCCCAGAGTACACAGGGTTCAGGCTGGTGAATGGCAGCACAGCTTGTGATGGGCGGGTGGAGGTCCAGGTGCTGGGGACCTGGGGCACCCTCTGTGACTCCCACTGGGACTTCTTGGACGCCCACGTTCTCTGTCGCCACCTCGGCTGCGGGTTTGCTGAGTCCCTTCCTAGAGGAGGGCGTTTTGGGAGAGGCACCGGCCCCACCTGGAGAGACTCATTCCACTGTGATGGGACGGAAGCCCAGCTGGGACAGTGCCCAGTGACTGCCCTGGGAGCCTCCCCATGCTCCCACGACAGGGACGCTGCTGTCATTTGCTCAGGTGAGTGCTGGGAAAACAGCGTCTGACCCCCATTTACCCTGGGGTGTGACATGGCCACCCAAGGCAAGGGATCCCAAGGCAGCCACAGGGTGAGCTTTTCCCTGGAGAAAACCTGCCTTCACCTGGAGTGATCTGGAGAGTTTGATCTGCTCTGACTGAACGCTCTGAGGTGGGAGAGCTGACACTGAACGTCTCTGTCCTCCTGGGTCAGGGATCAGGCCCTGGAGCTATCAGCACACTTGGGGTCAAACCAGCTCCCAGTCCCTGATCCCCAGGGGTGCAGAGGGGCAGAGATGTGTGGGGTGTCCCATGTATCAGCAGTGCCAGGGCAGAGGATGAGCAAGGCTTCTCCTGGCGCTGCCCATCCCCAGCCCATCCCACCATCTGCTGCTCCCTCCTGCAGGAGCTGCCCCATCTGCCTCAGCAGGGACATGTTGGGTGGCTCTGCCCCACCAAGAGCTAAGAGAGTGTCTTGCCCAGCAGGGCTCAGTCCCTGGGAAACCAACCATGAGAAAAGCTGCTCCTGAAGATCAATGTAGAGTGTTTGGGCAGGCAATGGATTTCAAGGGTGCCATCAGGCTTCCAGAGCCTGGAGAGGCACTGCAGGTCTCTGGGCTCTCTGGTGCTGCTGAGGCTGGGCCATGGCTGCTCTCCCCAGGCTCAGACAGCTCCGGGGCCCTGCGGCTGGTGGGTGGAGGCAGCCGGTGTGACGGGCGAGTGGAGATCTTCCAGCGTGGGACCTGGGGCAGAGTCCTGGATGACCAGTGGGACGTGCAGGAGGCCAGCGTGGTGTGCCGGCAGCTGCGGTGTGGAGAGGCAGAGAGAGCCTACAACCCCCCAAAGCCTGAGAGAGGGACGGGTCCTGTGGGGCTGCGAGGGGTGCGGTGTGCAGGGCATGAGCCCAGCCTGACCCTCTGCAACACCTCCCTGCCCGAGAGCGCGCTGGCAGCTGGGATTGCCGAGGATGTGGGGGTCGTTTGCCGGGGTGAGTGGCACTGCAGGGACCCCCAGGCTCTGGGCTGGGTGGGCTCCATCCCCTGACAGCAGCTGGGCTTCTTCCTGCTGCAGGGAGCCGTCAGGTGCGGCTGGTGAACGGGCCCGGGCGCTGTGCAGGCAGAGTGGAGATCTACTACCGGGGCAGCTGGGGGAGCGTCTGCGATGACGGCTGGGACCTGCCCGACGCCACCGTCGTCTGCCAGCAGCTGGGCTGCGGAGGGGCGGTGGAGGCCGTTGGCTCTGCTGGCTTCGGGGAAGGCGCCGGGCAGGTCTGGCTGGGCAACGTGAGCTGCTCGGGGACCGAAGCTGCTCTCTGGGACTGTCCGGCAGGGCCCTGGGGGCAGCCCGACTGCGGGCACAAAGAGGACGCCGGAGTCGTCTGCTCAGGTCTGTGCTGGGAGCTGTGCTGGGAGCCCAGGGACAGGGGAGAGCGGGACAAGGGGAGAGCCGGCAGTGGCCGAGTCTGTCCCTGGCTGCTGCTGAGCCCCTGCCCGAGCCCATCGTGGGGACACCCACGTACAGGTCCTCTCTGTCCCACACGGCATCTCTGCAGAGTTTTCACCAAGGGTTAGCGGGGAGGAGAGGGTTGTCTGTCTGTCAGGGGCTGCCAGGGGGACTGTCTGGCCATGCATTTTCCTGTCTGAGGGCTTCAGGAGCACCCCTGATCCTACATCCCTGCACCATCCTGTTCCTTTTGGTGTCTCTCCTCCCAGAGTTTGTGGCCCTGAGGCTGGAGAACAACGGCAGCTGCTCCGGGCGCCTGCAGGTTTTCTATAACGGGACCTGGGGGACCGTTTGCTCCAACTCAATGACTCCCCAGACAGTGTCTCTGGCGTGCAAGGAGCTGGGCTGTGGGGATGCAGTATCCTTGGATCCATTCCCAGCTTCTGGAACACTGCCTGGCCCTGCCTGGCTGGATCGTGTGGAGTGTGGGAAGAGTCACAGCTCCTTCTGGCAGTGTCTCTCCGCTCCCTGGCACCCACAGTCCTGCACTGACCTGCGCGATGAGACCCACATCACCTGCCAGGGTAAGTCTGAGCCACCCGGGCACCAGCATCCCCAGCTCCTGCTCCCTTCTGGGCACTGTCAGACACAGACAGAGCCCACAGGGGTTTTCCTTTCCATGCCTGACCCTTCTGCTGCTGGTGGTGGCACAAAGGAGCCTTCAGCTCTCAGACCCCACACATTCAGCAGCAGTGGGCAGCCAGGCTGCCAGCAGTGCCTGGGGGAGGCAGAGGTGTCTGCAGGAGAGGTCTCAAAGGAGACCCATCAGGTCTCTTTCTCCAAAGAGACACTCTCCAAAGAGTGTCCCCCATCCTGCCCTCTGTGAACCAGGCTCCCTTTGGGGCTGGGCAGTCAAGGTCCCCCACACTGCCGGGTGTGTCCCCTGAGTGACCGGGGTTCAGCTGCTCCCTTGAGCAAGGTGGCACAGGGATGCACAGGCAGAACTCAGCCCCGCTCTCTGCCACACGACCCCCCTGCTGCAGCCCCTCACCATGGCATTTCCTTCTACAGGCAGACAGCCACGAACGGCCCCAGCCCTGGATCCCATGTGCCCAAACTCCACGAGCTGCACAGGTAGCTGCTCCTCTGCAGGCTTCTCTCCCCTGGCCGGGCTCTGCCTGCTGCCCTGGTGCCCTGAGGGGTCTCTGCCTTCTCCAGACAGGGAGAAGATCCGTGTGGTGGGAGGCGAGAGCGGGTGCTGGGGCAGAGTGGAGGTCTGGCACCGCGGCTCCTGGGGGACGGTGTGCGACGACTCCTGGGACATGCTGGACGCGGCAGTGGCGTGCCGGCAGCTGGGCTGTGGCCCCGCAGTGTCTGCCCTGGGCCAGGCGGCATTTGGGAAGGGGACGGGCCCCATCTGGCTGGAGCAGGTGGAGTGCCGGGGCACAGAGCCGTCTCTGCAGCACTGCTGGGCCCGGCCCGGGGACAGCGGCGCCTGCCGGCATAAGGAGGACGCTGCCGTGAACTGCTCGGGTGAGCATCTCCCGGGGGCTGCACTGTCCTGCCCGTGGCCCCGAGCAGGGCCCTGGGCTCCTGCCTGGCCACCCCTGAAGGAGCAGCCCCACAGGAGGGCCAGTGTGGGTGGGATGTGCCAGGGATGTCTGCACACGTGCACACACCCCCGGGGTGTCTGAGAGGAGGCTCCCCAAGACCTGCACACCCAGCCTCTCAGCACAGCTCTCCTTCTCCTCCTCTGCAGCTGTTTTTCAGGGTTCTATACTGGTTTGAGGGGTGCTATACTGGTTTTGGGGTGTTTGTACTGGTCTGAGAGGTACATACTGGTTTTCAGGGGGGTCTATACTGGTTTGAGGGGATTCTGTACTGGTTTTATTGGGGGTTCATATGGGCTTGAGGGCGTTGTGTTTGGTGTTCTATACTGATTTGGGAGATTCTATACTGATTTTGGTGGTCCATACTGGTTTAGGGGAATTCATACTGGTTTGTGAGTTTTTATACTGGTCTTGGGAGTTCTATACTGGCTTCTGGGGTTTCATACTTGTTTTGGGGGTTTTACTGGTTTTAGGGTGTCTATACTGGGTTTGGGTAGTTCTGTACTGGTTTGGAGGGTTCATACTAGTTTTGGGTGGCATATAATGGTTTTTTGGGGGTTCATATTGGTTTGGGGGCGGGTTCATACTGGTTGGGGGACCCCCATGGCAGCCCCACCAGTATTGCCAGAAACCACCCCACCAGTGTCCCCAGTAACAAGCCCCTCAGTATTCCCATTACCCAGCACTGCAGTATCCCAGTTAACCCACAGCTCTCCTTCTCTTCCTCTGCAGCTGCACCCAGGACCACAGCACCAACCGCCTGAGCAGGTAACCTGTCCTGTGTGTCAGCGCTGGCTCTTCCCAGGGCCAGGCTGTGACCCACAGCCAGGGGGAAGAGACCCCTTGCTGGGGTGGGAAACTCCCAAGAGGTGTCAGCAGTGAGGGGGGGGGGGTTAGGGGGTGCTGTCAGTCCCCAGAAGTGTGGGACCTTCCCCATCACTCACCCCTGGGGTCCCTTACCCCGGTGTCATGGGGTCAGGACTGCGGTGTCACAGCCCCCCACCTCTCCCAGGCCTGGGGCTGCTATTTCTGGCTTCCTGCCTGTGCAGATGCCACCCGGGGCCATCCGACCAGCAGCAGGAGAGAGTCCTTGCTTGTCATCATCTGCATCATCCTGGGAGCCCTTCTCTGCTTGCTCCTGGCCCTCCTGGCTGGGCAAGCGTGGAGCGCCAGGGCTGGGCGCAGAGGTGGGTTTGTTCTCCACGGTCTCAGGTGAAGATGTGTGTTGGCAAGGCCAGGGGTGCTGTGGGGTGTCAGTGAGTGGTACAGGCAGAGCTGGGGGACAGGAGTCTGTGCTGCCCACAGTCCCAGGTATCACCCCATTGACTGACTGACCACGGGCAACCAGCAGGAAGGGGGAGAGAGAGTCCAGACATGGGGGGAGTCAGGGATGGGGCCAAAAGAGAAATGGCACAGCTGAGCTGGGGAGATGGGATAAAGGGGGGATAGATGAGGATGTGCCACGGGTAGTGCTCTGCGTATATGGGGAGGGGGCTCTGGGGGTGCGAGATGCTGGGAGACCCATTGGACAGCACCTCCCATCCTTTCAGCATCAGGATCCCTGTCTGTTCCTCCATCCAACCCTTACCTCCCCCCAGCAGGGCAGGGGCTGTGTAATGGATCCATTGGGCAGAGAGTGGACAGCTCCAGGGGAGAGGAAAGGGAGGAGCTGCTCCAAGCTCAGCACCAGGAACAGGATTCAGGGTCCAGAGGGGCACAAGGGCTGTCTCTGAGGGATGGTGTGAGGGTGTTGCTGCCCATGACCATCTCCATGGGGACATTGCCCTTCCTGAGGAAGTGGCAGCAGTGACTGGAGAGCGCAGTGGGGCTCTGCTGTGGGGACAGCCCTGGGCTGAGCTGGGGGAACAGGGCTGGGGGAACAGAGCAGGATCTATCCCTTCTCTGCCCATCCCTGAGCCAGCCCTGCCTCTGTCTGCAGCCTCTGAGCAAGCCCGGGAGCCCTTCCCTGAGGCCCTGTACGAGGAGATTGCGTACAGCCCAGCGTGGGAGAACCAGACGAGGTTCAGCTTCTCAGGTGGGTGTGGGTCCCTCACTGGGGCCATATCTCCAAGGCTCTTTCCCTTGGCCCCCACCTAAAACTGACCCCCTGCAGCTCCATGGCCCGAGGTCCCCGCAGCACTGGGGCTGTGGGGTTCTGTGGGGAGAGCAGACAGGTCTTGGCATTGGAGAAGAGCTTCATCCTCACCAGCTCATCCTGTCCCAGCCAGTGCACAGCCTCTTCTCTGTGTGTCCCTACATCCCATTGTCACCTGAGGGGTGAGGGAAGGGGCTGTCCCAAGGCAGCTCTGGGAGCCCCTGTGAGTTGGGGTTTTTCCCAGGAGAGCAAGGGAACTTCTGAGCCCTGGTCCAATGCAGCCCGGGCTCGGTGGGTCCCCTGTCCCCAGCAGCACTGAGCACAAGCTGGGTCAGCAAAACGCACCCCATAAAACTTCCATCATTCTCTCCAGGATCCTATTCAGAGGGGTCCCTGACCAAGATGCAGGCTCACTATGAGGACATTGAGGAGGAGGATGGTCCAGGATCAGCACCAGGTAACGGGGGGCAGGAAGGGGTGGATCATTCCTCCCTGCACACTGGTGATGGACACCAGTGTCACCGTGAGCAGCAGGGGAGGAAATGGGCAGGGATCTCCTCTGGTGCTGCCAAGTCCAGTGTCTAAGGCCCATGTCCCTGCCCTTCCTCCCTGCCCATGTCGAAGGCCCTTCCTCTGCTCCGCAGGATGTGTCTTCTCACTGTCAGCATCTCCCCTCCCCTTTCAGACACGCCTGTCCTGCCCAGAGGTGACCCAGCAGATGGCTATGATGATGCCAGGGAGGTTTCTGACCCTGAGGAGGATCCTGTGTCTGGGCAAGGAGACTGGGAAATGCCCAGGGCACCAGAGGATGGAGCTGGTCCCAGGGATGCACCTGCAGGTGAGAGGGACAGACAGCACTGTGGGTTCCTGGGGTGCCAGATGAATTGCTGCCATATTGAGACCCCACAGTCTGGCAATAGACTAACGTGCCCCAGGAGTTTTCTGGGGGGGACCCTTGGTGGAAGAGGGAGGTAAACATTTTTCCACTGGTGAGAAGGGAGGAAAAGTGATGTACAGGTCAGGACGGGCACCTCATGGGACAATCACTCAGTGGGCTGCCTTGCTGCTTGCAGGGACACACCTGAGCCCCCAGAGACGTGCTGAGGCCCCTGGAGCTGAGGAAGATGCCTGGTCCCCTCCCCAGGACAGCACAGGCTATGACGATGCTGAAGAGGTGTCTCTGGCACATCCCCCTGAGGACACCAAGGCTGTGACACCAGAGATCAGTGCACAGCAGCCCCTGAGCCCTGGGCCAGCACAGCCCATCCTGGCCATGCAACTGGGTGCAGCCAGGAGGGAGGAGAGGTCTGTGCAGCTGGGAGAGCCCTGAGCACCAGGCAACCATCTCCTTTCTCCCAGGGGTAGCAGAAACAGCCCGGGGTTTCCTCTCTGTTTATTCTCCTGTGGTTACTCTGTGCCTCCCCACTTGTTCCTATTAAAAGTCTTTGGGGTATGAAGGGGTATTTTTCTCTCCTTCTTAACTCTGTGGGAGGGAACTCCTCTTCCCCCTCCTTCCTCACTGACCCTGAGGCACATAGCAATAGGACAAGGGGTAATGGATTTAAACACAAAAAGGGGAGATTTAGGTGGGATATTAGGAAAAAGTTCTTCAATATGAGGGTAGTAGATCACTGGAACTGGTAGCCCAGAGATTTAGGTTCCATCCCTGGAGATATTCAAGGTCAGGCTTGAAGAGACTCTGAACAACCTGTTCTACGGAAGAGGTTGCTGCTCACTGTAGGGAGTTGGACTAGGTGACCTCTAAAAGTCATTTCCAAACTTACAGATTCTATGATCTAAGTGCAAGCAATACCTGCTGATCTCTGCCTTCCGCAAGGACAATCCATACAAGGACACCTTGAGACAGACAGAGAGAGGACAGGACAGCTATAAATGCAAGGCAAGAACACAAGAGTTGGTTAAAGAGCCGTTGAGACAGACTACTGGAAGATGGGAGAGTTTTTAAATTCCTGACACTGAAATCAACAGCTCCACCGTTTCTTCAGTTTCCTCAGTGTGTCTTTGATCTCCTGGTTCCTCATGCTGTAGATGAGGGTGTTCACTGCTGGAGGCACCACCGAGTACAGCACAGTCACTACCAGGTTGAGAGGTGGGGAGGACATGGAGGGGGGCTTCAGGTAGGCAAAGAAGGCAGTGCTGACAAACAGGGAGACAACGGCCAGGTGAGGGAGGCAGGTGGAAAAGGCTTTGTGCCGTCCCTGCTCTGAGGGGATCCTCAGCACAGCCCTGAAGATCTGCACATAGGACATCAGAATTACCATAAACCACACAAAGAACAAACAGGCACTAAGTACATTAGGCCCAACTTCCCTGGGGTAGGAGTCTGAGCAGGAGAGCTTGAGGATCTAGGGAAGTTCACAGAAGAACTGGTGCACAGCATTGCCATGGCAGAGAGGTATTGAAAATGTATTGGCTGTGTGCAGCACAGCATGGAGAAACCCACTGCCCCAGGCAGCTGCTGCCATGTGGACACAAGCTCTGCTGCCCAGGAGGGTCCCGTAGTGCAGGGGGTGGCAGATGGCAACATAGCGGTCATAGGCCATGACAGTGAGTAGATAAAACTCAGCTGAAGCAAAAAAGACAAAGAGAAAGGCCTGTGCAGCACGTCCTGTGTAGGAGATGGCCATGGCTTCCCACAGCGAATTAATCATCGATTTGGGGAGGGTGGTGGAGATGGAGGACAGGTCAAGGAAGGAGAGGTTGAGGAGGAAGAAGTACATGGGGGTGTGGAGGTGGTGGTCACAGGCTATGGTGATGATGATGAGGCCATTGCCCAGGAGAGCAGCCAGGTAGATGCCCAGGAAGAGCCAGAAGTGCAGGAGCTGCAGCTCCCGTGTGTTTGTGAATACCACGAGGTGTAGCTGGGTGATAGAGCTGTCGTTCACCATTTCCTATTTCTAGGCATGGGGTACTGCTCAAGGAGCAAAACACAGTAAGTTAGGGGAGACTTCTCTGAGCAAACTCAAAGCCATGTCCTACAAATACTCCCCCTGCTACACACACCTGCTTTTATTTTCCCAGCATTTTCCTCACCTCTACAGCTGGAGTCCTGATTGATGCTGGCTGAGTGTGCCATGGGGAGCAGGGTCTCTGCCCTCAAGATGGCAAGGAGTCAGCCCTTGGTTTGGGGCCTTGGCTGCAGAGGAGATGGTTCATGTCTTGGAACCCACTGCCCTGAGGGCAGAGGCTTTGCTTGGAGGAATGGGGCTTTCTCACAGAAAGGGGTCTGCAGTGGAGGCAATGATACAGGGTTTTCTGCATTCTCCCACCCACAACATTTCTGGGTTTGGTTTCCTCTCATTCCCTCACATTATCCCTGCTGCCTGGAGATTTTCCTCCTGGCAGATGTTTCCCTGTCAGGTGGCTTTTCCCTGTCATCTCTCACAGACCCCATCACAAGCTCTGTGGACTCACCTTGGCCCTACACAAACACGTCAGGTTTCAGGGCACTGGCAGTGCACAAGTTCTTGTTGGCATGTGGAAAAGATCCAGTCAGAACAACCCTGATGAATCCTGTAATGGCGATGTGGGTTCTGTCCATGGGAAGAGGAGTGGCTGAAGGCGCTTTAGGAGGCTCTTGGTAGAGTCAGTGATCACTCAAAGTGATGGTTCAAGAGTCTCACAGACGTGTTCATACTGGAGAACTCCTTTTACATATCTTCCCTCCCATTGTTCAAGAGTAGGAAATGGAAAAGTCAGAGGCAGGAAATCTCCTTGTCTTTATCCTGCCTTGACCTTCCCCTTGAAGCACCTCCTCAAAAATGTCCTTGGGTGATCTGGAGGTGTGAACAGTTCTTACCCACACAGTGCCCCCTGAACAGCAAAGACTCTGTTCTTCTGAAGATCAGTCCATCCACCCACAGCCTCTCCCCCAGTGCTGTAGCAGGTTCTCCAGGAAGCTTACCCTGCAGGCATCAGAGTCCTTTCCCCACCACACAGCCCCCAGTGGCACAGGAAACCTGATGAGGACAGCCCTGACCCCCCTGGGGATACACCCAGCTTCACACTCCTGCAGCCTTTCCCAGGAGAAGGAAAAGGTCATGGCCTTGGTCCCTCTAATAGCGAAGCAGAAATTCCTTCATCCAGAGCATGTCCTTCTCCTCTACACCAACTGCTGGATGTGCCAGCTCTGGGACATCCCTTCAGGATACTCTTGTTTATTGCCCTACAGCCAGAGACATAACATGTGCACAGCCATGAAGATTTCTCTATGAGCTCTGGGCATCCTCCCATCCAGATTGCCTTTATCCCCTCTCTGTCTGCCTTGGAGCCTGCAGGCAGTGCCCTCAGCCCCGCTGTGCTTGGCAGAGGAGCTGCTCTTGGCAGAGCTGTGTCTCTTCAGCACTGCCTGCTTGTCAGGAGCTCCCTCAGAGAGGAGTCTAGGTGCGCCTAGACTGTGCTGTCTATTTGGAGCAATGGATAACAACTAGTGGAACTTGGATAAACTCAAAACATGGTGTAGTTTTGTAGTAGTAGTAGTTCAGCCCCAAACAGTGGCTGGGCACCACACAGGAGAAACAGACAGACCCTCCTTGTGTCACTGCCTGACTCTCCCGTTGATGAATCAGTTTCTGAATGGGGACCAGGGATTCTCTGTTGTATTGTCACATGTGCACCATCATGGAAGCAGTTTGTACCTGTGTGATGTGATTGGCATGGAATACCCCCTTTGGCCAGTTTGGGTCACCTGTCCTGGCTGCATCCCCTCGTTTCTCATTAGTAGGGAAATGTGAACAACTGCAAAAGTCCTTGATTACTTGGCAACAACTGGAAACATCAGGGTGCTCTCAGCACTGCTCTCATCCTAATTCCTAAACACAGCATTCTATCCACTGTAAGAAAAGAAATTAACTCCATCCCAACCGAAACCAAGTGCTGGCAGGGGCTGGCTCCAACGTGGGTCACAGCATCTCCTGTCTGTCTCCACCTGCTCCATCCAGCGTGGGGCCTCTCCACGGGCTGCAGGTGGGGTCTGGGCTTTTTCCATGGGCTGCAGTGGGACACCCGCTCCACCATGGGTTTCTCCCCAGGCTGCAGGGGCATCTTTCACTCTGGCACATTGGGCACATCCTCCCTCCTCTTCCCGGCCTTGGTGTCTGCACAGCTCATTACATCTTCTCACTCCCTTCTCTGGTGGAAAAAGGCAGCTGCTTTGTTTATGTTTTCCTAAATGTGATTCCCAGAGGCGCTGTGACCATCACTGATGGGCTCGGCCTTGGTCAGCAGGGACTCTGCCCTTGAATCAACCAATGTTTGCTCTGCAGGGCCTGCAGAGAACTTCTAGCTGCTTCTTGCAGGAGCCATCTCTGCAGCCCCCATCCTCTCCCAGCACCCAGCTACGCCAGACTGCAACAATAACTGACCTTTCTATGTATCTGAATAAAACTGTTCTGGGGGAGAATCTCCTCCAAAAGCTGACCCCCTTCACACGCTGCTTGGCCGTAGCAGGCAGCTGAGGAGAGAGATTTCATGGTTATTAAACTGGATCATGTGTAACTGCTGTTTGTGGTCAGAGAAATCTGTCTGTGCCTGTGAGCACAGATGATGCCAGGAAAAGTGTTGGGAGTCCTAGGAGGCCAGTGAGGGAACTGCTGGGCTTGGGGAAGAGCAAGGTTCTCCAGACAGGGTTGGATCTCAAGGGACTGCTTTTCCTGCCTGTCCAGACCTCCTTAGCAGACCCATATCCATCCCAGAATGCTGCTGTCACTTCTATCAACTGAGCCATGACAGAAAAAAACCTGTGACTAGAAAAAGGTCCTCCATGGGAAATTCCTTTGAAACCTGTATCACTAAGGACCCAACTAAAATCCAAGTATTTGCAGGAGTTTTGAGATCTTTAATGAAACTGAGTTGAAGAGCCATGCTTGTAAGGGATTTCTGGATGTTAACGAGCCCCATGGTGTCTTTTCTTCTGAATACCCAGACCTCAGATAGCAAGATGAGAGAGAAGAAACCTCTCAAGACGTCAAAGTCAGGAGTAATGCCCAAAGAACCTTGAAGCACTAACAGGCCCCACTGGGAGCCATTCCTGACAAAGCCTCCCCATGGGCTCGTTAGAGCAGACGACTGGAGGCCATGAGGACAAACACAGGCACAGTGCAGGCAGCTCTGATGCTGAGGACACCGTGGCTTGGTCTGATGAAGCAGCAATGCCAAGTGCTGACCCCCAGCCCCTGGGCAGGGATATCCTGAGAATGTCAGAGATGAGATCATGGAACAATCCCTATGAAGCCTGAGACACCAGCAGGGAGCCTACAAGAACTGGTCTTCTCTTGATGACCTGGGCCAGGCTTCAGGGATGGAGGGAGCTCATGGCATCCCAGCAGCGCTGCAGAGAGACAGCTCTGCCCAGGAGCAGCTCCTCTGCCAAGCACACAGTGCTGGGGACACTGCCTGTAGGCAAGAAGGGGAGACCTGTGAGGCTGAGAGAGCTGATGGATGCTGAGAGCTCACTGGAGGAGAAATCTGCACAGCCTCTCCCAGGTATGTCTGTGGGTGCAGGGCAATGCAGGTTCTGTTCCTGGAGGGATCTCCTAAAGCTGGGACATGGGGCAATGTGTGGGGTCTGTCAGGAGGACAGGTTCTCTATAGGACCAGAAAGTGCTGCCTGGAAGGGATGCCCTTGTGCCCCATCAGGGAGACAGGGCAGAACAGCTGTCTTCTCCTGGGCATGTTTGATGGGTGCTCAGGGCTGTCCTTGAGAGCAGGGTCCATGCACCCTGGGGTCTGTGTGCTGGGGCAGGGACTCTGCTGCTGCCAGGGTCAGCACTCATCCTCCCTGCTGGGCTTCCATCAGCACCGCTGCAGAAAGAAGCTGTGGGTGGCAAGTGTGACCCATGGAAGGACAGTGTAGGGTCCTTCTGCTGTCTAAGTGTGCTGTTTAGGACAGGTTTGCTCCAAGCTGCAGTTGATCCCAGGGAACTTCCCAGAGACTTTTTAAGAACACCGGGGATGCATTTTCCACTCCAGGTGCAAACTCATTTGTCATTGGGACTTGTCAGAGCATCTCCTGAGCCCTGGACACACACAGGTTCCCCTGGGCAGTGTCCTGATGCCAGGAGGAGTCTGCAGACCAGAGCGGAGTACAGGGCAGGTTGGATGAGGTGTGTGAGTACAGAGCTGGAGAGAAATAGTCAAAAAGAAGCAGGTAGAGTGACATCTTCAGGCAGCAGAGTGTCCAGCACAGGGCACCTGAGAGCAGGCCTGATGGACAGAGCAGGTCTCCACACTCTGCACTCAAGGTTTTACTGGAACTGCAGCAGCAATGTCAGGCAGTTCTGACAGAAAAACTCTCCTCAGGTACAGGCAGGAAAAAAAACAAAGCTCTAAATATTTCTTCTGCCTTTGGGTGAAATTGGAGTGACAGTGCTGAAAAGCTCATTGCTATCCACAGGGGATTTAGTCTGAGATCACACCATCCTTCTATTTACTGACTGCTGCAAGGCAGGATTGAGTTCTCAAGAACCCACAGCCACCCCTCCTCCCAGCAGTGACACACTCAAGCCAGCACAAAGCAGACCTCTCAAAAGGGACCTGACAAAAGTCTTCCTGAATGTAGAAAGACAATGTGAATTGGAAGAGGTTTTCCTCAAAGAACAGTTCCCTAATTTCTCATTGTGCCTCTTCCTCCTTGGACAGGTCTCCACACTTGATGGCAGCAGATGTCCAACAGCAGCAGCTCCATCAGCCAGTTCCTCCTCCTGCCCTTTGCAGACACACGGGAGCTGCAGCTCCTGCACTTCTGCCTCTTCCTGGGCATCTACCTGGCTGCTCTCCTGGGCAATGGCCTCATCATCATCACCATAGCCTGTGACCACCACCTCCACACACCCATGTACTTCTTTCTCCTCAACCTCTCTATTACTGACCTTGCCTATATCTCTACCACCATTCCCAAATCCATGTCCAATTCCTTGTGGGACACCAGGGCCATTTCCTACACAGGGTGTGTGGCTCAACTCTTTTTCTTCCTATTTTTAATCTCCACAGAGTACTATATTCTCACAGTCATGGCCTATGACTGCTACATTGCCATCTGCCACCCCCTGCACTACGGGACCCTCCTGGGCAGCAGAGCTTGTGTCCACATGGCAGCAGCTGCCTGGGCTGGTGGGTTTCTCAGTGCTGTGCTGCACACATCCTGTACATTTTCACTGCCCCTCTGCAAGGGCAATGTCATTGACCAGTTCTTCTGTGAAATCCCCCAGATCCTCAAGCTCTCCTGCTCAGATGCCTACCTCAGGGAAATTGGGGTCATTGTGGTCAGTGCTTGTTTAGATTTTGGCTGTTTTGTGTTCATTGTGGTGTCCTATGTGCAGATCTTCAGGGCTGTGCTGAGGATCCCCTCAGAGCAGGGACGGCACAAAGCCTTTTCCACCTGCCTCCCTCACCTCGCCGTGGTCTCCCTGTTTCTCAGCACTGTTCTTTTTGCCTACCTGAAGCCCCCCTCCATCTCCTCCCTATTTCTGGACCTTGTAGTGTCATTTCTGTACTCGGTTTTTCCACCAGCAGTGAACCCCCTCATCTACAGCTTGAGGAACCAGGAGCTCAAGGATGCCATGTGGAAACTGAGGACTGGATGTTTCTAAGCAGTGACGAACTGCTCATCTGTTTCTGCTGTCACTGGCCATGTAACTCACGTTAGGATCAGCTGTATTTTGAAGGGTTTGTTTCCTTCTGTTTTCTCTGTGCTGTAATGACATGGTGCATGTTCATCCCATTCCTAATGTAGTACCCCCTGGTCTTTTGTGACGCAGCCACTTTGTGATGTCGAGCTGTGCTCTCTTTGCATCATGTGTGCCTGGAAGGGTGCACAGTTTTTTCTTTACTTTTCTCCTGATATTTCTAAAAAAATTATTAGAACATTTTCATTGGCTGAATCACTTGTCTACTTGTCTGAAATGGCAATGCTTTCCCCCCATGACAGAACCAGAATTTCCTGGAAGTCTACCATAGAATCATAGAACCACTTATGTTGGTAGAGATCTTTAACATAGTCGAGTCCACAACTACAACCTAACCTTGTCTAGTCCACCTCTAGACCATGTCTTCAAGCACAACATCTACACACCTTTTAAATACCTCTAGGGATGGTGAGTCCACCACTTCCCTGGGCAGCCTCTTCCAACACTTGACTACCCTTTCAGTAAAGAAATTTTTCCTTATATCTAACCAAAATCTCCCATGGTGCAATCTGACACCATTTTTTCTTATCCCATCCCTGTCTATTGAGATAAGAAACTGGACCCCAACACCCTACACCCTCCTTGCAGGTAGTTGTAGAGAGCGATAAGGTCTCTGCTCAGCCTCCTTTTCTTAACACTAAAAAGCCCCAGTTCCCTCAGCTGGTCCTCATAGGACTTGTGCTCCAATACTTCTAGAGATTTGTCGCCCTTCTCTGGACACGGCCCAGCATCTCAACGTCCTTCTTGCACTGAGGGGCCCAAAACTGGACACGGTACTCGAGGTGAAGCCTCACCAGAGCTGAGGACAACAGAACTATAACTGCCCTACTCCTGCTAGTCACAATACTCCTGATCCAGGCCAGGATGCTGTTGACATTCTTGGCCACCTGGGCACAGTGCTGGCTCATGTTCATCTGCCTGTCCACTAACATCCCCAGATCCTTTTCCTCCAGGCAGCTCTCCAGCCTCTCTGCCACAGGCCTGTAGCATTGCCTGGGGGGATTGTGACCAAAGTGCACCTGGCCTTGTTGAACTCCTTAAAACTGGCCTCTGCTCATGGATCCAGTCTGTCCAGGTCTCTCTGCAGAGCCTTTCTGCCTTACAGCAGGGTGACCTGCCACCAGCTGGATTCAGCTCCGTTCACAACAACTCTCTGGCCTTCAGCCAGCTTCTAACCCAGCAAAGAGTATACCCATCTAATCCATGAGTGGCTTGTTTCTCCTGCAGGATGCTGTGGCAAACAGTGATAAAGGCTTCACTGAAGTCCATGTAGATCACATCGACAGCCTTCCCCTCCTCCACTAAGTAGGTCACCTTGTCATAGAGGGAGATCAGCTTCCTCAAGCACAATCTGCCTTTCCTAAAGCCATGCTTACACGGCCTCACCCCGAGTGTCCTGCATGTGCTGCATGATGGTACTCAAGATGATTAGTTCCATCCCCTTCCCCAGCACTGAGGTCAGGCTGACAGTCCTGTAGTTCCCTTAATCCTCCTTCTGGTCTTTCTTTCTGTCACATTTGCCAGTTTCCAGTCAGGTGGAACCACCCTGATCAGCCAGGACTGCTGGTAAATAAGGGAAAGTGGCTTGGGGAGCACTTCTGCCAGCTCCCTCAGTGCTCTCACCCTGATCCATCGACCTGTGTGGATCTGAGCTGCTGAGCAGGTGTCCTGCTTTTGTTAGTGGTCACAATCGTGAAGAACCATCTACACAGAGCAGAGAAGCAGGCATTTCTTTATATTCCAGCGCTGGGGAACACGGGGGATGGCTCCACCAAAGACCTGTTCACCCAAAGGTACAAAGCACAACACATTTATTCAATTCTTAGCAAAAATCATTGCCCATCATGCTCACTTCTTAGCTTGACCTTTGCAATGATTGGCTTTTGATTGCTTCACTTTATCTGTATTCTTATTCTATAAAAATCATTGGTTAGCTGTGCTGATTGTTTTAAATACATAGAGGGGAGGGTAATGATTAGCATAGTCATGGTATTTCCTGGAAATCATTATCATACATAATGTCCTCCCCACATGCATAGTTATGTTGAGCGGGGTCCTCTGGTGGCCGTCGATCGTCTTCCTCACTGTGTCCGCGAGTGAACCCCATCCTTGTGCTTGCTCATTTCATCTCCAGCTGATCTTTCGTAGCCATAGCCAGTTTCTTCTGGCATCTGTTGTTTTAGCTCAAGGTCCATAACCAGTACCCACTGTTTTAATGCAGAGTCCATACCGATTTTTCATAGTGCTAAGGGCACACAACATCTTGTTCCTAAAAGTCTGAACATGCTGTATATTCTCATAACTATTATTTTTTCTTACAATCAAAATCATATCTTAGACTGAATCAAAATCAATTGTTTAATTTATAACATTTCCCCCCTTTCAAAGTATTGATGATCATTCTCAATACTTTCACACCTTATTTTTCACACAGTTGAATTATCAAAAGCCAAATTGTCAGATGGTGGTGGATTCTCCATTTGTTCATCATTTGTCTCCATAGTACTTTTATACTTGTTTTGATTCCATGCTGGTTTTTGACCTAATTCACTTTTCAAACAATAATACGCCAAACCAAGCACAAAGAATGTCACAGTTAAAATGAATAAAGTTTCAGTTAATGACTTTACCCCAGAACTCAGATTCAGCCCCAAGCCTTTAAAAATTTTATCTATCCAACTTTCTGACACATCTTTTATTTTATGTGTTTCTCTTTCAATTTTACCTAACAATTCCCGGTCATGTTCTACATCTTCAGCTACATTTGGGATGTGTATACAACAATGATCTATTTTGTCTCTCAAAAATCCACATACTCCATGTTCCTTCAACAACAGCATATCTAGTGCCAGTCTACTCTGTATGGCCATTCCTGATGTGGCTTGTAACTGTACATTTATTTGTCTGAATCCTTACATGTTACATTGGCCAGATGTTCAACCTGTCCAGTCAATCGGTATAACCATGCCCTATTTCTGTATGATGCCATGGGATTTAGAAGAGATTCTAGTGCCCAACCAACTTTTACTCCAGCTTCTGGCTCATTCCAATCATCTTCATCTAACATTGATCTTTTCACTTGTAGCAAGTGTAATTTTTCTTGACCTCCTTTAGAGGGAGATTTTTTCCAAATCGGGCATAATGTGGGTAGTCCCAAAGTAATTTGTTTGAGTTTTCCACCTATTGGTAGATGAGATGTCCAAGTACCATCACTTGTTGCCCAAATTAAATATGCAGGACTTGGAATCAAGCTCCAGCAGCTAACTTTCCAATAGGTTGTTACATTTAAAGTGCTTTTCAGTCCTCGACATAAACAGCCACATTTTAAAGCTGCTGCCAATGGGGGGTTCAGGTTGGATTGCTTGAATTACTGCACTACAATTATATCTCTGCTCGCATTGCCACCAGGGGACTATTTTCTCCTTTGCTCATGTACTGGCACTTTTATCTGTTACTGTGGGATCTACTGTAAATTCCAACCCATCCCACCTAAAACACGATGGGATCTTTGCCATATATTGAAACCTTAGAAGTATGCTCATGGACCAAATTTTGGTGCATTCTCCTTCGTTTTTGGAAGTTCGTTCAGTCTGCCCACATTCCCATTCCACAGTTATTTGGGATACGTTTTGTTTTACAGGCTCATCATATCTGCACCACCCAACATTTTTAACTCTGCCTATGTGGGGGAATTGATAATTCAACAGTTTTTCGTAGTCGGCTCTGCTCCCTGGGGATTTCCATTGTTTTCTAATGTACTCTCTTCTTTCTTGCCACCCTGGTATTGGCTCCTGTTCTCAATGGGCAGTTTCATTTCTTCTTTCTACAGTAGTGTCGTGGTTTCACCCCGGCTGAGAGCCAAGATCCACGCAGCTGCCTGCTCCTTAAAGGAAAAAAAGCAGGGAAAAGGGAAGGGGGGGGGGGGGGGGGGGAGGGAAAGGAAGGGAAGGGAAAAAGAAGAGGAAGGGGCAAATAACCCCAAAACCAAGAAATTAAGAGGCCCGTGGGTTGGGATAAGGACAGTTTACTAAGATAACAGAAAGATACAATATAACAATGCTGACAGGACTTTAGAGCAAAAATCTATGAAGCTGTTGATACCCAATGCAGTTTCTCACCAAACCCACAGCTCAGGCCGTGCCACCCAGAGTCGTCCCAGAACCCGACCGTTCCCCAAGAACAGCGCGTCCCGGAGCCGCCTTAGGCCTTCCTCCCATCAGCCCCCCAATATCCTGGGCAGGACGTAATTGGCATGGAATACTCTCTTTGGGCAGTTGGGTCACCTGTCCTGGCTTCGCCCCTACTTTCTCATGAAGAGCTGAGAAAGTCCTTGACTGTCTGACAGCAACTAGAAACATCAGGGTGTTATCAGCACTACTCCCATTTTTACTCTCAAACACAGCATTCCATCCGCTGCTACAAATGAAATTAACTCCATCCTGGCCAAAACCAGGACATTATCCACCCTTTATTCCATACCATTTACGTCATGACCAGATCCAACCATTTATTTTGGGTACAACCTTGTTTCAGGCACAAATATATATATGTACCCATGTATACGCACACATGCATACAGGTATTATTCCCTTAGTCCATGGACCTTTCCTCTGAGTTTGTTGAGTGAATGAACATTTAGTCCATGATGATCTTCAGGCTTCATTCGTCGTAACAGTCTCTCATGGTGTCAGTATGCACCGTTGGATCGTTGCATGCTGCATCTCGGGCTCTCGACCGATACACCTGACATGGTCCATGTTCACAGTCTGTGAATCAAAGATGTTCATTTTCAAAGGGAAGGAGGAAAAAGTTCTTGGAACACCAGGTCTTGGTCCCGTCATCGCGGCACTCTTCCTTCATTGACTTGTATGACTCCGGCTGTAACTCCATTGGTACAACATGCAACAACATACAGCAATAGTAGCAATAATGAATGTACAGTAATGGGTTATTTAGTAATTACTGTAATACAATTTCTACCTTTTTAATTATATTGGCTATTCTCACCTAAAATCAAATCCCTTTGAGGTACACATCGAACTTCTCCATCCTTCTGCATTACCCACCAAGTACAACCAGGTCCTTGAGCAAAAACAATACCAGACATTGGTTTACCTTTGCCTGAAGCAGGGATGACCCAAACCATCTTCCCTAATATACTCTTCATATGCACCACTGGAACTCTGTCTCCTTCTACAGTGCGTGGAAATTTTGACTGGGCAGGACTCAATTCTTCTGGGGTGCCGTGTCACCATAGGACTTGCCTTTCCAGGCCCAGGATTGTATTCCGGGCAGTGGCATGGGGTATGGGATATGTTTCTAGCCAGCCAGTGGTTGCCTCCACCATCGTAAGCACGTAACGCTTGCCATGGCGGGTGTGTGGGAGGGTGATGTAATCAATCTGCCAAGCCTCCCCATATTTATATTTCATCCACCGTCCTCCATACCAAAGGGGCTTCAACCGCTTCGCTTGCTTGATTGCGGCACACGTCTCACATTCATGGATAACTTGTGCAATAGCATCCATGGTCAAGTCCACCCCTCGATCTCGAGCCCATCTATATGTTGCATCTCTCCCTTGATGACCTGAGGAATCATGAGCCCATCGAGCTAGGAATAATTCACCTTTACGTTGCCAGTCTAGATCTACCTGAGCCACTTCAATCCTAGCAGCCTTATCTACCTGATGGTTGTCTTGATGTTCCTCCACGGCCCGACTCTTAGGCACATGGGCATCAACATGACGTACCTTTACAACGAGCTTCTCTAACCGGGCAGCAATATCTTGCCATAAGTCAGCAGCCCATATGGGTTTGCCTCTACGCTGCCTGTTGTTCTTTTTCCACTGCTGCAACCAACCCCACAGGGCATTGGCTACCATCCATGAATCAGTATAAAGGTAGAGCATTGGCCACTTTTCTCTCTCAGTAATGTCCAGGGCTAACTGAATGGCCTTCACCTCAGTGAACTGGCTTGATTCACCTTTTCCTTCAGTGGCTTCTGCTACTCGTCTTGTAGGACTCCATACAGCAGCTTTCCATCTTCGATGCTTTCCCATAATGCGACAGGGCCCATCAGTGAACAGGGCATATGGCTTCTTATTCTCTGGCAGTTTGTTCTAAGGTGGGGCTTCTTCAGCATGTGTTACCTCCTCATCCTCCAGTGACATCCCAAAATGTTTGCCTTCTGGACAGTCTGTGATCACTTCCATGATTCTTGGGTGATTGGGGTTTCCTATGCAAGCCCGCTGTGTAATCAGTGCAACCCACTTGGCTCCACGTAGCATCAGTGGCATGGTGTGTAAAAGGGACCTTCCCTTTGAACATCCAGCCCATCACCGGCAGTTGGGGTGCCAGGAGGAGCTGGGCTTCAGTTCCAAACACTTCTGAAGCGGCTCACACCCCTTCATATGCTGCCAGTATTTCCTTTTCTGTTGGAGTGTAAGTGGCCTCAGATCCTTTGTAGCTCTGACTCCAAAACCCCAGTGGTCGACCTCGAGTCTGCCCTGGTGCTTTCTGCATCACCCCAGTCCAGTACTGACAGTGAATTGGTGTGCCCTGATGGTGCATTTTGTACAACCTTATGCCCTATGGCTGGTGTACATTGGACTTCATCAGGATCAGCGGGTAACTGTGAGCTCTCCAGATGATAATAAATCAGCTCCTGTACAGTTAGTTCTCTCAGGTGCTGGACAGCTGCCTTTGTGGTGTTACACTTGGGTGTCTGACATAATATATTCCTTTATGGGATCCCTTTTCTTCACACTTGACAGTAGTCGCCTCCAGAGGCTGAGGATTTCCGGCTTTTTCCCAATTGCCTTGTCAATGCCTCCTTCCCTAGCTAGGGATCCCAAGTGCTTGGCCTCCCTGCCATCTAATTCCAGACTACTGGCCCCGTGATCCCAGCATCGGAGCAGCCAAGTGATGATGTGCTCACTTGGGTGGCGGCTGAAATCTTTCCGAACCTCAGGCAGCTCACTCAGGGTCAGGGATCGTGTGACAACCTCTGGTTCTGCCTCATCCTGACATGCTCGAGATGGCCCCAGTTCATCATCATCAATCATCATCATCATCATCATCATCATCATCATCATCATCATCATCATCTGTCACTACGCGAACTGATTTCTTTGTGTGTTTCCTCTTTTGTATGGGAGCAACAGACACTGGTGTGGGTTAGTTTTTTGAATCATCAGCAATGTCTGTTGTGGGAGTTGCAGCAGCTACAGTATCTGCCAGTCTGTTTTCCTTCCCTTCCCCCTGACAGTGCTGCCTGCTGTCAAGCAGTGTTCAGTGGCCAGGGCCCAGCACGGGGCAGTAAGTGAGCGTCTTTGGAAAAACTACAGCAATTTTTTTCAGATATGCAGTCATTTTATCAGGGTCCTGTAGCTTTTCAGGAGTGAAGTTCCAAACCATTGGGTGTGAGAAAGTGCCTAGGTACTTGCCCATACTCAGCCACATGCCCTGCCATTCCTGAAGATCCAGCCTCAGGGAAAATTCCTGAGTGGTAATCTTAAACCTTTGCTTAATGCATAACAAAACTTGGACCATCTGCAACAAACCTAGTGATAGCACAATGCTATTTTGAGTATCCCAGAGATATTGAAAAATTTCAAAAACTGTTATAAGATCTGTTGTATTCAGCCCAAAGGAAAAGAAAGCAGTGTAGTTATTCCCCTCTGTGCCCCCTGCATACTGGCTGCTGTTAGTAATCCCTCCCTGTCCGAGGAATGGACAGGACAGCAAAACCCCATACAAATACCAGCTTAAGCTCATGGTCATTGATGTTACCATATCATAGACTGATATCATAAACTGCACTAAAGTGAAGTACAAGAGCCCCAGCCCCGAGATGGCTAAGAACCCTGCCAGGAGTGCATGCAGCAAACAGTGGTTTGAGTACCACAACCATGACCACAGTCATGTGAATAAATACCAAAGCATAATGACCAGAGACTGCTTAAATAACAGTGCTTATCACAGCTTTATCATAAATGTATTTGGGTCAGATCTACCGTTATCCCAGCTCTTTGTGCCCCACGTTGGGCACCCAACAGGACTGTTGTGGTTTTGCCCCAGCTGAGAGCTCAGCACCACAAAATCACTTGTTCTTTTAAAGGAAGAGGGGGGAAGGGGGTGAAGGGAAGGGAAAGGGAAAAAATCCCCAAAACCAAGAAACCAAAACCCCACAGGTTGGGATAAGGAGAGTTAACTAGAATAGCAGAAAGATAAAGTATAACAATGCTAACAGGACTTCAGAGCACAAAATATATGAACCTGGTGATACACAATGCAGTTTCTCACCAAACTACACAACTCAGGCTGTGCAGCCCAGAGCTGTCCCAGAACCAGACCGTCCCCCAAAACCGTGCGTCCTGGAGCCGCCCACTCCTCCTCCCCCCAGTCCCTCTTTATACTGAGCATGACGTAATTGGCATGGAATACTCTCTTTGGCCAGTTTGGGTTACCTGTCCTGGCTGTGTCCCCTGCCTTCTTATTAGTAGGGAAATATGAACAACTGGAAAAGTCCTTGATTGCTTGGCAACACCTAGAAACATCAGGGTGCTCTCAGCACTGCTTTCACCCTAACTCCCAAACATGGCATTCCATCTGCTGCTAGAAAAGAAGTTAACTCCATCCTAGATGAAACCAGGACAGTCTGTTGGGGAGGGATGTGCTTGGCCAACTAGGAGCAAGGCTGGTTACTAAGCAAAAGGATTTTTGATGGCAGCCATTGAAAGTGGGAAACCCCCTTTAAAACTAACCTGGAAAACAGAAACCGTCATTTGGGTCGATCAGTGGCCGCTTACTCAAGAAAAGCTTGCCCACCCACAGGATTTAATACAGGAGCAACTGACTAAGTGACATATCCAGCCTTCCAGAAGTCCGTGGAACTTGCCTATTTTTGCCATTCCCAAAAAGGACGGTAGATGGCGCGTGTTGCATGATTTAAGAAAAGTCAATGAAGTAATAGAAGATAGGGGAGCTTTGCAACCCGGTCTGCCATCTTCAAACATGATACCTAAAAATTGGGACGTTTTAATAATTGATTTAAAAGATTGTTTTTTCACTATTCCTTTACACCCTGATGATTATGAAAAAATTGTTTTTTCAGTCCCTACTATAAAAAAAAATGAACCCATGGAAAGGTATCATTGGGTAGTGCTCCCCCAAGGCATGAAAAAGTCACCAGCTATGTGCCAGACTTATGCAGCTTGGGCACTTGCTCCAGTATGAAAAGTGCATCTTGATCTAATCTTTTATCATGACATGGATGATATACTGATTGTGGGAAAAAACTTGAACTTTGAAAGTTTGATTCATGAGTTAACAGTGCATTTGAAAAGCAAGGGGTTACAGATTGCTCCAGAGAAAATTCAAAAGAAGTCAGTGTGTAAATATCTGGGGTGGCAGCTTGATAAAAGTACTGTAACACCCCAAAAGATTGAGATCTGAGCTGAGATCAGCACGTTCAATGATGTTCAAAAGCTGCTCGAAGGTATTAACTGGGTTAGACTATTGTGTGGCATTACAAATAGGGAATTGAAATCTTTAGTGGCATTGCTAAAGGGAGGAGATGGTGCAGGAGCACCCAGAATCCTGTCAGAAGAAGCTAAAAAGGCCCTGGAAATTATTAGTAACAAAATCAAAACTACATATACCCATTGATGGAATTCTGACTGGGACAGAGGAGTCACAGTCCTTAATCAAACAGAGCATGTGCTTGCTATTATAATGCAGTGGACTAATGACAAAGACCCCTTAAGGTTGTTAGAATGGGCGTTCTTGCCAATGCAGCCAAAACCAGAACCTGCATTTCAGAGTATTTAACTTGGGCCTTGGGGAACAGCACTGCCCTGCAAATAGCTTTATTAGACTATGCAGGGAAAGTGAAAGTGCATTACCCACCACATAGAATCTTTACAGTAGTACATAACTGCCAAATAGAAGAAAAGCCCTTGTTGTCTGGGCGTCCTGTTCGGGGTATTACAGTATTTACTGATGGGGGAGGTAGAACTCAGAAGGCTGCAATGACATGGCAAGAGAATGGGAAATGGTGGATTTTATATTAAAAGGAGCCCAAGCCTCAGCTCAGCAGTTGGAGTTGCAGGCAGTTGTAAAAGTGTTTGACAAGTGGAAAGCCGAACCGGTTCATCTAGTCTGTGATTTACTGTGGGAATAGTGACCCGAATGGAACGGGCACTATTGAAAGGGGTTTCAGACCAGAGATTGTACAGGTTGGTGAAGGAATTCTGGCTCCTCCCGTCTAACCAACAGCATCAGTACTTTATTACCCACATTCACAGCCACACGGGACTAACTCAGGGTCTGGCAGAAGGCAATCAGAGAGCAGACAGGCTGGGAGCACCAGCGTGGGCTGCTCCCTCAGCAGAGCGCTGTGCACAGGCTCGGAGATCACATGAATCCTTTCATCAATCTGCCAAGGTGCTTCAACCACACCACCACCTGTTGGTTGCTGAGGCTAAAGGGCTTGTACAGTCGTGCCTGGCCTGTCAGCAGTTCACCAGTGGCCTTGCCCCTGGCATCAGTCCTTGTGGCACAGGCCCATTAGAAGTCTGGTAAATGGACGTTACACACCTCCCAGAATATGGTGGGCAAAAGTATGTCCATGTTTGTCTAGATCCCTTTTCTCTGGCAGTGTGGGGCTACTGCACAAAGGGGGATCTAGTAAACATGTCCAATGCCATGTGCGCTCTGCCATAGCAGCACTTGGGGTACCCCGTGAAATCAAAGCCAACAACTGCCCAGGATATAGAGCACAGGCAACACAAACCTTCTTCCAGTTATGGGATATTACCCATGTCACAGGGACACCACATTCACCCACAGGCCAGGCCATGGTGAAATGTATGAATCAAACTCTCAAGTGTTTGCTTCACAAACAAAAGGGGGGAGAGAAGGACATGTCTCCAGCTGATTCGTTAAACAAAGCTCGGCATGTTTTGGACGATTTAAGTCTGCCAGAGGACAGTTTGGTATCTCCACTTGCAGTAGGTTTAAAAGGAGGTTTGGAAGGGATCAAAGAAAGTCAGTGTCAGGTGTGAGGAAGACATAAAGCTACAGGTACTAACTTGGGGAAGGAGATCTGCCTGTGTCATTACAGATACAGGAATCAAGTGGGTACCAGCCAAGTGGATAAAGCCGAGGATCCAGAAGAAAGCAAGCCTGCCTGAACTAGGAGATCCTGATCCCAGTAACTGAAGTCAAGTGTTCCAAGTGCAGCCACAGTGAAAGGGCCTGTTTGATCTTTGTCTCTTTGGCTATGGCTGATGTCCCTGACACAAAAGTCTCAGGGGAGGCACATTGTCCTCACGGCCATGGAGCATCCCTGCCTCATTGCACTGACCCCAGGGGAGGCCACAGGTGTCCTACCCTGACCTTCCCTAGGTGTCACAGACCCAAAGAAGATGACACAGATGAGGGCCAGGGGCTGGGGGTCAGCGCTTGGCATTTCTACATCATCAGACTAAGCCAGGGTGTCGTCAGCATCAGAGCTGCCCGTGCTTTGTCTGTGTTTGTCCTCATGGCCTCCAGTTCTCTGCTCTAATGAGCCCATGGTGAGGCTTTGTCAGGAATGGCTCCCAGTAGGGCTCATAAATGCACCAAGGTGCTTTGGCATTAGTGCTGACTTAAATTCTTGAGAGGTTTCTTCATTCTACTCTTGGTGTCTGAGGTCTTGGACTCAGTAGAAAGCACACCATGGGGCTCACTAACAGCAGAATGCCCTTACAAGCATGGCTCTTCAAGTCATTTTCATGAAAAAACCCAAGACATCTACAACTACTTGGATTTATTTAGGTACTTAGCGATGAAGATTTCAAAGGAATTTCACAATACCCAGCCATGGGTATTTCCTGTCATGGCTCAGTTGATAGAAGAAGTAACACCAGCATTCTGCAACAGATATTGGTATCCTAAAGAGATCTGGACATGAAACAGACAGACTAGAAGTAATGTAGGCACAGTGAAAGTAAGTATTTATTCTGATACCATCGGTACACTTCCTGAAAATTCCCAGTGAGTCAAGTGATTCAGCTGATGAAGACTGTAAATTGTAAGTAAATGCAAGGAAAAAAAAAGAAAAAAAGAAAAATTTTGGACCTTTGCAGGCAGATATGATGTAAAGAGAGCACAGCTCATCGTTAAACACTGTCTGGGTCACAGAAGACCAAGAGATGCTACACTAAGAATGACATGAACGTACATCCCATTAAATACCCAGTCTGTAACTAGAAACAGGACCTAACATGAGTCACATGGCTAACGCTATGCGGAAGATAAGAAGTTTATTGCTGATTAGAAACATCCAGTCCTCAGTTTCCACATGGCATCCTTAAGGTCCTGGTTCCTCATGCTGTAGATGAGGGGGTTCACTGCTGGTGGAAAAACTGAGTAAAGAAATGACAATACCAGGTCCACAAATAGGGAGGAGATGTTGGGGGGCTTCAGGTAGGCAAAGAAGGAAGTGCTGACAAACAAGGAGACCACAGCCAGGTGAGGGAGGCAGGTGGAAAATGCTTTGTGCCGTCCCCGCTGTGAGGGGATCCTCAGCACAGCCCTGAAGATCTGCACATAGGACACCACAATGAACACAAAACACCCGAAATCTAAACAGATATCGACAACAATGACTCCAATCTCCCTGATGTAGGCATCTGAGCAGGAGAGCTTGAGGATCTGGGGGATTTCACAGAAGAACTGGTCAAGGGCATTGCCATGGCAGAGGGGAAGGGAAAATGTAATGTCTGTGTGTAGCACAGCATGGAGAAACCCACTGCCCCAGGCAGCTGCTGCCATGTGGACACAAGCTCTGCTGCCCAGGAGGGTCCCGTAGTGCAGGGGGTGGCAGATGGCAATGTAGCGGTCATAGGCCATGACAGTGAGAAGACAGAGCTCTGTGACGATGAAAAATATAAAGAAAAATATTTGAGCCCCACATCCTTTGTAGGAAATGGCCCTGGTGCCCCAAAGGAAATTGGTCAAAGATTTTGGGATTGTGGTGGAGATGCAGCCAAGGTCAGTAACAGCGAGGTTGAGGAGGAAGAAGTACATGGGTGTGTGGAGGTGGTGGTCACAGGCTATGGTGATGATGATGAGGCCATTGCCCAGGAGAGCAGCCAGGTAGATGCCCAGGAAGAGACAGAAGTGCAGGAGCTGCAGCTCCCATGTGTCTGCAAAGGGCAGGAGGAGGAACTGGCTGATGGAGCTGCTGTTGGGCATCTGCTGCTGTCAAGTGTGGAGTCCTGTCAGAGGATGAAAAGGCAGTGAGAATTTAGGGAATGTGACTTTAAGGAAAAACTGTTCCAATTCTTAGGGAATACACTGAGATTGACTCTGTATTCAGGAAGAGTTTTGGCAGGTCCCTTTTAGAGATGTCTGCTCTGTGCTCACTGCTAAGAGAGGTGGGCTCTCCCTGGGTTTGCTGCTGCAGTGCCAGTGAAACCTTCCCCTGAGTGCAGAGTGGGGAGAGCTGCTCTGTCCATCAGCCCTGCTCTCAGCATCCCTGTGCTGGATGCTCTCTGATAACACCCTGCTGTTCCCTGTAGAAGAAAATGGACCCCTCAGAGAGCTGAGGAATCCAGTCTCGCAGGGCAGAGCTCCAAAGCCCTCCTGCGGTCTCATCCTACCCAAGGAGGATGTTACATCCCCAATTCCATCTAGGGACACACAGGGCTAATTACACCAGCCCACATACAGGCCATGAGTGGCATTGTCTTCTGCATGGGGCTCCTCTCTGGGGCACAAGAGTCCTTGTGAGAGCGGTGCCATTGTGGGAGGCAGCTGCAGCCCAGCTGGAGCCCCTGTGAAGTCCTCAGTCCTACAGATGGGGGTTCTGAAGTGAGGGTCAGCTCAGTGCCAACCCCACCAATGGAATTGCCCAGAGCCCCAGGAAACAGTGGGAGAAAGGCAACAAGAACAGGAGGGGAAACAGCAAGAAACATTCCCCAAAAGGCTAGAAGGACAGGCACTCGGAGGTTTCTTCTCTCTGGGACAAGGACCCTGCACCATATTTCCATGCGTCAGACTTTACATCCACCACTTCTTTCCACAGTGGAAACGCAGCCATGCCCAGGAGAAGACAGCTGTCCTGCCCTATCCCTCTGATGGGGCAGAAGGGCATCCCTTCCAGGCAGCACCTTCTGGTCCTATGGAGAACCTGTCCTCCTGACAGACCCCACACACTGTCCCGTGTCCCAGCTTTAGGAGATCCCTCCAGGAACAGAATCTGCATTGCCCTGCACCCACAGACATACCAGGCAGAGGCTGTGCAGATTTCTCTTCCAGTGAGCTCTCAGCATCCATCAGCTCTCTCAGCCTCACAGGTCTCACCTCGGTGCCTACAGGCAGTGTCCCCAGCCCTGTGTGCTGGGCAGAGGAGCTGCTCCTGGGCAGAGCTGTCTCTCTGCAGTGCTGCCGGGTTGCCATGAGCTCCCTTCATCCCAGGAGCCTGGCCCAGGTCATCAAGAGAAGACCAGTTTTTCTAGACTCCCTCCTGGTGTCTCAGGCTTCATAGGGATTGTTCCATGATCTCATCTCTGACATTCTCAGGATATCCCTGCCCAGGGGCTGGGGGTCAGCACTGGCATTGCTGCTTCGTTAGACCAA
Organism: Gallinula chloropus; assembly: GCF_964237585.1. Taxonomy (NCBI): domain Eukaryota; kingdom Metazoa; phylum Chordata; class Aves; order Gruiformes; family Rallidae; genus Gallinula; species Gallinula chloropus. The sequence continues at coordinate 4,580,460 of NC_140114.1, read as the reverse complement.
GCCAGGGTGTCCTCAGCATCAGAGCTGCCTGCACTGTGCCTGTGTTTGTCCTCATGGCCTCCAGTTGTCTGCTCTAACGAGCCTTTGGGGAGACTTTGTCAGTAATGGCTCCCAGTGGGGCCTGTTAGTGCTTCAAGGTACTTTGGGCATTACTCCTGCCTTGAACTTCTTGAGAGTTTTCTTCACTCTCATCTTGGTATCTGAAGTCTGGGGATTCAGAACAAAAGACACCATGGGGCTCATTAACATCCAGAAAGCCCTTACAAGCATGGCTCTTCAACTCAGTTTCATTAAAGAGCTCAAAACTCCTCCTACTACTTGGATTATAGTTGGGTCCTTAGTAATACAGGTTTCAAAGGAATTTCCCATGGAGGACGTTTCTCCAGTCACAGGTATTTTCTGTCATGGCTCAGTTGATAGAAGAAGTGACAGCAGCATTCTGTGATGGATATGGGTCTGCTAAGGAGATCTGGACAGGCAGGAAAAGCAGTCCCTTGAGATCCAACCCAGCATGGAGAACCTTGCTCTTCCTCAAGACCAGCAGTTCCCTCACTGGCCTCCTGGGACTCCCAACACTTTTCCCGGCATCATCTGTGCTCACAGGCACAGACAGATTTCTCTGACAACAAACAGCAGTTCAACATGACACAGTTGAATAACCATGAAATCTCTCTCCTCAGCTGCTGCTACGGCCAAGCAGCGTGTGAAGGGGGGCAGCTTTCAGAGGAGATTCTCTCCCAGAACAGTTTTATTCAGATACATAGAAAGGTCAGTTATTGTTGCAGTATGGTGTAGCTGGGTTCTGGGAGAGGATGGGGGCTGCAGAGATGGCTCCTGCAAGAAGCAGCTAGAAGTTCTCTGCAGGCCCTGCAGAGCAAACATTGATTGATTCAAGGGCAGAGTCCCTGCTGACCAAGGCCAAGCCCATCAGTGATGGTCACAGCACCTCTGGGAATCACATATAGGAAAACATAAACAAAGCAGCTGCCTTTTTCCACCAGAGAAGGGAGTGAGAAGATGTAATGAGCTGTGCAGACACCAAGGCCGGGAAGAGGGGGGAGGATGTGCCCAATGTGCCAGAGTGAAAGATGCCCCTGCAGCCTGGGGAGAAACCCATGGTGGAGCGGGTGTCCCACCGCAGCCCATGGAAAAAGCCCAGACCCCACCTGCAGCCCGTGGAGAGGCCCCACGCTGGATGGAGCAGGTGGAGACAGACAGGAGATGCTGTGACCCACGTTGGAGCCAGCCCCTGCCAGCACTTGGTTTCGGTTGGGATGGAGTTAATTTCTTTTCTTACAGTGGATAGAATGCTGTGTTTAGGAATTAGGATGAGAGCAGTGCTGAGAGCACCCTGATGTTTCCAGTTGTTGCCAAGTAATCAAGGACTTTTGCAGTTGTTCACATTTCCCTACTAATGAGAAACGAGGGGACGCAGCCAGGACAGGTGACCCAAACTGGCCAAAGGGGGTATTCCATGCCAATCACATCACACAGGTACAAACTGCTTCCATGATGGTGCACATGTGACAATACAACAGAGAATCCCTGGTCCCCATTCAGAAACTGATTCATCAACGGGAGAGTCAGGCAGTGACACAAGGAGGGTCTGTCTGTTTCTCCTGTGTGGTGCCCAGCCACTGTTTGGGGCTGAACTACTACTACTACAAAACTACACCATGTTTTGAGTTTATCCAAGTTCCACTAGTTGTTATCCATTGCTCCAAATAGACAGCACAGTCTAGGCGCACCTAGACTCCTCTCTGAGGGAGCTCCTGACAAGCAGGCAGTGCTGAAGAGACACAGCTCTGCCAAGAGCAGCTCCTCTGCCAAGCACAGCGGGGCTGAGGGCACTGCCTGCAGGCTCCAAGGCAGACAGAGAGGGGATAAAGGCAATCTGGATGGGAGGATGCCCAGAGCTCATAGAGAAATCTTCACGGCTGTGCACATGTTATGTCTCTGGCTAGTAGGGCAATAAACAAGAGTCTCCTGAAGGGATGTCCCAGAGCTGGCACATACAGCAGTTGGTGTAGAGGAGAAGGACATGCTCTGGATGAAGGAATTTCTGCTTCGCTATTAGAGGGACCAAGGCCATGACCTTTTCCTTCTCCTGGGAAAGGCTGCAGGAGTGTGAAGCTGGGTGTATCCCCAGGGGGGTCAGGGCTGTCCTCATCAGGTTTCCTGTGCCACTGGGGGCTGTGTGGTGGGGAAAGGACTCTGATGCCTGCAGGGTAAGCTTCCTGGAGAACCTTCTATAGCACTGGGGGAGAGGCTGTGGGTGGATGGACTGATCTTCAGAAGAACAGAGTCTTTGCTGTTCAGGGGGCACTGCGTGGGTGAGAACTGTTCACACCTCCAGATCACCCAAGGACATTTTTGAGGAGGTGCTTCAAGGGGAAGGTCAAGGCAGGATAAAGACAAGGAGATTTCCTGCCTCTGACTTTTCCATTTCCTACTCTTGAACAATGGGAGGGGAGATATGTAAAAGGAGTTCTCCAGTATGAACACGTCTGTGAGACTCTTGAACCATCACTTTGAGTGATCACTGACTCTACCAAGAGCCTCCTAAAGCGCCTTCAGCCACTCCTCTTCCCATGGACAGAACCCACATCGCCATTACAGGATTCATCAGGGTTGTTCTGACTGGATCTTTTCCACATGCCAACAAGAACTTGTGCACTGCCAGTGCCCTGAAACCTGACGTGTTTGTGTAGGGCCAAGGTGAGTCCACAGAGCTTGTGATGGGGTCTGTGAGAGATGACAGGGAAAAGCCACCTGACAGGGAAACATCTGCCAGGAGGAAAATCTCCAGGCAGCAGGGATAATGTGAGGGAATGAGAGGAAACCAAACCCAGAAATGTTGTGGGTGGGAGAATGCAGAAAACCCTGTATCATTGCCTCCACTGCAGACCCCTTTCTGTGAGAAAGCCCCATTCCTCCAAGCAAAGCCTCTGCCCTCAGGGCAGTGGGTTCCAAGACATGAACCATCTCCTCTGCAGCCAAGGCCCCAAACCAAGGGCTGACTCCTTGCCATCTTGAGGGCAGAGACCCTGCTCCCCATGGCACACTCAGCCAGCATCAATCAGGACTCCAGCTGTAGAGGTGAGGAAAATGCTGGGAAAATAAAAGCAGGTGTGTGTAGCAGGGGGAGTATTTGTAGGACATGGCTTTGAGTTTGCTCAGAGAAGTCTCCCCTAACTTACTGTGTTTTGCTCCTTGAGCAGTACCCCATGCCTAGAAATAGGAAATGGTGAATGACAGCTCTATCACCCAGCTACACCTCGTGGTATTCACAAACACACGGGAGCTGCAGCTCCTGCACTTCTGGCTCTTCCTGGGCATCTACCTGGCTGCTCTCCTGGGCAATGGCCTCATCATCATCACCATAGCCTGTGACCACCACCTCCACACCCCCATGTACTTCTTCCTCCTCAACCTCTCCTTCCTTGACCTGTCCTCCATCTCCACCACCCTCCCCAAATCGATGATTAATTCGCTGTGGGAAGCCATGGCCATCTCCTACACAGGACGTGCTGCACAGGCCTTTCTCTTTGTCTTTTTTGCTTCAGCTGAGTTTTATCTACTCACTGTCATGGCCTATGACCGCTATGTTGCCATCTGCCACCCCCTGCACTACGGGACCCTCCTGGGCAGCAGAGCTTGTGTCCACATGGCAGCAGCTGCCTGGGGCAGTGGGTTTCTCCATGCTGTGCTGCACACAGCCAATACATTTTCAATACCTCTCTGCCATGGCAATGCTGTGCACCAGTTCTTCTGTGAACTTCCCTAGATCCTCAAGCTCTCCTGCTCAGACTCCTACCCCAGGGAAGTTGGGCCTAATGTACTTAGTGCCTGTTTGTTCTTTGTCTGGTTTATGGTAATTTTGATGTCCTATGTGCAGATCTTCAGGGCTGTGCTGAGGATCCCCTCGCAGCAGGGACGGCACAAACCCTTTTCCACCTGCCTCCCTCACCTGGCCGTTGTCTCCCTGTTTGTCAGCACTGCCTTCTTTGCCTACCTGAAGCCCCCCTCCATGTCCTCCCCACCTCTCAACCTGGTAGTGACTGTGCTGTACTCGGTGGTGCCTCCAGCAGTGAACACCCTCATCTACAGCATGAGGAACCAGGAGATCAAAGACACACTGAGGGAACTGAAGAAATGGTGGAGCTGTTGATTTCAGTGTCAGGAATTTAAAAACTCTCCCATCTTCCAGTAGTCTGTCTCAACGGCTCTTTAACCATCTCTTGTGTTCTTGCCTTGCCTTTATAGCTGTCCTGTCCTCTCTCTGTCTGTCTCAAGGTGTCCTTGTATGGATTGTCCTTGCGGAAGGCAGAGATCAGCAGGTATTGCTTGCACTTAGATCATAGAATCATAGAATCTGTAAGTTTGGAAATGACTTTTAGAGGTCACCTAGTCCAACTCCCTACAGTGAGCAGCAACCTCTTCCGTAGAACAGGTTGTTCAGAGTCTCTTCAAGCCTGACCTTGAATATCTCCAGGGATGGAACCTAAATCTCTGGGCAACCAGTTCCAGTGATCTACTACCCTCATATTGAAGAACTTTTTCCTAATATCCCACCTAAATCTCCCCTTTTTGTGTTTAAATCCATTACCCATTGTCCTATTGCTATGTGCCTCAGGGTTAGTGAGAAGGAGGGGGAAGAGGAGTTCCCTCCCACAGAGTTAAGAAGGAGAGAAAAATACCCCTTCATACCCCAAAGACTTTTAATAGGAACAAGTGGGGAGGCACAGAGTAACCACAGGAGAATAAATATAGAGGAAACCCCAGGCTGTTTCTGCTACCCCTGGGAGAAAGGAGATGGTTGCCTGGTGCTCAGGGCTCTCCCAGCTGCACAGACCTCTCCTCCCTCCTGGCTGCACCTAGCTGCACGTCCTGGATGGGCTGTGCTGGCCCAGGTCTCAGGGGCTGCTGTGCACTGAGCTCTGGTGTCACAGCCTTGGTGTCCTCAGGGGGATGTGCCAGAGACACCTCTTCAGCATCATCATAGCCTGTGCTGTCCTGGGGAGGGGACCAGGCATCTTCCTCAGCTCCAGGGGCCTCAGCACTTCTCTGGGGGCACAGGTGTGTCCCTGCAAGCAGCAAGGCAGCCCACTGAGTGATCGTCCCAAGAGGTGTCCATCCTGACCTGTACATCACCTTCCTCCCTTCTCACCAGTGAAGAAATATTTACCTCCCTCTTCCACCAAGGGTCCCCCCCAAAGGAAAACTCCTGGGGCACGTTGGTCTGTATCCAGATTGTGGGCTCTTAATATGGCAGCAATTCATCTGGCACCCCAGGAACCCTCAGCACTGTCTGTCCCTCTCACCTGCAGGTGCATCCCTGGGACCCGCTCCCTCCTCTGGTGCCCTGGGCATTTCCCAGTCTCCTTGCCCAGACACAGGATCCTCCCCAGGCTCAGAAACCTCCCTGGCATCGTCATAGCCATCTGCTGGGTCACCTCTGGGCAGGACAGACACGTCTGAAAGGGGAGGGGAGATGCTGACAGTGAGAAGACACATCCTGCGGAGCAGAGGAAGGGCCTTCGACATGGGCAGGGAGGAAGGGCAGGGACATGGGCCTTAGAAACTGGACTTGGCAGCATCAGAGGATTCCCCTGCCCATTTCCTCCCCTGCTGCTCAGGGTGACACTGGTGTCCATCATCAGTGTGCAGAGAGGAGAGATCCACCCCTTCCTGCTCCCCATTACCTGGTGCTGATCCTGGACCATCCTCCTCCTCAATGTCCTCATAGTGGGTCTGCATCTTGTTCAGGGACCCCTCTGAATAGGAGCCTGGAGAGAATGATGGAAGTTTTATGGGGGTGAGTTCTGCTGACCCAGCTTGTGCTCAGTGCTGCTGGGGACAGGGGACCCACTGAGCCCGGGCTGCATTGGACCAGGGCTCAGGAGTTCCCTTGCTCTCCTGGGAAAAACCCCAACTCACAGGGGCTCCCAGAGCTGCCCCGGGACAGCCCCTTCCCTCACCCCTCAGGTGACAATGGGATGTAGGGACACACAGAGAAGAGGCTGTGCACTGGCTGGGACAGGATGAGCTGGTGAGGATGAAGCTCTTCTCCAATGCCAAGACCTGTCTGCTCTCCCCACAGAACCCCACAGCCCCAGTGCTGCAGGGACCATGGGCCAGGGAGCTGCAGGGGGTCAGTCTTAGGTGGAGGGCAGGGGAAAGAGCCTTGAAGATATGGCCCCAGTGAGGGACCCACACCCACCTGAGAAGCTGAACCTTGCCTGCTTCTCCAATGCTGGGCTGTACCCGATCTCCTCGTACAGGGCCTCAGGGAAGGGCTCCCAGGCTCGCTCAGAGGCTGCAGACAGAGGCAGGGCTGGCTCAGGGATGTGGCTCAGGGGTGGGCAGAGACGGGATGGATCCTGATCTGCTCCCCCTTCCCTGTTCCCCTGGCTCAGCCCAGGGCTGTCCCTACAGCAGAGCGCCACTGTGCTCTCCAGTCACTGCTGCCACTTCCTCAGGAAGGGCAATGTCCCCATGGAGATGGTCATGGGCAGCAACACCCTCATACCATCCCTCAGAGACAGCCCTTGTTCCCATCTGGACCCTGGATCCTGTTCCTGGTGCTGAGCTTGGAGCAGCTCCTCCCTTTCCTCTGCCCTGGATCTGTCCACTCTCTGCCCAAAGGATCCATTACACAGCCCCTGCCCTGCTGGGGGGAGGTAAGGGTTGGGTGGAGGAACAGACAGGGGTCCTGATGCTGAAAGGATGGGAGGTGCTGTCCAATGGTTCTCCCAGCATCTCGCACCCCCAGAGCCCCCTCCCCATATACCCAGAGCACTACCCATGGCACATCCTCATCTATCCCCCCTTTATCCCATCTCCCCAGCTCAGCTGTGCCATTTCTCTCCTGGTCCCATCCCTGACTCCCCCCATGTCTGGATTCGCTCTCCCCCTTCCTGCTGGTTGCCCGTGGTCAGTCAGTCAATGGGGTGACACATGGGACTGTGGGCAGCACACACTCTTGTCCCCCAGCTCTGCCTGTACCACTCACTGACACCCCACAGCACCCCTGGCCTTGCCAACACACATCTTCACCTGGGACCACGGAGAACAAACCCACCTCTGCGCCCAGCCCTGGCGCTCCACGCTTGCCCAGCCAGGAGGGCCAGGAGCAAGCAGAGAAGGGCTCCCAGGATGATGCAGATCATGACAAGCAAGGACTCTCTCCTGCTGCTGGTCAGACGGTCCCGGATGGCATCTGCACAGGCAGGAAGCCAGAAATAGCAGCCCCAGGCCTGGGAGAGGTTGGGGGCTGTGACACCACAGTCCTGACCCCGTGACACAGGGGTAAGGGACCCCAGGGGTGAGTGATGGGGAAGGTCCCACCCTTCTGGGGACTGGCAGCCCTCCCTAACCACACGCCCCCCCACCCCCCACTGCTGACCCAGTGACACCTCTTGGGAGTTTCCCACCCCAGCAAGGGGTCCCTTCCCCCTGGCTGTGGGTCACAGCCCAGCCCTGGGAAGAGCCAGCGCTGACACACAGGACAGGTTACCTGCTCGGGGGGTTGGTGCTGTTGTCCTGGGTGCAGCTGCAGAGGAAGAGAAGGAGAGCTGTGGGTTAACTGGGATACTGCAGCGCTGGGTAATGGGAATACTGAGGGGCTGGTTACTGGGGACACTGCTGGGGTGGTTTCTGGCAATACTTGTGGGGCTGCCATGGGGGTCCCCCAACCAGTATGAACCCACCCCCAAACCAATATTAACCCCCCCAAAAAAATTATATACCCCCCGAAACTAGTATGAACCTTCCAAACCAGTACAGAACTACCCAAACCCAGTATAGACATCCGAAAAACCAGTAAAACCCCCAAAACAAGTATGAAACCCGAGAAACCAGTATAGAACTCCCAAGACCAGTATAAAACCTCACAAACCAGTATGAATTCCCCTAAACCAGTATGGGCCGCCAAAAGCAGTATAGAATCTCCCAAATCAGTATAGAACACCAAACCAGTACACAACACCCTCAAACCCGTATGAACCCCCAATAAAACCAGTACAGAATCCCCTCAAACCAGTATAGACCCCCCTGAAAACCAGTACGTACCCCCCAGACCAGTACAAACACCCTAAAACCAGTATAGCACCCCTCAAACCAGTATAGAACCCTAAAAAACAGCTGCAGAGGAGGAGAAGGAGAGCTGTGCTGAGAGGCTGGGTGTGCAGGTCCCAGGGAACCTCCTCTCTGACACCCCGGGGGTGTGTGCACGTGTGCAGACATCTCTGGCACATCCCACCCACACTGGCCCTCCTGTGGGGCTGCTCCTTCAGGGGTGGCCAGGCAGGAGCCCAGGGCCCTGCTCGGGGCCACGGGCAGGACAGTGCAGCCCCCGGGAGATGCTCACCCGAGCAGTTCACGGCAGCGTCCTCCTTATGCCGGCAGGCGCCGCTGTCCCCGGGCCGGGCCCAGCAGTGCTGCAGAGACGGCTCTGTGCCCCGGCACTCCACCTGCTCCAGCCAGATGGGGCCCGTCCCCTTCCCAAACGCCGCCTGGCCCAGGGCAGACACTGCGGGGCCACAGCCCAGCTGCCGGCACGCCACTGCCGCGTCCAGCATGTCCCAGGAGTCGTCGCACACCGTCCCCCAGGAGCCGCGGTGCCAGACCTCCACTCTGCCCCAGCACCCGCTCTCGCCTCCCACCACACGGATCTTCTCCCTGTCTGGAGAAGGCAGAGACCCCTCAGGGCACCAGGGCAGCAGGCAGAGCCCGGCCAGGGGAGAGAGGCCTGCAGAGGAGCAGCTACCTGTGCAGCTCCTGGAGTTTGGGCACGTGGGATCCAGGGCCGGGGCTGTTTCTGGCTCTCTGTCTGTAGAAGGAAATGCCATAGTGAGGGGCTGCAGCAGGGGGGTCATGTGGCAGAGAGCGGGGCTGAGTTCTGCCTGTGCATCCCTGAGTCACCTTGCTCAAGGGAGCAGCTGAACCCCAGTCACTCAGGGGACACACCCAGCAAAGTGGGGGACCCTGACTGCTCAGCCCCCAAGGGAGCCTGGTTCACAGAGGGCAGGATGGGGGACACTGTTTGGAGCCCTGATGGGTCTCCTGCAGACACTTCTGCCTCCCCCAGGCTCTGCTGGCAGCCTGGCTGCCCACTGCTGCTGAATGTGTGGGATCTGAGAGCTGAAGGCTCCTTTTTGCCACCACCAGCAGCAGAAGGGTCTGGCATGGAAAGGAAAAGCCCCTGTGGGCTCTGTCTGTGTCTGACAGTGCCCAGAAGGGAGCAGGAGCTGGGGATGCTGGTGCCCGGGTGGCTGAGACTTACCCTGGCAGGTGATGTGGGTCTCATCGCGCAGGTCAGTGCAGGACTGTGGGTGCCAGGGAGCGGAGGGACACTGCCAGAAGGAGCTGTCACTCTCCCCACACTCCACACGATCCACCCAGGCAGGGCCACGCAGCGTTCCAGAAGCTGGGAATAGATCCAAGGATACTGCATCCCCGCAGCCCAGCTCCTTGCACGCCAGAGACACCGTTTGGAAAGGCATGGAGTTGGAGCAAACGCTGCCCCAGGTCCCATTATAGAAAACCTGCAGGCGCCCAGAGCAGCTGCCGTTGTTCTCCAGCCTCAGGGCCACAAACTCTGGGAGGAGAGAGACCAAAAGTATCAGGATGGTGCAGGGATGTGGGATCAGGGGTGTCCATCTAGTCCTCAGGTCCTCAACATGAAAAGACACGGCCAGACAGTCTCCCTGGCAGCCCCTGACAGACAGACAGACAACCCTTCCCTCCATTGTCTCCCCAGAGATGCCATGTGGGACAGAGAGGACCTGTGTGTGGGTGTCCCCACCATGGGCTTGGGCAGGGGCTCAGCAGCAGCCAGGGACAGCCTCGGCCATTGCCAGCTCTCCCCTTGTCCCAACCTCCCCTGTCCCTGGGCTCCCAGCACAGCTCCCAGCACAGACCTGAGCAGACGACTCCGGCGTCCTCTTTGTGCCCGCAGTCAGGCTGCCCCCAGGGCTGTGCCGGACAGTCCCAGAGAGCAGCTTCGGCCCCCGAGCAGCTCACGTTGCCCAGCCAGACCTGCCCAGCGCCTTCCCCGAAGGCAGCAGAGCCAACGGCCTCCACCGCCCCTCCGCAGCCCAGCTGCTGGCAGACGACGGTGGCGTCGGGCAGGTCCCAGCCGTCATCGCAGACGCTCCCCCAGCTGCCCCGGTAGTAGATCTCCACTCTGCCTGCACAGCGCCCGGTTCCGTTCACCAGCCGCACCTGACGGCTCCCTGCAGCAGGAAGAAGCCCAGCTGCTGTCAGGGGATGGAGCCCACCCAGCCCAGAGCCCGGGGGTCCCTGCAGTGCCACTCACCCCAGCAAACGACCCCCACATCCTCAGCAATCCCAGCTGCCAGCGCGCTCTCGGGCAGGGAGGTGTTGCAGAGGGTCAGGTGGGGCTCATGCCCTGCACACCGCACCCCTCGCAGCCCCACAGGACCCGTCCCTCTCTCAGGCTTTGGGGGGTTGTAGGCTCTCTCTGCCTCTCCACACCGCAGCTGCCGGCACACCACGCTGGCCTCCTGCACGTCCCACTGGTCATCCAGGACTCTGCCCCAGGTCCCGCGCTGGAAGATCTCCACTCGCTCGTCACACCGGCTGCCTCCACCCACCAGCCGCAGGGCCCCGGAGCTGTCTGAGCCTGGGGAGAGCAGCCATGGCCCAGCCTCAGCAGCACCAGAGAGCCCAGAGACCTGCAGTGCCTCTCCAAGCTCTAGAAACCTCACAGTACTTTAGAGCTTTGCTACCTGCCCCAGGGCTGTGCAGTGACCTTTAGGAGCAGGTTTGCCCATGGCCCTTGAGCTCTCCTGGGCAAGACAATACCCAAAACCTCCCTGCTGAGGCAGATGGAGCAGCTCCCACAGGAGGGAGGACCAGATGGTACAACGGGGATGGGCAGAAGTAGGACAAAACTTGTTCATCCTCAGGAGTAGCATTGCCACTGCTGAGCCATGGAGCACCCCACACATCTCTGCCCCCCTGCACCCCTGGGTTCAGGGACTGGGAGCTGGTTTGACTCTGAGCCTGCCAGTTTCCCAGGAGGACAGAGATGTCTGACCCTGTTCAGTGTCAGCTCTCCCACCTCAGAGCATTCAGTCGGAGCAGATCAAACTCTCCAGATCACTCCAGGTGAAGGCAGGTTTTCTCCAGGGAAAAGCTCACCCTGTGGCTGCCTTGGGATCCCTTGCTTTGGGTGGCCATGTCACACCCCAGGGGAAAATGGGGGTCAGACGCTGTTTTCCCAGCACTCACCTGAGCAAATGACAGCAGCGTCCCTGTCGTGGGAGCATGGGGAGGCTCCCAGGGCAGTCACTGGGCAGTGTCTCAGGTTGGCTTCAGTCCCGTCACAGTGGAATGACTCTCTCCAGGTGGGGCCGGTGCCTCTCCCAAAACGCCCTCCTCCAGGAAGGGACTCAGCAAACCCGCAGCCGAGGTGGCGACAGAGAACGTGGGCGTCCAAGAGGTCCCAGTGGGAGTCACAGAGGGTGCCCCAGGTCCCCAGCACCTGGACCTCCACCCGCCCATCACAAGCTGTGCTGCCATTCACCAGCCTGAACCCTGTGTACTCTGGGGACAGAGGAAGAGGAGAAAAGGGGCATTGGTTCTCTTCATCTATGGCAGTTGGAGGACTGGCCAGATGGACAGCCTTCCTTTCTCCTCCTTCTGCATTCTCTTAGGGCTGCAGAAAAAGACATCATCCCTCCTGCTTTCATACCCAGCAGTGTGCCCAGACCCCTTACTTGTGCATGTGACACCAGCATCGTTGGTGTGGGTGCAGGGTGGATGTCTGGGGGACCTTGTAGGGCAGAAGACAAGAGAAGATTCATTCCCCAAACACTGCAGCTCTCTGTCCCAGATGGAACCAACACCTTCTCCAAAATGAGCTGCCCCAGGGATGGACAGGGCTACCCCACACTGCAGCTCTTCACAGACCACGTCAGCAGCTTTGGGACCAAAGTCTGAGTCACAGACAGTTTTCCACTGGTTCTCATCATGGATCTCCACTCGTCCTGAGCAGGGGCTGCCCCCTCCAACCAGCCTCACAAACCCTGGAGGAATCAAAGATCCCTGTGAGTTCCCAGAGCCCTCTGGCAACGTCCTGAGCATGTTTCACCTCATCTCTCAGGTGGCTACAGGCCAAGAGCCTCACAACCATCCCAGCAGCTCCCAGTGGGTGCTGATGGCACAAACCCACCAGACACCCTCCTTGCTCTCCAGAAATCAGCACAGCACTGGGAGCTGGCTGTTCTCCCACAGCCACAGCCACAGGCTCTGCTCAGATAAACTGCTGCTCTTCTGGAGACCCTGGGCTGCTGGGCACGGGCCCCAGGCCCTGAAGCACCCATTGGTGTTGGGCCCAAGGAGATGGGCCCAGGTGCTGTTGGCTGTGACAGCCTGCTCTGCACCACCAAGATCACAGCCAGGCACTGGAACCCTACCAGAAATGCCCCTAGATGCAGAGGGTTCTGCAGTGTGGGTGTACCCACAACCACTGTCTGCACCAGCCCCCAGCTCCACCCCCACCTAGGGAGGGGTCCTCATCCAAGGTAAGGGTGTATTGTATGTGTGCACAGCACCCATCTCCCTGCTTTAGGCACCTAAAGAGGTTGGGCTGAGTCACCTCAGGGGTCAGGCTGTTACAGGTTCCTGCTGGGCTTTCCTCAGGGATCAGGGAAATCAACAATGACAATCCCAGCTCAGCAGTGTGACTGGCCACACTGGGCCCTTCTCCAGTACCCCTTATTGACCTGAGGGCACAGCTAAGTCCCTTCCCCCATCCTGGCCACAAAAGTGGGGAATAGGCTGCACCCTTACCTGAACACGTCACTCCAGCATCCTCTGTATGATCACAGTACTCTTCACCTGAGCCTTCGCTTATGCACTCAGACAGGGCGGACTCGGTGCCATCACACTCAACATCAGACATCCAAATGCGGCCAGTTCCTGGCTTAAAGTGTGCAATGCCATGAGCTTCAACAGCAGGCCCACAGCCCAGCTGCTTGCAAACCACTGCAGCATCGTTAATGTCCCATTCATCATCGCACACAGTGCCCCACTGTCCCTGTTGTTTCACCTCCACTCTTCCAGCACAGCGTCCACCACCATTTTCCAGCCTCACCTCTGCAGCCCCTGAAACACAAACATGGGAACCTTCAGGAGAGCACTGAGCCCTAGAACACAGGTCTGGAGATGCCTCCTTCCCAGGTACCAGTGTGTATGATGTACCCTTCCATGCTGTCCTCAGGGCAGTGTCAGGCTCCCATTTCTCCCCATGGGCTGCAAAGGGCAGGAGGGGGCCAGTTCTAACCTTGATGGGTTATTCACCACCCAACAGCCAACAGTACCTCCTCCCACCTCAACTGTTCCCTGCCTAGACTGACCCAAACATAGTGCCTGGATCTTCACAAGGCACCACCTCTCTACATGCCCAGACCCCCCTGCACGACCCCATGCCCCCAGACCCACAGCTCCCTCTACACCCAGAGAGGAACAAGGAAGGACACAAGTTCAGTTGACTCATGGAACATCTGCATCTCATCTCAGTGGATCCTCCAAAGTTACCCCATTCCCAGAGATACATCAATGATCCCACTGATGCTCGTTGACCCTGTCTGTGGGACAAGGGTGCTGCACTTACCCCTGCACAGCTGAACCCAGAGGAGCAGCCACAGCACCTGAGGGGACAAGAATCCCTTCATCCCCAACCTCAGCCTCCTGTCTTGCTGGAACAGCCCTGCAGCACCCTACTCCCTTTCACGGCTCCTGGGGACCCACAGGGACGACAGTGATGAAAGGGTAATATATCTCTGAAGATGCCGACCCAGCTGCATGAGGAGCCAATCAAAGCAGCAGCACCTTTTTAGACATTATCTGGAGCTATCTCCCCTCCGACACAGCCCAGCCCTCCAATGAACTCCTCCAGCTCCGTTCATGACCATATATGAGGGACACAGAGGTCCCACTGCGCATGTCACAGTCACTGTGGCAGGGGATCGTCATGGGACAAGCTGGGTGTGGAGGAGAAATGGGTCTGTCCCCCCTTGGTCCCTGCTGGGGGCACTGGGAGCAATGAGCATCTCCTCTGCTGGGCTCATCCAAGAACCCAAGGCCTAGAATGTCCACGCACCGCCAAGCCGTGGGAGCCACGGAGCTGGGACTGCTCTGGGTCTGTGTCAGGCTGGAAAGGAAACAGCCCCTGCTCCTGCTCCAGCCCCGCTGTGCTGGGAGCAGCAGCTGGGAAAAGCCCTTGGCCAGGGGCAGAGCTCCACCCCAGGAGTGCTGGCTGGCCCCTTCCTCCCCACAGAGCCCCACGGTGGGTCCCTCGCAGGAGCCCGGGCTGGGCCATGTCCCTGCCCTGGCAGCAGAGACGCAGCCCAGGGGCTCAGCCGTGTCCCTGGCTCTCAGCGTGTCACCCAGGGGCCGTTATTCCCCCCGGGCAGAGCGGGAGCTGGAGCCTGCAGGTGCACAAACCACAGCCCACGTGGCCTCGCAGCGCTCGCCCTGCTCCCCCCGGGCAGCAGCCTGTGGTTTCCTGCTGGCACCGTGCCCAGGCACATCCCTGCAGTGCCCTGAGACACCCCCAGCCCCACTGCTCCAGCCAGGGCTGCAGCTCCTGAGCCCTGTGATGCCCCTCTGATGCACAGGGCTGCTCTGCACTGAGCCCATGGCCATGGGGTCCAATCAGGGACATTACTTCACACCCTACTGCTGCCACCACTGTCTGCTCTTCAGTAAACTCCATGGTAACCTCACATCACTTCCATTGCTGAGAGACATGGGGGTTTTTTTGCATGTTGAAAGCTCATAGAATTACTGCAGTGGCTGAAGAAAGCTTGAAATTGGCTTTCAGAGTTGACTGCACATTTCTTTGGTGGTGGGAAAGAGCAGGAGTGCCGCACTTCTGCATAGCTGGGTACTGGCAGAGAACAGGGCTGGGGCAAGGGGAGGGCAGCAGAAAATAGCTGCTGTAAAAAGCAGCTAGAAGTTCTGTAAAAGAGAATAAAAAGTCTTTCTATAGGTATTTTAACAGCAAAAGGAGTGTCAAGGAGAATCTCCAGCCCTTATTGGATGCAGGGGAACATTAGTGATAAGGGATGAGGACAAGGCTGAGGTCCTTCATTCCTTCTTTACCTCAGTCTTTAATAGTAAAGTTGGATGCTCCCTGAGTGCTCATCCTCAGGAACTGGCTGACAGGGAGGGGAAGAATAGCAAAGTTCCCATGGTTCAGGAGGAAACAATTAGTGCCCTACTTGTCCAGTTAGACACCCACAAGTCAATGGGGCCAGATGGGATTCACCCGAGGGTGCTGAGAGAGCTGTCAGATGTGCTTGCCAAACCCCTTTCCATCATCTACCAGCAATACTGGCAGACTGGGGAAGTTCCATCTTGGGAGCTGTCATGCAGCACATGTGTGATGGCCAGGGGATCAGGCCCAGTCAACATGGGTTTACAAAAGGTAGATCCTGTCAAACTCACCTGATCACCTTCTGTGACAAGGTCACCCGCCTAATGGACAGGGGAAGTCTGCGGATGTGTCTACCTGGGCTTCAGTAAAGCCTCTGACAGGGTTTCTCACAGCATTCTGACTGAGAAACTGGCTGCCACTGGCCTGGACAGATGGATCCTCTGCTGGGTTAAAAACTGGCTGGACGGCCGGGCCCAAAGGGTGAATGGAACCAAATCCAGCTGGAGGACGGTCACGAGTGGTGTCCCCCAGGGCTCAGTCCTGAGTCCAGCTGTGTTCAACATCTTTATCAATGACCTGGATGAAGGGATTGAATGCTCCCTCAGTGAGTTTGTAGATGACACTAAGCTGGGAGGAAGTGTTGATCTGCCTGAGGGTAGGGAGGCTCTTCAGAGGGGTCTGAACAGACTGGACCGATGGGCTGAGACCAACAGGATGAAGTTTAACAAGGCCAAGTGCAGAGTCCTGCACTTTCCTCCTAAATGTCTCCATCCTCAACCTGGGATACATCTCAACCACTGTCCCTAAAGCCATGGCCAACTTCCTCTGGGACATCAGGGCCATCTCTCTTACATGTAATGTTCAGCACAGGTCTTTTGGGTATTTTTTCTGTGCTACAGCAAAGTACTATATTCTCACTGTCATGGCCTATGACCACTACGTTGCCATCTGCCACCCCCTGCATTATGGGACCCCTCTGGGCAGCAGAGCTTGTGTCCACATGGCAGCAGCTGCCTGGGGCAGTGGGTTTCTCTATTCTGTGCTGCGAACAACCAACACATTTTCACTGCCCCTCTGCAAGGTAAATGATCTGGACCAGTTCTTCTGTGAAATCCCCCAGATCCTCAAGCTCTCCTGCTCAGATGCCTACCTCAGGGAAACTGGGACTCATTGTGGTCAGTGTCTGTTTAGTTATAGGTTGTTTTGTGTTCATTGTGGTGCCCTATGTGCAGATCTTTAGGGCCATGCTAGGATCCCCTCAGAGCATGGACAGTACAAAGCCTTTTCCACCTGCCTCCCTCACCTGGCCATGGTGTCCCACTTTATCAGCACTGGCGTGTTTGCCTACCTGAATCATGCCTCTGTCTCTTCCGCACCAATGAACATGGTGGTTCCTGTTCTGTACTCAGTAGTGCCCCCAGCAATGAACCCCCTCATCTTCAGCATGAGGAACAAGGAGCTCCAGGTTGCACTATGGAATCCATCCCAATGTTGTTGATGTTGCTTCATCAACAATAACCTGTCTCCCATCCTCTGCACTTCTACCAGAATTTATCTTAGGCCAGGAGTCTTCTGCTTTCCCTTCCAATAATCCCACTCACAGAGAATTCTTTGCTTTACACTGCTTGTTCTGAGGTTTGATTCTGTGATTCTGACCATTGGATAAC
The DNA here is from genome assembly GCF_964237585.1 of Gallinula chloropus. Classification (NCBI taxonomy): domain Eukaryota; kingdom Metazoa; phylum Chordata; class Aves; order Gruiformes; family Rallidae; genus Gallinula; species Gallinula chloropus. The sequence continues at coordinate 4,563,600 of NC_140114.1, read as the reverse complement.
ACTCTCTCAGATGTTGCATTTGCAAGACCTGCTCTGCAATCAAAGGGGATGTATTGCACCCTGTGCCTGAAGGGTGGGCTTTTCATCCTGTGTTGCTTCCAAGGAAACATCCAAAGAATTGGTTTTTAAGTACTCCATTCCCCTTCTGTTCTCCCTGTGTTTTCACCATGGTACAAGAGGGGCACAAAAGCTATTGGAGAGTGACCAGAAGAGGGCAGTGAGAATGGTGAAGGGTCTGGAGAGGCAATCTTACGAGGAGAGGCTGAAGTCCTTAGGTTTGTACAGCCTGGAGAAGTAGAGGCTGAGGGGAGACCTCATCACGGCCTGTGGCTTCCTGATGAGGTGGAGTGAAGGGCCAGGCCTGGATCCCCTCTCTTTGGTGACCAGTGACAGAACCTGAGGGAACAGCATGAAGCTGGGACAGGAGAGGTTTAGGTTGGTTGTTAGGAAGAAGTTCTTTACTGAGAGGGTGGTTGGGCACTGGAACAGGTTCCCCAGGGAAGTGGCCACAACACTGAGCTTGACTGAGTTCAAGAAGCGTCTGGACAATGCACTGAGTCACATACTCTGAATTGGCTGGTCCTGTGGGGAGCCAAGAGCTGCACTCAATGATCCTTATGGGTCCAATCCAACTCAGGAGATTCTATGATTCAGTCTCCAGAGGCGGATGGCTTGTACCCCTTTCCCAGCCACTAACATGAGTCCCTCCACGGGCTACAGTTCTTCCCAAACTTCCCAAGGTGGATCTGTTCCACAGGGTGCAGACCTTCAGGAACAGACTGCTCCAGTGTGAGTGTCTCATGGGGTCAAAAGTCCTGACAGAGAGATTGCTCCAGTGTTGGTTCTTTTCTCTATGGGCTGCAGGTCCTGCCAGGAGCTTGTTCCAGCATGGACTTCCCACTGAGTCACAGCTGCTTTCAGGTGTCACCACCTGCTCTTGCATGGGCTCTTCCACGGGCTATAGGTGGAATCTCTACTCCCCACCATCTTCCATGGGCTTCAGAAGTACAGCCTACCTCACCATAGTCTTTTCCACAGACTGCTAATGCCTGGAGTGCCTCCTCCCCCTTCTGCTTTACTGACCTTGGTTTCTGCAGGGTTTCTCACATCTTCTCACTTCTCTCTCTAGCAGCAAAAAGTGTCCACTTCTGGGGTTTCTTTTGGTTTCCTTCTTAACTATTTCTTCACAGAGGTGCTACACCGTTGCCCATTGGCTCATCCTGGGTTAGTGGTGGGTTCATCTTGGAGCCAGCTTGTATTGGCTCTGTTGGACCTAGGGGAAGCTTCTAGCAGCTTCTTGCAAAAACCACCCTTGTAGCCCCCCGCTACCAAAACTCTACTCCAGTTCATGGAAGACTGTCTCTTCAAGAGGGATCCCACACTGGAGCAGGGGAAGCGTGTGAGGGCTCCTCCCCGTGAGGAGGAAGGAGCAGCAGAGACCACATGTGATTAATGGACCACAACCCCCATTCCATGTACCCCTGTGTCAGTCTGGGGCAGGAGGAAGAGAAATTGGAAATAAAGATGGGCCAGGGAAGAAGGAATGGGTTGGGGGAAGTGTTTTAACATTTGGCTTTATTTCTCATTACCCTACTCTGTTTTGATGGGGTAATAAACAAGATGAATTTTATTCCTCTCTGAGTCTCTTTTGCCTGTGATGATAATTGCTGAATGATCTCTCCCTGCCCTTACCTCGCCCCATGAGCATCTTGTTAGATTTTGTGTCTCCTGTCAGACTGAAGAGGGGGACTGGCAGAGTGGCTTTGGTGGGCATCTGCTCCAGCCAGGGTCAACCCACCACACCTGGCTGTGACAGTTGTCTCCACCCCCAAAGCCTGAAAGGAGACATATTCATCTCATGGAACTGGGGCCTCACTGCTTCCTTGCGCCCCTCAGGATGCTGGGAGCTGTGGTACCCTTGTACCACACTCTGCATCACACCCCCCATGTGACACTGGCCCAGGAGGAGCCCTGGGGCAGTGCAGGGGGCAGAATCCCACTTCTGTGGGGCTGGCTGTTCTGCTTGATAAAATACATCAAGGCTTTACTCAGCATCAGAACCACGTGCACAGCACCTCAGTCTACCTTTAATCACAGCCTGCAATTTTCTGCTCTAACCCATCCACGGGCAGACTTTGTCAGTAATGGGCCCCAGTGGGGCCAATTAACACTCTAAGGCACTTGAGCTGCTTCTTCTGACCTTAACTCTTGGAGAGACTGCTTCAACCTCCTCACAGGATCTGCAGTTCATGGAACCAGCACCAAATGCACCACGGGGCTCATTAAAATTGAACAAGCCCTAACGAGCTTTGTGTCTTCCCATCATTTTCTTCAGGGTGTCAAGACTTGTACAGCTAATTGGAGAGGTTTCAGGACTCTGCTTAAAGTGGAAGATTTCAATGAGCACTTAATTAAAAAACAAGAAAGAGGTTTTAATATTCTCAGGCTTTTTAGGTTTTCAAGTTACAGAACTGACAGGAGCTTCCTCCAACTGATACTGAACCAGAGGATCTCCTGTGGAAAGGTCACAACAGCTGTCTTCCTGAGTTCCCACACCGCATAGACAACATTCCTCTACACCTCCCCAACCCCACCATGTTTCCAGGGCATGCTTGGAAGCTTCACTCTTTTCCTCCATCAGGCTTCTGCACTGAGCCTGCAGCTGAATGTTGCAGCCTCTTTGCTGCAATTCCCACCCCGTTTACCCTGAGGACTGGCTGTAAAGAGGAACAGAATTCTGCCTCATTTTGAAAAGAATGATAAAAACTGTCCAGGAGTTGAGAGGCAAAAATAAACTGATGATAGTGGTTGCACACTAACAAGCTCCCAGCTGAAAGTCCCTGAGTGTGAAGGGCCATGGGAGGAATGAAGATTCCTGGAGGTTTAGTAGAAGCTGCTAAGGGCTGTGGGTGATGAAACTCCTGCAGAACACTGATGTGTGACTCCCTGAACGCTGATTAGAGCAGGGAATCAGAGGGAGCAATTTCAAGATTACAAAGTGAAAAGATATAGACATCCTGTGTCATGGAGCCACTTAGATGTGCCCTGACATGCCACAGGTCCCAGTGCTAATACCCATCACAGTAAAATGGGGAGGCTTTTGGTCATCACCAACTGAGGTTACTCTCTGGTCACCATGAGGGTGGAAGCTCGCAGAGTCCCTACAGACCCTGTCCCCTCCAACCTAGTACTGCCCCAAGCCTGATGTCTGACCTTGAGATCTCATCTACCCCCTTACTTTAAATGCCAATGTCAAAGCTGAAACACTCCCCAGAGGCCTGAAGTTTAATCAATCCCTAATCACAGAATCACAGAACCATAGGGATTGGAAGGGACTCCAATTTGCAGCCCTTGCCCCTTATCCTGTCTCCACAGACCACTGAGAAGAGAATGCCCCTTATCCTGTCTCCACAGACCACTGAGAAGAGAATGGCCATTTCCCCCTGCATCCCATACTTAAGATATTTATAAAAAAGATCCCCTTTCAATCTTCTGGGCAGATTGAAAGTCTTCTTCAGTCCCAGCTCGCTCAGCCTATCTTCATAGGGCAGATACTCCAGGCCTTTAATCACCTTTGTAGCCTCTACTGGACTCTCTCCAGGAGATCCCCGGCATTTTGTCCTGGGGAGCCTAAAACTGGGCACAATACTCCAGGTGGGGCCTGACCAGGGCAGAGTAGAGGGGGAGGATCCCCTCCTGTGACCTGCTGCCCACACTCCTCCGGATGCACCCCAGGATCCCATTGGCTCTCTTAGCCACCGAGGCACACTGCTGGCTCATGGCCAACCTGTCATCAACCAGGACCCCCAGGTCCTTCTCCACTGAGCTCTTCTCCAGCAGGTCATCCCCCAGCCTGTACTGATATAAACGATTGTTCCTTCCCAGGTGCCAGACTCTCCACTTGCTTTTGTTGAATTTCACCTGGTTTCTCCCTGCCCAGCTCTCCAGCCTGTCAAGGTCTCGCTGGATGGCAGCGCAGTGTTGCTGCGTGTCAGCCACTCCTCCCAGCTTTGTACCATCGGCGTACTTGCTGAGGGTGGATGCTGTTCCCTCATCAAGGTCATCGATGAAGATATTTGTCGTGGTTTTACCCCAGCTGAGAGCTGAGATCCAGGCAGCTGCCTGCTCTTTAAAGGAAAAGAGCAGGGGGAAAAAGTGGGGGGGGGGGGGGGGGGAAGGGAAGGGAAGGGAAGGGAAGGGAAGGGAAGGGAAGGGAAGGGAAGGGAAGGGAAGGGAAGGGAAGGGAAGGGAAGGGAAGGGAAGGGAAGGGAAGGGAAGGGAAGGGAAGGGAAGGGAAGGGAAGGGAAGGGAAGGGAAGGGAAGGGAAGGGAAGGGAAGGGAAGGGAAGGGAAGGGAAGGGAAGGGAAGGGAAAAGGAAGGGGCAAGTAACAACCCCAAAGCCATGAAACCAAAAGCCCGTGGGTTGGGATAAGGACAGTTTACTAAAACAGCAGAAAGATAAAATATAACAATGCTGACAGGACTTTAGAGCAAAAAATATATGAAGCTGTTGATACACAATGCAGTTTCTCACCGAACCCACAGCTCAGGCCGTGCCACCCAGAGCTGTCCCAGAACCCGACCGTCCCCCAAGAACCGCGCGTCCCAGAGCCGCCCCTCTGCTCCTCCTCCCATCAGCCCCCCGATATCCTGGGCAGGATGTAATTGGTGTGGAATACTCTCTTTGGCCAGTTGGGTCACCTGTCCTGGCTTTGTCCCTCCTTTCTCATGAATAGAGAAATATGAAGAGCTGAGAAAGTCCCTTGACTGTCTGACAGCAACTAAAATCATCAGGGTGTTACCAGCACCGCTTTCATTTTAACTCCCAAACACAGCATTCCATCCGCTGCTGCAAAAGAAGTTAACTCCATCCTGACAAAAAACAGGACAAGTTTCTTCAGCTCATGGCTTTTTACTGCACTGAGGAAAGCTTCGGGAGCAGTGATGCCTGGCGAAGGCGCCCGTTTGATCCCAAAACATACACAGTCACGGCAGCAACCCCCCCTTTCCCCCCCGCAGACGGGTTCCGAGGGGATGAGCTCTGGTTCACAGCAGCAGCAAAAGTCCGGGGCACAAGTTTGCCATTTCCCAGGAGGGCAACCAGGAAGGATCAGGGATCCCAGAGCTGGCAGCTCTGACTACTTCTTGCAGCAGCCATCTCTGCAGCCCCCCCTTCTCCACCAGAACCCAAAACTGCAACAACCCTCTTAGAGAGAGTGGCTGCGTGGTGCTCAGCTCTCAGCTGGGGCCAAACCGTGACAGTGGGGAGAGCAACTGGGCAAAGGGCACAAGGAGTAGGGATGAGGCTGTCCCCAAACCTAGCTCTGCACCCCTCAGGGTTTGCACGCCCCATGTCCCAGACAGCAGATTTGATCCAGGCCCCCACCCCCATTACAGCTTCACCACAGGCTTGTGAGAAACAAAACATCTCTGTTCTATTAAACCTGGTGGGGAGGGGTACAAGGGGATCTGCGGGAGCCAGAGAACAAGAGGGGGGTCTGCAGGAGCCAGAGAACAAAGGGGGGGTCTGAGGGAGCCAGAAAACAAGGGGGGGTCTGCAGGAGCCAGAGAACAAGAGGGGGGTCTGCAGGAGCCAGAGAACAAAGGGGGGCTCTGCAGGAGCCATAGAATAAGTGGGGGCGTCTGCAGGATCAAAGCGTCCAAGTGGGCAGCTTCTTCCGCCGGCTCTTCTTGTTGCTCTCGACCAGGCGCAGCCCCTGCCTCTTGATGTCTTCACGGCTGAGGACAACGCCGGGGTCTTTCTCCTCAAAATCGAAGAGGTCTGGACAGAGAGGAGAGAAGCGGGCTGAGGAGAGGCAGTGGGGCCACCTCCGCTCAGCCCATGTCCCCAGGGAGAGCTGGCATGTTTTGGAGGGCTGGTGGCATCACGGTGACCCTCGGGCCGAGCCCTCTGCCACAGGCAATACTGACTAGTGAGGCTCTTTCTCCTTAGCATCCCAGGCTGACCTGCCCTGTCTCAGACACTATTGGGGTTTCCCATAATGGTCTGGAGCCCATGAGGTGGTGGGTACAGCTTCGGCTTCGTTAAAAAGAGGGGGCAAGCTGCCAAAACCTCAGTGGTTCCTCCAAGAGCATCCAACAGGAGGAGGGCAAAGCCAGACCTGAGCGCTGGTTCTTCTTCACCACAAGGATTTCTAAGATGAGGGTCTCCCTCCTTGCCCCACACAACCCTCTTTGTTCCTGCTGTGCTCCAACACACACCACCCCACTGGCTGCCTTTCATCTCCCACATCCCCACCTAAAATCATCACCCAAGCTCAAAGCCTTGGAGACAGCCAAGGTCAGCCCCAAGGTGGATGGACACCCAGTAATCGCAGCGGGCAGGGGCTGGAACAGTCGCTGTGGGACGTGTCCTGGCTGTGCTCTCCTACCTTGGACACTGCTGCCTGTGGCATCCAAGGAGATTTTCAGGTTCTGGGGATCGCTGGCGGTGGCCTTCTCCAGAAGATTCCTGACCTTGACCAAAGCCTGTGAAAGACACCCTGGGTCAACTGAGGAACGAACGGTTGGTGGGTGGAACAACCCCGGGGTGCCCCACCTGGATGTCCCTGGGGGAGACACCCTGCAGTGCCCAGGGATGAAACCCCCACGCACCTTGTTGCTCTCACTGGGGCTGTGGCTGTCGGGGGACAAGTCACACACCCGCTGCACCAGGTACTGCAGCTTCTGCTGGCAGTGCTGGAGCTTCTCTTCCAGCCCCAGGGCCTTGACATAATCCTCCTGGAGCAGGAGAGAAGAACCACCTTAGCAGGGTAAAAAAGCCCCTTGGAGAGATGGTGGCTGCCCCAGGTGTCCTCACACCGTGCCGCTGCCACACCAAGTACTGGAGGGGCCTGTGCTCACCCAGTGCTGCACAGGTACCTGTCCGGGCACAGTGATGTCGTGCAGGCGGATGAAGAGGTTGTCAAGGCCATCTTCAAACTGGAGCAGGACCTTCTGGTTCCTCAGCAGATGGGCTTTCATCTGCTCCAGCTTCTCTTCTTCACGCTGCAGGCTCATCAACAGCTCCTCCTCCAACATCCTGCAGCCAACCCCATTCACATCCATACAACTGCACAGGGGTGCAGAGACACCCCAAATCTGGCGTGAAGGCTACTCAAGTTGCCCCCCTGCCACCCCTCCCAGAACTGCAAAGCATAGGTGCTGCCTGCAGCCCATCTGCACCCCTGGTGCCACTGCCAATGACAGGCAAGGAGGGAGAGGCCTCCCGGTGCCGCAGCAGGAGCTTTGGGGACTCTGCCAGGACCAGAGCTGGGGGAGCACCCTGCTCAGGAACCTCCAGGACAGGAGGGGTGGGTGGCTGCAGTGGGACAGGGGAAGGGGTGCCCTGTTTGGACATCCAGAACACACGTGTCCCCGCCAAAGGAGGTGGCCCAGTCGCATGTCTGCCCTGACGCCAGCCGCACCTGGTTGTGTCGGGGGGCTGGCGAAACTTCAGCTGGGCGTGCTTCAGTTCCAGCTCCTTCAGCCTCTTCCTCAGCGCCTGCACCTTCTCCTTGTACTCCTTGATGCAGTTCCCCAGGTCCAGCGAGGACTCCTGCTGTTCCAGGAGCCTGCTGGGGATGTCCTGTCCAGGGGAGAGCACAGAGACTCAGGCCCCGGTGCTCCAACACCATAGGGACGTGGCCTCAGGGACATTTCTGCACCCTGGGCCGCTGACAGCTCACAGGATGGAGAAAAGCAGGTCCATCCCTGCCCTCAGGAGCCGGGCTTTGGGGGCACCAGGGGCAGAGGAGAGCAGGTGACCCCACAAAGCAAGCAGCAAGGGCTCCCCTGCCCATGGCTCCAGCAGCCCCCCGTTTTACCAGGGACAGGTCCTGACGTTACCCAGAGGAGGCAGCACTGCACCGCAGCCTTGGCCTTCTCCAGCTTCTCGGTCAGCCCGGCCTCGCGCTCCAGCTGGGCCTCGGCGGCCTCCGTCTCGGTGTCTGGGTTGGGGGGAAGCGTGAGGGGTCCTTCCTGCCTGTGGCCGTGCCCGCATCCCACCCCCCCGCGCCCCGCCAGGCACTCACCCACCAGCAGGTCCTGCGAGTTCTGGGGCAGGGAGTCCGTGCTGAGCTGGTAGGCGGCTCGCTGCAAGGATGGTCATCGTCACCCCTGAGCTCCCTGCAGCCCCCTGTCCCACCTCCCATGGGGGCTCAGCACCGATGCCTGCTGTCTGCCCACAGCCCGTCCCGCAGCCCGTGCCCCAGCTCACCTCTTTGGGATGCTTTGTGCTGGCTTCCTTCAGCCAGTGCCTGTCCCTGGGCACCTTCTGGGCGGCCAGGGAGCGGTGCCTGAGCTCGCTCTGCGCAAGGAACCAGCTTCTCCTCTCCGCCATGTGTGCCTGCAGCGTATCGGGGAAGGGAGAAGCTGCTGCCGGAGCTGGGAGGGACCTTAGGGAGCCAGCTGAGCTTCTGGAACGGCCAGGGTCAAAAATGGCCCCCTGCACCCCTCTGTAAATGGGCTGAGAAGGAAACTGGGCGAGGATGGATCGGGCTGCTTTCACCATGGCCAGGGCTTCTTCAATTGGGCTGTGCCCAGCCCTAGGGCAGGCTGGCCCAAGTGCAGGATGCAGGAGGAGCTATGGGGGTATCTGGGTGCTATGGGCAAGCCCAGCCCAGTCTCTTGCTCTTTAGAGCAGGAGTACTCACCAGTGTGGTGCCATCTGCGGGCTCTGGAGGGTGGGAGAGGGCCCCAGGGTGCCCTGTACCATCTCACCTTGGCTACCTCGGCGGCTCTGAGGGCATGCGAGGCCACAGGCTCCATGTCTTCCAGCTCCCTCTGGTAACTCTCGGCCATCCCGCTCAGGAGGTCCAGGTGCTGAGGCACCTGGGCCAGCTCCTGGGACACAGGGAGCCACAGCTCGTCACCCCACCGAGCCCCAGGGGTGCCCTGCACGCTGTGACAGGGGATGGAGGAGCAGGCAGGGTGGGAGGATAGCACGGTGAGGAGGAGCTCACCTTCTTCAGGACATCCCGCACAGCCAGGTACTGGGTGGTCACCTTCTGTGCGGCACGGACCTTCACCAGCATCTTCTCAATGTTGTTCTCCAGCTGGTGAATCACCTGGGGCAGAGATGGGATGCGAGCTGGGGGTTACCCTGCAAACCAAGCCCAGCACTGCCCCCGGGGGCACCGGGTTGGGAATAAAGCTCCCTGTGGGTGCTGTCACCCCGAAAAGGGGTCCTGGGTACCCGCATCTGCTGCTGGTGCTGCCTGTCGTCTGCCGCAGCAACACTCTCCAGCTGCTGCAGCCGCCTCTGCAGCTCCCCCAGGACCTGGCGCCGCCGCCGCACCTCGTACTGCAGCGCGTTGTACGTGTTGGTGCGGCCATGGATTTCAGCCTGCACCTTCTCCACGGCCAGCTGGAAGGGGACACGAAGGTTTGCCAGGCTGCAGACACGGCTCAACGGGCACCCTGGGGAGAAGTGGGGCTGCCTCCAAAACTCCCCCCCTCCCAGGGTAGAGCAGGGAAGCTGGGACGTTGCTCAGCACATTGTCACTCCCTTGGCAGTGTGGGGTGTGGGAGAGCTTTGCTCTGGGGGGGCTGGTTGGGGTAAGGCAGAGCTGGGCACCTGCTGGTGACAGCAACGGGACGGGCTCAGGGCCTGTGCATAAGGCAGACCCTGGGCTGAGCCTCCATCAATCCATCAGTGGCCCAGAGGCGGCTGCTGGCGGAGAGCGGTGGCACCGTTCCCTCCCTGCCAGAGGTCCCTGGGCAAAGGCAGCTCGGTGGGGCCAAGCGCCTCTATCCCCAGGGGCTTTATAGCCAGGCCAGAACCTTGGGACAGGCAGTAGAGGGAAGCACCAGCACCTCTCTCTCTTCCAGGGATGTGGCTGGACCCCACAGGAAGCCAGGCAGCCCTGGGGACCTGCCAGCTGGGACAGCCAGCAGCTCTGCTGGGGCCAAGGAAGCTCAGGGTGCCAGAGGAGGACCTGCACAGATGGGGATGAGCTGCAAGGGGACCCATGGGACCACAAGCGAACACCCCAGGTCTTGCTGCACCAGCCCTGCTGTGCTGCCCTCGCGCAAGCACCACGTCCATGTGCCATGCACCCTGTTCTTCTGAGCACCCCTGGGGCCCCAGTCCCTGCCAGCAGTCCCTGCCTGCCCACCCCTCCTGTTACCTCGACCACCTTCCTGGCCATAAGGACTCCCATGGGCCTCTCTGCTCTACATGCCTCCGAGAAGGTGACCTTGCTGCGCTGTGGGCGGCAGAGGGAAAGCAAGAGCATCACTGCCAGCCTGGGCACGGGCACGTCCTGCTCCCGGACAGGAGCTGGCTCTGCAGGGACAGCACCAGGGGGTCCAGCACCTACCGGGGACGCTCGGATGGTGTCCAGGGTGTGGATGTCATCCCGCACCGTCTTGCGCAGGGGGAGCAGACGCTGCCTGGTCTCAGTCAGCTTTTCCTCACACAGATGAGTGAAAATCTTCTGCCCTTGCTCTGGAGGACAATAAGGCACCCTGAGTCCCACGCGGGTACAGGCAGCGCGGCTCAAGACAGCGGGACACCCCCCAACCGCCCTGCCAAGCCCAAGGGGCAGCACCTCGCAAGGCAGCGATGTCCTGCAGCTCCTGGATGCGCTGGCTGAGTCTGGTCTTCTGACCCTGCACCACACGGGCGCTCCTGCCCCGGCCCTGCAGCCCTACGGCAGTCATTGTGGCACCGCTGCCGGGTGGACACGCAGCCAGGACGAGACCACAGATGGAGCTGAGCTCCTGGTGCCCGTGGAGCCTTCACCACGGTGCCTTCCAACTGCTGGAACCCCCCTGCTCGCCTACCGACTCCCACAGACCCTTCCTCTTCGCTCGGGCGGGTGAGATGAGCCACGAGTACTGAGCTCCCCACGGCAGCAGAGGGCCGGGTGGGCAGCTGGGATACGGGTTCTGTTTCCCATCAATCACCATGGTTACAGCACTTGCCCCCTGCCCAGCCGGGCAACCCCCCACACCCCAACAGGAACGGGGCCAGGACAAGTTCCAGAATATGAGAAACTTCATAATATTGGTTAATATGATATTACAATATGATGTCTGGTGTTATAAATGGCGGTGACAAATTGCTCCCTCTAGTTTAGAGTTTCCAAATACGATTTATTTGAGCAAGTAAGAAGCAGCCAAACCAGCCCTGGGCGGCCAGGGACTCTCCACTCGACCAACGGCGTGCACCCAAGCAGCAGCCCGACACAACATTTATGCAGTAAAACAATGAATATTCTATTAATGCCTCTACGTAATTATTACCTAAACCCACCTACTCTGGCTTCACATGTTCATGAGCTTATCAGTCCTTTGCGCTTGTGCAGATCCTTCCAAGAACTCTGAGCGAGGGTCTCTGGTGGGCCTTGGAAGAAGGCCATGAGTCCTCACCATGTACTTTTCAACTTTCACCTAGAATGTGAGGGTCTTGCAAGCTTGCAGTGTTCTTTTTTTGTAGCAAGGGGATAAACAATGTATCAGTGGTGGATGCCATCCCGCCCTCGAATCCTTGTTCCTAGAGATAGTGTGAGACTGTCACAAGTAAGTCCTTTGTTATGAAAAAGAAAGGAAAAGAAACAGACTCTCTTGTCCTTCACAAGCCGTTAGTTCCCAGAGCTGCTTCCCATAACTACACTGCATACCTACACTACCTGTATATCGTGATCCTGTACCCTCACATCAATTGCCATTAATAACAGCTCAGTTACAAAGGTTAACATAGTTTAACTGCCTACTGGTTTGATTAACACATTGATTATACGAGGTTTATTACAAAGCCATCCAACACTTTGCTGCAATTTCTATCTTTGTTGGATATGACAGAAAATACAGAAAGCCACAGAATGATCAAATTGCAGCAAATCTGTACATTTGCACTACCCACTTAACACATGCCATTCATAGGAGTCCTGTTTTATAACACAGAGAATAAATGTCCACTGGATGTTCAAAGTTTTTGCTTTTTCATTTCTACAGAAAATCCCCCATGAATGTTAAGATTGGAAGGAAGACCCTCAAGAACATGCCCACACAACTCCCAGTATATTCCTACCCATTAGATGAGCAGCAAGCTGCAGATTCCGTGTTTTAGTTGTTGCATTTCAGGGGTCGGATATAAACATCTGTGTTGGCATTCAGTAACAAAGGCATGTGTGTGCCCAGGGGTTGGTATCACTCATAACAAACCTATGGTTCTGACCTAAAAGCAATGGATATAAAATACACTGTACCATTGCTGAGGACAAAACCACTATGAACAAGCCAGAAAAATCATCTGACTGGTGCAGTAAATACACAGCAGCTTCTTTTCAGTGTCCTGATCATCAACTGCCTAAGCACAGAGGTGACATGTGATTACGGAGGACTGAGCTATGAGGACAGCTCAGACTGGTTATTACTGGCATCACAAAGTGGTTACAAACCAGAGGAAACACACTATGATTCCCTGAATTTAGATATTTATTCCCTGAGAATCTAGTACTTCTTTCTCCCAGTTGTAGACTTTTGCACCAAATGGACTTTCCTTCTTACCTAGCCAAGCTCTGCCTGCTCTGGAGGCTCTGTGCTCACCACGAAGGAACAGAAATGCCCAAAACCCATCAGCCTGGATAAATAGGTTTTTTCATATCTAATACTCCAAACCACACAAAAGAGAGCCAAACCAGGTCAAACCCTCCTTCACTATAAAACCATCAATACACAAGACATTCACTAATAGATTTTATTTCTTCACGCTTTTTCTATAGATTTTTTCTTCTCCAGTTCCCTCAACTCTGTCACATCTTCCTCTCCAGGTCTGAACAAATAAATCTGCTTTAGGGAATATCCTGGTTACAGTGATGACCCATCCAGCGTCAGTGCGCCTCCTGCATGGAATCCAACATTTCCTCAGCTTGTAAACCTCAGTGTGACCTGAGAAAGTATAGCTTCAAGAAATAGATACTGTGTCTCCAAAATACCAGTTCTCCCTCCACACCAGTCTTAGTTACAAGAAAAGCTCCCTGGCAGAAGGTGCACAGAGCAGCCTCAGCCTGCAGAAGAACCACTGCAGGCACAGCTATGATGGCAGATGGGTGGGACGTTTCAGGCTGTCTGCTTGCCTCCAGACAGGGCTCTAATGCCACCTGAGATGTTCTGAGGCATTCACACAGCCTTTAAGCCAGACTTAAAAGACAGCCTTAAAAGTCTCTCACTGAATCCGCATGTGTGGGAAGGAAGGACAGAAAACCTTCAATGGGATTAACCACCTTTTGCTTCCATGACCAAATGGAGCTCCTTTATTTACACAGATTTGCTTGTCAGTGTCCAGGCAGCCCAGCCTTGAGTTTGTTATTGTTCTTTTGCAGGTAAAGGGATGTTGATTAAGTCTCATACCAAGTGCCTCACATCTAAAAGTACCTGTTTATAGGACTATTGCCCACAGATTGGTTATGTCAGTAGCTGCTGGTTTCCTTTCCTCTTCATCCTTACCTAGAAAGCCCATCCTAAATTATTGCCTGATCCTTCTGCACTGAGACACTCCTGGTTTTCACAGGGAAATTAACCTCAAAGTCCAGGAACACCACTTAGTAAATCAATGGGAAAGACTGGGCTTTGGATCACATGAAACACCCTCCTACCAAAACACACAAGCGCTGTCTCAAGTCCCAGTCTGGGAAACCAGGAACAGATTTGCCTCCCAGAATCCCAACTGCAGTTTATGACTGATCCTCACTGCAAGCCCAGCAGGCACCAGTGCAGAACAGAGATCAAAGACTGACTGGGAAATATATTCCTACTGCTAGGAAAGGAAGGGCACTCCTAAGCCAAGTCCTACTAGGGGATGTGGGTCTCAGGATTGACTGGTGGGGATGAAACTTACACCAACTCCAGTGTCCAGAAACACAAAATTTAAATGCATTTTAAAGCTCTTCAATGCCACATAATTTGTCAACCTTCAGGTAACAGCATCTCTGGAGCAACTTTGCCATTCTGCTTTCCCTTGAATAACTTTTACACACCAACTTGTCCATAATTTTGTACATTTAAATCTAAAGTGGTGTCATTTACCAAAAAACACCTCTTTATAATATGAAAAAAAAAGGATTACTAATTCTGAAAATCAACAGAACCTTTCCTATATACAAAACCCATCTGTGAGTTCCCAGTCTGGGTAAAAAGTTTCCTTGCTAAGCATTACTTCACCAGTTGCACTCAGGTCCTACTTAACCCTTGAAATGTAAGCTTTTACGGAGGCAAAAAAATAGAATTTAAATCTTTAAGAAAGCCTCTAGAATAAATCACCAGGAACATGCCCCGTCAGAGCTGACTCCCTGGTGCCGAGCAGGCAAACTCCATGTCTTCAACTGGTCAGTCTGACAATAGAACACACACAATAGCACCATTCCAGTCCCTCAGGGGCTCAGGCTGGTCCCCACCCTGTCACTCAAGCCCTCCCATTAGACTGGGATGAGAGCCAGCCACGTGTCAGGCAGGAATCCAGGAGTGGGGTTCATGGCAGCGCCAGGATGCTCGTGCTCTTCTACCTGAATAATTGGATTTCTCTGGAGTTCCTATCAATGCCTACACCAGATCTGTCACCCTGCTGCCCTCTTCCTGCAGTGCCCTGGTTCCTGAGCTGAGATCTGTCACTCAAGCCTTCTCCTGACATCTAATACCCTATCAATGCTTTTCCAGAGTCCTAACGAATCCTACTGCCCATCTCTACCAACACACACAGGGGCAGGACACAGGTAACACCATGTTACCTAAGGGAGAGGGGACACCTACAAATAAACATGGCAGGAGAAGCACAACAGTTGAATTTCTAAAGTAGAGGAGAAGTTCCTAGTCCCAATTTCTGGTTTTCCATTGTCAGAGTCCAGAGTCAGTTCAACTGTAACAGGCACAAATGCATTAACTTGTTCTTGGAACAGAACAGAGAAAAATCACCTCTAACACCCTGGAAGAACTTTCCTGCCACACTGGTAGAGTGCTGAAAATCTCTTCTCGTGGCACACCTCTGGAATTAGGGCAAAGCAATTTACTGCTGGCAAAGCTTCACCTTGCCCTGAAACCTCTGGGCTGACATTGCAACTTCCCCATAGCTGCTGTGCACGGGCAAATCCCTCCCTGCCCAGACACACGTGAAAAACACTATCACTCTTTGCAACAGAAAGCCTCTCCTGTCAGTCCATACAGAGTGGGAAGGGCAAAGAGCCACCACTGTATTTGTCATAAAAACCCCTCTCCCCCTTTCCCTGGGAACTGAGCAAAGGGAACCACAGCAGCACCTGCACTGAAAGGATCAAGTAACTGTATCGACCCCACTGCTCAGACAGGTCATCACCAGGCAGAGTCATTAACCTGTGTCAGCACCACAAATACCTGTCTCCAGCCTTCGCTGGGAGATAGATGATCCACACTCTGTTAGGTGGTTTTATTTGCTACAGGAGTGGTACAAACCAGAAAACTTTGGGACAAATGGACCCCTTTAAAACCCCACTTTATCTGTACAATGCTCTGAAGCTTTCTGTGACTGAACTCTTCCAACTGTTATCTACCTACACCATAAGTCACCATCCTTGGTATTGCCTCTGTACTGGGCAGGGAAGAAAGATCATCAGAAAAGCAGAAGAAAAAAGCTAGAGCAGGGAAAGCAGCAGTGCCACTGCGTTCAAATGGCTTTTCCTTCCTGAATTCCATACCAGTCAACTTGACCTTGGTTTCCAGAGCTATGGAATATTAAGGCTTGAGACAACAACTTCATGTAACTGGACACAATGGGATTTTGGCCACACACACAAATCTGATTTAGTCCAAGTAACTGGGAAAAGATTCTTGCCAAAACACGTGGGAGAAAACTACTACCCAAACCTCCTCTCACCCCAAATGACGTGGGCCTTTCCACCCTGGCAAACTGAGATTATTATTGGAGATGTTAAATTTTAAGACAATGTGGGGGCTTATTGCTTCCAACGTGCCCGGATCTGTCACTCTTTCTCCCAACGAGCATCCACACCCCAGAAAGGCTGATCAGGTGTTTGACTACAGAATCTATAGTGCAGATCTGCAAGACTGAGACCTTCTGACCACTGCACAGTGTCACCTAAGAAAAATACATCTCATATAATGTTTCAGGTTTTAATCCAGATTCTCATCTTCAAAAGGTAATTTTCTTGTAATGAAACCAAACCTCCTGGAACAGGAAGGCAAAGTCTACTGACCCTGCACACGCTGAGCAAACACATCCCGGTATCAGGGGAGGAAAATCAGTGAAAGCTCCCTGTACACATCTTTCAGATCACTAAGTAATATGGTATCTAACTGAACTTTCAAAGGTTCAGAGTCCAGTCAGTAGCAGGGGGAAAAATGTCTTGCACAATCCACTATTTATTAATGGACTAAAGCTACTGAATCCCATCAGCAGGAGCTCATTTTGTCCTTGATATTAAATCTCTCTCTGTGCTCCATCTGCCCCAGTCTGCAGCTCTGGCCTCACTGCTGGAGCTCTACATGCAAATGATTTTATGGGTATGAACTGTTGCCCTAAGCTCAGCAGGATTATTCACAGCTACAAAGTCAAGCATGCAGATACACACACACAGGTATTTTCAAACCAGATGGGAAGTTCCAGGACAGGATTCTCATTGCCCTGGTTGCTGGTAGGGTTGGTACTTAACAGCAATCATGCCTAAGAACACAGCTGTGTTCAGTATCACCCTTTCTGGAACAATCAACAGTCTGAAGCCAAACACAACTGTTATATTGCCTACTTTATCCTCTTCTTAGAAACAGGAATATTCTTTTACTCAGATCAGCTGCTTTCATGTGAGCAAAATAGCCCATATACAAAAAAAGCCAATCTAGCTCTAAAGACACCAAAAGGTACAAGAATCCTTCTTTTCCAAAGTAATTTGCTCTGATGTTTCAGTGTCCTCACTCTTCAAATACTGCTTCAGGGAACATGTGAATTTGCAGCTGTTTGTTTGACAGTTTTTAACTCTGATGCTCCCTTTTATGTTTCACCATTCACATACTCTGAGAGCTGCAATTTTATACCCACTCAATAAAGCAGGTGGTGACTGGGGCTGAATCCAGCACTGCCACCTGAAATAATGTCGGTAGGAAACCCTCCCTTCAGTGATGACTCTTCACTGACAGACAATACTTGTGAAGATCTATCAGTCAGCTTCCCTGGATTTATAATCCACGTGATGAACTACGATCCTATGGCCCTGCTTTTACTGTGAGTTCCATGGAGTGCCACACAGGATGTGCCATAAAAATCTCTGCTGCTGCCTTTACAAAATAGACCTATTATTCCTTCCAAAGAGTAAAAATATCCAAAAGCTTCATGACAGAGAGATGTGTTCTTTGGAAAAAATTCTGAGTGGCACTAATGACAGTCCTTCCTCTAAATCCTGTGGAAATCTGTCATCTCTCTCCTTTCCTTATCTGGGGTATTATCCAAATTAATCAATCTGCATCTACACAGGTCACTGCACTTCTCCTTTGTGTCACCAATTCAGCTTTAGCACTTTCAGCTTCTGGAACACCCTCAGTCAAGTAAAATCTGACCCAAAACTCTGCTGCCCCTTTCAACTGCTTTCTTTTAGAATACTACGAATCTGAGACTGCCCTTTTTAGGAGCCACAGGAGGAGGAACAGCAGCAACAGGAGGAGGAAGACCTCCCCAAAAACCAGAGCAGAGCAGGAGGAAGCGGCAAAAGGGGAAAAGAAACAACCTAAACCACGAGAAGAGTACAGAAGGCAATGACAAAAGGGGAAGAAAAAGAACCCAAATGGAGTAAAGAGCAGAAAGAAGCAATGAGAGAGGGTAAAAAAGCCTCAAAACAAGAAGAGAGCAGAACAAAGAGATAGGAGAGGGAAAAGACACCACACAATGAATTAAAGACTTCAGAAGGAAGTGATGAAATGGGAAAACACAACCAAAGGAACCAGAAAAGAAGGAAGCCACCAAAGGGGAAAGAACAACCCCAAAAAAGAGAAGACAGCAGAAGACAAGAAAAGGGGAAATAATGAGGAAGTTACTTAGGAAGTGACTAAAAGGGGAAAATCCAAAAAAATCTGGAAGAGAGCAGAAGGAAGAAACAAAAGGGGAAAAACTCCCAAAGAAACTGAGAGTGGAGAGAAACAATTGAAAGGGGAACATTCCCTCCCATCCCCCCAAAAAAGCCAGGAGAGAGCAGAAAGAAGCAACAAAAATGGAATAAGAAAATACCCAAAAGAAACCCCCAGCAGAGAGGAACGATGAAATAGGAAAAAAACACCAAATAAGATGACAACAGAATGAAGCAACAAAATGGGGAAAATAAACAACCCAAAAAAATGAGAAGAGAGAAGAATGAAGCGATGAAAGGGCAAAAATTAAAAAAGCAAACAATGAAAACAGAGAGAAGGAAGTGACCACAGGAGAAACAAAAGCCCAGGAGACAGCAGAAAGAAAGGATGAACAAGGAAACACGTCCAGCTAAAATCTAGAGTGTCAGGACATCAAAGCCATCGCATGGCACAGTCAGGAATGCCTGCTTTCTACAGTTCAGTCTCTAGATTTAAGTCACAAGAGAGTTTTTTAAGCGACTCTTCTGGTAACATTCGCACCCATGTCAAAGAGAGGGACAGATCTATTCCTAAGGCAGCTCAGCCCAACTCACTTTCCCTTGAACAACGCTGTGCAGCTCCAAGGAAGAAACCTGCCTGTGGCACTGGGATGCACACGTAGGTCAGAGCTGGGATCTGCAACAGCAGCACAGCCTTGACACGGCTCCTTTTTGCTTTCCTGGACCCCGTGTGCGTGCTGGGACGTCCTCGTTTCCCTCAAGTCCTCCCAGACAGACAGGGAAGTGGCTTCTGTCCAGTCCATGGGCTATGAAGAGAAGTTCACAAGGTTGAGGATTTGCTCTCCTAAACCAGGCACTCAAAATACACCCCTACCAGGCTCAGCCCAGTGTCAGCAATGACTGAGGCATCACGCCAGTGTCCCTTCCACAGCGCACCACGCCGCAGCAAGTGACCTGGGGCCATTCCAAAGTTTCTCTTGCCCAGCCAAGGGGCTGGCTGCCTCACAGGGTCCCCGGCCCCCACCTCCCCTTGCCGTGTCCCCAGCGGTCACTGCCGCTGTGGGGAAGCTGCTGGCATCTTTTCCCAGAAACCACCTCTGCAGCAGCCCCACTAGCAAAACCCTGCCATGCCAACCCAAAACGCACTGAAACTCACACCCATTAATGTCATTCCACACCCCCAAAGATGTGCTGCTCTCCTACGGTTACCACAACCAAAGCACCAAAGTGGAAAAAGCTCTGTCCAGAAAACAGCCCTGTGTGGATTGCCAAACTCTTCAGTTTCCATACCAGACTTCAACGTGCAAAATTTCAGAGCCATCAGGCGTTAAGAACTTTCCTGGGCTTTCGCTGCCTCCTGCAGACCTGTGAGCTGTGACCAGGCCAAAGTTTGCAGCCCCTTCCCGACTGCTGCCTGCTCTCCCACAAAGTTAAGAGCCAAAAAGCCACACAGCCCTAGGGAAACCCTTGTCTTTTCCAGCACCTGGGGTCTTCCCATCACTCTTCCTTAAGCAGGAGAAATGACCCTGTATTTGGAAGCGCCCCTGCATTCACAAGTACCCTCAGTCCTCTGGCAGATGCTCCCTATGGGCCAAAAGCCCTCTCACCCTTCACAAGCTGGCTGTCGCTCACCTGGCAGTTACTCCATCCAGGAGCCTTGTCATTTCCCTGAGTTGGCCTACTGACTCAATCCATCCCCGGAGCTGCAAAGATCTGGCACAGAAGGAGAATGGAGCATCTGACCTTCCTTCCAAGTGGCTACAAGGAAAAGATAGGCCTTGTTTCTTAGGAAGAAGAAGAAACTCTTTGGAAGCTCGCTCCAGGCTAAACTCCAAAACTTTTACAAGACTCAGAAGCAAGAAAGCTCGCAGACAGTAAGCACAACTGACACCAGCTGCATCAAAGCAACCCAGAAACAGCAACTGGGAGGAGTAGGGATTCCACAGCATCCTTCTGTACAGGCAGAGAAGACCCGTTTTGCCACAAAACAGTTAAAGAATCAAAACCCCCTTCTAGCCAAGGACAGAACTGCTGACTGCTCAGCCAGTCATCTGGGCTCTTAGGTACCATTGATGTCTTCTGCTGCTCTAGTTTGCCTTTCGGAAGAAAAGGCAGCTTCAAAACCTGCAAAAAAAAAAAAGAAACCAAGTGGAGGAGATATTTTGGCATTCAAGAGTTCCAGGAGCTTCTCCAGGTGCAAAGTTTTGTTGTATGGTTCACTGGAAGCACTTGAAGTTACCTATTTAGCTTATAGACTTAGACTGGGAACAAAGGCAGAGGATTCATCTGCACTTGCCTGGGTGCCTTTTGCATCAATTCCCACAACAAAATCAACCTCCAGTTCCCCAAAGGCAGGAAACAAGTCATAACCAAGCCTTGACAAGCAAATCCAACGCTGTCTCCCCATACACAGCTAGGAACAAAAAGCTGTCCTGGTTCTGCTCCAGCCGAGCACCACGCAGCTGCCTCTCTGAGGGGGTGTGAGGGGGGAATTTGCCAGGGCTGGGGGGGCGAAATGGAGAAGAAAACCAAAACCACCCCAAACCTCCTGTGTTGGGATAAGGACAGTTTACTGGACAGCAGGAGATAAGAAGAACAGACTTTACAGCAAAGTATCGCTCACTGGCACAGAATGCCCTATTGGGCCAGTTTCAGGCACCTGCCCTGGCTGTGTCCCCTCCAAGCTTTCTGGGTGCCCCCCAGCCGCCTTCTCCTTACCAGGCCAGCCTGAACAACAGAAAAGTCCTTGACTGCTGGGCAGCAACTCAAACCAGCAGTGTGGTATCAGTGCTGCTCTCATCCCAACTCCCAAAAACGGCGTTACACCAGAGGCTGGAAAGGACATTCTCTCTATCCTAGCTGAAACCAGGACAAAAGCCTTTCTCTCCATTGCTCCCCAAAACACCATTCAACCCAGAACTGGAGGCTTTTCCCTCATCTGATGTTTTAACAGCCCAGACACATTCTGCAGCACAGATGAGTCACTTGGGGTCACACCAGGATGAACACACGAGACCCAGCAGTCACAGAAGAGCAGAGATGCTGGAGGAAAAACACCAGGTACTGACACACTTGTAAGAAAATAATAAAAACTCAGGATGGACTCCCTAAAACTGTGTGTGTGTCTGTGTGTATGCGCAAAGACTCAGTGACAGAAAGGGGTCAGCCCTTCCTAGAGTCCTTTCAGCTAGAAATGGCCTTATCCCCACTCAGCTCCTTGGGGGCATAAAACCACCTTGCCAGGCAGCGGTTACATCCTGCTGCATCAGCTGTCAAGTATTCCTGCTGAACGAGACAGCCAGCAGACTGGGGTACAAAAGACAACGCTCCATGGAAAGACAGCTTCACAGACAGATGCACAAGACAGCTGGATGGACCACGACCTTGCCCAGACACGTGGCTCTCTTGGAGGAAGAACCCCGCCGAGAGGCACCTTCATGGCTGGCAACAGAAAGGGGGTCAGCTCATGTGTACCTCGGCTTTGTTCTTTCCTTCCAAGCAAGAACCAAAAAGCCACAGAGCAGGAGAAATGACCCTGGCTCTGGAAGCGCACGGACATTCCCAGCTACACTGAGTCCTCTGGCAATTGCCACCCATGGGCCAGAAGCCCTCTCACCCCTCCCGGACCCGGCTCTGGCTCACCTGGCACTCATTCTCCATGGACCACAAGTGCACCAGACCTACTGACTGCCCAGAAAGGAGTCACACTGTGCCACAAGGGACACTGCCCAGCCTGCAGCAGACATATTACACTCTGGGGGGGGGGGGGGGGGGCTTTGTTCATGCAGCTCCTCAAGTGTCACGGTACCTTTGTGTCAATGTTTTCTGCCTCCAGGCTGTGAACAACTTCTGCAACGGAACCAGCTACACCAAAAGGCTACAGAAAAATGCAGAAGCATCTGCAGCAGCTTGTTTTAGTCACCCTAAAAGAATTCTAGTCTTTTGCTTGTAGCTTAGAAGATGATTTTGATCTTAAAGGAGTTACAGCAGCTCTGAGAGTATAAAGCCCCTTCAGGCCATTAGCTATAGGTAACTAGGACGGTGTGTGCCTTGATCTCTGGGGGAAGCTTTATGGGCTCTGTATTAAAACAGTGGCTACTGGCTATGGACCTGGACTCTAAAAAACATGATAAGGACTTTCAGGAAAGAACATATATACGCTGAGCATTACTCTCCCTTCTTTATATTCAAAGGAATCAATAAAGTTAACCAACGATTTTTGTACAATAAGGATATAGGTAAGGTGAGACAACTGAAAGCCAATCTGTACTTCAAGAAACAAAGCCTGAGCCACACAGTAAACCCCTACACTGCTGTCAATTTGGTCCCATTATCTCCCCCCCGCAAATGACCTTCATCACCTGAGGAGGAAGTTGTGGTCCCATAAATGCAGCCAGCTCACTAGTAGCCACCCGCTGACCAAGGAAGGAACAGGGATCAGACGGTGCTGGGAACTAAGGAGCACGTTCTCCAGGTCTCCAATCACAGCACCTTGGGAAAAGGGCTGTGATCTTGGTTTGGAGTTTTTCCTTCAGCCAACTCTTGGATTAAACCCCGTGGTACAATTCTCTGGGAACAGGTGACATGGCACAAAGACACAGGCGGAGACTTCACCAAGACTACTGACCGGACACCAGGTAAGGGTCTTCCTACAGTGACTGTCCTCTTCACAGCAGGAACTCATCCTCCCACCATCGATGGCTCCTCTCAGGTTCTCAGATAGCTAGAGGCAGAGAGCAGACAACCAGCAGCAGCTGAAGGCCAAGCACTGAAAGGGAATAAATGACACTGAGACTGTCAGGTTTCACAGCACTGAATCACCCCAACAGCAACCTGCTCCTAGGACAAAAGGAAAACACTTGGCAAGAAGGGAGATGTGAAGACTGGAAAGGAAATATATTCTAAACACATCTGGTATTTGTTCTTCCCTGATCAAATACAGTACCTGAGCTCGCTGACTGGGAGCTGTTTGGGTATCAGAGATGTGAACTGAGGCATCGTTCATTTTATAGCAAAGTTCATTAGTGCCTGTTGTAGTTTTGCGTGGCTGGGTTCAGGTGGAGCAGGGGGTCTGCAGGAGGGGCTGCTGCAGGAAGCAGCCAGAAGCTCTCTGCAGGCTCCACAGAGCAAACACCACCCAGCTCAAGGCTGGAGTCAATGCTGATGGAGGCTGAGCCCATCAGTGATGGTCAGGGTTCCTCTGGGAATCACACTTAGGAGGGAAAAACCCACAAGCAGCTGCTTTGTACCCCCAGAAAAAGGGAGTGAGAAGATGTAAGAAAATGTGTAGACACCAAAGCCAGTGAGGGGGGTGGAAGGAGGCACCCCAGGTGCTGGAGAGAATGATGCCCCTGCAGCCCCTGCAGAAACCCATGGTGGAACGGGTGTCCCCCCACAGCCCAGGGAAAAGGCCCAGACCCCACCTGCAGCCCGTGGAGAGGCCCCACGCTGGAGCAGGGGCAGACAGACAGGAGCTGCTGTGACCCACGTTGGATCCAGCCCCTGGCAGCACTTGCAGCCTGTGGGGAGAGACAGAGACAGAGAGATGAGTGAGGGACAGAGAGATCGAAGCTGGAGCAGGTTTGCTGAGCGGGGGTGGGGGGGGGAGGGTTGTGGCCCTTTGGAGGACAGGATGGGCCTGATAAATATTCTGGGATTTTATGACTGCACCCATAGCAGTGACCCATGCTGGGGCAGCTGGGGAACAGCTGGAGTCCCATGGGAAAGGACTCACGTTGGAGAGGTTGGGGAACTCCAAACAAAAATAGAGAAAAGAGATAAAGGAAGGGACAGGGAAAGGGGAAATGGGGAAAAAAATGCCAAACACAAAAAAAAACACACCCCAAGGAAAAACAAGGAGAAGGGGTGGGTAGGGAGAAGAAAAAGAGAAGAAGGAAGAGCCAGAGGAAGGGGCTGAAGGCAGGTGAGTAAAAAGATCCCAGCCAAAGAGAAACAGAAAGAGCAAGAGGAAGAGGTGGGTCGGTGGAGGGTGTAAAGAGGAAAAGACAAAAGGAACGATCAGGAGAGAAGGCGGATGTAGGGGGTCAAAGGGCTTTGTGGGGTCCCCTCGAGCAGCTCTGGGTGGCCAGGCCTCTTTGGCTGCACAGCGAGGAGAAGCTCTGTGTCAGGGAGCCTTGGGAGCCCCTCAAGCAGTCTGCCTGAGACTCCTGGAGAGACCCCAGAGCTCCCAGAACATGCCAGCCAGCTGCTCGAGCGGCTCCAGAAAAGCTGCATGGCTGCTGGGAGCCCCACAGGGCTTTTTGGAGCCCCCGAGAACCTCCTCACTGCTGGGAATATTCTGATGCCCCTCGAGCAGTCTGCCCCAGGACCTGGAGAGACCCCAGAGTTCCCCAACAGCTCCAGCCGGCTGCTCAAGGGGCTCCCAAAAAGCCACAGGGATGGGATTTTTGGGATCCTGGCGAGGGACACCGGTACATCGTGACATTTCTGAGCCATCTGAGCAGTCCCTGCACTTTTAAAAGGCTGGAGTGACAAGGGCTTTGGTCTGATCTTCAGGCACCTCGCCTGTTTGCCTGGACCTTTCTTTCCCCTCACAGCCCCCAAGAGCTGCTGGGGGGGGCTGAGGGCACCCCCAAGCCGCTGCCCTGTCTGGGAGGGGTTGGGAGGCGGTTGGGGCGGGGCAGAGCACAGGCAGCCCCTACGTCACTTCCTGCAGACTCCAGAGAGTCCTTAGCAACCAACCATCACCAGGGACCATGGTGCTGCCACAGCCCGGCCCAGGGGCCCCCCGGCCCCTGCAGACTTCTGTCCTTCCCCACAGCGTCTACCCCCAGGGAAGGACCCAGCCCGAGCCTTCAGCCCAGGGACACTGCGCTCCTGGGGGCTGAAGCAGAGCTGCCCACCGCCCAGCGCTCCTGTCTCTTTCTCAGGCTCAGCCAACCTGTGCCCACCGCCTGCCCAGCAGCAGCAGCAGCCCTTCCCTGCAGCCCAGGCACCCTTAGTGGGGGGCACCCCAGGGCCCCCAGCCACCACCAGCAGCTATGGCACCCTGCTCTGCTCTGGCCCCCAGGCACCTTCCGCATCGCCCACCCCGGGCGCTGCCAGAATCCCCCTCACCCCTGTCCCCAGGGCGCTTTTGGCACAGGGCTTCAGCAAGCCCGGGCAGCGTGCCGGCTCTCGCCTGGCTGACGCCTGACCAGGGAATCCACAGCATTTCCCAGCTCCTTGTGCCCAGCTCTCCTGGGTCACCTCACACAAACAAGGCTCCTCCCTGCTTTTCAAGCCCGTCCTGCTGTGGCAGCAGCTCAGCGGGTACCCAGAGCCAAGACACAAATTCCCAGCGTGCTCAGGAAAGAGCTGGGGGCCTTTGGCCATCGGGACCCGCTTGCTGGTGGCCTTGCGAGTCTCCCCAGCCAGTCACCGCTCCCTCTCCCTTGCACAGGTCTGGAAAAAGCTCCAGGCAGCTGCTTCTTCCATCCCACGGGGGAGTGGACAAGCAAAAACCTGCCTCCACCGGGCAGCTCCACCTTTGGCCACGGCACCACCCAAGTTCTGTCATCACCGGAAAGGTACCAGGGGAAAACCAAAGAGAGAACAGAAACAGCAGGAAACAGGGGGGGTTGGCAGGGGAAAAATGAACATGAAACAGCAATTCCAAAGAAAAAGAAAAGAGCAGGAAGAATCAGGCAAAGAAATATGAAAACAAATCCAAAACCAAACAAGACAAGAAAAGTAGGAGGGGGCGGGCAGTGCAGGAAGTGAAAAATGAACCACACAAAACCAGAAATGAGAAGGAAACTCCTGGAAAGGGGGTTGGATGGGGAAGTGAAAAAATAGGAATAAACAGAAGGAAGGAAGTAAAAAGTAAAAGGCAAAAGAAAGCGGGTGGGTGGAAAGCAAGAGTAAGAAGTGGAGGTGTGAGCAGGGAGCTGCCAGCAGAAAATAAAGGAGATGAAGAGGCGGCAAAAAGGAAAAATCATTGGAGGTGGAAGCGGTGGGAGGGAAACCCAAAGAAACAGCAGATGGCAACAGCAGGCTGGAAGAAAAATAGAAGGGTTTAAAGAAGCACAGGGCAGGAAGCAATAAAAGAGGCAGGTGGAAGGGGCAAGCTGGAATCTAAAAACCAGCGGATTAAGAAAAAACAGCTGAAAACTGGAAAAACGAAACCTGAGGAGACAGCAGAAGGCATCGATGACATGCGGGGGGCGTGTACCACTGGGCCCAAATATGTGTTGCTGTCTAATTGCCTGATACTTCATAGTTTTATATATATATTTATATTATTATTTAAATGCATATATAGACATCTTTTTATATTTATGTTATTGTCAGGTAGGCACGGTATAGGCAGCAGGGCCTGTATTGCCCTGGACAGTGTGCACTGTCCTGTCTGCACTGTGCTGTGTCACACGGTGTTCATTTCTCCATCCTATTGCTCAGTGTATTTTGTGTTGCTCCCCAGGGGACTTTCTGTTGTAGTTTCCATCATTCTGTTGCCTGTATTTTTTAGTGCTCTGTACAGTCTCTTGTGGGCACTGTCTGGTGTGATGTGTCTGACACGTGTGGTCCCGCAGTGGGGGTGTTTTGTTGTTTCCTTTCACAGTCAGGGAGAAAAAGTTCCCAAACCAAAACAGTCCTAAAAGCCCAAGGAAAGACAAGGAGAAAGGAGTGGGTAGGGAGGGAAAAAGAAATAACCCAAGAAAAAGAGAAGAAGGAAGAGCCAGAGGAAGGGGCTGGAAGGGGGGTGGCGGAAGGAAGAAAAAATCAGAAATAAGAGAAACAGAAAGAGCAAGAGGAAGAGGTGGGTGGGTGGAGGGTGTGGAGAGAAAAAGACAAAAGGAACGATCAGGAGAGAAGGTGGATGTGGGGAGTCGATTGCTTATGGGTGTGTCAAAGGGCTTTGTGGGGGCCACTCGAGCAGCTCTGGGTGGCCAGGCCTCTTTGGTTGCACAGCGAGGAGAAGCTCTGTGTCGGGGAGCTTTGGGAGCCCCTCAAGCAGTCTGCCTGAGACTCCTGGAGAGACCCCAGAGTTCCCCAACAGCTCCGGTGATCTGCTCCAGGGGGTCCCAAAAAGCCACAGGGATGGGATTTTTGGGATCCTGGTGAGGGACAGTAATGTGTCCAGACATTTCTCGGCCATCTGAGCAGCCCCTGCACTTTTTAAAGGCTGGAGCGACAAGGGCTTTGGTCTGATCTTCAGGCACCTCGCCTGTTTGCCAGGACATTTCTTTCCCCTCACAGCCCCCAAGAGCTGCTGGGGGGGGCTGAGGGCACCCCCAAGCCCCTGCCCTGCTCGGGAGGGGCTGGGAGGCATATGGGGCGGGGCAGAGCACAGACAGCCCCTACGTCACTTCCTGGAGACTCCAGAGAGTCCTTAGCAACCAACCATCACCAGGGACCATGGTGCTGCCACAGCCCGGCCCAGGGGCCCCCCGGCCCCTGCAGACTTCTGTCCTTCCCCACAGCGTCTACCCCAGGGAAGGACCCAGCCCGAGCCTTCAGCCCAGGGACACTGCGCTCCTGGGGCTGAAGCAGAGCTGCCCACCGCCCAGCGCTCCTGTCTCTCTCTCAGGCTCAGCCAACCTGTGCCCACCGCCTGCCCAGCAGCAGCAGCCCTTCCCTGCAGCCCAGGCACCCTTAGTGGGGGGCACCCCAGGGCCTCCAGGCACCACCGGCAGCTACGGCAGGCGCCGCTTGTGCCATAGGGACCCATAAGGACCCATAGAAACAGACAGAGAACCACAGAGACACGTAGGGACCCATAGGGACCCACAGGGACTAATAGCGACCCATAGAGACTCATAGAGACCCATAGAGAGCCAGAGCGACCCTTAGGGACGCAGAGAGACCCTTAGAGACATAGAAGGACACACAGAGACACATAAAGACCCACAGAGACCCATAGGGAGCCATAGAGACCTACAGAGACTCTTAGGGACCCACAGAGATACATAGAGGCTCATAGAAACCCAAAGAAACCCAAAGAGACCCACAGAGACCCACAGAGACCCATAGAGACACACAGAGACCCATAGGGACCCATAGAGACGCTCAGAGACCCACAGGGACCCATAGAGACCCACAGACAGCCATAGGAACACATATTGACACATGGGGACCCATAGAGACCCACAGGGATCCATAGGGACCCATAGAGACCCATATGGACCTATAGAGGCCCATAGACACTCATTGAGAACCACAGAGACCAATGGAGAACAATACGGACACACAGGGACCCACAGGGACCATCAGAGACCTACAGGGACCCACAGAGACCTATAGGGACCCATAGAGACCCGTAGGGACACATAGAGACCAACAGATACTTAGAGCAACTCATAGGAGCCCACAGAGACCTACAGAGACCCATAGAGATCCAGATGGACCCACTGAGATCCACAGGAACCCACAGAGAAGCATAAAGCCTCATAAAGACCCATAGAGACCTATAGAGAACCACAGGGACACATAGAGACCGATAGGGACCCACAGAGATGCACAGAGACACATAGGGACCCATAGAGACCCATACAGAGACATAGCAACCCAGAGAGACACACAGGGACACACAGAGACCCATAGGAATGCACAGGGACACCTTAAAGACCCACAGAGAACCACATGGACCCACAGAAACCCATAGGGACCTTTATGGACCTATAGAGACTCATAGAGACACATAGAGACTCATAGAGACACATAGGGATCCACAGGGATCCATAGAGATCCATAGAGATCTACAGAGTCAGAGGGGGACCCATAGAGACCCACAGGGACTCATAGAGACCCATAGAGACCTAAAGGAACCCGTAGAGATTGAAAGAGACCCACATCGACCCAGAAAGACCCATAGAGATTCATAGGGGCCCACAGAGACCCATAGAGTCCTATAGGGAACCATATAGAAATATAAGGAACCACAGAAACCCATACAGAACAAAAGAGATCCACAGAGACCCATAGGGACCCATAGACAACCACAGAGACCCATGGACACTCATAAAGACCCATAGCGACCCATAGAGACACACAGGGATTCATAGAGACCCATACGGACAAATAGGGACACAGAGACACACAGAGAACCATGGTGACCCACAGGGGACCACAGAGACCCGTAGAGCCCCACAGAGACCTACAGAGACCCATAAAGACCCACAGAGACCTACAGGGGCCCATAGCAACCCATAGAGACCCACAGAGACACATGAAGACCCATAGAGACCCATAGAAAACCACAGGGTCACATAGGGACAAATTCGGGGGAAAGGGCTGGGCGAGGGGTCGGGAAGCACAAACAAAGGGAAGGGCAAAAGGCACGGGG
This sequence comes from Gallinula chloropus, assembly GCF_964237585.1. Classification (NCBI taxonomy): domain Eukaryota; kingdom Metazoa; phylum Chordata; class Aves; order Gruiformes; family Rallidae; genus Gallinula; species Gallinula chloropus. Next base: position 4,534,266 of record NC_140114.1, on the reverse strand, counting down.
GGAATCGAATAAAAAGCAAAACAAGAGAAAGGAAACAGCAAGTGGAAGGGGCAGGAAAGGGGGAAGTAAAAACCCAAAACCAAGAAAAAGGGAAAAGGAGAGAACAGGAGGTGGGGACAGGGACTGGAAAAGTCCCAACTACAACAGAAGAAAAAGCAGGAAGCAGCGGGGGGGGGGGGGACGACATGGAAACACCCACCAAAACCCACCACCACCAAAGAAGGAAAGAGCGTGAAGAAGGGTGTGGAGGAGGGGGTGAAGAAAGGAAAATAAAAGAGGAGAAAGGGGGAAGGAAGCAAAGGAACCCCCTGCCAAAAGAGCAGATGAAGAGCATGATCAAGTTTCGTGCAAGGGGAAGGGGGGTTATGGGGGGGAGAAGTAGGGAAAAAACCACCAAAGAGAAATGAAAAGGAGTGAGTGGAAGGGAAGGATTCTGGGGTGGGGGGGAGAATCTGGAAGCACTTGGAACACCTCAGTGCTGGGGGTATTTGGTTGCCCCTCCAGCAGTCTGCGCGAGGACACTGAGAGACCCCAGAGATAACCAACAGCTCCAATAATCTGCTCAAGGGGCTCCCAAAAAGCCACAGGGATGGGATTTTTGGGATCCTGGTGAGGGACACTGGTACATCATGACATTATTGACCATCTGAGCAGTCCCTGCACTTTTTAAAGGCTGGAGTGACAAGGGCTTTGGTCTGATCTTCAGGCCCCTCGCCTGTTTGCCAGGACCTTTCTTTCCCCTCACAGCCCCCAAGAGCTGCTGGGGGGGGGCTGAGGGCACCCCCAAGCCCCTGCCCTGCTCGGGAGGGGTTGGGAGGCGGTTGGGGTGGGGCAGAGCACAGGCAGCCCCTACGTCACTTCCTGGAGACTCCAGAGAGTCCTTAGCAACCAACGGATGCCAGGGACCATGGCACTGCCACAAGGGCAGCCCAAGTGCCCGGCCCACGGGCCCCCAGACCCCTGCAGACTTCTGTCCTTCCCCACAGCGTCTACCCCCAGGGAAGGACCCAGCCCGAGCCTTCAGCCCAGGGACACTGCGCTCCTGGGGGCTGAAGCAGAGCTGCCCACCGCCCAGCTGTCTCTCTCTCAGGCTCAGCCAACCTGTGCCCACCGCCTGCCCAGCAGCAGCAGCCCTTCCCTGCAGCCCAGGCACCCTTAGTGGGGGGCACCCCAGGGCCCCCAGCCACCACCAGCAGCTATGGCACCCCGCTCTGCTCTGGCCCCCAGGCACCTTCCGCATCGCCCACCCCGGGCGCTACCAGAATCCCCCTCACCCCTGTCCCCAGGGCGCTTTTGGCACAGGGCTTCAGCAAGCCCGGGCAGCGTGCCGGCTCTCGCCTGGCTGACGCCTGACCAGGGAATCCACAGCATTTCCCAGCTCCTTGTGCCCAGCTCTCCCGGGTCACCTCACACAAACAAGGCTCCTCCCTGCTTTTCAAGCCCGTCCTGCTGTGGCAGCAGCTCAGTGGGTACCCAGAGCCAAGACACAAATTCCCAGTGTGCTCAGGAAAGAGCTGGGGGCCTTTGGCCATCGGGACCCGCTTGCTGGTGGCCTTGCGAGTCTCCCCAGCCAGTCACCGCTCCCTCTCCCTCACACAGGTCTGGAGAAGGCTCCAGGCAGCTGCTTCTTCCATCCCACGGGGGAGTGGACAAGCAAAAACCTGCCTCCATAGGCAGCTCCACCTTTGGCCACGGCACCACCCAAGTTCTGTCATCACCGGAAAGGTACCAGGGGAAAACCAAAGAGAGAACAGAAACAGCAGGAAACAGGGGGGGTTTGGCAGGGGAAAAAATGAACATGAAACAGCAATTCCAAAGAAAAAGAAAAGAGCAGGAAGAATCAGGCAAAGAAATATGAAAACAAATCCAAAACCAAACAAGACAAGAAAAGTAGGAGGGGGCGGGCAGGGGAGGAAGTGAAAAATGAACCACACAAAACCAGAAATGAGAAGGAAACTCCTGGAAAGGGGGTTGGATGGGGAAGTGAAAAAATAGGAATAAACAGAAGGAAGGAAGTAAAAAGTAAAAGGCAAAAGAAAGTGGGTGGGTGGAAAGCAAGAGTAAGAAGTGGAGGTGTGAGCAGGGAGCTGCCAGCAGAAAATAAAGGAGATGGAAAGGCAGGAAAAAACATTGGAGCTGGAAGCGGTGGGAGGGAAACCCAAAGAAACAGCTGATGGCAACAGCAGGCTGGAAGACAAATAGAAGGGTTTAAAGAAGCACAGGGCAGGAAGCAATAAAAGAGGCAGGTGGAAGGGGCAAGCTGGAATCTAAAAACCAGCGGATTAAGAAAAAACAGCTGAAAACTGGAAAAACAAAACCTGAGGAGACAGCAGAAGGCATCGATGACATGCGGGTGGCGTGTACCACTGGGCCCAAATATGTGGTGCTGTCTAATTGCCTGATGCTTCATAGTTTTATAAATATATTTATATCACTCTTTAAATGCATATATAGACATCTTTTTATATTTATGTTATTGTCAGGTAGGCACGGTATAGGCAGCAGGGCCTGTATTGCCCTGGACAGTGTGCACTGTCCTGTCTGAACTGTGCTGTGTCACACGCTGTTCATTTCTCCATCCTATTGCTCAGTGTATTTTGTGTTGCTCCCCAGGGGACTTTCTGTTGTAGTTTCCATCATTCTGTTGCCTGTATTTTTTAGTGCTCTGTACAGTCTCTTGTGGGCACTGTCTGGTGTGATGTGTCTGACACGTGTGGTCCCGCAGTGGGGGTGTTTTGTTGTTTCCTTTCACAGTCAGGGAGAAAAAGTTCCCAAACCAAAACAGTCCTAAAAGCCCAAGGAAAGACAAGGAGAAAGGAGTGGGTAGGGAGGGAAAAAGAAATAACCCTAGAAAAAGAGAAGAAGGAAGAGCCAGAGGAAAGGGGCTGGAAGGGGGGTGGGAGAAGGAAGAAAAAATCAGAAGTAAGAGAAACAGAAAGAGCAAGAGGAAGAGGTGGGTGGGTGGAGGGTGTAAAGAGAAAAAGACAAAAGGAACAATCAGGAGAGAAGGCGGATGTGGGGGGTTGGTTGATTTTGGTTGGTCAAATGGCTTTATGGGGGCACCTCGAGCAGCTCTTGGTGGCCAGGCCTCTTTGATTGGACAGTGAGGAGAAGCTCTGTGTCGGGGAGCCTTGGGAGCCCCTCAAGCAGTCTTCCCAAGGCTCCTGGAGAGACCCCAGAGCTCCCAGAAATCGCCAGCAGGCTGCTTGAGTGGCTCCAGAAAAACTGCATGGCTGCTGGGAGGCTCACAGGGCTTTTTGGAGCCCCCCGAGAAGCTCCTCACTGCTGGGGATATTCTGATGCCCCTCGAGCAGTCTGCCCCAGGACCTGGAGAGACCCCAGAGTTCCCCAACATCTCCGGTGATCTCCTCAAGGGGCTCCCAAAAAGCCACAGGGATGGGATTCTTGGGATCCTGGTGAGGGACACCGGTACGTCATGGAATTTCTGGGCCATCTGAGCAGTCCCTGCACTTTTTAAAGGCTGGAGCGACAAGGGCTTTGGTCTGATCTTCAGGCACCTCGCCTGTTTGCCAGGACCCTTCTTTCCCCTCACAGCCCCCAAGAGCTGCTGGGGGGGGCTGAGGGCACCCCTAAGCCCCTGCCCTGCTCGGGAGGGGCTGGGAGGCAGATGGGGCGGGGCAGAGCACAGGCAGCCCCTACGTCACTTCCTGGAGACTCCAGAGAGTCCTTAGCAACCAACCATCACCAGGGACCATGGTGCTGCCACAGCCCGGCCCAGGGCCCCCCCGGCCCCTGCAGACTTCTGTCCTTCCCCACAGCGTCTACCCCCAGGGAAGGACCCAGCCCGAGCCTTCAGCCCAGGGACACTGCGCTCCTGGGGGCTGAAGCAGAGCTGCCCACCGCCCAGCGCTCCTGTCTCTCTCTCAGGCTCAGCCAACCTGTGCCCACCGCCTGCCCAGCAGCAGCAGCCCTTCCCTGCAGCCCAGGCACCCTTAGTGGGGGGCACCCCAGGGCCCCCAGCCACCACCAGCAGCTATGGCACCCCGCTCTGCTCTGGCCCCCAGGCACCTTCCACATCGCCCAACCCAGGCGCTGCCAGAATCCCCCTCACCCCTGTCCCCAGGGCGCTTTTGGCACAGGGCTTCAGCAAGCCCGGGCAGCGTGCCGGCTCTCGCCTGGCTGACGCCTGACCAGGGAATCCACAGCATTTCCCAGCTCCTTGTGCCCAGCTCTCCCGGGTCACCTCACACAAACAAGGCTCCTCCCTGCTTTTCAAGCCCGTCCTCCTGTGGCAGCAGCTCAGCGGGTACCCAGAGCCCAGACACAAATTCCCAGCGTGCTCAGGAAAGAGCTGGGGCCCTTTGGCCATCGGGACCCACTTGCTGGTGGGGGCCTTGCGAGTCTCCCCAGCCAGTCACCGCTCCCTCTCCCTCACACAGGTCTGGAGAAGGCTCCAGGCAGCTGCTTCTTCCATCCCACGGGGGAGTGGACAACCACAAACCTTCCTCCATAGGCAGCTCCACCTTTGGCCACGGCACCACCCAAGTTCTGTCATCACCGCAAAGGTACCAGGGGAAAACAAAGAGAGAACAGAAACAGCAGGAAACAGGGGGTTTGGCAGGGGAAAAAATGAACATGAAACAACAATTCCAAAGAAAAAGAAAAGAGCAGGAAGCATCAGGCAAAGAAATATGAAAACAAATCCAAAACCAAACAAGACAAGAAAAGTAGGAGGGGGCGGGCAGTGCAGGAAGTGAAAAATGAACCACACAAAACCAGAAATGAGAAGGAAACTCCTGGAAAGGGGGTTGGATGGGGAAGTAAAACAATAGGAATAAACAGAAGGAAGGAACTAAAAAGTAAAAGGCAAAAGAAAGCGGGTGGGTGGAAAGCAAAAGTAAGAAGTGGAGGTGTGAGCAGGGAGCTGCCAGCAGAAAATAAAGGAGATGAAGAGGCGGCAAAAAGGAAAAATCATTGGAGGTGGAAGCGGTGGGAGGGAAACCCAAAGAAACAGCTGATGGCAACAGCAGGCTGGAAGACAAATAGAAGGGTTTAAAGAAGCACAGGGCAGGAAGCAATAAAAGAAGCAGGTGGAAGGGGCAAGCTGGAATCTAAAAACCAGCAGATTAAAAAAAACAACTGAAAACTGGAAAAACAAAACCTGAGGAGACAGCAGAAGGCATTGATGACATGCGGGTGGCGTGTACCACTGAGCCCAAATATGTGTTGCTGTCTAATTGCCTGATGCTTCATGGTTTTATATATATATTTATATCACTCTTTAAATGTAGCAGCCCTTCCCTGCAGCCCAGGCACCCTTAGTGGGGGGCACCCCAGGGCCCCCAGGCACCACTGGCAGCTACAGCATCCGCCGTTTGTGCCATAGGGACCCATAAGGACCCATAGAAACAGACAGAGAACCACAGAGACACATAGAGACCCATAGGGACCCACAGCAACTAATAGCGACCCATACAGAGCCAGAGGGACCCTTAGGGACCCATAGAGACCTGTAGAGACCCATAGAGACACAGAATGACACATAAAGATTCATAGGGATCTTTAGAGGCCCATAGACACCCGGAGGGACACATAAAAACCTTTAGAAACACATAAGGAAACGCAGAGACCCATAGAGACCCATAAGGACCCATAGGGACCCCTAAAACCACATATAGACACATATGGACCCATAGATACCCACAGGGACTGATAGATATCCACAGGGACTCATAGGGACCTATAGACACCCATACAGACCTATAGAGACCCACAGGGACCCATAGAGACACAGAGAGACACACAGAAACACATAAGGATGCAAAGGGACCCATAAAGACCCAGAGATCCATAGAGACCCATAAAGAACCACAGGGACCCAGAGAGACCCAGAGAGACCCACAGAGACACATAGAGACCAATAGAAACCCTTAGGGACACACAGGGACCCACAGGGACTCATAGATACTCGTAGAGACTCATAGAAACCCATAGGGAACCATAGAGACGAATAGGGATATATGAAGACCCATAGAAACCCCTAGATACCCATAGGGAGCCACAGAGAGCCATAGAGACACATAGAAACCCACAGAGACCCATATGGACACATATATGAGATAAATGGGAAACCACAGACACACATAGGGACACGTAGAGACCCATAGAGACCCACAGAGACCCACAGGGACTCTTAGGGACGCATAGAGACCCACGGAGATTCCCTGAAACCCATGAAGATTCATAGAGACCCATAACAACCCACACAGCCCCATAGAGACCTACAGAGAACCACAGAGACCCAGACAGACTCACAAACACCCATAGGGAGCCACAGAGACACATAGAGGCTCATAGAGACCCACAGGGACCCACAAAGAACCACAGAAAACTACAGGGAACCATAGAGACCCATAGAGACACATAGGGACACAGAGAGACCCATAGGGACCCACAGAGATGCATAGAGACCCATAAAGAGCCATAGAGATCCATAGAGTCCCATAGACAGCCACAGGAACACACACAGACATATAAGAACCTATAGAAACCTATAGAGACTCACAGGGACCCCTCAGAGACCCATAGAGACCCACAAGGACCCACAGAAACCCATAGAGACCCATAGGGACCTATAGAGAAACATAGTAACCCATAGAGTCCCAGAGGGACCCACAGAGAGCCACAGGGACTCACAGAGAGCCACAGAGACCTATAGGCACCATAGAGACCAAAAGAGACCCATATGGACCCGTAGAGACCAATAGAGACTCATAGAGCACCATAGAGCCCCATAGGGACCCACAGAGACGCACAGAAAACAATGGGGACACACAGGGACCCACAGAGACCAATAGAGACCCACAGGGAATCATAAAGACCCTTAAAGACCCATAGAGACCCAGGGGGACTCATAGAGACCCATAGCGACTCAGAGGGACCCACAGGGACCCATAGAGACCCATAGGGACACAAAGAGACCAATAGAGACTTAAAGAGACACACAGAGAGACACAGGGAAACTTAGGGAACCATAGAGACCCACAGGGAGACACAGGGATCGATAGAGACCCATAGAGACCAACAGGGACATACAGACACCCATAGAGACTCATAGAGACCTACAGCAGCCCATAGCGACACCTGGGGAACCACAGGGACACATAGGGACAAATTCGGGAAAAAGGGCTGGGCGAGGGGTCGGGAAGCACAAACAAAGGGAAGGGCAAAAGGCACGGGGGGAATCGAATAAAAAGCAAAACAAGAGAAAGGAAACAGCAAGTGGAAGGGGCAGGAAAGAGGGAAGGAAAAACCCAAAACCAAGAAAAAGGGAAAAGGAGAGGACAGGAGGTGGGGACAGGGACGGGAAGAGAAAAAGTCCCAACAACAACAGAAGAAAAAGCAGGAAGCGGGGGGGGGACACGACATGGAAACACCCCCAACAACCACCACCACCAAAGAAGGAAAGAGCGTGAAGAAGGGTGTGGAGGAGGGGGTGAAGAAAGGAAAATAAAAGAGGAGAAAGGGGGGAGGAAGCAAAGGAACCCCCTGCCAAAAGAGCAAATAAAGAGCACAATCAAGTTTCGTGCGGGGGGGGGGGGTTGGGGGGAGAAGTAGGGAAAAAACACCAAAGAGAAATGAAAAGGAGTGGAAGGGAGGGATTCTGGGGTGGGGGGGAGAATCTGGAAGCAGTTGGAAACTTCAGTGCTGGGTGTATTTGTTGCCCCTCCAGCAGTCTGCACAAGGATGCTGAGAGACCCCAGAGTTCCCCAACAGCTCCAGTGACCTGCTCAAGGGGCTCCCAAAAAGCCACAGGGATGGGATTTTTAGGATCCTGGTGAGGGACACCGGTACATCGTGACATTTCTGAGCCATCTGAGCAGTCCCTGCACTTTTTAAAGGCTGGAGCAACAAGGGCTTTGGTCTGATCTTCAGGCACTTCGCCTGTCTGCCAGGACCCTTCTTTCCCCTCACAGCCCCCAAGAGCTGCTGGGGGGGGCTGAGGGCACCCCCAAGCCCCTTCCATGCCCGGGAGGGGCTGGGAGGCAGATGGGATGGGGCAGAACACAGGCAGTCCCTACGTCACTTCCTGGAGACTCCAGAGAGTCCTTAGCAACCAACCATCACCAGGGACCATGGTGCTGCCACAGCTCGACCCAGGGGCCCCCCGGCCCCTGCAGACTTCTGTCCTTCCCCACAGCGTCTACCCCCAGGGAAGGACCCAGCCCGAGCCTTCAGCCCAGGGACACTGCGCTCCTGGGGGCTGAAGCAGAGCTGCCCACCGCCCAGCGCTCCTGTCTCTCTCTCAGGCTCAGCCAACCTGTGCCCACCGCCTGCCCAGCAGCAGCAGCCCTTCAATGCAGCCCAGGCACCCTTAGTGGGGGGCACCCCAGGGCCCCCAGGCACCACTGGCAGCTACGGCACCAATCTCTGCTCTGGCATATATACACATATACACACACAGTGTGAGAGTATTGGAAGGTTGATGCCCGGCACTGTGTGCACTGCACACATCACCTTGTCTGTGTTGTGGGGCTTTAGTGTATTTCCCATTGGGTGTAGCCTTGCCCTGTCTGTATGTTACGGGCTGGGACTGCACTGTAAGTCCCGTGCTGTCCTCTTGCTCTCTGCAGTGCACTTTGTGTTGTATTCCAGGCGCTGCACTGCACTGGATGAGTTGCACTGTACAATGTACAGCGCGGGTACGTCCGGAAGCGCACTGTGCACTGCACGCTGGGTGCTCTCCTGCACGCTGCAGGGCTGCCTGTCACACAGCTTGTGCCTATTTGATCCAAAAGTTGGAAAGAGCAGTTGGAATCCAAATAGAAAGACTGAAAAAAGCACAGGGCTGGAAGAAATAAGAGAGGCAGGTGGAAGGGACCGACAAAGAAGAGAATGAGAAAGAGGAAGAAGAGGACGAAAAGAAAGAAGATTCCAGAAAGCAATACAGAGAAGAGTAAGAGGAGGAGGAGGAGGGGGAGTAGGAGGAGGACGATGAGACAAAGAAGAGGACGAGGAGAAAGAAGAATCCAAGAATGAACACAGGGAGGAATATGAGGAAGAGCAGGAATAGGAGGTGGATTTGGAGGAGGACTGACAATGAACAGTATGAGGAGGAGGAAGACAGACAGTGAACAGTGTGAGGAGGAATACTAAGGAAGAATACAGGTAAGTGGAGTAAAATCCAAAGAGCAGAATGAGACAGAGGAAGAAGAGGTTGAGAAAGAGAAAGAAGACGATGAGGAGAAAGAAGAATCCAAGAATGAACACAGGGAGGAACATGAAGAAGAGGAGGAGGATGAGGAGAAGTTGTGGACGACGGAGAATGAAGAGTATGAGGAAGAATACTAAGGAAGAAAACAGGTAAGTAGAGGACGACGAGGAAGAGGATGAGATGGAGGAAGATGAGATCAAGGTGGAAGAAGAATCCAAGAAGGAATACGAAAAGGAGGAGGAGGTGCAACTGGAGGTGAAGGAGAAGGTGGAGAAGGAGAAAGACGGACAATGAACAGTAGGAGGTGGAATATTAAGGAAGAAAACAGGTAAGTGGAGGAAGAATTCGAGAATGAGACAGACGAAGAAGAGGTTGAGAAAGAGGAAGAAGAGGACGAGGGGAAAGAAGATTCCAGAAAGGAATACAAAAAATATTATGAGGAGGAAGAGGAGGTGGAGGTGCACAGACAATGAACAGTATTAGGAAGAATACTAAGGACGAATAGAGGTAAGTGGAGGAGGATGAAGTGGAGGATGAGGAGGAGGATGAGATGCAGGAAGAAGAGAAAGAAGAGGAAGAAGAATCTAAGAAGGAATATGAGGAGGAGAAGCAGGTAGAGGTGGTGGAGGATGAAGACAGAAAATGAACACTGTGAGGAGGAATACTAAGGAAGAATACACCTAAGTGGAGGAGGAGAATGAGGAGGAGATAAAGGAAGAAGAGGAAGAGGAGGAAGAAGAATCCAAGAAGGAATACAGGGAGGAACATGAAGAAGAGGAGGAGGAAGTTGTGGACGACGGAGAATGAAGAGTATGAGGAAGAATACTAAGGAAGAAAGCAGGTAAGTAGAGGACGACGAGGAAGAGGATGAGATGGAGGAAGATGAGATCAAGAAGGAAGAAAAATCCAAGAAGGAATACGAAAAGGAGGAGGAGGTGCAACTGGAGGTGAAGGAGAAGGTGGAGAAGGAGAAAGACGGACAATGAACAGTAGGAGGCGGAATATTAAGGAAGAAAAGAGGTAAGTAGAGGACGACGAGGAAGAGGATGAGATGGAGGAAGATGAGATCAAGGAGGAAGAAGAATCCAAGAAGGAATACGAAAAGGAGGAGGAGGTGCAACTGGAGGTGAAGGAGAAGGTGGAGAAGGAGAAAGACGGATAATGAACAGTAGGAGGTGGAATATTAAGGAATACAGGTAAGTGGAGGAAGAATTCGAGAATGAGACAGACGAAGAAGAGGTTGAGAAAGAGGAAGAAGAGGACGAGGAGAAAGAAGATTCCAGAAAGGAATAGAAAAAATATTATGAGGAGGAAGAGGAGGTGGAGGAGCACAGACAATGAACAGTATTAGGAGGAATACTAAGGACGAATAGAGGTAAGTGGAGGAGGATGGAGGATGAGGAGGAGGATGAGATGCAGGAAGAAGAGAAAGAAGAGGAAGAAGAATCTAAGAAGGAATATGAGGAGGAGAAGCAGGTGGAGGTGGTGGAGGATGAAGACAGAAAATGAACACTGTGAGGAGGAATACTAAGGAAGAATACACCTAAGTGGAGGTGGAGAATGAGGAGGAGATAAAGGAAGAAGAGGAAGAGGAGGAAGAAGAATCCAAGAAGGAATACAACGAGGAGGAGGAGGTGGAGGTGGAGGTGGAGGAGGAGGTGGAGGACAAGGAAGACAGACTATGAAGAATAAGAGGTGAAATACTAAGGAGGAAGCCAGGTAAGAGAAAGAAGAAATATGAGGAGGAGGAGGAGTATGAAGCAGAGGAAGAAGAAGTGGAGCAGCAGGAAGAAAAGGACGAGGAGGAAGAAGATTCCAAAAAGGAATACAGTGAAGAATATGAGGATGAGGAGGAAGAGGAGGTGGAGGAGCACAGACAATGAACAGTATGAGGAGCAATACTAAGGAAGAACACAGGTAAGTGGAGGAGAATGAAGAGGAGGATGAGACAGAGGAAGAAGAGGACGAGGAGAAAGAAGAATCCAAGAATGATCACAGGGAGGAATATGAGGAAGAGCAGCATCAGGAAGCAGATTTGGAGGAGAACTGACAAAGAACAGTATGAAAAGGAGGAGGTGGATGGACAATGAACACTATGAGGAGGAATACGAAGGAAGAATATAGGTAAGTGGAGGAGGAGGAAGAGGAGGAGGATGAGATGGAGGAAAATGAGGAAAAGGAGGAAGAAGAATCCAAGAAGGAATATGAAAAGGAGGAGGTGGAGCTGGAGGAGAAGGAGGAGGCGAGGAGGATGGAAGCAAACCATGAACAGTATGAGGAGGAATTTTAAGGACGAAAACAGGTAAAGTGGAGGAAGAAAACGTGGATGAGGATGAGACAGACAAAGAAGAGGCTGAGAATGAGGAAGAAGAGGACGAAAAGAAAGAAGATTCCAGAAAGGAATACAGAGAAGAGTAAGAGGCGGAGGAGGGGGAGTAGGAGGAGGACGATGAGAGAAAGAAGAGAACGAGGAGAAAGAAGAATCCAAAAATGAACACAGGGAGGAATATGAGGAAGAGCAGGATTAGGAGGTGGATTTGGAGGAGGACCGACAATGAACAGTATGAGGAGGAGGAGGAAGACAGACAGTGAACAGTGTGAGGAGGAATACTAAGGAAGAATACAGGTAAGTGGAGGAAAAATCCAAAGAGCAGAATGAGACAGAGGAAGAAGAGGTTGAGAAAGACAAAGAAGACGACGAGGAGAAAGAAGAATCCAAGAATGAACACAGGGAGGAACATGAAGAAGAGGAGGAGGATGAGGAGGAAGTTGTGGACGACGGAGAATGAAGAGTATGAGGAAGAATACTAAGGAAGAAAACAGGTAAGTAGAGGACGACGAGGAAGAGGATGAGATGGAGGAAGATGAGATCAAGGAGGAAGAAGAATCCAAGAAGGAATACGAAAAGGAGGAGGAGGTGCAACTGGAGGTGAAGGAGAAGGTGGAGAAGGAGAAAGACGGACAATGAACAGTAGGAGGTGGAATATTAAGGAAGAATCCAGGTAAGTGGAGGAAGAATTCGAGAATGAGACAGACGAAGAAGAGGTTGAGAAAGAGGAAGAAGAGGACGAGGAGAAAGAAGATTCCAGAAAGGAATACAAAAAATATTATGAGGAGGAAGAGGAGGTGGAGGTGCACAGACAATGAACAGTATTAGGAGGAATACTAAGGACGAATAGAGGTAAGTGGAGGAGGATGAAGTGGAGGATGAGGAGGAGGATGAGATGGAGGAAGAAGAGAAAGAAGAGGAAGAAGAATCTAAGAAGGAATATGAGGAGGAGAAGCAGGTGGAGGTGGTGGAGGATGAAGACAGAAAATGAACACTGTGAGGAGGAATACTAAGGAAGAATACACCTAAGTGGAGGAGGAGAATGAGGAGGAGATGGAGGAAGAAGAGGAAGAGGAGGAAGAAGAATCCAAGAAGGAATACAGGGAGGAACATGAAGAAGAGGAGGAGGAAGTTGTGGACGACGGAGAATGAAGAGTATGAGGAAGAATACTAAGGAAGAAAGCAGGTAAGAAGAGGACGACGAGGAAGAGGATGAGATGGAGGAAGATGAGATCAAGGAGGAAGAAGAATCCAAGAAGGAATACGAAAAGGAGGAGGAGGTGCAACTGGAGGTGAAGGAGAAGGTGGAGAAGGAGAAAGACGGACAATGAACAGTAGGAGGTGGAATATTAAGGAAGAAAACAGGTAAGTGAAGGAAGAATTCGAGGATGAGACTAACGAAGAAGAGGTTGAGAAAGAGGAAGAAGAGGAGAAAGAAGATTCCAGAAAGGAATACGAAAAAATATTATGAGGAGGAAGAGGAGGTGGAGGAGCAGAGACAATGAACAGTATTAGGAGGAATAATAAGGACAAATAGAGGTAAGTGGAGGAGGATGAAGAGCAGGAGGAAGATGAGATGGAGGAAGAAGAGGAAGAAAAATCCAAGACGGAATACAAGGAGGAGGAGGAGGACGTGTAGAAGGAAGACAGACTATGAAGAGTAAGAGGATGAATACGAATAAGGAACTAATTCCAAGAGGAGTAATGATATGATGATGAAAATAATACAGAGGAAGAAGAGTTTGGGAATGAGGAAGAAGAGGACGAGGAGCAGGAATTATCCAGTTATACAGGGAAGAATATGAGGAAGACTAGGAGGAGGAATACAAGGAGTTACATAGGAAGTAATACAGGAAGTAATACGAGGAGAAGGAGGAATGCAAGGAGGAACTGAGAAGGAATATGAGGAGGAATACTTGGAGGTGGAAGAGGAGGTGCAGGATGGAGAACGAACAGTATGAGGAGGTATAGGCTGAGGAAAAAGATGATGAGGAGAAATTAGAAGAATCCAAGAAGCAATACAGAGTAAGAGGAGTTGGAGGAATATGAGGAGGAACAGAAGCGGCAACAGAAGATGGAATAGGAGGAGGAACAGGAGGAGGAGTATGAGGAGGATGAGGCGCTGGAGGAGGAGGAGGAGAAATTCAAGGAGAAATAGTAGAAGAAATACAAAAAGGAAGATGAGGAAGAAGAGGAGAAGGAATACAAGATGGAATTAGAGAAGGAATACAGGAAGGAATACGAGGGGGAGCAATATCCGGTGGAGGAATATGAGGAATAGGAACAGGAGGAAGAAATGAGAACACTCAAGTAGCCACAGAAAATGTACTTGGAGAAAGAAATCTCCAAGCTGTACCTTGTCTTGGTTCCCAAAGTTGAGCTGGCTCTGGCAGGTGTCTGTAGGCATCAGCACATCCCTGGCCTCAGGCAGAACAGTCTGGGTCATGTTCAGCAGCTTTTAAGGCTCTGTCAGAGCTCAGCTCAGAGCTGCAGGGGAGGGAAACAAACTGCACATCGGGAGGGAGCAGGGAAATACTCTGCTCACACCCTCCAGACAGGTGGCACACTGCCAAATCTGCACAAGAATTTGCCAGCACAAAGAAAAGGGGGTGGAAAAGAGGGGTGAACTTACCGGGGACTGAGGGGCTGAAGCTCTGGGGCTGCCGACTCCACACGAGGCCCAGATGGCTCTGGCAGGGACTTGCTGCCCAGGCTGTGGCAGATACCAAAAGCCCCAGCTGGGCGGGGGAGCGGAGCTGCAGGGAGAGGGGCTGCCGGGGGTGGGGAGAGGCTGGAGGGGGAGAAACACTCCCCTGCTGTGGGGAATGGAACAGCCGCCCGGGAAAGGAGACACCTTGTGCTGGGGGGAGGGGAGCTGTGAGAGCCCGAGGAGCAGCAGCACAGCCCGAGACAGGGGGTGTGGCAGCCATGTTAGTAGGGGTGCTGCCTGGCAGCCGCGTCAGTGTGGGTGCTGTCTGGCAGCCCTGTCAGTGTGGGTGCTGCCTGGCAGCCATGTCAGTGTGGGTGCTGTCTGGCAGCCATGTCAGTGGGGGTGCTGTCTGGCAGCCCTGTCAGTGTGGGTGCTGCCTGGCAGCCATGTCAGTGGGGGTGCTGTCTGGCAGCAGGGTTTCAGCCACGCAGGCACTGTTACAAGCTCTGCATCTCTTCAAGGCTGCCAATTGCCAGTGATTACTATTTCCAGCCTTGAAGAGGTGCACAGCTCTCCCCATGTCCTGGTTTAGATCACACTGTACTTCAGGTCACTGGAAACACAGACTGTGGTGGCAAGGTTCAAGCATCACTTTTCTGACATGGAGAGAAGCAAGAAGCAGGATCACTGTGAACAGTCTGGGCTCATGTAAAGCCATCCAACACTTGGCTGCAATTTCTATCTTAATTCGGTGGATATGACAGAAAATACAGAAAGCCACAGAATGATCAAATTGCAGCAAATCTGTATTTACACCACCCACTGAATACATGCCATTCTTAGGAGTCCTGTTTTATAGCAGAATAAATGTGCACTGGATGTTCAAAGTTCCTGCTCCTTCACTTCTACAGAAAATCCCCCATGAAGATTTAAAATGTCTAGAGTCCCTTTTCCTGAGGGACATCGTAATTGCAGAAGCCCGGGCACTGTCCCTGCCAATACAGGCTCTGCTCCTGTCCTGCGCTGTGACACACACCTTCCCTCTTGGCTCCTCTGGCCAGAAAAGCCCAGCAGCTACCCACAGGAGCACACGCAGCGAGGGAGTTTTGATCCAAAAGCCCTGAGGAACTAAGAGGACAGGATTGCTCACCCCTACCCACATTAAAAACCATCTCAGCTGGGAGTTTTGCAGCTCAGGGGACCCGGCACAGCCCCAGCAAGGCAGCATCACCTCTGCCACACCTCAAAAGCCACTGAAGGGGAAACCACCACGGTGTCAGCACCCCAAATATAGAACCCCGCAGGGCTGTCTGACTGGGCAAAAGGGTTTTGGCCCACTGGTTTCTACCCAATACACACTGAACAAAGCATCACCCACAGATGCTGCTGGCTCCTATACCCCAGTACGCCCAGGCACAGACAGGGCCAGTTGTCCCCAGGTGCCACGCACAGCTGGTGGTGCTGGGGAAGCCCTGGTACCTTCTCCAGCACTGCTGAGAAACCCATTTTGTCATCAACTGAGTCAAACTTGCACATAGAGTCAAGGCTGGGTCACCCATCGCTGGGAGAAAGTAGGACATAAAAACCCACTTTTGACCAGAGGAGAGCATGTTGCAGAGCAGCCACAAATTCCCTCCCCGCAAGGACTCCCCTCATCCCTTTCAGGGGGGGCACAGATCCATGAGAGCAGCAGAACCACATACCTGGGTCTCACTCAGGCACGTCCAGGGCTCTCACCGTGCCCCTTGGGCTCTTTCCCTGCCTGTGGGCAGGAGCAGAAGAGTGCAGGGAGGGAATCTGCCCTGATGAGATGTCAGCGCTGCTGCTAAGCAAAGTTTGGTTTGTGGGACATGAAAATACTCCAAAGCAACCTACAGGAGATTCCCCAGCTGATCTTCTTGTTGGGAGACTTCTTGCACATCCCAAAATTTATGTTCCCTTGGCTGGAGATGATCAGGAAACCAAATACCTTTGATAGTTCCCAAATGCATTTATAAAGCATTTCTCTTGGCTATGAAAGCCCTGAGCCGCAGCGCCAGAGGGGCTGCTTGTGGGCACCCTGGGGAGGTTTCAGGCCAGGTATGTCTCTCTGTCCTCGCTCTTTTGTTTTGGGAGCTGCTGCTGGACGTTTGGCATGTTTGAATGTGAAGGAAGGTAGAGCTGGGAAATGACATAGGGCACTGTTAGGACTGTTCCCTGAGGTATTAAATCCTGGTAGGTGATATCCCCCTCAGGTTCTTACTGACAGGATGAGAAGAAGGGACTCGGGCAAAGCTCTGGCTGAGAGGGGGTGACAGGAAAGGAAGTGGTTGGTAAAAATGCCAGGGGTTTTTGGTGAACTCTCAGCCTCCCGTGTGATTGGAGAGGGATCCTCCAGCTGTTACGTGGTCATGGAACAAGAACTGGGGCTGGGGAGCGATTGGGGTAAAGCTGCCCCCGTCCCCTCTCTCTAGAAATGATAAACAGCAGCTGAAGGAGCAGCACCGTTGGGTCACGAACTGGCAGCGATGGGGATTTTGGCTTCCCAACGGAAACAGTGTCACAGCACAGACCTCGGCCCAGCCGGAGGGGCGTCCCTCAGCGCCCCAGCAGCCTCCTCGTATCCCCCCTCTTCCCTGGCACGGCACAGGCAGCTCCCAGGGGTGCCAGAGACACCAGCAGCAGCAGCAGCAGCAGCACCAGCACTAGCACCAGCAGCAGCAGCACAAGCAGTACCAGCAGCAGCACCAGCAGCACCAGCAACAGCACCAGAACCAGCAGCAGCACCAGAACCAGCGGCACCAGCAGCAGATGCAACAGCACCAGCAGCACCAGCACCAGCACCAGCAGCACCAGCAGAACCAGCTGCAGCACCAGCAGCAGCAGCACCAGCAGCACCAGCAGCAGCAGCACGAGCAGCACCAGCACGAGCAGCACCAGCACCAGCACCAGCAGCACCAACAGCAGCACCAAAATCCTGCTTGAGAGCGCGACTTGGGGATGAGGCTGCACTCAGAATCGAGTCCCGCTGTGCCTGAACTGGGGGGCAGGATATAAGACAACCCCGAAAGCTTCCCGCTCCCTGCCTCAGTTTCCCTTTGGTCAGCAGCTCTTACACCGGTTCAGCTGCTGCTCTTCAGAATCATGGAGAAAAGATGTTATGCGGAGGCGACGACACATCGAGGCATCCAGAGCTCCAGAAATGGGAGGGATATACGGAAGGGAAGGGAGGGAGGGAAGGAAAAAGCCCCTGAAAGGAATAACTGGCACGTTGTATTTAAATACCAAGGAGGGATTTGAGGTCTCATCCTCACCAATGCCAGACAGTTTCTGCTGCTCCAGTGCTGGTTCACCTGACTGTGTGCTTTTGGAGATGCGCATGTGCAGTTTTCCCTCCCCACCTCCCCACAGAAAGTACTAGAAAAGGAATCCAGTGACCCCAGTAGTTCTGCCATGATGATGGCGCATGACAAAAACGATGACTCCAGCCAGTTTTGACCAGGCCTGGGGACCCACCTAAAGCTTAATTTGCTGAGCAACGGGTGACGGGGTGGGAAAACTGTGCACTGCCTGCATTGCATATTCCAAAGCTGATCAGTTTTGCATTTCCAAAATCACAACAAACAAGGGAATGTATTAATTTGATGGTACCAATTTATGATGCATTTTTAATTTTGTTAACTTTTGCTTCATGTGTCCTTGTGATCCTCACACATATTCATCTTGTAAATGTTCATGTAAAGTATCATTGTTTTGTTTTGCTCCAGCCCCTGAACTACAAGGGACAGAATCATAGAATCATAGAATTGTAGGGGTTGGAAGGGACCTCGAGAGACCATCGGGTCCAACCCCCCTGCCAAATCAGCTCCCTAGGACATATCACTCAGATAGGCGTCCAGACGGGTCTTGAATATCTCCAGAGATGGAGACTCCACCACCTCCCTGGGCAGCCTGTCCCAGGGCTCCCTCACCCTCACTGGGAAAAAGTTCTTCCCCATGTTGGTGCTGAACTTCCTGTGCTCCAACTTGCAGCCATTGCCCTTTGTCCTATCCCCACAGAGCACTGAAAAGGGGCTGGCTGATTCCTCCTGCATCCCCTGCTTAAGATAATTATAAACTTTAATTAGATTCCCCCTTAGTATTCTCAAGGCTGAACAATCCCAACTTACTCAGCCTTTCCTCATAGCGGAGATGCTCCAGGCCCTTCATCATCTTCGTAGCCCTTCTCTGGACTCTCCCACGGGATAGCCCCTATTAAGTAGCGGAGGAGATCAAAGTTAGCTCTTCCAAAATTCAGGGTAGCTATCCTACATTCTGGCTTGCTTCTTCCATCCAGGATCTTGAACTCAAGCATTTCATGGTCGCTTTGTCCTAAGCTGCCCCCGACCTTCACTTCCCTAATGAGCCCGTCCTTGTTAGTGAAAACAAGGTCAAGCACCCACCCTCCCCTTGAAGGCACCTGCACCATCTGTAGCAGGAAATTGTCTTCAACATAGTGCAGAAATTGTTGATAGGATAGTTGATAGTTGGATTCCCCCATAAGGATCAGTGCCTGGGATCTTGAGGCTACTTCTAACTGCTTATAGAATGCGCTATCAACCTGCTCCTCTTGATCAGGTGGCCTGTAGACACTCTCACAACAATGTCACCCGTGCCAGTTTGCCCCTTGATTTTAACTCACAAGCACTCGATGGATGGTTCATCCTTCCCCAGGTGTTGGTAGTCAGGGCCTGGCGGTCGGGAGATGTCGGGCTGTACGGAAAGGAAGGACCCCCCCCCTCTCCTCAGGTAACCAGTAGTAGGCAGCCGGTGATGTAAGCGGGCGGAAATGACATCGTAAACCTCGGCTATATAACACTGTGCCACTCACTAATAAACACCATTTGCCGTCCCCCACGGTGGTGTCTGTGAGCTGATGGCCCGAGCGGCCAGAGTGTGGCCGCCGTGCCGTTCCTGAACCAGGTCGCCACGCCTAGAGAGGCAACAGCCAGGTGGAGCTCAATACATTCCAGCTGCTCTCTCACATAAAGAGCAACTCCTCCACCTCGCCTCCCTAGCCTGTCTTTCCTAAGAAGCACGTAGCCATCCATGACAGTGTGCCAGTCGTCCAGGTTGTCCTGGGGGATTCCATCCACTTTCTGTCCCCATCTTTTCACTCAGGGGTCTGGGTATCAGTAGACAAATGGTATTACTACTAAAGACTGAGGAAAAAAGGCCTCAGCCTTTTCTTCATCCTCTGTCACAATTAAGTAATTATAGATTTAATTAATTTGCTATGTGTTATTATAGAGTTAATAACATAAGTAGGGCCAGGGAGAATATCCCTCCTTTATTGTAGGTGGCAAACAAAAGGTTTGAAGGCTGAGCAAGTTTCCTGGTCAGAAACCTCCCCAGGTAGTCCACAAGCAACCCTGGTATCCTTGGGGCTAAGGTCATTCCTAGTCAAGGGAATGGTCCTAATAATGCTAGATGTCATTTTCAGGCTCTACAGGCATCCACATTCCAAAATGCAACACGTCCAGCAATAGCTCCCAAAGAAAAGGTGTGAGGGCTGAAAGATGTTTCTGGTCCGAAACCTCCCCAAGTAGTTGTCAGGATCCAAAACCAGACTAATTTGGCAGAGGTTACACACCATTGTGTTCCAAAAGACCTCAGGTTGCTCTGGGTGGCTGGGGGCACCTGGGCTTAACTCCTGAGTAATTCCCAACTAGGAGTTTTGTCATGACCAGGTCTTCACAATTTTCAGGAACAGAATTAAGACTCAAAACCGAGTCAAGGGTCAAGTCACTTTATTTGGCCAACAACAAGTGTGCAAGAGAAGGGGGGGGGAAGAAATGCGATATCTACCACCATGGAGCTGCAGTGTCCTGTCAGGCCAATGTCTTCAGGTCTGGTGGGGCAACGTTCCCTCCATGTCGGTCACCTCTGTTCTTTTATTGTGTTGTATTCACTCCTTCCAGGAATCAATTAGCATATTCCAAGAGCTACTTTATTTAGCTGCACCCTCCACTCAGTGGTGGTGTGTCTGCCCAATGCCATCACTGGGACGTTTTAGGTGGTCTTCAGGGGTCTCTGGCCCCTGTCTCTCCCAGACCCCGGGTCCGGGCACATGCACAGTGGTTGGGTTAAATTTAATCAGCTCTGCATTCAGGTCCACAGGAAGGCAGGATGCATCTGGTCTTGCAGTCTGACCGTTGCTCTACTGCTGACAGTGGTGAGAGCTGGTGGTGTAATGTTCCAGCAGTGTTGAGACAAACACCTGACACAGTCTCTTCATTGTTTGACACAGTCCCCTAGACCACCCTATGGCTCCACATGGCTGTTTCGTTCATGTTACGCCACGGTGGCATGAATGACAGGAGGTAAAGAGAGGAAGAAGGAAAAGAGACAGCATGGTCACAATAGCTAACAACATCCAATTAACTATTGCATTTTTACTTCTTAAAATGTAAATCTCTTCCTGCTGGAACAGGCTGCACAGAGAGGTGGTGGATGCCTGATCCCTGGAGGTGTTCAAGGCCAGGCTGGATGGGGCCCTGGGCAGCCTTGTGTAGCTCCAGGCCTGGAGGTTGGTGGCCCTGCCTGTGGCAGGGGGGTTTGAACTGTATGATCCTTGGGGTCCCTTCCAGCCCAGACCAGTCTGGGATTCTATTATTATCAATTCAGAACATCTATGCATTCTGGTACCTGTGTGGTTTTGGTGATACAAAGCAGAGTGATTGTGGCCTTTGTGGTTCATGTGGTCTGCTGCCCTGGTCTATTCTGGTTGGGGTCGGCATACACAGTAGGAAAATCGATTTCCACACCCCCTTAGTCTAAGGCACATGTTTTGTCGGGGTCTCAAAACTTCTGTTCTAGATTTAAGCAAAGGCAAGTAAAAACACCCTATTTAATATGATCCATACTGCTGACAGTGTTGTTGGGCATTTCTTTAACGCCCTCAGGTGAAGCAGGAGTTACAAATTGCCTATTGGCTACGACATGTTGAATCAATTGTATAAAACATGGAATAATACGTGGTAAAAACAACAATGTGGTGAATCCACATGTCAAATAAAATAGGATTCGCTTAACCCATGGCCCAACGGGGAGCCAGGACAACATATCAATGCCCCAGCCTTCCCATGTTTGAACGGGGACATGGGCTAACTTCTGTATTCTGGCTGTGGTTTGTTTAACAATCTTGCCATTGTCATCTATTTTCAAACCACAATTAGAATCATTTATTACCACCAATGCCTCCTCCTTTGGCTGGCAGGTAATTGAGAACCATGTGATGTGTTAATATTGCTCTTCACATTTGTGCCTCCTGATTGTCCAATAGAAGGAGGGCATGAGCTGTGTCATCAGTAATAATTCCTACGATGGCTTGTAGACGAATAATGCGATTTAGATTATAGACTGGGTCTCGAGCAGCCCTAATCCATTCGTTAGGATTCTAGGCTGCAGGTGCAAGATGTTGTACGACACATTGGAGGGTCCACCTGTCTTTTCCCCAGGACTGGCTACTCACACCTGCTATAGAAACATCAATGGACCCTCAATACTGACTGAGGTCGTAATAGACCTTAATTCCCAAACTGTTTCCACTCTGGTCTGGATGCAAAAAAACAACCCAAAACCAGAAAGGGTGTATATAACCCACGTAACATGTTCTGCTCCAATTGTTTGGTCATTTTCGATAAGCATGTTGGCCACCAATCCAGTAATGACATTTAAAGCCAAATGGGCCTTACACTTTGAGTCTTAAATTGGAACTACAGGGAGTTTCAAAATATATCATGATTTTTAAACCCAAAGGATGCTTAATTTCATTATTTGATATTAATTATTGTTCCAAAAATTGCATCTCCGTGCTCCTACCCGATTGCTGTAGTTACACTGAACGGTAACTTCCTGGTTGGTTATTGCAACCAGGGTCTGCCACAACACAAAGGGTTGGATTCCCTCAATATCTCAACTCCCATAGGATTTGTATTAGACCAACAGATATCAAATTGTTTTTGATGACCAGTTTCATTGCAAAGCAAGGATGAGGTGCCTCTAGTCACTTGTCATACTCCTTACTCTCCCCAAGGGGAAAGAGTCCCCTTCCTGTCCCTGTCTGGGGGTCCTGCCTCATGTGGAGACAAGAAAAAGTGATTCTTCTGACCAGCTCGTGTTTGATCAGGAGAAAGGACTCTGCTGGACAGGATTTCTCCCCAGCCTAGAGAGCAGATGGCAGGGAGGACTTCAGTGTCTTTCCAAGTTGGTTCCCTGGAGCTTCGGGAATACCTCAGAGGAGCCGAGGAGTACGTGACGCCTTCACCTGCTCCTCTGCTGTTGCTGGGCTGGACTCCTGGGACAGTGGGAGCTGATGAAACATTACAGCACTGATGAGGGACAGCTCTGCCACAGAGTAGCTCCTCTGCCAAGCACACAGGGCTGGGGACACTGCCTGTAGGCATCAAGGGGAGACCTGAGAGGTTGAGAGTACTGACAGATGCTGAGAGCTCACTGGAGGAGAAATATCCTCAGCACTCTACCTGTGAGTATGTCCGTGGTATGTCTGTGGGTGCAGAGCAATGCAGGTTCTGTTCCTGGAGGGATCTCCTAAAGCTGGGACATGGGACAGTGTGTGGGGTCTGTCAGGAAGATAGATTCTCTATACGACAAGAAAGTGCTGCATGGAAGGGATGCCCTTCTGCCCCATCAGAGGGACAGGGCAGGACAGCTGTCTTCTCCTGGGCATGGCTGAGGGGTGCCTAGGGCTGTCGTTGTGAGCAGGGTCCTTGTGACCCTGCGGTCTGTGTGCTGGGGCAGGGACTCTGCTGCTGCCAGGGTCAGCACTCAGCCTGCCTTCTGGGTTTTCCACAGGGATATAGACAGCACCTCTGGGTTGAAGCAGTGACCCAGGGAAGGGCAATGTAAGGTCCTTCTGCTGT
Source organism: Gallinula chloropus (assembly GCF_964237585.1). Lineage (NCBI taxonomy): Eukaryota > Metazoa > Chordata > Aves > Gruiformes > Rallidae > Gallinula > Gallinula chloropus. Next base: position 4,511,209 of record NC_140114.1, on the reverse strand, counting down.
AAGAAAGTACTGCATGGGTCAGCTTTGCTCCCAGACAGAGCTGATCCTTGAGAAATGCCAAAGAGAATATTTCTCCAAAGGCAGAGTCTTTGCTTTGACTTTTCCTCTCCTGTGGGCTGTGCTGAGTGTGGTAGATGAGAACTTATTTCTCCCCTTGAGAATATGCAGTGAAAACTTGATTCTCATGAAGATGTTGGAGCCTGGGCTGAGCCCTGCACACACAGAGGTTCCCTGGGGCAGTGCCCTGATGCCAGGAGGGGTCTGCAGAGCAGAGCTGAGCACAGGGCAGGTTGGATGAGGTCTGTGAGCACAGAGCAGGAGGTGAGATGGGCAAAAAGAAAGATCTGCAGGGACAGCTGTAGTTAGCAGAGACACTGTCAGGGAGGGAGGAGCTGCTCCCAGAAATGCCCTGGCAGTGGGGATTTGGGATCTCCCTGACAGTTCACAACACCCACCCCCTGGTTTCTGCCACCCAGCACAGACTCTGCACCCAGAGTTCCAGGGTTTCAGGCTGAGTCTTCTCCTTGGCAGCCCGACCAGCAATGAGGAGAAACCTCTGAGTGCCTGTCTGTCTGTTCCTGACCATAAAGCTTTTGCTGCAGCATTTCCTGCTGTATCCCCTCCTGTCCTTGCTGCCTTTGTCCCACCTTTACTTGGGGCTCTGAGCACGTCCCTTATTGTTGGAGCTGTGGGCACTGTGCTGACCCTCACTCCAGGACCCCCATCTGTAGGACTGAGGATTTCCCAGGGGCTCCTGCTGGGCTGCAGCTGCCTCCCACAATGGCACCGCTCTCCCAGGGACTCTTGTGCCCCAGAGAGGAGCCCCATGCAGGAGACATCTCGGCACAGAGGCCGTGGCAATGCCACTCATCACCTGTGTGTGGGCAGCTGCACTGAGCCCTGTGTGTCCCTGGCTGGGAGCGGGGAGCTGAGATCCTCCTTGGGCAGGATGAGACCGCAGGAGGGCTTTGGAGCTCTGCCCTGTGAGACTGGATTCCTCAGCTCTCTGTGGGGTCCAGTTTCTTCTGCAGGGAACAGCAGGGTGTGATCACAGAGCATCCAGCACAGAGCAGCTGAGAGCAGGGCTGATGGACAGAGCAGCTCTCCCCACTCTGTACTCAGGGGAAGGTTTCACTGGCACTGCAGCAGCAATGTCAGGGAGTCCTGATAGAAGAAACACTCCTCAGCTCCATCCTATCCACAGGATCACACACTCCTTTTACTTCCTTACTGCTGCAAGGCAGGACTGAGTTCTCCAGAGCCCACAACCAACCCTCCTCCCAGCAGTGGCACGTTTAAGTCAGCACAAAGCAGACCTCCCAAAAGGGACCTGACAAACATCCTCCTGAATACAAACAGAAAATCAAAGGGTCTTCTCTAAGAATTGGAAGTGTTTTTTCTCAAGGAGGAGTTGCTAACTTCTCCCTGTGCTTTTTCTACTTGGACAGGTCTCAACACAGATGTCCAACAGCAGCAGCTCCATCAGCCAGTTCCTCCTCCTGCCCTTTGCAGACACACGAGAGCTGCAGCTCCTGCACTTCTGCCTCTTCCTGGGCATCTACCTGGCTGCTCTCCTGGGCAATGGCCTCATCATCATCACCATAGCCTGTGACCACCACCTCCACACCCCCATGTACTTCTTCCTCCTCAACCTCTCTGTTACTTACCTTGGCTGCATCTCCACCACTGTTCCCAAATCCATGGCCAGTTCCTTGTGGGACACCAGGGCCATTTCCTACACAGGATGTGTGGCTCAACTCTTTTTCCTTTTATTTTTAATCTCCACAGAGTACTATATTCTCACTGTCATGGCCTATGACCGCTACGTTGCCATCTGCCACCCCCTGCACTACGGGACCCTCCTGTGCAGCAGAGCTTGTGTCCACATGGCAGCAGCTGCCTGGGGCAGTGGGTTTCTCAGTGCTGTGCTGCACACAGCCAATACATTTTCACTCCCCCTCTGCCATGGCAATGCCCTTGACCAGTTCTTCTGTGAAATCCCCCAGATGCTCAAGCTCTCCTGCTCAGATGCCTACCTCAGGGAAACTGGACTCATTGTGGTTAGTGCGTCTTTTTCTACTGGGTGTTTTGTGTTCATTGTGGTGTCCTATGTGCAGATCTTCAGGGCTGTGCTGAGGATCCCCTCGCAGCAGGGGCGGCACAAAGCCTTTTCCACCTGCCTCCCTCACCTGACTGTGGTCTCCCTGTTTCTCAGCACTGCCTTCTTTGCCAACCTGAAGCCCCTCTCCATCTCCTCCCTATTTCTGGACCTGGTAGCATAATTTCTTTACTCTGTGTTTCCACCAGCAGTGAACCCCCTCATCTACAGCATGAGGAACCAGGAGCTCAAGGATGCCATGTGGAAACTGAGGACTGGATATTTCTAAGCAGCTCATCTTTGGCATATTACTGGCCATGGAACTCACATTAGGACCAGTCTGTATTTAGTATGAATTTTGGTGGGTTATTTGTCTTCTCAGTAGCCTAGAGACATGTATGCACTTCACTTTTCTCAGCAGGTTTCCACCTCTGCTTGCTCTTTGGTCATTTCAATGCTGCTCAGCTCTCCAGTGTCTGCCAAGACCTGGAAAACTTCCCGTCTTTCAGATGTCTAATAAACAGTTCTCTCAGAAGTTCAGTGTGTTGATAAGTGACCTTTCTATCTATCTGAACAAAAGTTGGTTTGGAGAGAATCTCCTCTGAAAGCTGACCCCCTTCATATGCTGCAGGATGAGCATGAGCCAGCAATGTGCCCTCCTGGCTAAGAAGGCCAATGGCATCCTGGGGTGTATTGGAAGGGGTGTGTTCAGTAGGTCAAGAGAGGCCTTTCTCCCCCTTGCCCAGGTGAGACTGCACCTGGAATGTTGTGTCCAGTTCTGGGCTTCTCAGTTCAAGAATGACAGGGAACTCCTTGAAAGAGTCCAGCACAGGCCATTCTGTGGCGCTATGATTGTGTGGTTCCTATGCAATGGAATGATCCTAAAAGCTCCTGTTATCGTTTTCAGGCTCAACCAGTGTCCACCTTAGGAAGTGCTAGATGTGCAGGTAGGGCTGCAAAGCAAAAGATTTGAGTCCTGGAAGAAGTTCCTGGCCTGAAACCTATCTAGGTAGCTCACTAGCAGCCCAAGTAGGCTTAGGGCTCAGGGCTTTCCTTTCCAAGGGAACAGTCCTAACATGCCTGTGGACATTTACGGGCTCTCCCAGCATCCAACATTGACACACTAAATGTAAAGCTGAAACCTCAAACATAACATGCAAGGGCATAAAATGCTTATTGGCCTGAAAACTCCCCTTGTAGCCCACTAGCAGCCCCAGTAACCATGGGGCACAGGGTTTTCATAGACAATGCAATGGTATGAAATTTGCCTGTTGTCTTTTTCCAGCTCTAACAGTGTCCACCTTCAAAAATATTAAATGTCCAGCTATAACTCCCAAAGACAAAATTTCAGGTGTGAAAGATGTTTCTGACCTTCAACTTCCTGGGTATCCCACTAGTAGCCCCCGTAACCCTGAGGCTCAAGGTTTTCTTTAGAAAGGGAACAGTCTGATGTCATTTTGGGGCTATATCCACATACACCTTCAAACTGCTAAACGAACAGCAAGAGATCCCTAACAAAAGTGTCAGGGATGAAAGATTCTCCTGGACTGAAACCTGTCTAGGTAGACCACTGGCAGCCCCAGTACCTTAGGGCTCAGAGTGTTCAGAGACAAAAGAAGGGTCCTAACATTGCTTGCTGTCATTTCTGACTATACCAGCGTCCACCTTTGAACCTGCTAAATGCCCAGTAATACATCCCAAACTAAAGGTGTGAGGGATGAAAGGTGTTCATGGCCTTACATATCCCCAGGTAGCCCACTAACAGCCCCAGGAACATGGGGGTCAGGGCTTTTGTAGCCATGGGAGTGGGTGTAACTCTGCCCAACATAATTTTCCAGCTTCAACAGTGTCCACATTCGACACTGCTCAATGTCCAGCACCAGCTCCATGGCAAAAGGTGCGAGGGTGGAAAAAGGTTTCTGGCCTGAAACCTCCCCAGGTAGCCCACTAACAGCCCCATTAACCTTGGGGCTCAGGGTATTCCCAGCCATGGGAACAGCCCTAACAATGTCATTTTCAGGCTATAACATCGTTCACTTTCAAACATGCTGAACAATCAGCAATCGAGTCCCAGGTTCTTTAGCACCTATTGCTTTCATTTTGTTATAAGCACCGTAAGTTAAGGAGCCATCAGCAAGCACATGTGAACCATTAGTAAAATCGAGCTTCCCTTCAAATGGACCTGGATGAACAGGAACATCAGGAAGATTTCCAAGCAGAAGAGATCTTCTCCTCCTGCCCATATTTTCTCTGCTTCTGGAATTAATTCTCATGTTGGTGGCCCCCATAGTTCTGGTGATTTGTAAGCCATAAAGTCTAAATAAATATGTGTGTTCTTTGCTGAGCAGTGCTTGCACAGCATTAAGGCCTTTTTTCTAGTTCTGCTCCAGAAATGAGTCAACTGGGAGTGCACAAGTGCCTGGAAGGGCACAGGAGTGAGCCCACCATTGTGTTGCACTTGTTGTCTACAAAGGTGGCCTAACTTTGGGAGGAATACATTAGTCTTTCTTTCTAGCAGCCCATGTGGTGCCACGTTTGGGTGTTAGGATGAGAGCAGTGCTGGTAACAGGGAGGCTTTAGATGTGTCCAAGCAATCAGACTTTTCTGTTGTTCATTCTCTACTAGTAACGGGAAGGTGGGGAGCACCCTGGGAGCTGGGAGGGGACACAGCCAAGAGAGGTGACCCAAACTGCCCAAAAAAGCATATTCCATTCAAATTACACCATGATCTGCATAAAGAAGTGTGGTGGGGGCAGGAAAACTCAGCTCCAGGACACACGTGTTTTCAGGACAGCTGTGAGCTGTGCGGCCAGAGCTGTGGGGTTCAGTGAGAAACTGCACTGTGCATCAGCAGTTGTGTGTATTTTGCTACAAAATCCTGTTGTTGTTTCTCTCTCTCTGCTGTCCCAGTAAACTGTCCTTATCCCAGCCCATGAGGTTTAGGGGTTTTTGGTTTCCTTTTCCCTCCGCGGCTGCGTGGTGCTCAGCTCTCTCCTGGGGTGAAACCATGAGAAAAGGTTCCAGCACAACACCCACACATCAAGGCAGCTCAGACATGATGGGTGGAGAACCGGACACCATGAGAAGAATTTGGGCATTGCAGGGGCTGCCATAGCAGTCAGAGCTGCTGAACAGGAATCTGGCCATGAGCACATTGGGCTGCACTGGGAGGAGTGTGGCTGCACAGACAAGGGCCCTTCTGGTCCATCTGGACTCAGCACTGGTGAGGCCACCTCTGGAGCAGTCAGTCCCAGTGTGGGGCTCCCTGATCTGGAGGAATGAGGAGGAACATGTATGTGGTCAGGGAAAGTCTGCCAAGAGACCTTTGCTTCTTTAGCCTGGGGAAGGGGAGGCTGAGGGAAGCCCTCTTTGTGCTACGTGGAAAGAACGTAAGAAAGGAAGTCCATGTGAACTGACGGTTCTGAAGGCCAGGGTGGACATGAAGATAAAGAAATGTCATTCTTAGGGTAATGCTGTGGTGCAAGCAGTCACTGGGAGGAAGTGTGGATGAGCTGGTGGCTTTGTGCTTGTGGGAACAGCTGGAGAGGACACAAAGACAGTAGTACAGGCAGGGACATTGTTAGGTGATAATGAGGTGGGAAAGCGTGTTGCATCCCTGCAGCCTACAAAGAACCAGGTACAGGGGTGAGGCCGTGTGGGATGGCTGTGGTGCAGATGGCCAAGGGTGCCATTCAGGCTACAAGTGCCTGATAGGTCTTTGCCCCCTTGGCTGTGGCTGATGTCCCTGCCACAGAGGCCTCAGGGAAGACACACTGTCCTTAAGGCCATGGAGCATGGCTGACTCCTTGCACCCAACCCAGGGGAGGCCACCATGTGTCCTTCCCCTGTCCTTCCCTTGGTGTCACACTCCCCACATTCTAAGGAAGAGCCCTGAGACAGATGTGAGTGTCAGGATCTCCCTGCCCAGGGCTGGGGGTCAGCACTGGCATTTCTGCTTCATCAGACCAAGCCAGGGTGTCCTCAGCATCAGAGCTGCCTGTGCTTTGCCTGGGTTTGTCCTCATGGCCTCCAGTTGTCTGCTCTAACGAGCCCCTGGGGAGGCTTTGTCAGGAATGGCTCCCAGTGGGGCCTGTTAGTGCTTCAAGGTACTTTGGGCAATACTCCTGCCTTGAACTTCTTGAGAAGTTTCTTCCCTCTCCTCTTTGTAGCTGAAGTCTCTGGACTCACCAGAGACACCATGAGGCTCATTAACATCCAGAAAGCTCTTACAAGTATATCTCCTCAGGTAATTTTCTATAAAAAATTAAGTCTTGTATAAGCAATTGGAGAGGTTTTAATTGGGTGATGAAAATTTTGAAGGAATTTCACAATGGAGGATTTTTTCATACAGAAAAAAATTGTTTCTGTCATTTTTCAGTCCCTGGAAGATGTTGTAGCAGCATTCTACAGTGGATGTTTGTACAGAGGTCTCCTAAATAGTTCTGGACAGGCAGGAAAAGCAGTCTCTTGAAATCAAGCCCTGCGTGCAGAACCTTGCTCTTCCCCAAGCCCAGCAGTTCCCTCACTGGCCTCCTGGGACTCCCAACACTTTTCCTGGCATCATCTGTGCTCACAGGCACAGACAGATTTCTCTGACAACAAACAGCAGTTCAACATGATCCAGTTTAATAACCATGAAATCTCTCTCCTCAGCTGCTGCTATGGCCAAGCAGCGTGTGAAGGGGGTCAGCTTTACTGGTGCTCCCAGTGCACAACCTGGGCAGGTTTCAGGCCAGGGAGATCCTTCATCTCTTGCAACTTGTGCTTGGGTGCTCTTGCTGGGTAGTTAGAATTTTTGAAACTTTTTCTGGTAGAGCTGGAAATCTACCTCAAGCACAGTTAGTTGGATAGCTGGGGATGTTTCAGGCCAGGAATATCTTCAAGCCCTCGCTCCTTCTCTTTGACACCTGTTGCTGTAGGTTTAGCAGTTTTAGAGATTGTTGCTGGTAGATTGAAAAATGACATCAGGCACTCTTAGGACCGTTGCCTTGGCTAGGAATGCCCTGAGCCTCAATGTTTCTTGTACTGCTACTCTACTACCTGGGGAGGTTTCAGGCCACAAAACCTTTTCCAGACCTCACATCAATTTGTTTGGGAGCTGTTACTGGACATTTATCAGTTTCACAGGTGGACGCTTGTAGAGCCTGACAATGAAGTCAGGCAATCTTAGGACTGTTCCTCCACCTATGAAGGGGGGCCTGAGCCCCAAGGTTACTGGTGCTGCCTGCTGGCTCCCTGGGGAGATTTCCTGCCAGAAAATTCTTTCCTCCCTCACACCTTTTGTTTGGGGCTCTTACTGGACATTTGGTATTTTTGAATTTGGACGCTGGCAGAGCCTGGAAATGACATCACACACTCTTAGGACCATTTCCGCAGCTACGAAAACTCTGAATCCCAAATTTACTGGGGCTGCTTTTGCTCTGCCTACCAGGGAAAATTTTCAGGCTCACAAGATACTGTAGCTCTCAAACCTTTTGTTTGGAAGAGATTGATGGACGTTTTCCACTTGAATGTGGACACTGGTAGAGCCGGAAAATGATGTCTGGTGTTACAGGACCATTCCCTTGGCTGGGAATGCCCTTCCCCACAAGGTTCACGGGGCTACATGTGGGCTACCTGGGGAGGTTTCAGCCCAGGAACACCATTCAGCCTCCATAGATTTATTTGGGAGCTATTGCTGTATGTTTAGAAATATCGAAGGGGGAACCTAGTAAAGTCCATAAATGACGTGAGCCATTCCTAGGACCGTTCTCTTGGCTAGGAATGCCCTGACCCTTATGGTTACTGAGGCTGCTAGTGGGCTACCTGGGGAGATTTCAGGCCAGGAAGCTTTTTCAGCACTTGCAACTTTTGTTTGCGACCTACAATAAAAGTGGGAGAAGTGATGGGGGGACAGCTGGCAGAAGTGATCCCCAAGCCACTGTCCCAGCAGTCTTGGCCAGAAGTGCAGGAGCTGCAGCTCCCGTGTGTCTGCAAAGGCCAGGAGGAGGAACTGGCTGATGGAGCTGCTGTTGGACATCTGTTGCCATCAACTGTGGAGACCTGTCCAAGGAGGAAAAGGCACAATGAGAAGTTAAGGAACTTTTCTTTGAGGGAAAAACAAAATTCCATACTTCTAATTTAGTTCAGGAAAACTCTTGCAGGTCCCTTTTGGGAGGTCTGCTTTGTGCTGGCTTCAGCGTGCCACTGCTGGGAGAAGGGAAGTCCAAGACCTACGGATGGGAGTCTTCAAGTGAAGGCCAGCTCAGTGTCAGCCTCACTAATGGATGTGTGCAGAGCCAGCAGAAGGACCCTACACTGTCCCTCCATAGGTCACACTTTCCACCCACAGCTTCTTTCTGCAGTGGTGATGGAAGCCCAGCAGGCAGGATGAGTGCTGACCCTGGAAGCAGCAGAGTCCCTGCCCCAGCACACAGACGCTGGGGTGCAGGGACCCTGCTGGTAAGGACAGCCCTGGGAAACCCTGGGTGCACAATCTGCTTCACAACTCTGCAACCATGCCCAGGAGAAGACAGCTGTCCTGCCCTGTCCCTCTGATGGGGCAGAAGGGCATCCCTTCCATGCAGCACCTTCTGGTCCTATAGAGAACCTGTCCTCCTGACAGACCCCACACGCTGCCCCATGTCCCAGTTTTAGGAGATCCCTCCAGGAACAGAACCTGCATTGCCCTGCACCCACAGACATACCAGGGAGAGGCTGTGGAGATTTCTTCTCCAGTGAGCTCTCAGCATCCGTCAGCTCTCTCAGCCTCACAGGTCTCCCCTTGTTGCCTACAGGCAGTGTCCCCAGCCCTGTGTGCTTGGCAGAGGAGGTGATCCTGGGCATAGCTGTTTCTCTACAGCTCTGCAATGTTTCATGAGCTCCCACCGTCCCAGGAGCCCAGCCCAGCTCACAGCAGAGGAGCAGGTGAATACATCACATACTCCATGCCCCACAGGCTCCTGCAAGGTGTCCCTGGAGCTCCAAGGAACAAACTTGGAAAGATACTGAAGTCCTCTCTGACTTTCCCTCCCTTGGCTAGGGAGAAATCCTCCTGTCCATCAGAGTCCTTTCTGCTGATCAAACCAGAGCTGGGCAGGACAATCCCCTTTTCTTGGCCATCTCAGCAGCACAGCTACACAAAACTGCAACGTTCCACCCCTCGCCTTTGCGAATCACATCTATGAGAATCGTCCTCACAATCCTCATCCCAACAGAAATTCCCTACAATTCTTCCACCACCCAGCTCTGTTCAGTCTGTTCTGCCCATTCCCTCATCCAATTAGTGTTTGTATCTCAAATTCCTCGAGCCCCGCGTTGGGCATCAAAAAGGACTGTGGTGGGTTTGGCCCTGATAGAGGCCAAATGCCCACCAAGCCGCTCGCTCACTCCCCCTTTCAGCCTAAAAGGGGAGAAAATATACATTGGGATACTTAGGACTTGGGATAAGGACAGAGGGATCACTCTCCAATGAGTAAAAGAAAGAAAAGTGATTTATTACTACTACACTACCTATATATCGTGATCCTATACCCTCACATCGACTGCGATCAATAACAGCGTAGTTACAAAGGTTAACAGAGTTTAACTGCCTATTCTTCAGCAGAGAACCTTTAGGTTGTCAGGGTTTCCAGCCGTCTCCCAATGGGGAGTCTGAATGGGTCCCTTCATTCTGCTTGCAGGAGTCCACCCCATGGCTCAACATTGCCATCTCAGAGATGGTACTCCATGATGGATAGAGGATAGAGAGAAAGTAAGGAGGAAGGAAAAGAAAAGTGTGTGCACAATAGCTCAATAGCGACAATCAAAACATTCAATCAATTAACAGTTTACAAATTGCATTTGCAATAGTCAATAAGAACTGTTAACACTCGATAGACATTGAATAACAATTTGATTTTGTCCAATTGCAAAAATCCAAATCACGTCCTATTGCTGTCCCTTGTAGTTCAGGGGCTGGAGCAAAACAAAACAATGATACTTTACATGAACATTTACAAGATGAGTATGTGTGAGGATCACAAGGACACATGAAGCAAAAGTTAACAAAATTAAAAATGCATCATAAATTGGTACCATCAAATTAATACATTCCCTTGTTTGTTGTGATTTTGGAAATGCAAAACCAATCAGCTTTGGAATATGCAATGCAGGCAGTCCACAGCTTTCCCACCCCATCACCCGTTGCTCTGCAAATTAATCTTTAAGTGGGTCCCCAGGCCTGGTCAAAACTGGCTGGAGTCTTCTTTTTTGTCGTGCGCCATCATCATGGCAGAACTACTGGGGTCACTGGATTCCTTTTCTAGTACTTTCTGTGGGGAGGTGGGGAGGGAAAACTGCACATGCGCATCTCCAAAAGCACAGTCAGGTGAACCAGCACTGGAGCAGCAGAAACTGTCTGGCATTGGTGAGGATGAGACCCCAAATCCCTTCTTGGTATTTAAACACAACGTGCCGGCTATTCCTTTCAGAGGCTTTTTCCTTCCCTCCCTCCCTTCCCTTCCGTATATCCCTCCCATTTCTGGAGCTCTGGATGCCTCGATGTGTCGTCGCCTCCGCGTAACATCTTTTCTCCATGATTCTGAAGAGCAGCAGCTGAACCGGTGGAAGAGCTGCTGACCAAAGGGAAACTGAGGCAGGGAGCGGGAAGCTTTCGGGGTTGTTTTTTATCCTCCCCCCCCAGTTCAGGCACAGCGGGACTCGATACCGAGTGCAGCCTCATCCCCAAGTCGTGCTCTCAAGCAGGATTTTGGTGCTGCTGCTGCTGGTGCTGGTGCTTCTGGTGCTGCTGCTGCTGGTGCTGGTGCTGCTGGTGCTGCTGGTGGTGCTGCTGGTGCTGCTACTGCTGGTGGTTATGCTGGTGCTGGTGCTCGTGCTGCTGGTGCTCGTGATTCTGGTGCTGTTGCAACTGCTGCTGCTACTGCTGGTGCTGCTGGTGCTGGTGCTGCTGCTGCTGCTGGTGCTGCTGGAGCTGGTGCTGCTGCTGCTGCTGGTGCTGCTACTGGCGCTGCTGCTGCTTGTGCTGCTGCTGCTGGTGCTGCTGCTGCTGGTGCTGCTGCTGGCGCTGCTGGTGCTGCTGGTGCTGGTGCTGCTGCTGCTGCTGCTGGTGCTGCTTCTGGTGCTGCTGGTGCTGCTGGTGCTGGTGTCTCTGGCACCCCTTGGAGCTGCAGTGAGTCAGTAAGAACCTGAGGGTTAAATCACCTACCCGGCTTTAATACCTCAGGGAACAGTCTTAACAGTGCCCTATGTCATTTCTCAGCTCTACCTTCCTTCACATTCAAACATGCCAAACGTCCAGAAGCAGCTCCCAAAACAAAAGAGCGAGGACAGAGAGACATACCTGGCCTGAAACCTCCTCAGGGAGTCCACAAGCAGCCCCTCTGGCGCTGCGGCTCAGGGCTTTCATATCCAAGAGAAATGCTTTATAAATGCATTTGGGAACTATAAAAGGTATTTGGTTTCCTGATCATCTCCAGCCAAGGGAACATGAATTTTGGGAACTGCAAGAAGTCTCCCAACAAGAAGTTCTGCTGGGGAAACTCCTGTAGGTTGCTTTGGAGTATTTTCATGTCCCACAAACCAAACTTTGTTCAGCAGCAGCACTGACAGTGCAGATTCCCTCCCTGCACTGTCTCTTCTGCTCCTGCCCACAGGCAGTGAAAGAGCCAAAGGGGCACGGTGAGAGCCCTGGACCTGCCGTGCCCTGAGCAAGACCCAGGTATGTGGTTCTGCTGCTCTCATGGATCTGTGCCCCCCCTGCAAGGGATGAGGGGAGTCCTTGTGTGGAGGGAATTTGAGGCTACTCTGCAACATGCTCTCCTCTGGTCAAAAGTGGGGTTTTTATGACCTAATTAATCCTCCTACTTTCTCCCAGTGATGGGTGACCCAGCCTTGACCCTATGTGCAAGTTTGACTCAGTTGATGACAAAATGGGTTTCTCAGCAGTGATGGAGAAGGTACCGGGGCTTCCCCAGCACCCCCAGCTGTGCGTGGCACCTGGGGACAACTGGCCCTGTCTGTGCCTGGGCGTACTGGGGTATAGGAGCCAGCAGCATCTGTGGGTGATGCTTTGTTCACTGTGTATTGGGTAGAAACCAGTGGGCCAAAACCCTTTTGCCCAGTCAGACAGCCCTGCGGGGTTCTATATTTGGGGTGCTGACACCGTGGTGGTTTCCCCTTCAGTGGCTTTTGAGGCTCTCAGTGTGGCAGAGGTGATGCTGCCTTGCTGGGGCTGTGCTGGGTCCCCTGAGCTGCAAAACTCCCAGCTGAGATGGTTTTTAATGTGGGTAGGGGTGAGCAATCCTTTCCTCTTAGTTTCTCAGGGCTTTTGGATCAAAACTCCCTCGCTGTGTGTGCTCCTGTGGGTAGGTGCTGGGCTTTTCTGGCCAGAGGAGCCAAGAGGGAAGGTGTGTGTCACAGCGCAGGACAGGAGCAGAGCCTGTATTGGCAGGGACAGTGCCCGGGCTTCTGCAATTACGATGTCCCTCAGGAAAAGGGACTCTAGACATTTTTAATCTTCATGGGGGATTTTCTGTAGAAGAGAAGGAGCAGAAACTTTGGACATCCAGTGCACATTTATTCTCTGTTATAAAACAGGACTCCTAAGAATGGCATGTATTAAGTGGGTAGTGTAAATACAGATTTGCTGCAATTTGATCATTCTGTGGCTTTCTGTATTTTCTGTCATATCCACCGAATTAAGATAGAAATTGCAGCCAAGTGTTGGATGGCTTTACATGAGCCCAGACTGTTCACAGTGATCCTGCTTCTTGCTTCTCTCCCTGTCAGAAAAGTGATGCTTGAACCTTGCCACCACATTCTGTGTTTCCAGTGACCTGAAGTACAGTGTGATCTAAACCAGGACATGGGGAGAGCTGTGCACGTCTTCAAGGCTGGAAATAGTAATCACTGGCAATTGGCAGCCTTGAAGAGGTGCAGAGCTTGTAACAGTGCCTGCGTGGCTGAAACCGTGCTGCCAGACAGCACCCCCACTGACACGGCTGCCAGACAGCACCCCCACTGACAAGGCTGCCAGGCAGCACCCTCACTGACACGGCTGTCAGACAGCACCCACACTGACAGGGCTGCCAGGCAGCACCCTCACTGACATGGCTGCCAGACAGCACCCACACTGACATGGCTGCCAGACAGCACCCACACTGACATGGCTGCCAGGCAGCACCCCCACTGACACGGCTGCCAGGCAGCACCCACCTTGACATGGCTGCCAGGCAGCACCCACACTGACAGGGCTGCCAGACAGCACCCACACTGACATGGCTGCCAGACAGCACCCACACTGACACGGCTGCCAGGCAGCACCCACACTGACAGGGCTGCCAGACAGCACCCACACTGACACGGCTGCCAGGCAGCACCCACACTGACATGGCTGCCACACCCCCTGTCTCGGGCTGTGCTGCTGCTCCTCGGGCTCTCACAGCTCCCCTCCCCCTAGCACAAGGTGTCTCCTTTCCCGGGCGGCTGTTCCATTCCCCACAGGAGGGGGGTGTTTCTCCCCCACCAGCCTCTCCCCACCCCCGGCACCCCCTCTCCCTGCAGCTCCACTCCCCCGCCCAGCCGGGGCTTTTGGTATCTGCCACAGCCTGGGCAGCAAGTCCCTGCCAGAGCCATCTGGGCCTCGTGTGGAGTCGGCAGCCCCAGAGCTTCAGCCCCTCAGTCCCCGGTAAGTTCACCCCTCTTTTCCACCCCCTTTTCTTTGTGCTGGCAAATTCTTGTGCAGATTTGGCAGTGTGCCACCTGTCTGGAGGGTGTGAGCAGAGTATTTCCCTGCTCCCTCCCGATGTGCAGTTTGTTTCCCTCCCCTGCAGCTCTGAGCTGAGCTCTGACAGAGCCTTAAAAGCTGCTGAACATGACCCAGACTGTACTGCCTGAGGCCAGGGACGTTCTGATGCCTACAGACATCTGCCAGAGCCAGCTCAACTTTGGGAACCAAGACAAGGTACAGCTCGGAGATTTCTTTCTCCAAGTACAGTTTCTGTGGCTACTTGAGTGTTCTCACTTCTTCTTCCTGTTCCTATTCCTCATATTCCTCCACCGGATATTGCTCCCCCTCGTATTCCTTCCTGTATTCCTTCTCTAATTCCATCTTGTATTCCTTCTCCTCTTCTTCCTCATCTTCCTTTTTGTATTTCTTCTACTATTTCTCCTTGAATTTCTCCTCCTCCTCCTCCAGCGCCTCATCCTCCTCATACTCCTCCTCCTATTCCTCCTCCTATTCCATCTTCTGTTGCCGCTTCTGTTCCTCCTCATATTCCTCCAACTCCTCTTACTCTGTATTGCTTCTTGGATTCATCTTCTTCCTCCTCATCTTCTTCTTCCTCAGCCTATACCTCCTCATACTGTTCGTTCTCCATCCTGCACCTCCTCTTCCACCTCCAAGTATTCCTCCTCATATTCCTTCTCAGTTCCTCCTTGCATTCCTCCTTCTCCTCGTATTACTTCCTGTATTCCTTCCTATGTAACTCCTTGTATTCCTCCTCCTACTCTTCCTCGTATTCCTCCCTGTATAACTGGATAATTCCTGCTCCTCGTCCTCTTCTTCCTCATTCCCAAACTCTTCTTCCTCTGTACTATTTTCATCATCATATCATTACTCCTCTTGGAATTAGTTCCTTATTCGTATTCATCCTCTTATTCTTCATAGTCTGTCTTCCTTCTACACTTCCTCCTCCTCCTCCTCCTTGTATTCCGTCTTGGATTTTTCTTCCTCTTCTTCCTCCATCTCATCTTCCTCCTGCTCTTCGGCCTCCTCCACTTACCTCTATTTGTCCTTATTATTCCTCCTAATACTGTTCATTGTCTGTGCTCCTCCACCTCCTCTTCCTCCTCATAATATTTTTTGTATTCCTTTCTGGAATCTTCTTTCTCCTCGTCCTCTTCTTCCTCTTTCTCAACCTCTTCTTCGTCGGTCTCATCCTCGAATTCTTCCTTCACTTACCTGTATTCTTCCTTTATATTCCTCCTCCTACTGTTCATTGTCCGTCTTTCTCCTTCTCCACCTTCTCCTTCACCTCCAGTTGCACCTCCTCCTCCTTTTCGTATTCCTTCTTGGATTCTTCTTCCTCCTTGATCTCATCTTCCTCCATCTCATCCTCTTCCTCGTCGTCCTCCACTTACCTGTATTCTTCCTTAATATTCCACCTCCTACTGTTCATTGTCCGTCTTTCTCCTTCTCCACCTTCTCCTTCACCTCCAGTTGCACCTCCTCCTCCTTTTCGTATTCCTTCTTGGATTCTTCTTCCTCCTTGATCTCATCTTCCTCCATCTTATCCTCTTCCTCGTCGTCCTCTACTTACCTGTTTTCTTCCTTAGTATTCTTCCTCATACTCTTCATTCTCCGTCGTCCACAACTTCCTCCTCGTCCTCCTCCTCTTCTTCATGTTCCTCCCTGTATTCCTTCTTGGATTCTTCTTCCTCCTCTTCCTCTTCTTCCTCCATCTCCTCCTCATTCTCCTCCTCCACTTAGGTGTATTCTTCCTTAGTATTCCTCCTCACAGTGTTCATTTTCTGTCTTCATCCTCCACCACCTCCACCTGCTTCTCCTCCTCATATTCCTTCTTAGATTCTTCTTCCTCTTCTTTCTCTTCTTCCTCCATCTCGTCCTCCTCCTCATCTTCCACTTCATCCTCCTCCACTTACCTCTATTCATCCTTAGTATTCCTGCTAATACTGTTCATTTTCTGTGCTCCTCCACCTCCTATTCCTCCTCATAATTTTTTTTTGTATTCCTTTCTGGAATCTTCTTTCTCCTCGTCCTCTTCTTCCTCTTTCTCAACCTCTTCTTCGTTTGTCTCATCCTCGAATTCTTCCTCCACTTACCTGTATTCTTCCTTAATATTCCACCTCCTATTGTTCATTGTCCATCTTTCTCCTACTCCACGTTCTCCTTCACCTCCAGTTGCACCTCCTCCTCCTTTTCGTATTCCTTCTTGGATTCTTCTTCCTCCTTGATCTCATCTTCCTCCATCTCATCCTCTTCCTCGTCGTCCTCTACTTACCTCTTTTCTTCCTTAATATTCCACCTCATACTGTTCATTGTCCATCTTTCTCCTTCTCCACCTTCTCCTTCACCTCCAGTTGCACCTCCTCCTCCGTTTCGTATTCCTTCTTGGATTCTTCTTCCTCCTTGATCTCATCTTCCTCCATCTCATCCTCTTCCTCGTCGTCCTCTACTTACCTGTTTTCTTCCTTAGTAGTCTTCCTCATACTCTTCATTCTCCGTCGTCCACAACTTCCTCCTCGTCCTCCTCCTCTTCTTCATGTTCCTCCCTGTATTCCTTCTTGGATTCTTCTTCCTCCTCTTCTTCTTCTTCCTCCATCTCCTCCTCATTCTCCTCCTCCACTTAGGTGTATTCTTCCTTAGTATTCCTCCTCACAGTGTTCATTTTCTGTCTTCATCCTCCACCACCTCCACCTGCTTCTCCTCCTCATATTCCGTCTTAGATTCTTCTTCCTCTTCTTTCTCTTCTTCCTCCATCTCATCCTCCTCCTCATCCTCCACTTCATCCTCCTCCACTTACCTCTATTCGTCCTTAGGATTCCTCCTAATACTGGTCATTGTCTGTGCTCCTCCACCTCCTCTTCCTCCTCATAATATTTTTTGTATTCCTTTCTGGAATCTTCTTTCTCCTCGTCCTCTTCTTCCTCTTTCTCAACCTCTTCTTCGTCTGTCTCATCCTCGAATTCTTCCTCCACTAACCTGTTTTCTTCCTTTATATTCCTCCTCCAACTGTTCATTGTGCGTCTTTCTCCTTCTCCACCTTCTCCTTCACCTCCAGTTGCACCTCCTGCTCCTTTTCGTATTCCTTCTTGGATTCTTCTTCCTCCTTGATATCATCGTCCTCCATCTCATCCTCTTCCTCGTCGTCCTCCACTTACCTGTATTCTTCCTTAATATTCCACCACCTACTGTTCATTGTCCGTCTTTCTCCTTCTCCACCTTCTCCTTCACCTCCAGTTGCACCTCCTCCGCATTTTCGTATTCCTTCTTGGATTCTTCTTCCTCCTTGATCTCATCGTCCTCCATCTCATCCTCTTCCTCGTCGTCCTCTACTTACCTCTTTTCTTCCTTAAGATTCACCTCATACTGTTCATTGTCCGTCTTTCTCCTTCACCTCCTTCTCCTTCACCTCCAATTGCACCTCCTCCTCCTTTTCGTATTCCTTCTTGGATTCTTCTTCCTCCTTGATCTCATCTTCCTCCATCTCATCCTCTTCCTCGTCGTCCTCTACTTACCTCTTTTCTTCCTTAAGATTCACCTCATACTTTTCATTGTACGTCTTTCTCCTTCTCCACCTTCTCCTTCACCTCCAGTTGCACCTCCTCCTCCTTTTCTTATTCCTTCTTGGATTCTTCTTCCTCCTTGATCTCATCTTCCTCCATCTCATCCTCTTCCTCGTCGTCCTCTACTTACCTCTTTTCTTCCTTAAGATTCACCTCATACTGTTCATTGTCCGTCTTTCTCCTTCACCTCCTTCTCCTTCACCTCCAGTTGCACCTCCTCCTCCTTTTCGTATTCCTTCTTGGATTCTTCTTCCTCCTTGATCTCATCTTCCTCCATCTTATCCTCTTCCTCGTCGTCCACTACTTTCCTGTTTTCTTCCTTAGTATTCTTCCTCATACTCTTCATTCTCCGTCGTCCACAACTTCCTCCTCGTCCTCCTCCTCTTCTTCATGTTCCTCCCTGTATTCCTTCTTGGATTCTTCTTCTTCCTCTTCCTCTTCTTCCTCCATCTCCTCCTCATTCTCCTCCTCCACTTAGGTGTATTCTTCCTTAGTATTCCTCCTCACAGTGTTCATTTTCTGTCTTCATCCTCCACCACCTCCACCTGCTTCTCCTCCTCATATTCCGTCTTAGATTCTTCTTCCTCTTCTTTCTCTTCTTCCTCCATCTCATCCTCCTCCTCATCTTCCACTTCATCCTCCTCCACTTACCTCTATTCGTCCTTAGGATTCCTGCTAATACTGGTCATTGTCTGTGCTCCTCCACCTCCTCTTCCTTCTCATAATATTTTTTGTATTCCTTTCTGGAATCTTCTTTCTCCTCGTCCTCTTCTTCCTCTTTCTCAACCTCTTCTTCGTTAGTCTCCTCCTCGAATTCTTCCTCCACTTACCTGTATTCTTCCTTTATATTCCTCCTCCTACTCTTCATTATCCGTCTTTCTCCTTCTCCACCTTCTCCTTCACCTCCAGTTGCACCTCCTCCTCCTTTTCGTATTCCTTCTTGGATTCTTCTTCCTCCTTGATCTCATCTTCCTCCATCTCATCCTCTTCCTCGTCGTCCTCCACTTACCTGTATTCTTCTTTAATATTCCACCTCCTACTGTTCATTGTCCATCTTTCTCCTTCACCACCTTCTCCTTCACCTCCAGTTGCACCTCCTCCTCCTTTTCGTATTCCTTCTTGGATTCTTCTTCCTCCTTGATCTCATCTTCCTCCATCTCATCCTCTTCCTCGTCGTCCTCTACTTACCTGTTTTCTTCCTTAATATTCCACCTCATACTGTTCATTGTCCATCTTTCTCCTACTCCACGTTCTCCTTCACCTCCAGTTGCATCTCCTCCTCCTTTTCGTATTCCTTCTTGGATTCTTCTTCCTCCTTGATCTTATCTTCCTCCATCTCATCCTCTTCCTCGTCGTCCTCTACTTACCTGATTTCTTCCTTAGTATTCTTCCTCATACTCTTCATTCTCCGTCGTCCACAACTTCCTCCTCATCCTCCTCCTCTTCTTCATGTTCCTCCCTGTGTTCATTCTTGGATTCTTCTTTCTCCTCGTCCTCTTCTTTGTCTCATCGTCCTCCTCCTACTCCCCCTCCTCCTCCTCCTCTTACTCTTCTCTGTATTCCTTTCTGTAATATTCTTTCTTTTCGTCCTCTTCTTCCTTATTCTCAGCCTCTTCTTTGTCTATCCCTTCCACCTGCCTCTCTTATTTCTTCCAGCCCTGTGCTTTTTTTAGTCTTTGTATTTGGATTCCAACTGCTCTTTCCAACATTCGGATCAAATAGGCACAAGCTGTGTGACAGGCAGCCCTGCAGCGTGCAGGAGAGCACCCAGCGTGCAGTGCACAGTGCGCTTCCGGACGTACCCGCGCTGTACATTGTACAGTGCAACTCATCCAGTGCAGTGCAGCGCCTGGAATACAACACAAAGTGCACTGCAGAGAGCAAGAGGACATCACGGGACTTACAGTGCAGTCCCACCCCGTACCATACAGACAGGGCAAGGCTACACCCAATGGGAAATACACTAAAGCCCCAAAACACAGACAAGGTGATGTGTGCAGTGCACATAGTGCTGGGCATCAACCTTCCAATACTCTCAAGCTGTGTGTGTATATGTGTATATATGCCAGAGCAGAGCGGGGTGCCGTAGCTGCCAGTGGTGCCTGGGGGCCCTGGGGTGCCCCCCACTAAGGGTGCCTGGGCTGCATTGAAGGGCTGCTGCTGCTGGGCAGGCGGTGGGCACAGGTTGGCTGAGCCTGAGAGAGAGACAGGAGCGCTGGGCGGTGGGCAGCTCTGCTTCAGCCCCCAGGAGCGCAGTGTCCCTGGGCTGAAGGCTCGGGCTGGGTCCTTCCCTGGGGGTAGACGCTGTGGGGAAGGACAGAAGTCTGCAGGGGCCGGGGGGCCCCTGGGCCGGGCTGTGGCAGCACCATGGTCCCTGGTGATGGTTGGTTGCTAAGGACTCTCTGGAGTCTCCAGGAAGTGACGTAGGGGCTGCCTGTGTTCTGCCCCATCCCATCTGCCTCTTAGCAGCTCTTGTGGGCTGTGAGGGGAAAGAAAGGTCCTGGCAAACAGGCGAGGTGCCTGAAGATCAGACCAAAGCCCTTGTCGCTCCAGCCTTTAAAAAGTGCAGGGGCTGCTCAGATCGCCCAGGAATGTCTGGACACATTACTGTCCCTCACCAGGATCCCAAAAATCCCATCCCTGTGGCTTTTTGGGATCCCCTGGAGCAGATCACTGGAGCTGTTGGGGAACTCTGGGGTCTCTCCAGGAGTCTCAGGCAGACTGCTTGAGGGGCTCCCAAAGCTCCCCGACACAGAGCTTCTCCTCGCTGTGCAACCAAAGAGGCCTGGCCACCCAGAGCTGCTCGAGTGGCCCCCACAAAGCCCTTTGACACACCCATAAGCAATCGACTCCCCACATCCACCTTCTCTCCTGATCGTTCCTTTTGTCTTTTTCTCTTCACACCCTCCACCCACCCACCTCTTCCTCTTGCTCTTTCTGTTTCTCTTATTTCTGATTTTTTCTTCCTTCCGCCACCCCCATTCCAACCCCTTCCTCTGGCTCTTCCTTCATCTTTTTTTCTTGGGTTATTTCTTTTTCCCTCCCTACCTGCCCCTTTCTCCTTGTCTTTTCTTGGGCTTTTAGGACTGGTTTGGTTTGGGAATTTTTTCTCCCTGACAGTGAAAGGAAACAACAAAACACCCCCACTGCGGGACCACACGTGTCAGACACATCACACCACACAGTGCCCACAAGAGACTGTACAGAGCACCTAAAAATACAGGCAACAGAATGATGGAAACTACAACAGAAAGTCCCCTGGGGAGCAATACAAACTACACTGAGCAATAGGATGGAGAAATGAACACCGTGTGACACAGCACAGTGCAGACAGGACAGTGCACACTGTCCTGGGCAATACAGGCCCTGCTGCCTATACCATGCCTACCTGACAATAACATAAATATAAAAAGATGTCTATATATGCATTTAAAGAGTGATATAAATATATATATAAAACCATAAATCATCAGGCAATTAGACAGCAACACATATTTGGGCCCAGTGGTACACGCCACCCGCATGTCATCGATGCCTTCTGCTGTCTCCTCAGGTTTTGTTTTTCCAGTTTTCAGCTGTTTTTTCTTAATCCGCTGGTTTTTAGATTCCAGCTTGCCCCTTCCACCTGCCTCTTTTATTGCTTCCTGCCCTGTGCTTCTTTAAACCCTTCTATTTTTCTTCCAGCCTGCTGTTGCCATCTGCTGTTTCTTTGGGTTTCCCTCCCACCGCTTCCACCTCCAATGATTTTTCCTTTTTGCCGCCTCTTCATCTCCTTTATTTTCTGCTGGCAGCTCCCTGCTCACACCTGCACTTCTTACTCTTGCTTTCCACTCACCCGCTTTCTTTTGCCTTTTACTTTTTACTTCCTTCCTTCTGTTTATTCCTATTGTTTCACTTCCCCATCCAACCCCCTTTCCAGGAGTTTCCTTCTCATTTCTGGTTTTGTGTGGTTCATTTTTCACTTCCTCCCCTGCCCGCTCCCTCCTACTTTTCTTGTCTTGTTTGGTTTTGGAGTTGTTTTCATATTTCTTTGCCTGATGCTTCCTGCTCTTTTCTTTTTCATTGGAATTGTTGTTTCATGTTCATTTTTTCCCCTGCCAAACCCCCCCTGTTTCCTGCTGTTTCTATTCTCTCTTTGTTTTCCCCTGGTACCTTTGCGGTGATGACAGAACTTGGGTGGTGCCGTGGCCAAAGGTGGAGCTGCCTATGGAGGAAGGTTTGTGGTTGTCCACTCCCCCGTGGGATGGAAGAAGCAGCTGCCTGGAGCCTTCTCCAGACCTGTGTGAGGGAGAGGGAGCGGTGACTGGCTGGGGAGACTCGCAAGGCCCCCACCAGCAAGCGGGTCCCGATGGCCAAAGGCCCCCAGCTCTTTCCTGAGCACGCTGGGAATTTGTGTCTGGGCTCTGGGTACCCGCTGAGCTGCTGCCACAGCAGGACGGGCTTGAAAAGCAGGGAGGAGCCTTGTTTGTGTGAGGTGACCCGGGAGAGCTGGGCACAAGGAGCTGGGAAATGCTGTGGATTCCCTGGTCAGGCGTCAGCCAGGCGAGAGCCGGCACGCTGCCCGGGCTTGCTGAAGCCCTGTGCCAAAAGCGCCCTGGGGACAGGGGTGAGGGGGATTCTGGTAGCGCCCGGGGTGGGCGATGCGGAAGGTGCCTGGGGGCCAGAGCAGAGCGGGGTGCCATAGCTGCTGGTGGTGGCTGGGGGCCCTGGGGTGCCCCCCACTAAGGGTGCCTGGGCTGCAGGGAAGGGCTGCTGCTGCTGGGCAGGCGGTGGGCACAGGTTGGCTGAGCCTGAGAGAGAGACAGCTGGGCGGTGGGCAGCTCTGCTTCAGCCCCCAGGAGCGCAGTGTCCCTGGGCTGAAGGCTCGGGCTGGGTCCTTCCCTGGGGGTAGACGCTGTGGGGAAGGACAGAAGTCTGCAGGGGTCTGGGGGCCCGTGGGCCGGGCACTTGGGCTGCCCTTGTGGCAGTGCCATGGTCCCTGGCATCCGTTGGTTGCTAAGGACTCTCTGGAGTCTCCAGGAAGTGACGTAGGGGCTGCCTGTGCTCTGCCCCACCCCAACCGCCTCCCAACCCCTCCCGAGCAGGGCAGGGGCTTGGGGGTGCCCTCAGCCCCCCCCCAGCAGCTCTTGGGGGCTGTGAGGGGAAAGAAAGGTCCTGGCAAACAGGCGAGGGGCCTGAAGATCAGACCAAAGCCCTTGTCACTCCAGCCTTTAAAAAGTGCAGGGACTGCTCAGATGGTCAATAATGTCATGATGTACCAGTGTCCCTCACCAGGATCCCAAAAATCCCATCCCTGTGGCTTTTTGGGAGCCCCTTGAGCAGATTATTGGAGCTGTTGGTTATCTCTGGGGTCTCTCAGTGTCCTCGCGCAGACTGCTGGAGGGGCAACCAAATACCCCCAGCACTGAGGTGTTCCAAGTGCTTCCAGATTCTCCCCCCCACCCCAGAATCCTTCCCTTCCACTCACTCCTTTTCATTTCTCTTTGGTGGTTTTTTCCCTACTTCTCCCCCCCATAACCCCCCTTCCCCTTGCACGAAACTTGATCATGCTCTTCATCTGCTCTTTTGGCAGGGGGTTCCTTTGCTTCCTCCCCCCTTTCTCCTCTTTTATTTTCCTTTCTTCACCCCCTCCTCCACACCCTTCTTCACGCTCTTTCCTTCTTTGGTGGTGGTGGGTTTTGGTGGGTGTTTCCATGTCGTCCCCCCCCCCCCCGCTGCTTCCTGCTTTTTCTTCTGTTGTAGTTGGGACTTTTCCAGTCCCTGTCCCCACCTCCTGTTCTCTCCTTTTCCCTTTTTCTTGGTTTTGGGTTTTTACTTCCCCCTTTCCTGCCCCTTCCACTTGCTGTTTCCTTTCTCTTGATTTGCTTTTTATTCGATTCCCCCCGTGCCTTTTGCCCTTCCCTTTGTTTGTGCTTCCTGACCCCTCGCCCAGCCCTTTCCCCCGAATTTGTCCCTATGTGACCCTGTGGTTTTCTATGTGTCTCTGTGGGTCTCTATGGGTCTTCATGTGTCTCTGTGGGTCTCTATGGGTTGCTATGGGCCCCTGTAGGTCTCTGTGGGTCTCTGTGGGTCTTTATGGGTCTCTGTAGGTCTCTGTGGGGCTCTACGGGTCTCTGTGGTCCCCTGTGGGTCACCATGGTTCTCTGTGTGTCTCTGTGTCCCTATTTGTCCGTATGGGTCTCTATGAATCCCTGTGTGTCTCTATGGGTCGCTATGGGTCTTTATGAGTGTCCATGGGTCTCTGTGGTTGTCTATGGGTCCCTATGGGTCTCTGTGGATCTCTTTTGGTCTGTATGGGTTTCTGTGGTTCCTTATATTTTCATATGGTTCCCTATAGGACTCTATGGGTCTCTGTGGGCCCCTATGAGTCTCTATGGGTCTTTCTGGGTCGATGTGGGTCTCTTTCAATCTCTACGGGTTCCTTTAGGTCTCTATGGGTCTCTATGAGTCCCTGTGGGTCTCTATGGGTCCCCCTCTGACTCTGTAGATCTCTATGGATCTCTATGGATCCCTGTGGATCCCTATGTGTCTCTATGAGTCTCTATGTGTCTCTATAGGTCCATAAAGGTCCCTATGGGTTTCTGTGGGTCCATGTGGTTCTCTGTGGGTCTTTAAGGTGTCCCTGTGCATTCCTATGGGTCTCTGTGTGTCTCTCTGGGTTGCTATGTCTCTGTATGGGTCTCTATGGGTCCCTATGTGTCTCTGTGCATCTCTGTGGGTCCCTATCGGTCTCTATGTGTCCCTGTGGTTCTCTATAGGTCTCTATGGGTCTTTATGAGGCTTTATGCTTCTCTGTGGGTTCCTGTGGATCTCAGTGGGTCCATCTGGATCTCTATGGGTCTCTGTAGGTCTCTGTGGGCTCCTATGAGTTGCTCTAAGTATCTGTTGGTCTCTATGTGTCCCTACGGGTCTCTATGGGTCCCTATAGGTCTCTGTGGGTCCCTGTAGGTCTCTGATGGTCCCTGTGGGTCCCTGTGTGTCCGTATTGTTCTCCATTGGTCTCTGTGGTTCTCAATGAGTGTCTATGGGCCTCTATAGGTCCATATGGGTCTCTATGGGTCCCTATGGATCCCTGTGGGTCTCTATGGGTCCCTAAGGGTCCCTGTGTGTCCCTATTGTTCTCTATGGGTCTCTGTGTGTCCCTGTGGGTCTCTATGGGTCTCTACGGGTCCCTGTAGGTCTCTGTGGGTCTCTTTGGATCCCTGTGGGTCTCTCTGTGTCCCTGTGGGTCGGTATGTGTCCCAGTGGGTGTCTCTGGGTCTCTATGTGTCCCTGTGGTGATTTATGGGTCTCTATGGGTCCCCATGTGTCAATATATGTTCCTATGGCTGTCTGTGGGTCTGTATGGGTCCCTGTGGGTCTCTGAGCGTCTCTATGGGTCTCTGTGTGTCTCTATGGGTCTCTGTGGGTCTCTTTGGGTTTCTATGAGCCTCTATGTATCTCTGTGGGTCCCTAAGAGTCTCTGTAGGTCTCTATGGCTCCCTATGGGTCTCTGTGGGTCTTTATGTGTCTCTGTGTGTCCTTCTATGTCTCTAAGGGTCTCTCTGGGTCCCTAAGGGTCGCTCTGGCTCTCTATGGGTCTCTATGAGTCTCTATGGGTCGCTATTAGTCCCTGTGGGTCCCTATGGGTCCCTACGTGTCTCTGTGGTTCTCTGTCTGTTTCTATGGGTCCTTATGGGTCCCTATGGCACAAGCGGCGCCTGCCGTAGCTGCCGGTGGTGCCTGGAGGCCCTGGGGTGCCCCCCACTAAGGGTGCCTGGGCTGCAGGGAAGGGCTGCTGCTGCTGGGCAGGCGGTGGGCACAGGTTGGCTGAGCCTGAGAGAGAGACAGGAGCGCTGGGCGGTGGGCAGCTCTGCTTCAGCCCCCAGGAGCGCAGTGTCCCTGGGCTGAAGGCTCGGGCTGGGTCCTTCCCTGGGGGTAGATGCTGTGGGGAAGGACAGAAGTCTGCAGGGGCAAGGGGGGCCCCTGGGCCGGGCTGTGGCAGCACCATGGTCCCTGGTGATGGTTGGTTGCTAAGGACTCTCTGGAGTCTCCAGGAAGTGACGTAGGGACTGCCTGTGTTCTGCCCCATCCCATCTGCCTCCCAGCTCCTCCCGGGCAGGGCAGGGGCTTGGGGGTGCCCTCAGCCCCCCCCAGCAGCTCTTGGGGGCTGTGAGGGGAAAGAAAGGTCCTGGCAAACAGGCGAGGTGCCTGAAGATCAGACCAAAGCCCTTGTCGCTCCAGCCTTTAAAAAGTGCAGGGACTGCTCAGATGGCCCAGAAATGTCTGGACACATTACTGTCCCACCAGGATCCCAAAAATCCCATCCCTGTGGCTTTTTGGGACCCCCTGGAGCAGATCACCGGAGCTGTTGGGGAACTCTGGGGTCTCTCCAGGAGTCTGAGGCAGACTGCTTGAGGGGCTCCCAAAGCTCCCCGACACAGAGCTTCTCCTCGCTGTGCAACCAAAGAGGCCTGGCCACCCAGAGCTGCTCGAGTGGCCCCCACAAAGCCCTTTGACACACCCATAAGCAATCAACTCCCCACATCCACCTTCTCTCCTGATCGTTCCTTTTGTCTTTTTCTCTTCACACCCTCCACCCACCCACCTCTTCCTCTTGCTCTTTCTGTTTCTCTTTCTTCTGATTTTTTCTTCCTTCTCCCACCCCCATTCCAGCCCCTTCCTCTGGCTCTTCCTTCATCTCTTTTTCTTGGGTTATTTCTTTTTCCCTCCCTACCTGCCCCTTTCTCCTTGTCTTTTCTTGGGCTTTTAGGACTGGTTTGGTTTGGGATTTTTTCTCCCTGACAGTGAAAGGAAACAACAAAACACCCCCACTGCGGGACCACACGTGTCAGACACATCACACCACACAGTGCCCACAAGAGACTGTACAGAGCACTAAAAAATACAGGCAACAGAATGATGGAAACTACAACAGAAAGTCCCCTGGGGAGCAACACAAAATACACTGAGCAATAGGATGGAGAAATGAACAGCGTGTGACACAGCACAGTGCAGACAGGACAGTGCACACTGTCCTGGGCAATACAGGCCCTGCTGCCTATACCGTGCCTACCTGACAATAACATAAATATAAAAATATGGCTATATATGCATTTAAAGAGTGATATAAATATATATATAAAACCATGAAGCATCAGGCAATTAGACAGCACCACATATTTGGGCCCAGTGGTACACGCCACCCGCATGTCATCGATGCCTTCTGCTGTCTCCTCAGGTTTTGTTTTTCCAGTTTTCAGCTGTTTTTTTTTTTAAATCTGCTGGTTTTTAGATTCCAGCTTGCCCCTTCCACCTACCTCTTTTATTGCTTCCTGCCCTGTGCTTCTTTAAACCCTTCTATTTGTCTTCCAGCCTGCTGTTGCCATCTGCTGTTTCTTTGGGTTTCCCTCTCACCGCTTCCACCTCCAATGATTTTTCCTTTTTGCCGCCTCTTCATCTCCTTTATTTTCTGCTGGCAGCTCCCTGCTCACACCTGCACTTCTTACTCTTGCTTTCCACCCACCCGCTTTCTTTTGCCTTTTACTTTTTACTTCCTTCCTTCTGTTTATTCCTATTGTTTCACTTCCCCATCCAACCCCCTTTCCAGGAGTTTCCTTCTCATTTCTGGTTTTGTGTGGTTCATTTTTCACTTCCTCCCCTGCCCGCCCCCTCCTCCTTTTCGTGTCTTGTTTGGTTTTGGATTTGTTTTCATATTTCTTTGCCTGATTCTTCCTACTCTTTTCTTTTTCTTTTGAATTGCGGTTTCATGTTCATTTTTTCCCCTGCCAACCCCCCCCTGTTTCCTGCTGTTTCTGTTCTCTCTTTGGTTCCCCCTGGTACCTTTCCGGTGATGACAGAACTTGGGTGGTGCCGTGGCCAAAGGTGGAGCTGCCCAGTGGAGGCAGGTTTTTGCTTGTCCACTCCCCCGTGGGATGGAAGAAGCAGCTGCCTGGAGGCTTCTCCAGACCTGTGTGAGGGAGAGGGAGCGGTGACTGGCTGGGGAGACTCGCAAGGACACCAGCAAGCGGGTCCCGATGGCCAAAGGGCCCCAGCTCTTTCCTGAGCACGCTGGGAATTTGTGTCTTGGCTCTGGGTACCCACTGAGCTGCTGCCACAGCAAGAGGGGCTTGAAAAGCAGGGAGGAGCCTTGTTTGTGTGAGGTGACCCGGGAGAGCTGGGCACAAGGAGCTGGGAAATGCTGTGGATTCCCTGGTCAGGCGTCAGCCAGGCGAGAGCCGGCACGCTGCCCGGGCTTGCTGAAGCCCTGTGCCAAAAGCGCCCTGGGGACAGGGGTGAGGGGGATTCTGGCAGCGCCCGGGGTGGGCGATGCGGAAGGTGCCTGGGGGCCAGAGCAGAGCGGGGTGCCATAGCTGCTGGTGGTGGCTGGGGGCCCTGGGGTGCCCCCCACTAAGGGTACCTGGGCTGCAGGGTAGGGCTGCTGCTGCTGCTGGGCAGGCGGTGGGCACAGGTTGGCTGAGCCTGAGAGAGAGACAGGAGCGCTGGGCGGTGGGCAGCTCTGCTTCAGCCCCCAGGAGCGCAGTGTCCCTGGGCTGAAGGCTCGGGCTGGGTCCTTCCCTGGGGGTAGATGCTGTGGGGAAGGACAGAAGTCTGCAGGGGCAAGGGGGGCCCCTGGGCCGGGCTGTGGCAGCACCATGGTCCCTGGTGATGGTTGGTTGCTAAGGACTCTCTGGAGTCTCCAGGAAGTGACGTAGGGGCTGCCTGTGCTCTGCCCCGCCCCATCTGCCTCCCAGCCCCTCCCGGGCAGGGCAGGGGCTTGGGGGTGCCCTCAGCCCCCCCCAGCAGCTCTTGGGGGCTGTGAGGGGAAAGAAGGGTCCTGGCAAACAGGCGAGGTGCCTGACGATCAGACCAAAGCCCTTGTCGCTCCAGCCTTTAAAAAGTGCAGGGACTGCTCAGATGGCCCAGAAATGTCTGGACACATTACTGTCCCTCACCAGGATCCCAAAAATCCCATCCCTGTGGCTTTTTGGGACCCCCTGGAGCAGATCACTGGAGCTGTTGGGGAACTCTGGGGTCTCTCCAGGAGTCTCAGGCAGACTGCTTGAGGGGCTCCCAAAGCTCCCCGACACAGAGCTTCTCCTTGCTGTGCAACCAAAGAGGCCTGGCCACCCAGAGCTGCTCGAGTGGCCCCCACAAAGCCCTTTGACACACCCATAAGCAATCGACTCCCCACATCCACCTTCTCTCCTGATCGTTCCTTTTGTCTTTTTCTCTTCACACCCTCCACCCACCCACCTCTTCCTCTTGCTCTTTCTGTTTCTCTTTCTTCTGATTTTTTCTTCCTTCCGCCACCCCCCTTCCAGCCCCTTCCTCTGGCTCTTCCTTCATCTTTTTTTCTTGGGTTATTTCTATTACCCCCTACCTGCCCCTTTCTCCTTGTCTTTCCTTGGGCTTTTAGGACTGGTTTGGTTTGGGATTTTTTCTCCCTGACAGTGAAAGGAAACAACAAAACACCCCCACTGCGGGACCACACGTGTCAGACACATCACACCACACAGTGCCCACAAGAGACTGTACAGAGCACTAAAAAATACAGGCAACAGAATGATGGAAACTACAACAGAAAGTCCCCTGGGGAGCAACAGAAAATACACAGAGCAATAGGATGGAGAAATGAACACCGTGTGACACAGCACAGTGCAGACAGGACAGTGCACACTGTCCAGGGCAATACAGGCCCTGCTGCCTATACCGTGCCTACCTGACAATAACATAAATATAGAAAGATGTCTATATATGCATTTAAAGAGTGATATAAATATATATATAAAACCATGAAGCATCAGGCAATTAGACAGCAACACATATTTGGGCCCAGTGGTACACGCCACCCGCATGTCATCGATGCCTTCTGCTGTCTCCTCAGGTTTTGTTTTTCCAGTTTTCAGCTGTTTTTTTTTTTTTTAAATCTGCTGGTTTTTAGATTCCAGCTTGCCCCTTCCACCTGCCTCTTTTATTGCTTCCTGCCCTGTGCTTCTTTAAACCCTTCTATTTTTCTCCCAGCCTGCTGTTGCCATCTGCTGTTTCTTTGGGTTTCCCTCCCACCGCTTCCACCTCCAATGATTTTTCCTTTTTGCCGCCTCTTCATCTCCTTTATTTTCTGCTGGCAGCTCCCTGCTCACACCTGCACTTCTTACTTTTGCTTTCCACCCACCCGCTTTCTTTTGCCTTTTACTTTTTACTTCCTTCCTTCTGTTTATTCCTATTGTTTCACTTCCCCATCCAACCCCCTTTCCAGGAGTTTCCTTCTCATTTCTGGTTTTGTGTGGTTCATTTTTCACTTCCTCCCCTGCCCGCCCCCTCCTACTTTTCGTGTCTTGTTTGGTTTTGGATTTGTTTTCATATTTCTTTGCCTGATTCTTCCTGCTCTTTTCTTTTTCTTTTGAATTGCGGTTTCATGTTCATTTTTCCCCTGCCAAACCCCCCCTGTTTCCTGCTGTTTCTGTTCTCTCTTTGGTTCCCCCTGGTACCTTTCCGGTGATGACAGAACTTGGGTGGTGCCGTGGCCAAAGGTGGAGCTGCCTATGGAGGCAGGTTTGTGCTTGTCCACTCCCCCGTGGGATGGAAGAAGCAGCTGCCTGGAGCCTTCTCCAGACCTGTGTGAGGGAGAGGGAGCGGTGACTGGCTGGGGAGACTCGCAAGGCCCCCACCAGCAAGCGGGTCCCGATGGCCAAAGGCCCCCAGCTCTTTCCTGAGCACGCTGGGAATTTGTGTCTTGGCTCTGGGTACCCACTGAGCTGCTGCCACAGCAGGACGGGCTTGAAAAGCAGGGAGGAGCCTTGTTTGTGTGAGGTGACCCGGGAGAGCTGGGCACAAGGAGCTGGGAAATGCTGTGGATTCCCTGGGCAGGTGTCAGGCAGGCGAGAGCCGGCACGCTGCCCGGGCTTGCTGAAGCCCTGTGCCAAAAGCGCCCTGGGGACAGGGGTGAGGGGGATTCTGGCAGCGCCCGGGGTGGGCGATGCCAAAGGTGCCTGGGGGCCAGAGCAGAGCGGGGTGCCATAGCTGCCGGTGGTGCCTGGGGGCCCTGGGGTGCCCCCCACTAAGGGTGCCTGGGCTGCAGGGAAGGGCTGCTGCTGCTGGGCAGGCGGTGGGCACAGGTTGTCTGAGCCTGAGAGAGAGACAGGAGCGCTGGGCGGTGGGCAGCTCTGCTTCAGCCCCCAGGAGCGCAGTGTCCCTGGGCTGAAGGCTCGGGCTGGGTCCTTCCCTGGGGGTAGACGCTGTGGGGAAGGACAGAAGTCTGCAGGGGCCGGGGGGCCCCTGGGCCGGGCTGTGGCAGCACCATGGTCCCTGGTGATGGTTGGTTGCTAAGGACTCTCTGGAGTCTCCAGGAAGTGACGTAGGGGCTGCCTGTGCTCTGCCCCGCCCCAACCGCCTCCCAACCCCTCCTGAGCAGGGCAGGGTCTTGGGGGTGCCCTCAGCCCCCCCCAGCAGCTCTTGGGGGCTGTGAGGGGAAAGAAGGGTCCTGGCAAACAGGCGAGGTGCCTGAAGATCAGACCAAAGCCCTTGTCACTCCAGCCTTTAAAAAGTGCAGGGACTGCTCAGATGGCCAAAAATGTCACGATGTACCGGTGTCCCTCACCAGGATCCCAAAAATCCCATCCCTGTGGCTTTTTGGGACCCCCTTGAGCAGATCACTGGAGCTGTCAGGGAACTCTGGGGTCTCTCAGTGTCCTTGTGCAGACTGTTCGAGGGGCAACCAAATACCCCCAGCACTGTGGTGTTCCAACTGCTTCCAGTTTCTCCCCCCCACCCCAGAATCCCTCCCTTCCACTCACTCCTTTTCATTTCTCTTTGGTGTTTTTTTCCCTACTTTTCCCCCCCATAACCCCCCCACCCCTGCACGAAACTTGATCGTGCTCTTTAGTTACTCTTTTGGCAGGGGGTTCCTTTGCTTCCTCCCCCCTTTCTCCTCTTTTATTTTCCTTTCTTCACCCCCTCCTCCACACCCTTCTTCACGCTCTTTCCTTCTTTGGTGGTGGTGGTTGTTGGGGGTGTTTCCATGTCGTCGTCCCCCCCCGCTTCCTGCTTTTTCTTCTGTTTTAGTTGGGACTTTTTCTCTTCCCGTCCCTGTCCCCACCTCCTGTCCGCTCCTTTTCTCTTTTTCTTGGTTTTGGGGTTTTCCTTCCCCCTTTCCTGCCCCTTCCACTTGCTGTTTCCTTTCTCTTGTTCTGCTTTTTATTCTATTCCCCCCGTGCCTTTTGCCCTTCCCTTTGTTTGTGCTTCCCGACCCCTCGCCCAGCCCTTTTCCCCGAATTTGTCCCTATGTGTCCCTGTGGGTCTCTGTGTGTCCCCAGGTGTCCCTATGGGCTGCTGTAGGTCTCTATGAGTCTCTATGGGTGTCTGTGTGTCCCTGTTGGTCTCTATGGGTCTCTATCGATCCCTGTGTCTCCCTGTGGGTCTCTATGGTTCCCTAAGTTTCCCTGTGTCTCTCTGTGTGTCTCTTTAAGTCTCTATTGGTCTCTTTGTGTCCCTGCGGGTCTCTATGGGTCCCTATGGGTCCCTCTGAGTCGCTATGGGTCTCTATGAGTCCCCCTGGGTCTCTATGGGTCTTTAAGGGTCTTTATGATTCCCTGTGGGTCTCTATTGGTCTCTGTGGGTCCCTGTGTGTCCCCATTGTTTTCTGTGCGTCTCTGTGGGTCCCTATGGGGCTCTATGGTGCTCTATGAGTCTCTATTGGTCTCTACGGGTCCATATGGGTCTCTTTTGGTCTCTATGGTGCCTATAGGTCTCTGTGGCTCTCTGTGAGTCCCTGTGGCTCTCTGTGGGTCCCTCTGGGACTCTATGGGTTACTATGTTTCTCTATAGGTCCCTATGGGTCTCTATGGGTTTCTGTGGGTCCTTGTGGGTCTCTATGGGTCTCTGAGGGGTCCCTGTGAGTCTCTATAGGTTTCTATAGGTCCTTATATGTCTGTGTGTGTTCCTGTGGCTGTCTATGGGACTCTATGGATCTCTATGGCTCTTTATGGGTCTCTATGCATCTCTGTGGGTCCCTATGGGTCTCTCTGTGTCCCTATGGGTCTTTATGGGTCTCTGTGTGTCTCTATAGGTCCCTATGTGTCTCTATGGGTCTCTATGGTTCCCTGTAGTTCTCTGTGGTTCTCTGTGGGTCCATATGGGTTTCTATGAGCCTCTATGTGTCTCTGTGGCTCCCTATGGGTGTTAGTGAGTCTGTCTGGGTCTCTGTGGTTCTCTGTAGGTCTCTATGGGGCCGTGTGGGTCGTTATGGGTCTCTATGAATCTCCATGGGTTTCAGTGAATCTCTGTGAGTCTCTACGGGTCTCTAAGAGTCCCTGTGGGTCTCCATGGGTCTCTATGGGCCCCTGTAGGTCTTTATGGGTCTCTATGGGTCCTCTTGGGTCTCTATGAGTCTTTATGGGTCTCTGCTGGCTCTTGTGAGTCTCTGTGGGTCTCTATATTTTCCTATTGGTCTCTATTTGTCTATATGGGTTCTTCTGTGTCTCTGTGGGTCCCTATGGGTCTCTGTTGGTCCCTATGGGTCCCTATAGTTCCATGTGGGTCTCTAGGGGTCTCTAGGGGTCCCTATAGGTCTCTGGTGTTTCTTTTTTGTCCCTATATGTCCCTATGTGTCTGTATGGGTCTCTGTGGGGCTCTATGTGTCTCTGTGGTTCCCTTTGGTTCTCTTTGGGGCTCTATGGTTCTCTGTGGTTCTCTATGGGTGACCATGGTTCTCTGTGGGTCTCTATGAGTCCCTATCATTCCCTGTTTGGCCCTATGGGTCTCTATGAGTCTCTATGAACCCCTGTGTGTCTCTGTGGGTCACTATGCGTCTCTGTGAGTCTCCATGAGTGTCTGAGGGTCTCTATTGGTCCCTATGTGTCCCTGTAAATCTCTCTGGGTCTCTATAGGCTTCTATGGGTCCTTATGGACCTCTTTTCGTCTGTGTGGGGTTCTATGGGTCCTTACATGTCCCTATGGGTCCATATGCGTCCCTATGTGTCCCTATAGGACTCTATGGGTCCCTATAAGTCTCTATGTGTATCTATGTGTCCCTGTGGGTCTCTATGGCTGTCTACGGCTTCCTATAGATCTCTGTGGGTCTCTAAGTTTCTCTATGGGTCTTTGTGATTCACTGTGGGTCTCTATGGGTCCTTCTGGGTTTCTATGGGTCTCTATAGGTCCCTGTGGGTCCCAGTGGGTCTCTATGTATCCCTCTGTGTCTGTTTTGGTCTCTACGGCTTCCTTCAAGTCTCTGTCAGTCTCTATGAGTCCCTCTGGGACTCTGTAGATCTCTGTGGGTCTCTGTGGATCCCTGTGGGTCCCTATGTGTCTCTATGAGTCTCTATAGGTCTCTATGGGTCTGTATGAATCTCTACAGGTCCATATAGGTCCCTATGGGTCTCTATGGGTCCCTATGGTTCTCTGCATCTCTGTGGGTCTCTATAGGTCTCTATGTATCTCTGTGGGTCTCTATCTGTTTCTATGGGTCCTTATAGGTCCCTATGGCACCAAACGGCGGCTGCTGTAGCTGCTGGTGGTGGCTGGGGGCCCTGGGGTGCCCCCCACTAACGGTGCCTGGGCTGCAGGGAAGGGCTGCTACATTTAAAGAGTGATATAATATATATATAAAACCATGAAGCATCAGGCAATTAGACAGCACCACATATTTGGGCCCAGTGGTACACGCCACCCGCATGTCATCGATGCCTTCTGCTGTCTCCTCAGGTTTTGTTTTTCCAGTTTTCAGCTGTTTTTTTTTTTTTTAAATCTGCTGGTTTTTAGATTCCAGCTTGCCCCTTCCACCTGCCTCTTTTATTGCTTCCTGCCCTGTGCTTCTTTAAACCCTTCTATTTTTCTCCCAGCCTGCTGTTGCCATCTGCTGTTTCTTTGGGTTTCCCTCCCACTGCTTCCACCTCCAATGATTTTTCCTTTTTGCCGCCTCTTCATCTCCTTTATTTTCTGCTGGCAGCTCCCTGCTCACACCTGCACTTCTTACTTTTGCTTTCCACCCACCCGCTTTCTTTTGCCTTTTACTTTTTACTTCCTTCCTTCTGTTTATTCCTCTTGTTTTACTTCCCATCGAACCCCCTTTCCAGGAGTTTCCTTCTCATTTCTGGTTTTGTGTGGTTCATTTTTCACTTCCTGCACTGCCCGCCCCCTCCTACTTTTCTTGTCTTGTTTGGTTTTGGATTTGTTTTCATATTTCTTTGCCTGATTCTTCCTGCTCTTTTCTTTTTCTTTTGAATTGCTGTTTCATGTTCATTTTTTTCCCATGCCAAAACCCCCCCTGTTTCCTGCTGTTTCTGTTCTCTCTTTGGTTCCCCCTGGTACCTTTCCGGTGATGACAGAACTTGGGTGGTGCCGTGGCCAAAGGTGGAGCTGCCCGGTGGAGGCAGGTTTGTGGTTGTCCACTCCCCCGTGGGATGGAAGAAGCAGCTACCTGGAGCCTTCTCCAGACCTGTGTGAGGGAGAGGGAGCGGTGACTGGCTGGGGAGACTCGCAAGGCCCCCACCAGCAAGTGGGTCCCGATGGCCAAAGGCCCCCAGCTCTTTCCTGAGCACGCTGGGAATTTGTGTCTTGGTTCTGGGTACCCACTGAGCTGCTGCGACAGCAGGACGGGCTTGAAAAGCAGGGAGGAGCCTTGTTTGTGTGAGGTGACCCGGGAGAGCTGGGCACAAGGAGCTGGGAAATGCTGTGGATTCCCTGGGCAGGCGTCAGCCAGGCGAGAGCCGGCACGCTGCCCGGGCTTGCTGAAGCCCTGTGCCAAAAGCGCCCTGGGGACAGGGGTGAGGGGGATTCTGGCAGCGCCCGGGGTGGGCGATGCGGAAGGTGCCTGGGGGCCAGAGCAGAGCGGGGTGCCATAGCTGCTGGTGGTGGCTGGGGGCCCTGGGGTGCCCCCCACTAAGGGTACCTGGGCTGCAGGGTAGGGCTGCTGCTGCTGCTGCTGGGCAGGTGGTGGGCACAGGTTGGCTGAGCCTGAGAGAGAGACAGGAGCGCTGGGCGGTGGGCAGCTCTGCTTCAGCCCCCAGGAGCGCAGTGTCCCTGGGCTGAAGGCTCGGGCTGGGTCCTTCCCTGGGGGTAGACGCTGTGGGGAAGGACAGAAGTCTGCAGGGGCCGGGGGGCCCCTGGGCCGGGCTGTGGCAGCACCATGGTCCCTGGTGATGGTTGGTTGCTAAGGACTCTCTGGAGTCTCCAGGAAGTGACGTAGGGGCTGCCTGTGTTCTGCCCCATCCCATCTGCCTCCCAGCCCCTCCCGGGCAGGGCAGGGGCTTGGGGGTGCCCTCAGCCCCCCCCAGCAGCTCTTGGGGGCTGTGAGGGGAAAGAAAGGTCCTGGCAAACAGGCGAAGTGCCTGAAGATCAGACCAAAGCCCTTGTCGCTCCAGCCTTTAAAAAGTGCAGGGGCTGCTCAGATGGCCCAGAAATGTCTGGACACATTACTGTCCCTCACCAGGATCCCAAAAATCCCATCCCTGTGGCTTTTTGGGATCCCCTGGAGCAGATCACCGGAGCTGTTGGGGAACTCTGGGGTCTCTCCAGGAGTCTCAGGCAGACTGCTTGAGGGGCTCCCAAAGCTCCCCGACACAGAGCTTCTCCTCGCTGTGCAACCAAAGAGGCCTGGCCACCCAGAGCTGCTCGAGTGGCCCCCACAAAGCCCTTTGACACACCCATAAGCAATCGACTCCCCACATCCACCTTCTCTCCTGATCGTTCCTTTTGTCTTTTTCTCTTCACACCCTCCACCCACCCACCTCTTCCTCTTGCTCTTTCTGTTTCTCTTATTTCTGATTTTTTCTTCCTTCCGCCACCCCCATTCCAGCCCCTTTCCTCTGGCTCTTCCTTCATCTTTTTTCTTGGGTTATTTCTTTTTCCCTCCCTACCTGCCCCTTTCTCCTTGTCTTTTCTTGGGCTTTTAGGACTGGTTTGGTTTGGGAATTTTTTCTCCCTGACAGTGAAAGGAAACAACAAAACACCCCCACTGCGGGACCACACGTGTCAGACACATCACACCAGACAGTGCCCACAAGAGACTGTACAGAGCACTAAAAAATACAGGCAACAGAATGATGGAAACTACAACAGAAAGTCCCCTGGGGAGCAATACAAACTACACTGAGCAATAGGATGGAGAAATGAACAGCGTGTGACACAGCACAGTGCAGACAGGACAGTGCACACTGTCCTGGGCAATACAGGCCCTGCTGCCTATACCATGCCTACCTGACAATAACATAAATATAAAAAGATGTCTATATATGCATTTAAAGAGTGATATAAATATATATATAAAACCATGAAGCATCAGGCAATTAGACAGCACCACATATTTGGGCCCAGTGGTACACGCCACCCGCATGTCATCGATGCCTTCTGCTGTCTCCTCAGGTTTTGTTTTTCCAGTTTTCAGATTTTTTTTTTTAATCTGCTTGTTTTTAGATTCCAGCTTGCCCCTTCCTCCTGCCTCTTTTATTGCTTCCTGCCCTGTGCTTCTTTAAACCCTTCTATTTTTCTTCCAGCCTGCTGTTGCCATCTGCTGTTTCTTTGGGTTTCCCTCCCACCGCTTCCACCTCCAATGATTTTTCCTTTTTGCCGCCTCTTCATCTCCTTTATTTTCTGCTGGCAGCTCCCTGCTCACACCTGCACTTCTTACTCTTGCTTTCCACTCACCCGCTTTCTTTTGCCTTTTACTTTTTAGTTCCTTCCTTCCGTTTATTCCTATTGTTTCACTTCCCCATCCAACCCCCTTTCCAGGAGTTTCCTTCTCATTTCTGGTTTTGTGTGGTTCATTTTTCACTTCCTCCCCTGCCCGCCCCCTCCTACTTTTCGTGTCTTGTTTGGTTTTGGATTTGTTTTCATATTTCTTTGCCTGATTCTTCCTGCTCTTTTCTTTTTCTTTTGAATTGCTGTTTCATGTTCATTTTTTCCCCTGCCAAACCCCCCCTGTTTCCTGCTGTTTCTATTCTCTCTTCGTTTTCCCCTGGTACCTTTCCGGTGATGACAGAACTTGGGTGGTGCCGTGGCCAAAGGTGGAGCTGCCTATGGAGGAAGGTTTGTGGTTGTCCACTCCCCCGTGGGATGGAAGAAGCAGCTACCTGGAGCCTTCTCCAGACCTGTGTGAGGGAGAGGGAGCGGTGACTGGCTGGGGAGACTCGCAAGGCCCCCACCAGCAAGCGGGTCCCGATGGCCAAAGGGCCCCAGCTCTTTCCTGAGCACGCTGGGAATTTGTGTCTGGGCTCTGGGTACCCGCTGAGCTGCTGCCACAGCAGGACGGGCTTGAAAAGCAGGGAGGAGCCTTGTTTGTGTGAGGTGACCCGGGAGAGCTGGGCACAAGGAGCTGGGAAATGCTGTGGATTCCCTGGGCAGGCGTCAGCCAGGCGAGAGCCGGCACGCTGCCCGGGCTTGCTGAAGCCCTGTGCCAAAAGCGCCCTGGGGACAGGGGTGAGGGGGATTCTGGCAGCGCCCGGGGTGGGCGATGCGGAAGGTGCCTGGGGGCCAGAGCAGAGCGGGGTGCCATAGCTGCTGGTGGTGGCTGGGGGCCCTGGGGTGCCCCCCACTAAGGGTACCTGGGCTGCAGGGTAGGGCTGCTGCTGCTGCTGCTGGGCAGGTGGTGGGCACAGGTTGGCTGAGCCTGAGAGAGAGACAGGAGCGCTGGGCGGTGGGCAGCTCTGCTTCAGCCCCCAGGAGCGCAGTGTCCCTGGGCTGAAGGCTCGGGCTGGGTCCTTCCCTGGGGGTAGACGCTGTGGGGAAGGACAGAAGTCTGCAGGGGCCGGGGGGCCCCTGGGCCGGGCTGTGGCAGCACCATGGTCCCTGGTGATGGTTGGTTGCTAAGGACTCTCTGGAGTCTCCAGGAAGTGACGTAGGGGCTGCCTGTGTTCTGCCCCATCCCATCTGCCTCCCAGCCCCTCCCGGGCAGGGCAGGGGCTTGGGGGTGCCCTCAGCCCCCCCCAGCAGCTCTTGGGGGCTGTGAGGGGAAAGAAAGGTCCTGGCAAACAGGCGAAGTGCCTGAAGATCAGACCAAAGCCCTTGTCGCTCCAGCCTTTAAAAAGTGCAGGGGCTGCTCAGATGGCCCAGAAATGTCTGGACACATTACTGTCCCTCACCAGGATCCCAAAAATCCCATCCCTGTGGCTTTTTGGGATCCCCTGGAGCAGATCACCGGAGCTGTTGGGGAACTCTGGGGTCTCTCCAGGAGTCTCAGGCAGACTGCTTGAGGGGCTCCCAAAGCTCCCCGACACAGAGCTTCTCCTCGCTGTGCAACCAAAGAGGCCTGGCCACCCAGAGCTGCTCGAGTGGCCCCCACAAAGCCCTTTGACACACCCATAAGCAATCGACTCCCCACATCCACCTTCTCTCCTGATCGTTCCTTTTGTCTTTTTCTCTTCACACCCTCCACCCACCCACCTCTTCCTCTTGCTCTTTCTGTTTCTCTTATTTCTGATTTTTTCTTCCTTCCGCCACCCCCATTCCAGCCCCTTTCCTCTGGCTCTTCCTTCATCTTTTTTCTTGGGTTATTTCTTTTTCCCTCCCTACCTGCCCCTTTCTCCTTGTCTTTTCTTGGGCTTTTAGGACTGGTTTGGTTTGGGAATTTTTTCTCCCTGACAGTGAAAGGAAACAACAAAACACCCCCACTGCGGGACCACACGTGTCAGACACATCACACCAGACAGTGCCCACAAGAGACTGTACAGAGCACTAAAAAATACAGGCAACAGAATGATGGAAACTACAACAGAAAGTCCCCTGGGGAGCAATACAAACTACACTGAGCAATAGGATGGAGAAATGAACAGCGTGTGACACAGCACAGTGCAGACAGGACAGTGCACACTGTCCTGGGCAATACAGGCCCTGCTGCCTATACCATGCCTACCTGACAATAACATAAATATAAAAAGATGTCTATATATGCATTTAAAGAGTGATATAAATATATATATAAAACCATGAAGCATCAGGCAATTAGACAGCACCACATATTTGGGCCCAGTGGTACACGCCACCCGCATGTCATCGATGCCTTCTGCTGTCTCCTCAGGTTTTGTTTTTCCAGTTTTCAGATTTTTTTTTTTAATCTGCTTGTTTTTAGATTCCAGCTTGCCCCTTCCTCCTGCCTCTTTTATTGCTTCCTGCCCTGTGCTTCTTTAAACCCTTCTATTTTTCTTCCAGCCTGCTGTTGCCATCTGCTGTTTCTTTGGGTTTCCCTCCCACCGCTTCCACCTCCAATGATTTTTCCTTTTTGCCGCCTCTTCATCTCCTTTATTTTCTGCTGGCAGCTCCCTGCTCACACCTGCACTTCTTACTCTTGCTTTCCACCCACCCGCTTTCTTTTGCCTTTTACTTTTTAGTTCCTTCCTTCCGTTTATTTCTATTGTTTCACTTCCCCATCCAACCCCCTTTCCAGGAGTTTCCTTCTCATTTCTGGTTTTGTGTGGTTCATTTTTCACTTCCTCCCCTGCCCGCCCCCTCCTACTTTTCGTGTCTTGTTTGGTTTTGGATTTGTTTTCATATTTCTTTGCCTGATTCTTCCTGCTCTTTTCTTTTTCTTTTGAATTGCTGTTTCATGTTCATTTTTTCCCCTGCCAAACCCCCCCTGTTTCCTGCTGTTTCTATTCTCTCTTCGTTTTCCCCTGGTACCTTTCCGGTGATGACAGAACTTGGGTGGTGCCGTGGCCAAAGGTGGAGCTGCCTATGGAGGAAGGTTTGTGGTTGTCCACTCCCCCGTGGGATGGAAGAAGCAGCTACCTGGAGCCTTCTCCAGACCTGTGTGAGGGAGAGGGAGCGGTGACTGGCTGGGGAGACTCGCAAGGCCCCCACCAGCAAGCGGGTCCCGATGGCCAAAGGGCCCCAGCTCTTTCCTGAGCACGCTGGGAATTTGTGTCTGGGCTCTGGGTACCCGCTGAGCTGCTGCCACAGCAGGACGGGCTTGAAAAGCAGGGAGGAGCCTTGTTTGTGTGAGGTGACCCGGGAGAGCTGGGCACAAGGAGCTGGGAAATGCTGTGGATTCCCTGGGCAGGCGTCAGCCAGGCGAGAGCCGGCACGCTGCCCGGGCTTGCTGAAGCCCTGTGCCAAAAGCGCCCTGGGGACAGGGGTGAGGGGGATTCTGGCAGCGCCCGGGGTGGGCGATGCGGAAGGTGCCTGGGGGCCAGAGCAGAGCGGGG
Organism: Gallinula chloropus; assembly: GCF_964237585.1. Classification (NCBI taxonomy): domain Eukaryota; kingdom Metazoa; phylum Chordata; class Aves; order Gruiformes; family Rallidae; genus Gallinula; species Gallinula chloropus. Next base: position 4,470,712 of record NC_140114.1, on the reverse strand, counting down.
TGCCATAGCTGCTGGTGGTGGCTGGGGGCCCTGGGGTGCCCCCCACTAAGGGTACCTGGGCTGCAGGGTAGGGCTGCTGCTGCTGCTGCTGGGCAGGTGGTGGGCACAGGTTGGCTGAGCCTGAGAGAGAGACAGGAGCGCTGGGCGGTGGGCAGCTCTGCTTCAGCCCCCAGGAGCGCAGTGTCCCTGGGCTGAAGGCTCGGGCTGGGTCCTTCCCTGGGGGTAGACGCTGTGGGGAAGGACAGAAGTCTGCAGGGGCAAGGGGGGCCCCTGGGCCGGGCTGTGGCAGCACCATGGTCCCTGGTGATGGTTGGTTGCTAAGGACTCTCTGGAGTCTCCAGGAAGTGACGTAGGGGCTGCCTGTGCTCTGCCCCACCCCAACCGCCTCCCAACCCCTCCTGGGCAGGGAAGGGGCTTGGGGGTGCCCTCAGCCCCCCCCAGCAGCTCTTGGGGGCTGTGAGGGGAAAGAAGGGTCCTGGCAAACAGGCGAGGTGCCTGAAGATCAGACCAAAGCCCTTGTCACTCCAGCCTTTAAAAAGTGCAGGGACTGCTCAGATGGCTCAGAAATGTCACGATGTACCGGTGTCCCTCACCAGGATCCTAAAAATCCCATCCCTGTGGCTTTTTGGGATCCCCTGGAGCAGATCACCGGAGCTGTTGGGGAACTCTGGGGTCTCTCCAGGAGTCTCAGGCAGACTGCTTGAGGGGCTCCCAAAGCTCCCCGACACAGAGCTTCTCCTCGCTGTGCAACCAAAGAGGCCTGGCCACCCAGAGCTGCTCGAGTGGCCCCCACAAAGCCCTTTGACACACCCATAAGCAATCGACTCCCCACATCCACCTTCTCTCCTGATCGTTCCTTTTGTCTTTTTCTCTTCACACCCTCCACCCACCCACCTCTTCCTCTTGCTCTTTCTGTTTCTCTTATTTCTGATTTTTTCTTCCTTCCGCCACCCCCATTCCAGCCCCTTTCCTCTGGCTCTTCCTTCATCTTTTTTCTTGGGTTATTTCTTTTTCCCTCCCTACCTGCCCCTTTCTCCTTGTCTTTTCTTGGGCTTTTAGGACTGGTTTGGTTTGGGAATTTTTTCTCCCTGACAGTGAAAGGAAACAACAAAACACCCCCACTGCGGGACCACACGTGTCAGACACATCACACCAGACAGTGCCCACAAGAGACTGTACAGAGCACTAAAAAATACAGGCAACAGAATGATGGAAACTACAACAGAAAGTCCCCTGGGGAGCAATACAAACTACACTGAGCAATAGGATGGAGAAATGAACAGCGTGTGACACAGCACAGTGCAGACAGGACAGTGCACACTGTCCTGGGCAATACAGGCCCTGCTGCCTATACCATGCCTACCTGACAATAACATAAATATAAAAAGATGTCTATATATGCATTTAAAGAGTGATATAAATATATATATAAAACCATGAAGCATCAGGCAATTAGACAGCACCACATATTTGGGCCCAGTGGTACACGCCACCCGCATGTCATCGATGCCTTCTGCTGTCTCCTCAGGTTTTGTTTTTCCAGTTTTCAGATTTTTTTTTTTAATCTGCTTGTTTTTAGATTCCAGCTTGCCCCTTCCTCCTGCCTCTTTTATTGCTTCCTGCCCTGTGCTTCTTTAAACCCTTCTATTTTTCTTCCAGCCTGCTGTTGCCATCTGCTGTTTCTTTGGGTTTCCCTCCCACCGCTTCCACCTCCAATGATTTTTCCTTTTTGCCGCCTCTTCATCTCCTTTATTTTCTGCTGGCAGCTCCCTGCTCACACCTGCACTTCTTACTCTTGCTTTCCACTCACCCGCTTTCTTTTGCCTTTTACTTTTTAGTTCCTTCCTTCCGTTTATTCCTATTGTTTCACTTCCCCATCCAACCCCCTTTCCAGGAGTTTCCTTCTCATTTCTGGTTTTGTGTGGTTCATTTTTCACTTCCTCCCCTGCCCGCCCCCTCCTACTTTTCGTGTCTTGTTTGGTTTTGGATTTGTTTTCATATTTCTTTGCCTGATTCTTCCTGCTCTTTTCTTTTTCTTTTGAATTGCTGTTTCATGTTCATTTTTTCCCCTGCCAAACCCCCCCTGTTTCCTGCTGTTTCTATTCTCTCTTCGTTTTCCCCTGGTACCTTTCCGGTGATGACAGAACTTGGGTGGTGCCGTGGCCAAAGGTGGAGCTGCCTATGGAGGAAGGTTTGTGGTTGTCCACTCCCCCGTGGGATGGAAGAAGCAGCTACCTGGAGCCTTCTCCAGACCTGTGTGAGGGAGAGGGAGCGGTGACTGGCTGGGGAGACTCGCAAGGCCCCCACCAGCAAGCGGGTCCCGATGGCCAAAGGGCCCCAGCTCTTTCCTGAGCACGCTGGGAATTTGTGTCTGGGCTCTGGGTACCCGCTGAGCTGCTGCCACAGCAGGACGGGCTTGAAAAGCAGGGAGGAGCCTTGTTTGTGTGAGGTGACCCGGGAGAGCTGGGCACAAGGAGCTGGGAAATGCTGTGGATTCCCTGGGCAGGCGTCAGCCAGGCGAGAGCCGGCACGCTGCCCGGGCTTGCTGAAGCCCTGTGCCAAAAGCGCCCTGGGGACAGGGGTGAGGGGGATTCTGGCAGCGCCCGGGGTGGGCGATGCGGAAGGTGCCTGGGGGCCAGAGCAGAGCGGGGTGCCATAGCTGCTGGTGGTGGCTGGGGGCCCTGGGGTGCCCCCCACTAAGGGTACCTGGGCTGCAGGGTAGGGCTGCTGCTGCTGCTGCTGGGCAGGCGGTGGGCACAGGTTGGCTGAGCCTGAGAGAGAGACAGGAGCGCTGGGCGGTGGGCAGCTCTGCTTCAGCCCCCAGGAGCGCAGTGTCCCTGGGCTGAAGGCTCGGGCTGGGTCCTTCCCTGGGGGTAGACGCTGTGGGGAAGGACAGAAGTCTGCAGGGGCAAGGGGGGCCCCTGGGCCGGGCTGTGGCAGCACCATGGTCCCTGGTGATGGTTGGTTGCTAAGGACTCTCTGGAGTCTCCAGGAAGTGACGTAGGGGCTGCCTGTGCTCTGCCCCACCCCAACCGCCTCCCAACCCCTCCTGGGCAGGGAAGGGGCTTGGGGGTGCCCTCAGCCCCCCCCAGCAGCTCTTGGGGGCTGTGAGGGGAAAGAAGGGTCCTGGCAAACAGGCGAGGTGCCTGAAGATCAGACCAAAGCCCTTGTCACTCCAGCCTTTAAAAAGTGCAGGGACTGCTCAGATGGCTCAGAAATGTCACGATGTACCGGTGTCCCTCACCAGGATCCTAAAAATCCCATCCCTGTGGCTTTTTGGGACCCCCTTGAGCAGATCACTGGAGCTGTTGGGGAACTCTGGGGTCTCTCAGCGTCCTTTTGCAGACTGTTCGAGGGGCAACCAAATACCCCCAGCACTGAAGTTTCCAACTGCTTCCAGATTCTCCCCCCCACCCCAGAATCCCTCCCTTCCACTCCTTTTCATTTCTCTTTGGTGTTTTTTTCCCTACTTCTCCCCCCCCCCCCCCGCACGAAACTTGATCGTGCTCTTTAGTTACTCTTTTGGCAGGGGGTTCCTTTGCTTCCTCCCCCCTTTCTCCTCTTTTATTTTCCTTTCTTCACCCCCTCCTCCACACCCTTCTTCACGCTCTTTCCTTCTTTGGTGGTGGTGGTTGTTGGGGGTGTTTCCATGTCGCCCCCCCCCGCTTCCTGCTTTTTCTTCTGTTTTAGTTGGGACTTTTTCTCTTCCCGTCCCTGTCCCCACCTCCTGTCCTTTCCTTTTCCCTTTTTCTTGGTTTTGGGTTTTTCCTTCCCCCTTTCCTGCCCCTTCCACTTGCTGTTTCCTTTCTCTTGTTTTGCTTTTTATTCGATTCCCCCCGTGCCTTTTGCCCTTCCCTTTGTTTGTGCTTCCCGACCCCTCGCCCAGCCCTTTCCCCCGAATTTGTCCCTATGTGACCCTGTGGTTTTCTATGTGTCTCTGTGGGTCTCTATGGGTCTTCATGTGTCTCTGTGGGTCTCTATGGGTTGCTATGGGCCCCTGTAGGTCTCTGTGGGTCTCTGTGGGTCTCTATGGGTCTCTGTAGGTCTCTGTGGGGCTCTACGGGTCTCTGTGGTCCCCTGTGGGTCACCATGGTTCTCTGTGTGTCTCTGTGTCCCTATTTGTCCGTATGGGTCTCTATGAATCCCTGTGTGTCTCTATGGGTCGCTATGGGTCTTTATGAGTGTCCATGGGTCTCTGTGGTTGTCTATGGGTCCCTATGGGTCTCTGTGGATCTCTTTTGGTCTGTATGGGTTTCTGTGGTTCCTTATATTTTCATATGGTTCCCTATAGGACTCTATGGGTCTCTGTGGGCCCCTATGAGTCTCTATGGGTCTTTCTGGGTCGATGTGGGTCTCTTTCAATCTCTACGGGTTCCTTTAGGTCTCTATGGGTCTCTATGAGTCCCTGTGGGTCTCTATGGGTCCCCCTCTGACTCTGTAGATCTCTATGGGTCTCTATGGATCCCTGTGGATCCCTATGTGTCTCTATGAGTCTCTATGTGTCTCTATAGGTCCATAAAGGTCCCTATGGGTTTCTGTGGGTCCATGTGGTTCTCTGTGGGTCTTTAAGGTGTCCCTGTGCATTCCTATGGGTCTCTGTGTGTCCCTGTGTGTCTCTCTGGGTTGCTATGTCTCTGTATGGGTCTCTATGGGTCCCTATGTGTCTCTGTGCATCTCTGTGGGTCCCTATCGGTCTCTATGTGTCCCTGTGGTTCTCTATAGGTCTCTATGGGTCTTTATGAGGCTTTATGCTTCTCTGTGGGTTCCTGTGGATCTCAGTGGGTCCATCTGGATCTCTATGGGTCTCTGTAGGTCTCTGTGGGCTCCTATGAGTTGCTCTAAGTATCTGTTGGTCTCTATGTGTCCCTACGGGTCTCTATGGGTCCCTATAGGTCTCTGTGGGTCCCTGTAGGTCTCTGATGGTCCCTGTGGGTCCCTGTGTGTCCGTATTGTTCTCCATTGGTCTCTGTGGTTCTCAATGAGTGTCTATGGGCCTCTATAGGTCCATATGGGTCTCTATGGGTCCCTATGGATCCCTGTGGGTCTCTATGGGTCCCTAAGGGTCCCTGTGTGTCCCTATTGTTCTCTATGGGTCTCTGTGTGTCCCTGTGGGTCTCTATGGGTCTCTACGGGTCCCTGTAGGTCTCTGTGGGTCTCTTTGGATCCCTGTGGGTCTCTCTGTGTCCCTGTGGGTCGGTATGTGTCCCAGTGGGTGTCTCTGGGTCTCTATGTGTCCCTGTGGTGATTTATGGGTCTCTATGGGTCCCCATGTATCAATATATGTTCCTATGGCTGTCTGTGGGTCTGTATGGGTCCCTGTGGGTCTCTGAGCGTCTCTATGGGTCTCTGTGTGTCTCTATGGGTCTCTGTGGGTCTCTTTGGGTTTCTATGAGCCTCTATGTATCTCTGTGGGTCCCTAAGAGTCTCTGTAGGTCTCTATGGCTCCCTATGGGTCTCTGTGGGTCTTTATGTGTCTCTGTGTGTCCTTCTATGTCTCTAAGGGTCTCTCTGGGTCCCTAAGGGTCGCTCTGGCTCTCTATGGGTCTCTATGAGTCTCTATGGGTCGCTATTAGTCCCTGTGGGTCCCTATGGGTCCCTACGTGTCTCTGTGGTTCTCTGTCTGTTTCTATGGGTCCTTATGGGTCCCTATGGCACAAGCGGCGCCTGCCGTAGCTGCCGGTGGTGCCTGGAGGCCCTGGGGTGCCCCCCACTAAGGGTGCCTGGGCTGCAGGGAAGGGCTGCTGCTGCTGGGCAGGCGGTGGGCACAGGTTGGCTGAGCCTGAGAGAGAGACAGGAGCGCTGGGCGGTGGGCAGCTCTGCTTCAGCCCCAGGAGCGCAGTGTCCCTGGGCTGAAGGCTCGGGCTGGGTCCTTCCCTGGGGTAGACGCTGTGGGGAAGGACAGAAGTCTGCAGGGGCCGGGGGGCCCCTGGGCCGGGCTGTGGCAGCACCATGGTCCCTGGGGATGGTTGGTTGCTAAGGACTCTCTGGAGTCTCCAGGAAGTGACGTAGGGACTGCCTGTGTTCTGCCCCATCCCATCTGCCTCCCAGCTCCTCCCGGGCAGGGCAGGGGCTTGGGGGTGCCCTCAGCCCCCCCCCAGCAGCTCTTGGGGGCTGTGAGGGGAAAGAAAGGTCCTGGCAAACAGGCGAGGTGCCTGAAGATCAGACCAAAGCCCTTGTCGCTCCAGCCTTTAAAAAGTGCAGGGACTGCTCAGATGGCCCAGAAATGTCTGGACACATTACTGTCCCACCAGGATCCCAAAAATCCCATCCCTGTGGCTTTTTGGGACCCCCTGGAGCAGATCACCGGAGCTGTTGGGGAACTCTGGGGTCTCTCCAGGAGTCTGAGGCAGACTGCTTGAGGGGCTCCCAAAGCTCCCCGACACAGAGCTTCTCCTTGCTGTGCAACCAAAGAGGCCTGGCCACCCAGAGCTGCTCGAGTGGCCCCCACAAAGCCCTTTGACACACCCATAAGCAATCAACTCCCCACATCCACCTTCTCTCCTGATCGTTCCTTTTGTCTTTTTCTCTTCACACCCTCCACCCACCCACCTCTTCCTCTTGCTCTTTCTGTTTCTCTTTCTTCTGATTTTTTCTTCCTTCTCCCACCCCCATTCCAGCCCCTTCCTCTGGCTCTTCCTTCATCTCTTTTTCTTGGGTTATTTCTTTTTCCATCCCTACCTGCCCCTTTCTCCTTGTCTTTCCTTGGGCTTTTAGGACTGGTTTGGTTTGGGATTTTTTTCTCCCCAACATTGAAAGGAAACAACAAAACACCCCCACTGCGGGACCAACCGTGTCAGACACATCACACCAGACAGTGCCCACAAGAGACTCTACAGAGCACTAAAAAATACAGGCAACAGAATGATGGAAACTACAACAGAAAGTCCCCTGGGGAGCAACACAAAATACACTGAGCAATAGGATGGAGAAATGAACAGCGTGTGACACAGCACAGTGCAGACAGGACAGTGCACACTGTCCTGGGCAATACAGGCCCTGCTGCCTATACCGTGCCTACCTGACAATAACATAAATATAAAAATATGGCTATATATGCATTTAAAGAGTGATATAAATATATATATAAAACCATGAAGCATCAGGCAATTAGACAGCACCACATATTTGGGCCCAGTGGTACACGCCACCCGCATGTCATCGATGCCTTCTGCTGTCTCCTCAGGTTTTGTTTTTCCAGTTTTCAGCTGTTTTTTTTTTTAAATCTGCTGGTTTTTAGATTCCAGCTTGCCCCTTCCACCTACCTCTTTTATTGCTTCCTGCCCTGTGCTTCTTTAAACCCTTCTATTTTTCTTCCAGCCTGCTGTTGCCATCTGCTGTTTCTTTGGGTTTCCCTCTCACCGCTTCCACCTCCAATGATTTTTCCTTTTTGCCGCCTCTTCATCTCCTTTATTTTCTGCTGGCAGCTCCCTGCTCACACCTGCACTTCTTACTCTTGCTTTCCACCCACCCGCTTTCTTTTGCCTTTTACTTTTTACTTCCTTCCTTCTGTTTATTCCTATTGTTTCACTTCCCCATCCAACCCCCTTTCCAGGAGTTTCCTTCTCATTTCTGGTTTTGTGTGGTTCATTTTTCACTTCCTCCCCTGCCCGCCCCCTCCTCCTTTTCGTGTCTTGTTTGGTTTTGGATTTGTTTTCATATTTCTTTGCCTGATTCTTCCTACTCTTTTCTTTTTCTTTTGAATTGCGGTTTCATGTTCATTTTTTCCCCTGCCAACCCCCCCCTGTTTCCTGCTGTTTCTGTTCTCTCTTTGGTTCCCCCTGGTACCTTTCCGGTGATGACAGAACTTGGGTGGTGCCGTGGCCAAAGGTGGAGCTGCCCAGTGGAGGCAGGTTTTTGCTTGTCCACTCCCCCGTGGGATGGAAGAAGCAGCTGCCTGGAGGCTTCTCCAGACCTGTGTGAGGGAGAGGGAGCGGTGACTGGCTGGGGAGACTCGCAAGGACACCAGCAAGCGGGTCCCGATGGCCAAAGGGCCCCAGCTCTTTCCTGAGCACGCTGGGAATTTGTGTCTTGGCTCTGGGTACCCACTGAGCTGCTGCCACAGCAAGAGGGGCTTGAAAAGCAGGGAGGAGCCTTGTTTGTGTGAGGTGACCCGGGAGAGCTGGGCACAAGGAGCTGGGAAATGCTGTGGATTCCCTGGTCAGGCGTCAGCCAGGCGAGAGCCGGCACGCTGCCCGGGCTTGCTGAAGCCCTGTGCCAAAAGCGCCCTGGGGACAGCGGTGAGGGGGATTCTGGCAGCGCCCGGGGTGGGCGATGCGGAAGGTGCCTGGGGGCCAGAGCAGAGCGGGGTGCCATAGCTGCTGGTGGTGGCTGGGGGCCCTGGGGTGCCCCCCACTAAGGGTACCTGGGCTGCAGGGTAGGGCTGCTGCTGCTGGGCAGGTGGTGGGCACAGGTTGGCTGAGCCTGAGAGAGAGACAGGAGCGCTGGGCGGTGGGCAGCTCTGCTTCAGCCCCCAGGAGCGCAGTGTCCCTGGGCTGAAGGCTCGGGCTGGGTCCTTCCCTGGGGGTAGATGCTGTGGGGAAGGACAGAAGTCTGCAGGGGCAAGGGGGGCCCCTGGGCCGGGCTGTGGCAGCACCATGGTCCCTGGTGATGGTTGGTTGCTAAGGACTCTCTGGAGTCTCCAGGAAGTGACGTAGGGGCTGCCTGTGCTCTGCCCCGCCCCATCTGCCTCCCAGCCCCTCCCGGGCAGGGCAGGGTCTTGGGGGTGCCCTCAGCCCCCCCCAGCAGCTCTTGGGGGCTGTGAGGGGAAAGAAGGGTCCTGGCAAACAGGCGAGGTGCCTGAAGATCAGACCAAAGCCCTTGTCACTCCAGCCTTTTAGAAGTGCAGGGACTGCTCAGATGGCCAGAAATGTCACGATGTACCGGTGTCCCTCACCAGGATCCTAAAAATCCCATCCCTGTGGCTTTTTGGGACCCCCTTGAGCAGATCACTGGAGCTGTTGGGGAACTCTGGGGTCTCTCAGCGTCCTTTTGCAGACTGTTCGAGGGGCAACCAAATACCCCCAGCACTGAAGTTTCCAACTGCTTCCAGATTCTCCCCCCCACCCCAGAATCCCTCCCTTCCACTCCTTTTCATTTCTCTTTGGTGTTTTTTTCCCTACTTCTCCCCCCCCCCCCCCGCACGAAACTTGATCGTGCTCTTTAGTTACTCTTTTGGCAGGGGGTTCCTTTGCTTCCTCCCCCCTTTCTCCTCTTTTATTTTCCTTTCTTCACCCCCTCCTCCACACCCTTCTTCACGCTCTTTCCTTCTTTGGTGGTGGTGGTTGTTGGGGGTGTTTCCATGTCGCCCCCCCCCGCTTCCTGCTTTTTCTTCTGTTTTAGTTGGGACTTTTTCTCTTCCCGTCCCTGTCCCCACCTCCTGTCCTTTCCTTTTCCCTTTTTCTTGGTTTTGGGTTTTTCCTTCCCCCTTTCCTGCCCCTTCCACTTGCTGTTTCCTTTCTCTTGTTTTGCTTTTTATTCGATTCCCCCCGTGCCTTTTGCCCTTCCCTTTGTTTGTGCTTCCCGACCCCTCGCCCAGCCCTTTCCCCCGAATTTGTCCCTATGTGACCCTGTGGTTTTCTATGTGTCTCTGTGGGTCTCTATGGGTCTTCATGTGTCTCTGTGGGTCTCTATGGGTTGCTATGGGCCCCTGTAGGTCTCTGTGGGTCTCTGTGGGTCTCTATGGGTCTCTGTAGGTCTCTGTGGGGCTCTACGGGTCTCTGTGGTCCCCTGTGGGTCACCATGGTTCTCTGTGTGTCTCTGTGTCCCTATTTGTCCGTATGGGTCTCTATGAATCCCTGTGTGTCTCTATGGGTCGCTATGGGTCTTTATGAGTGTCCATGGGTCTCTGTGGTTGTCTATGGGTCCCTATGGGTCTCTGTGGATCTCTTTTGGTCTGTATGGGTTTCTGTGGTTCCTTATATTTTCATATGGTTCCCTATAGGACTCTATGGGTCTCTGTGGGCCCCTATGAGTCTCTATGGGTCTTTCTGGGTCGATGTGGGTCTCTTTCAATCTCTACGGGTTCCTTTAGGTCTCTATGGGTCTCTATGAGTCCCTGTGGGTCTCTATGGGTCCCCCTCTGACTCTGTAGATCTCTATGGGTCTCTATGGATCCCTGTGGATCCCTATGTGTCTCTATGAGTCTCTATGTGTCTCTATAGGTCCATAAAGGTCCCTATGGGTTTCTGTGGGTCCATGTGGTTCTCTGTGGGTCTTTAAGGTGTCCCTGTGCATTCCTATGGGTCTCTGTGTGTCCCTGTGTGTCTCTCTGGGTTGCTATGTCTCTGTATGGGTCTCTATGGGTCCCTATGTGTCTCTGTGCATCTCTGTGGGTCCCTATCGGTCTCTATGTGTCCCTGTGGTTCTCTATAGGTCTCTATGGGTCTTTATGAGGCTTTATGCTTCTCTGTGGGTTCCTGTGGATCTCAGTGGGTCCATCTGGATCTCTATGGGTCTCTGTAGGTCTCTGTGGGCTCCTATGAGTTGCTCTAAGTATCTGTTGGTCTCTATGTGTCCCTACGGGTCTCTATGGGTCCCTATAGGTCTCTGTGGGTCCCTGTAGGTCTCTGATGGTCCCTGTGGGTCCCTGTGTGTCCGTATTGTTCTCCATTGGTCTCTGTGGTTCTCAATGAGTGTCTATGGGCCTCTATAGGTCCATATGGGTCTCTATGGGTCCCTATGGATCCCTGTGGGTCTCTATGGGTCCCTAAGGGTCCCTGTGTGTCCCTATTGTTCTCTATGGGTCTCTGTGTGTCCCTGTGGGTCTCTATGGGTCTCTACGGGTCCCTGTAGGTCTCTGTGGGTCTCTTTGGATCCCTGTGGGTCTCTCTGTGTCCCTGTGGGTCGGTATGTGTCCCAGTGGGTGTCTCTGGGTCTCTATGTGTCCCTGTGGTGATTTATGGGTCTCTATGGGTCCCCATGTGTCAATATATGTTCCTATGGCTGTCTGTGGGTCTGTATGGGTCCCTGTGGGTCTCTGAGCGTCTCTATGGGTCTCTGTGTGTCTCTATGGGTCTCTGTGGGTCTCTTTGGGTTTCTATGAGCCTCTATGTATCTCTGTGGGTCCCTAAGAGTCTCTGTAGGTCTCTATGGCTCCCTATGGGTCTCTGTGGGTCTTTATGTGTCTCTGTGTGTCCTTCTATGTCTCTAAGGGTCTCTCTGGGTCCCTAAGGGTCGCTCTGGCTCTCTATGGGTCTCTATGAGTCTCTATGGGTCGCTATTAGTCCCTGTGGGTCCCTATGGGTCCCTACGTGTCTCTGTGGTTCTCTGTCTGTTTCTATGGGTCCTTATGGGTCCCTATGGCACAAGCGGCGCCTGCCGTAGCTGCCGGTGGTGCCTGGAGGCCCTGGGGTGCCCCCCACTAAGGGTGCCTGGGCTGCAGGGAAGGGCTGCTGCTGCTGGGCAGGCGGTGGGCACAGGTTGGCTGAGCCTGAGAGAGAGACAGGAGCGCTGGGCGGTGGGCAGCTCTGCTTCAGCCCCCAGGAGCGCAGTGTCCCTGGGCTGAAGGCTCGGGCTGGGTCCTTCCCTGGGGGTAGACGCTGTGGGGAAGGACAGAAGTCTGCAGGGGCCGGGGGGCCCCTGGGCCGGGCTGTGGCAGCACCATGGTCCCTGGGGATGGTTGGTTGCTAAGGACTCTCTGGAGTCTCCAGGAAGTGACGTAGGGACTGCCTGTGTTCTGCCCCATCCCATCTGCCTCCCAGCTCCTCCCGGGCAGGGCAGGGGCTTGGGGGTGCCCTCAGCCCCCCCCCAGCAGCTCTTGGGGGCTGTGAGGGGAAAGAAAGGTCCTGGCAAACAGGCGAGGTGCCTGAAGATCAGACCAAAGCCCTTGTCGCTCCAGCCTTTAAAAAGTGCAGGGACTGCTCAGATGGCCCAGAAATGTCTGGACACATTACTGTCCCACCAGGATCCCAAAAATCCCATCCCTGTGGCTTTTTGGGACCCCCTGGAGCAGATCACCGGAGCTGTTGGGGAACTCTGGGGTCTCTCCAGGAGTCTGAGGCAGACTGCTTGAGGGGCTCCCAAAGCTCCCCGACACAGAGCTTCTCCTCGCTGTGCAACCAAAGAGGCCTGGCCACCCAGAGCTGCTCGAGTGGCCCCCACAAAGCCCTTTGACACACCCATAAGCAATCAACTCCCCACATCCACCTTCTCTCCTGATCGTTCCTTTTGTCTTTTTCTCTTCACACCCTCCACCCACCCACCTCTTCCTCTTGCTCTTTCTGTTTCTCTTTCTTCTGATTTTTTCTTCCTTCTCCCACCCCCATTCCAGCCCCTTCCTCTGGCTCTTCCTTCATCTCTTTTTCTTGGGTTATTTCTTTTTCCATCCCTACCTGCCCCTTTCTCCTTGTCTTTCCTTGGGCTTTTAGGACTGGTTTGGTTTGGGATTTTTTTCTCCCCAACATTGAAAGGAAACAACAAAACACCCCCACTGCGGGACCAACCGTGTCAGACACATCACACCAGACAGTGCCCACAAGAGACTCTACAGAGCACTAAAAAATACAGGCAACAGAATGATGGAAACTACAACAGAAAGTCCCCTGGGGAGCAACACAAAATACACTGAGCAATAGGATGGAGAAATGAACAGCGTGTGACACAGCACAGTGCAGACAGGACAGTGCACACTGTCCTGGGCAATACAGGCCCTGCTGCCTATACCGTGCCTACCTGACAATAACATAAATATAAAAATATGGCTATATATGCATTTAAAGAGTGATATAAATATATATATAAAACCATGAAGCATCAGGCAATTAGACAGCACCACATATTTGGGCCCAGTGGTACACGCCACCCGCATGTCATCGATGCCTTCTGCTGTCTCCTCAGGTTTTGTTTTTCCAGTTTTCAGCTGTTTTTTTTTTTAAATCTGCTGGTTTTTAGATTCCAGCTTGCCCCTTCCACCTACCTCTTTTATTGCTTCCTGCCCTGTGCTTCTTTAAACCCTTCTATTTTTCTTCCAGCCTGCTGTTGCCATCTGCTGTTTCTTTGGGTTTCCCTCTCACCGCTTCCACCTCCAATGATTTTTCCTTTTTGCCGCCTCTTCATCTCCTTTATTTTCTGCTGGCAGCTCCCTGCTCACACCTGCACTTCTTACTCTTGCTTTCCACCCACCCGCTTTCTTTTGCCTTTTACTTTTTACTTCCTTCCTTCTGTTTATTCCTATTGTTTCACTTCCCCATCCAACCCCCTTTCCAGGAGTTTCCTTCTCATTTCTGGTTTTGTGTGGTTCATTTTTCACTTCCTCCCCTGCCCGCCCCCTCCTCCTTTTCGTGTCTTGTTTGGTTTTGGATTTGTTTTCATATTTCTTTGCCTGATTCTTCCTACTCTTTTCTTTTTCTTTTGAATTGCGGTTTCATGTTCATTTTTTCCCCTGCCAACCCCCCCCTGTTTCCTGCTGTTTCTGTTCTCTCTTTGGTTCCCCCTGGTACCTTTCCGGTGATGACAGAACTTGGGTGGTGCCGTGGCCAAAGGTGGAGCTGCCCAGTGGAGGCAGGTTTTTGCTTGTCCACTCCCCCGTGGGATGGAAGAAGCAGCTGCCTGGAGGCTTCTCCAGACCTGTGTGAGGGAGAGGGAGCGGTGACTGGCTGGGGAGACTCGCAAGGACACCAGCAAGCGGGTCCCGATGGCCAAAGGGCCCCAGCTCTTTCCTGAGCACGCTGGGAATTTGTGTCTTGGCTCTGGGTACCCACTGAGCTGCTGCCACAGCAAGAGGGGCTTGAAAAGCAGGGAGGAGCCTTGTTTGTGTGAGGTGACCCGGGAGAGCTGGGCACAAGGAGCTGGGAAATGCTGTGGATTCCCTGGTCAGGCGTCAGCCAGGCGAGAGCCGGCACGCTGCCCGGGCTTGCTGAAGCCCTGTGCCAAAAGCGCCCTGGGGACAGCGGTGAGGGGGATTCTGGCAGCGCCCGGGGTGGGCGATGCGGAAGGTGCCTGGGGGCCAGAGCAGAGCGGGGTGCCATAGCTGCTGGTGGTGGCTGGGGGCCCTGGGGTGCCCCCCACTAAGGGTACCTGGGCTGCAGGGTAGGGCTGCTGCTGCTGCTGGGCAGGCGGTGGGCACAGGTTGGCTGAGCCTGAGAGAGAGACAGGAGCGCTGGGCGGTGGGCAGCTCTGCTTCAGCCCCCAGGAGCGCAGTGTCCCTGGGCTGAAGGCTCGGGCTGGGTCCTTCCCTGGGGGTAGATGCTGTGGGGAAGGACAGAAGTCTGCAGGGGCAAGGGGGGCCCCTGGGCCGGGCTGTGGCAGCACCATGGTCCCTGGTGATGGTTGGTTGCTAAGGACTCTCTGGAGTCTCCAGGAAGTGACGTAGGGGCTGCCTGTGCTCTGCCCCGCCCCATCTGCCTCCCAGCCCCTCCCGGGCAGGGCAGGGTCTTGGGGGTGCCCTCAGCCCCCCCCAGCAGCTCTTGGGGGCTGTGAGGGGAAAGAAGGGTCCTGGCAAACAGGCGAGGTGCCTGAAGATCAGACCAAAGCCCTTGTCACTCCAGCCTTTTAGAAGTGCAGGGACTGCTCAGATGGCCAGAAATGTCACGATGTACCGGTGTCCCTCACCAGGATCCCAAAAATCCCATCCCTTTGGCTTTTTGGGAGCCCCTTGAGCAGATCACTGGAGCTGTCAGGGAACTCTGGGGTCTCTCAGTGTCCTCGAGTAGACTGCTCGAGGTGCAACCAAATACCCCCAGCACTGAGGTGTTCCAACTGCTTCCAGCCTCTCCCCCCCAGCCCAGAATCCCTCCCTTCCACTCACTCCTTTTCATTTCTCTTTGGTGGTTTTTTCCCTACTTTTCCCCCCCCCTCATAACCCACCTGCCCCAGCATGAAACTGATTGTGCTCTTCATCTGCTCTTCTTTGCTTCCTCCCCCCTTTCTCCTCTTTTATTTTCCTTTCTTCACCCCCATCTCCAAACCCTTCTTCACGCTCTTTCCTTCTTTGGTGGTGGTGGTTGTTGGGGGGTGTTTCCATGTCATCCCCCCCCCGCTGCTTCCTGCTTTTTCTTCTGTTGTTGGTGGTTCTTTTTCTCTTCCCGTCCCTGTCTCCACCTCCTGTCCTCTCCTTTTCTTGTTTTCTTGGTTTTGGGATTTTTCCTTCCCTCTTTCCTGCCCCTTCCACTTGCTGTTTCCTTTCTCTTGTTTTGCTTTTTATTCGATTCCCCCCGTGCCTTTTGCCCTTCCCTTTGTTTGTGCTTCCCGACCCCTCGCCCAGCCCTTTTCCCCGAATTTGTCTCTATGTGTCCCTGTGGGTCTCTGTGGGTCTCTGTGGGTCCCTCGGTGTCCCTATGGGCTTCTGTAGGTCTTTATGAGTCTCTATGGGTGTCTTTATGTCCCTGTTGGTCTCTATGGGTCTCTATGGATCCCTGTGTGTCCCTACGGTTCTCTATGGGTCCCTGTACGTCTCTATGGGTCCCTACGGGTCCCTCTGAGTCGCTATGGGTCTCTATGAGTCCCCCTGGGTCTCTATGGATCTCTAAGGTTCTCTGTGAGTCCCTGTGTGGTCCTAGGGGTCTCTGTGGGTCTCTATGAGTTCCTATGTGTCTCTATGGTTCCCTGTGGGTCTTTATGCATCTCTATGTTTTCCTATATGTCTCTATGGTTCCCTGTGGGTCTTTATGCATCTCTGTGTTTTCCTATATGTCTCTATGGGTTCCTGTGGGTCTCTATGTGTCACTTTTGGTGTCTGTGCATTTCTATGTGTCCCAGTGGGTCTCTATGGGTCCCTATGGGTCTCTATATTTATGCTTCTCTATGGGTCTCTATGGGTCCCTCTGTGTCCCTATGGGTCTCTATGGGTCTCTTTTGGTTTCTATGGGTCCCCGTGGGTCTCTACGGGTCTTTATGGGTCTTAAATTGTCCCTATGGGTCTCTATGGGTCTCGATGGGTCCCTTTAAGTAGCTGTTGTTCTCTGTGTGTCCGTACGGGTCTCTATTTGTCCCTATAGGTCTCTATGGGTCCCTGTGGGTCCCTCTGAGTTGCTGTGGGTCTCTATGAGTCCCCCTTGGATCTCTCTGGGTTTTTAAGGGTCTTTATGATTCCCTGTGGGTCTCTATTGGTCTCTGTGGGTCCCTGTGTGTCCCTGTTGTTTTCTGTGGGTCTGTATGTGTCCCTATGGGGCTCTATGGTGCTCTATGAGTCTCTATGGTTCTCTGTGGGTCCATATGGGTCTCTTTCGGTCTCTATGGTCCCTATAGGTCTCTATGGGTCTCTGTGAGTCCCTGTGGCTCTCTGTGGGTCCCTCTGGGACTCTGTGGATCCCTGTGGGTCTCTGTGTGTCTCTATGGTTCCCTCTGGGTCTCTGTGGCTTACTATGTGTCTCTATAGGACCCTATGGGTCTCTGTGGGTCCCTATGGGTCTCTGTGGGTCTCTAAGGGGTCCCTGTGATTCTCTATAGGTCTCTATGAGTTTCTATATGTCTGTTTGGGTTCCTATGGCTGTCTATGGGTCTCTGTGGATATCTATGGCTCCTTGTGGGTCTCTGTGTGTCTCTGTGGGTCCCTATGGGTCTCTATGTGTCACTATGAGTCTCTATGGATCCCTTTGGGTCCCTGTTGTGTCTCTATGGGTCCCTATGGGTCTCTATGGGTCTATGTGTGTCTCTATGGTTTCCTGTGGGTGTCTGTGAGTCTGTCTGGGTCTCTATGGTTCTCTATAGGTCTCTGTGTGTCCGTGTGGGTCGTTATGGGTCTCTGTGGATCTCCATGGGTTTCAATGAATCTCTGTGGGTCTCTATGGGTGTCTATGGGTGTCTGCGGTTTCCTGTTTTCTCTATGTGTCCATATGGGTCTCTGTGGGTCCCTATGTGTCTTTATGGCTCTCTGTGGCTCCCTATGGGAATCTATGGGTTTCTATGGGTCTCCATATATCCCTGTTGGTCTCTATGGTTCCCTGTGGGTTCCTATGAGTCTCTACGAGTATCTATGAGTCCCTATGGGTCCCTGTGTGTCCCTAAGGGTTTCTATTAGTCTCTGTGTGTCTCTGTGGGTCTCTCTTGGTCTCTATGGGTCCCTGTGGTTTTTTACGGGTGTCTATGGGTCCCTAACGGTCTCTGTGGGTCCCTGTGGGTCTCTATGGGTCTCTGTGGGTCTTTATGTGTCCCTTTGCGTCCCTATGTGTTTCTGTGTGTCTCTCTGGGTCTCTATGGGTGCCTATGGGTATCTATGGGTTTCTATGTGTCTCTGTGGGTCCCTGTGGGTCTCTATGGGTCTCTATGGGTCCATATGTGTCTCTTTGTATCTTTAGGGATCCCTATGAGGCTCTGTGTGTCCCTATGCATCTCTATGGGTCAATAAGTGTCCCTGTGTATTTCTAGGGGTCTCTATGGGTCTTTGTGGGTGTCTATGTGTTTCTATCTCTCCCTCTGGGTCTCTATGTGTCTCTAAAGGTCCCTATGAATCTTTATGTGTCTCTATGTGTCCTTCTGTGTCTCTATGGGTCTCTAAAGGTCCCTAAGGGTCCCTCTGGCTCTCTATGGGTCTCTATGGGTTGCTGTTAGTCTGTGTGGGTCCCTATGGGTCTCTATGTGTCTCTGTGGTTCTCTATCTGTTTCTGTGGGTCCTTATGGGTCCCTATGGCACAAACGGCGGCTGCTGTAGCTGCCGGTGGTGCCTGGGGGCCCTGGGGTGCCCCCCACTAAGGGTGCCTGGGCTGCAGGGAAGGGCTGCTGCTGCTGGGCAGGCGGTGGGCACAGGTTGTCTGAGCCTGAGAGAGAGACAGGAGCGCTGGGCGGTGGGCAGCTCTGCTTCAGCCCCCAGGAGCGCAGTGTCCCTGGGCTGAAGGCTCGGGCTGGGTCCTTCCCTGGGGGTAGACGCTGTGGGGAAGGACAGAAGTCTGCAGGGGCCGGGGCACCCGTGGACTGAGCACTGGGGCTGCCCTTGTGGCAGCACCATGGTCCCTGGCATCCGTTGGTTGCTAAGGACTCTCTGGAGTCTCCAGGAAGTGATGCCTGTGTTCTGCCCCATCCCATCTGCCTCCCAGCCCCTCCCGGGCAGGGCAGGGGCTTGGGGGTGCCCTCAGCCCCCCCCAGCAGCTCTTGGGGGCTGTGAGGGGAAAGAAAGGTCCTGGCAAACAGGCGAGGTGCCTGAAGATCAGACCAAAGCCCCTGTCGCTCCAGCCTTTAAAAAGTGCATGGGCTGCTCAGATGGCCCAGAAATGTCTGGACACATTACTGTCCCTCACCAGGATCCCAAAAATCCCATCCCTGTGGCTTTTTGGGACCCCCTGGAGCAGATCACCGGAGCTGTTGGGGAACTCTGGGGTCTCTCCAGGAGTCTGAGGCAGACTGCTCGAGGGGCTCCCAAGGCTCCCCGACACAGAGCTTCTCCTTGCTGTGCAACCAAAGAGGCCTGGCCACCCAGAGCTGCTCGAGGGGCCCCCACAAAGCCCTTTGACCCACCCATAAGCAACCGACCCTTCCACAAGCAACCGACCCCCCCACATCCGCCTTGTTTCCTGATCGTTCCTTTTGTCTTTTTCTCTTTACACCCTCCACCCACCCACCTCTTCCTCTTGCTTTTTCTTTTTCTCTTTGGTTGGGTTCTTTTTACTCACCTGCCTCCAGCCCTTTCCTCTGGCTCTTCCTTCTCTTTTTCTTCTCCCTACCCGCCCCTTTCTCCTTGTCTTTCCTTGGGGTGGGTTTTTTTTTTTTGCTGTTTGGGATTTTTTTCCCCCTTTTCCCCTTTCCCTGTCCCTTCCTCCATCTCTTTTCTCTGTTTTTCTTTGGAGATCCCCAACTTCTCCAACATCAGTCCTTTCCCACGGGGATTTATCTCTTCCCCAGCTTCCCCAGCGTGGGTCACTGCTATGGGTGCAGTCATAAAATCCCAGAATATTTATCAGGCCCAGACTACTCCATCCTGTCCTTCACAGGGTCAGAAGCCCCCCCGCTCAGCAAACCTGCTCCAGCATGGATCTCTCTGTCCCTCGCTCATCTCTGACAGCGGTGTAGGGGTTTACTGTGTGGCTCAGGCTTTGTTTCTTCAAATACAGATTGGCTTTCAGTTGTCTCACCTTACCTATATCCTTATTGTACAGCAATCATTGGTTAACTTTATTGATTCCTTTGAATATAAAGAAGGGAGGGTAATGCTCAGCGTATTTATGTTCTTTCCTGAAAGTCTTTATCATGGTTTTTTGAGTCCAGGTCCATAGCCAGTACCCACTGTTTTAATACAGAGCCCATAAAGCTTCCCCCAGAGATCAAGGCACACACCGTCCTAGTTACCTATTGCTAATGGCCTGAAGGGGCTTTATACTCTCAGAGCTGCTGTAACTCCTTTAACGTCAAAATCATCTTCTAAGCTACAAGAAAAAAACTAAAATTTTTTTAGGGTGGCTAAAACAAGCTGCTGCAGATGCTTCTGCATTTTTCTGTAGCCTTTTAGTGTAGCTGGTTCCGTTGCTGAAGTTGTTCACAGCCTGGAGGCAGAAAACATTGACACAAAGGTACCGTGACACTTGAGGAGCTGCATGAACAAAGGCCTCCCCCCCAGAGTGTAATATGTCTGCTGCAGGCTGGGCAGTGTCCCTTGTGGCACAGTGTGACTCCTTTCTGGGCAGTCAGTAGGTCTGGTGCACTTGTGGTCCATGGAGACTGAGTGCCAGGTGAGCCAGAGCCGGGTCCGGGAGGGGTGAGAGGGCTTCTGGCCCATGGGTGGCAATTCCAGAGGACTCAGTGTAGCTGGGAATGTCCGTGCGCTTCCAGAGCCAGGGTCATTTCTCCTGCTCTGTGGCTTTTTGGTTCTTGCTTGGAAGGAAAGAACAAAGCCGAGGTACACATGAGCTGACCCCCTTTCTGTTGCCAGCCATGAAGGTGCCTCTCGGCGGGGTTCTTCCTCCAAGAGAGCCACGTGTCTGGGCAAGGTCGTGGTCCATCCAGCTGTCTTGTGCATCTGTCTGTGAAGCTGTCTTTCCATGGAGCGTTGTCTTTTGTACCCCAGTCTGCTGGCTGTCTCGTTCAGCAGGAATACTTGACAGCCGACGCAGCAGGATGTAACCGCTGCCTGGCAAGGTGGTTTTATGCCCCCAAGGAGCTGAGTGGGGATAAGGCCATTTCTAACTGGAAGGACTCTAGGAAGGGCTGACCCCTTTCTGTTACTGAGTCTTTGTGCATACACACACACAGACACACACACAGACACACACACACACACACACACACACACACACACACACACACACACACACACACAGAGACACTCCCCCACACACACACAGACACAGAGACACAGACACACACACACTCTCTCTCTCTCTCTCTGTCTCTCTATTTCAGGGGGTCCTTCTTGAGGTTTTTTTCAATTTTCTTACAAGTGTGTCAGTACCTGGTGTTTTTCCTCCAGCATCTCTGCTCTGCTGCGACTGCTGGGTCTCGTGGTCATCCTGGTGTGGCCCCAAGTGACTCAGCTGTGCTGCAGAATGTGTCTGGGCTTGGACTGCTGTTAAAACATCAGATGAGGGAAAAGCCTGGATGAGAACTAACAGTTTGCTTTTCCGTGCTGTGTCCTTGCTTACGTTGAGCAGAGTGACTGTTCTCCGTGTCTGTCAGGGACATCTTTCCAGTGTCTTTCTGGTCGGAGCTGTGCAGTCGTGTTGGGCAATTTGATGGGGACAGAGAGGGCTTTAAGCTGGGGACTGTGAAACCAGACCAGGTGGTTGGTGTGGCGGTGAATGATGCAAATATCCTCCTCTCTGCAGAAGGGCTGAAGGATTTGGTTCCCAAGGATATGCTGTCTGACATCAAAGCACTTGACAGGTCTGAAAGGGGGTTGGTTTGGCTGAGCAGTGGCAGCTGCAAGTCAGAACTGAACACGGCAGGGATAGAGCAGTGCGTAGGTGTAGTGTGTGGCCATGGTCAGCCGTAGCTGTCCTTGCTGCCACGGGAGCTGATCAATCCACCACCTCTTGTCAGCCTGTTCCAGCACCTCACTACTCTCTCTGTAAAAAAACTTCCCTCTAATATCTAATCTAAACCTTCCTTCCTTTAGTTTTAATCTGTTCCCCCTTGTCTTACCATTGTCTACCCTTTTAAAAAGTTGATTCCCCTTCTGTTTGTATGTTCCTTTCAGGTACTTGAAGGTGTGAAAAGAAAGAAGATGGAAGTCTTCTTCATGCTTTTAGCAGAAGAATGTAACACCTTATTTTTGCAAAGAGGGGGAAGGACATGGAAGTGGAAGCACGATTCATTGGAAACAAAGAGTGCCTGCAGATCTCAAATAAGATCACAGCAAAACCCCAGCTCGCTTGCATCCCTCCTTGCTGCAACACTTCCCCCCCCCCATGTTTAACAGCAATAGTATGTTCAAATCCTCAAAATGTGGGAGTGGGCTTAAATGATAACCCATTCCTGAATTTAGCATTTATCTACTAAAACTGTATCCTTTGGAGTAAGAGTGAAAAAACAGGCAACAGTGGATAAAGCAACATTGCATCAAAACAAAAGGACTGTTAGTTAGCAGATGCAAAGTACCTGCTGCAACTCCAAAAGTCAAATTCACCATTCAATGAAACTCTGCTGCATCAGAATGAATGTAACAGAGGTGGCAATGAAACATTTGCTGTATTAACAGCATCCTTTTAATGCCATTCCGAATTCCAGAGACAGAAGGTCACAGCATAAACATCCCTTCTTTCAAGAGACATTTTTTCCCCAACACGAATACAAAAAGAGAACATCAGCAACCAACAAAAACACTACAAGCAAGAATAAAGACTGAAAAATAATGGGGAATCGATAATATTTTGTTATATAGCATACAACAAGCAATTCAAATAATGTTAAATAACTGATAATGAACATCAGGAAGCACTGCAAATGTCACGGGGCTTTTCGCATCATGGGATCACATGAGGTACTGCGGATAGAGAGCACAAGGCATTAGTTGTCTAAGGAAATCAGGATAAGCACTGGTTTCCCAGGCACGGCAGTGAAAACAGAATTTCAGGGAAGAATTTGAGGAATAACAAGGGAAGGAGATACTTAAGGGAACTCTGTTACTGACAAGTGGAGGAGACAGCACACAAGACAGCCAGATCCCAAAAAAATTAATTATTTTTTCTTCTTTCCTCCTTTTTTAGCATTGTTGCTGTATTTTGCTTCCAGTTGTGCCAACAAGTCCTCCGTTTCCATTTTTCAATGTTAATTTCTGCTTTGAATCAGCGCTTTCACATCATCTTCTCCACTGAGGCCCGCTTCATTCTTCATCTTTTCTGCCTCTCCAGCTTCTTTTTCTGCCCAGCGTTTTCTTGAGACCCTTTTCTGCTTCGACTCTTCTACAAAGCCTCGGTGGGATGGGACTTCTCCGGAATCGCTGGTGTTTTCTATGATTTTCCATATTCTGGGTTCGTCTGTATAGTCCAGGCACAGCCCAGACTCCATTACCCTGTCCATGTCCCCCTCAAAATCCACGTACGCTGCTTCAGTACCGGCCAGTCTTCTTGAGAATTTTTATAGCTCTTTTCAAAGTCTTCAGTGTCTTTCAGAGAGACCTTCTTGAAGAGCAGCCGCCAGTCCTCCTGCCAGTCCCGCTCGCCACGAAGGGCCTCGCCCTCCTCATCCCCCGTGCCCTGCTCATCGTACACCGCGCGCTGCTCCGCGTCGCTCAGGACGGTGTACGCCTCACCCAGGATCTGGAACCGCCGCGTCACCTCCTCCTTCGCATCGGGCTCAGCGCGATCAGGGTGGACGCGGAGCGAGGCGCGGTGGGAACCGCGGTGGATCTCCTGGGCTGAGGCCTCCCGGCGGACGCCGAGGACGCGGTAAAGGTCCGAGGAGCCGAAGGCGGCCTCGCTCTGCTCCAGCAGCCCCATCCCACTGCGGCGCCGGCACCGCCCCCGCCCGCTAAGAGCGCACCAACAGCCGCTGCTGTTAGAAAGTCTCTTAGTTAAAATGTCCTCATTTCCAAGTGCTGCATGTTCGGTCTGGCTGAACCTTGTGGACAGTACAAAGGACATGATGTTTGTTGCCTCTCTGGCTAGGGGGGTGAAAAACCATTAGAGGGAAAATGCACACAGAGGTGTGTATGTGCAACATGCATGTCTGTATTTTTTGTTCTTGGGCACCGGTTTGCCTGTAGTTTGCTCTGCTTTCCCCAGAGGTCCACAACAGCCCTGCTCTGCTTGTTGGCATTTTGATCCCATGTGTGTGCACGTGTGCGTGCGTGTGTTCTGTATAGCCCTCTCCCTCTCCTTAGATGCTCAGTCAAGCCACTAACTGGCCCTGAATGACCTGTCCTCTCAGTTGCATCATGTGCAGACACAGATGGGCCCCACGCCTATGGCCTCTCCAGTAGCTGTGCCTTCTGCCCACCAGCCCAGCCCTTGGCTCCGACCTCCCCAGACTCTCCTGTATGTGGCCCAGACTCGGGGCCTTTCCTGGTTCCCACAAGTGAAGCTACTTGTCATCTATGCTGGCCTGGTGTCTTAGGGATGGCACGGGCTGCAAGGAACTGCAGCCCCTTCTCCTGCTGCTGCCACTTGGATCTCTGTGCTGCAGGACTCAGAACCACCATTACATAAATAAGCCAGGACAGACTAGTGGTCAGCATCCTCCAGTGAGTCCTATTCCAGGCAGAGGCACTTGCTTGGACTGTTAGGTGATACTTGTGGCCCTGTGGGGTCGCTCACCCTGGAGCCAGGCCTTGGGCTGAGCAATGGGCTCGCTTGGAGCAGGGCCGGGCTGCTCCCCTGGCACTGCGCTCCTGGGGTGTCCCAGTAAAGAGACAGGTGGTTGGAGTCGTCCTCGTCAAAAGGCCTGTCTCATGAAGGTATGTTATCCAGTTGTCTGCCCTTTTCAGAACGTAGCTTAGCTTGGTGCACTCCCAAAGAAACTTTAGCTTGTGAACTGAACAAGAGCCCCCTCGTTGTCACCACAGCTTTCCTCGTGTAGTCAGGGTGATAGGTTCTCCTTGCAGAAATGCCAAAAGTTCAACAGTCATATAAAAGTTTTAGCTGGAATTCCCTTTGGTTTTGTAGAGAAATGCTGTCCCCTGAAGGAAATCCTGTAATGTGTCTCTGAAGGGTGCAGACCTTGAGGAGCAGGCTGCTCAAGAGTGAGTCCCCGTGTAGCCGCGTGTTGCCCCCCTACCAAAACTTTGCCGTGCAAATCCCATACACAGTTCAAGGAGGGAAGCAGTGAGAGAGGATGCTGTGTGGTAAATACTGGGCTGATCTTTTGTTGAAGCAGCAAGTGATGGAGCTTTTTGGCATTTGGGAGTTTAGCTGGAGCAGAAGGGGCTGGAATAATCTTGCCAATGAGCATAAACTTGTATATAGGAAGTTCCACCTAAACATCAGGAGGAACATCTTTCCTGTGAGGGTGGTAGAGCACTGGGACAGGCTGCCCAGAAGTTGCAGAGTCTCCATCTCTGGCGCTACTCAAAGCCCACCTGGATGCTGTCCTGGGCAGCCTGCTGTAGGAGATGTGGCTCTGGCAGGGGGGTTGGACTAGATGCTGTGAAGAGGGCCCTTCCAACTCCCATCATTCTCTGCTTCTGTGGTAAGTCACAATGGTCAGCATGACATGCAGGTACGTGTCATAATAGAGCCTGATTGGGATTGGACCTGGAGGTGCTCATTAGCATTCAGTAACTGCTGAGCAGTTAGGGTGTCCTCCAGTAGGTCCTGTAATCACTCAGTCTTAATATACCCTGAGTTGGTTGAGGGCTGGCCTTTTATTCTTCACAGCTACACTGACTAAGGGCCTGGAGCATATCCCCTGCGAGGGGGATCTCTCCTTCTCTGGAGATACTCCAGACCTGTCTGGACACCGACCTGTGCGACCTGTCCTAGGTAGGCTGCTTTAGCAGGGGGGGGTTGGACACGATGATCTCTGGAGGTCCTTTCCAAACCCTACAATTCTGTGATTCTGTGTTTAAAAGGAGTTTTTTGGGAATAGGTTCTGGTGGCTGTTTAAGGAGGACGTATTTGGAAAGATGCTTCATGTGTAGAGAATTTGGGTACAGACAGTGTTCACACTGGCCCCTGGCATCTTCCTTTTGGATTGCCAGTTGCGGAAAGATCCTCATCTGAGAGGGTCTTCTGTGTATGTGCTGGGTGGGTTTCTGTGTTGCCTTGTGAATCAAAAGGACCACTTCACCTTGTGACTTTTGGTAGACGTAAGTTGCCCTCCAAATCAGTGTTCTTAGCATTGGAAGTGCCTTCATTTCGAATTAACTTTTCTTCCATACTTAAGAGTATTTTTATAATGCTCAGTTGAGTTGAGATACTGAGGAAAGTTGGATGCAGCCAGAGTGGTCTTAGTGTTTCTGCCTGTCTTTCATTCTGCCAGTGACTCTTGGCTTGTGCATGCTATGTTCAGATGTTGATTTTGTGTACTGTTTTCAATGTTTTGGTTTGTATTTGCCTGTCCTTGCTCTTACATCAACTTTTTGTCTTAGTACTGCAGAAGCAGTTCAGCAGAAAGTGGACGACATGGGGAAGAGGCGCAGAGGACAAATGGGAGAAGACCCTGGGGTATTCCACAGCGTGGGCGCTGCTAATCTGTTCTGTTCTTTTTGTATAACTGGTGTAGTCCAGATAGGGAAATGAATTAGTTGTGATTTTAATTTAGCGGTTCCAAAACCCACTCTACTCTAAAAGAACAGGAGGTTTTGCCCCCTAATTGGAATGTAACATCTTCCTCTTACGGCTGGGCTACAGAGAGAGTCGTAAGGGTGGGTGGTGGAAGACACTTCTTCAAGAGATATGAAATAGCAGTGTTATGCTGAAATCCATGTCTTCTACTACGCTTTCTGAACTGCCTTGTGAGTTTGAATGCATGCTCTTTGCATACAGCTGTTTCAGGGCTTGGGTTTTCACTTCACATCTTAGTTTTGCTCTATGAATTTAGGTTCTCCTGTCCTTTTGAATGAGGGGCACTTTGTTTTTGAAACATCCTCATAGGCTGCTTTCACAGGTTTTAGTTTAGATCTGAGTTACCTTTTTGTTTTTAATGAAAGCAGAATTGCAGGTAGTTTCATAGAATGATACAAGATCCTGAGGTGGGAGAGACCCCTAAGGATCAGCGAGGACATCGTCCCTCAAGTGCCCAGATGCATGTTTTATCTGCTAGACATTGTTTTTCCTAGGTTTTGCCTGGGTTCTTGGATTATTGATCTGTGATTAATTGATAGACTGGGCTTTGTATTTAAGTGTCACATGTACAAAGTCCCATTTTAGAGCAGGAATTCTTGTCACTGCTCCTGGGTGCCAGTGCTGTACCTGTTCTCTCCTCCTGTACCTTACTTCACTCGTTTGTCTATATGGAGCGTGGTGATGATGTTACTACAGGGGCACCCGATAAAATACACACGTCAGGTTTTCTGCATGCCTGTGACTGATCTTTCTGGTTTGGGGGTTGTTTTTTTTCTTATTTAGGAGAACCTCAATGGGACCTCCAAGGGAAAGAAAGAAGTGCCAAGAGCTGGCAAAGAAATAACTGATGAGCAAGGTGGGATTGTGGCTTAGTTCTGGTTTAAGTTTTCTTTCCTATGCTCGAGCCAAAAGCCTTGTCCTAAACACTTGACACAAGCTGAACTGTGGGGCATTTTTAATCTCTTTAAAACAATGATCCGTCTTGCTATTGGCATTACAAGCTGTAGTCAGGGCTGCACTTCAGGGCTGTACTGTAGTGAGCTCAGAACAGGTATTCAGAGAGGAAAAAAATCATTGGGCTTCTCCAGAAAGCTTACAAGATAAAAGGCAGCAGATGGCTGTGCACAGGTGGGAATACAAACAGAAGTTATTCCTCAGAATGAGGAAGAGCAATCTCACTACAACAGGAGCGTGCCAGATTCCCTGCTTGTGAGCAGCAGGGAGAGACTTCTCAGGAAGTAAGGCAGGTTGGAAAGCTCCTGCAGAGTGTGAAGATCAGCAGGGGAGAAGAGAGTGGTGTTCCTTTCTGTGTTTAGCTGGTGATAGGAGGAAGCTGCTGCCCAGGCCTGTAATTAGGAGCTGTCACCCCAGAGCTCAGTGGGCAACTAAATGAGCAATGAGGTTATTTGGTAAAAATGTAAAAGGCCATATTGACTTTATGCTTGGAGCGAGGGGGGAAATGTGAAGGTTTAGTGAGAATGATGGTTGTGATGAGGGCAGTCGGCCCAGCGATCCTTGTAGGAGATTTCTGGATGGGACAGAACGAGGCAGGAGGATGCTTAAGGACAGGAAAGGATGTGGCGGTAGTTGAGCCAACCAGTGTTAGGTTTTGTGATGGACCAACCCTGCACCCCCACAGTGGAGCTCAGAGACACAGTGGCAGGAGGGGGAGCCCAAAGAAGACCCCAGTGGGCTGCTCCCAGGGCCGTCAGCCCATCCAAGCCCCAGCTGCACAGGCCCAGACGAGCGCATGGGTACGCAATGGCAGGCACCCAAATCAAATGGAGGAGGAACAGCCACCTGGGCCCCTCCAGGGCTCTCCCAGCAGAGCAAGGGGAAGGACATGGGGAGCAGAAAAGCAGAGAAACTGAAGCCCTTGTGCCTCAAGCCTCAGCTAAAGAAGATGACAGAACTGTTGTTACTAAGACCGATGAGAAGCCACCCAGTCATCTCAGCAAGGACAGAACCTCTGTGTAGTGCATTCTGAATTTAATTTACAAGAGTACTTAAGAAGTTCCGTCTTATCTCAATGTACAGTTGTTCTGCCAGAAGAAAGTGTTGAGAAGGATGAAGAAGATACTCAGAAGCTTTATCACCTTCGAGAGAGGAGGAAACCTGTTGAGGACTATCAACCACCACTGAAAAGTAGGCTCTCTGCAGGGTTTTTCTTCAGAGCTGATTTCTTTCAGTGAGATGGTTTTGGAATGAAAATGCATACGGGCACTCAACTTCTCTTTGCTTTCAACAGAACCAAGGCAAAGTAAGAGCAAAGTTTCAGACTGCTCTTCAGATGCCAGTCAGAGGTCCCCATTTGGAAGTCCTCAAAGACTAGAAGACTCCTGCAGCCAAAGAACTGACAGGTTCGTGAATGTTTGGTGATGGTCCTTATTTCTCAGTAGTGCTGTCAGTGACACTGCTGACTAATGCTTCCAGAGGTTTTGGATTGGTGGGAATTAACAGATGAACGTTAGGATTACTGCTGTGGTAGTCCAAGGGTAGAAGGAAAGCAAGTATTGAGGGGGGAGGCCATACTTTTTATTAGCCATTAATTATTTGAAATGCAGCATTTGTTGTCCTCAATGAGGTGATTATGGAGGGTGGGGCTGAGATGATGTAACTGAAATTCTCTCCTTCTTGACTTGAAGCCAGAATGTCCCTCTGAAAAAACATTTTGCTCTCAGACTTTTTAAGCTTGGAGGATACCAGTTACTTTCTTAAAACTAATTTAGGAAGAGGGAGACCCTGTGTGGATTTACTTAATCACTCAAGTACTGATTTTGGCTTCTCTTTGGAATCAGTTCATGTTTGAGTAGGAAACTGTCCTTCACCAAGAAAAAGGCTAAATGAAATTAAAAATTCTAAATGACCACAGTCATGACAGAGGGGGTTTGGATCCTGTAAGCAGCGAGAGCATGGAGCACGCTGTCTCTTGCTAGATATGAGGAGCACTTTGCTCAGCATCCTCAAGAGCAGACAGAGAAGGACGGGTTCAGGAAACTGTCTTTTTAAACCGGTTTAGAAGGTTTGACTTTCCACAGAGTGGATATATGACATGAGGTGAAACTCCATTTCTATGTGTGTGAGAGAGAGAGGACACCATGAATCATTTGTTTATGCCATTTCTTTGCAAAACAGTTAAACATTTTACCTTCCTAAGAAACACGAAATTTCCCTGTCACAAGGGAAATCGTGTAACGGCTTTGAAATGAGATTCATCAGGAGAACAATCGTCTGAAACTAATAGATCTCAAAGGAAATTCTGAGATGGAATTCATTTAAATGTTGATATTACTTAGTGTGTACTTGGAAGTGTGCTTTGGGGGGTTCTTCTATCACCCAAGTCATGGTCAGTTCACAGTCTGCATCTGTGGAACTCCTTGTTCACAGCTTGCATTCATCTGTGTGTTGTGTGGTCTGCCATGGATATTCATAAGTGCTGAGAGTTGTCAGTTAGCCTGGCTTCATGTCTGGAGTGACCATTTTCCTTTGTTTACTCTTGGACATTAAATGTAAACCAATTTGAACAAATATTTACCTCTTTACGAGGTTGATCTCACTTAGGTGGTCTTCTGGGTTCACCTGCTGTCATTATAAATGTAAAAATCTTCTAGCTGCATGCTAACAAATGCTTTCCTCTTCCTCTCCTTCATTCAAATCAGGTGCCTTCCACTAAACCTCAAGAAGGATCGAAGGAAAAGGGGAGCAAGTCAGGCTGATGTTGATCCAATGCAAACAGGCCATTCAGTAAGTAATGCTAGATCAGCGTGCCAGCGAGGTGTTTGCAGTGTTTCTGAAAGCTTCCAGTCACGTGCTGCCTATGGGTAACCCCCCTAATGGAAAGGGGGTTTACAGTTCTGCTCTCAAGCAATTTGAAAACTGCCCAGAGCTCTTCTTTGTGCTGACACAGACTTTCTGATGGAACCTTGTCAAGGTCGTAGCTTTCTGTGATGTATGAGATGTGCTCTGTTGACTTTCTCTTTAGGTACGATTTGATGGTGTGGGTGGTCTTTCTGACCACATTTCAGCTTTAAAAGAGATGGTCATTTTACCGCTGCTTTACCCTGAAGTCTTTGAGAGATTCCAAATTCAGCCTCCAAGGTAACAGATACTGTGTACATTCTAATTAACCCATTTTCCTGAGAGTATTCAACTGAGCTATCAATATGTTTCCATGCTTCAAACTCTTCAGCCTTGTTGGTGGGTTTTCTTAGCAGTAGTAAAAAAGAATTTATTTAAAATGTGTAGAATCTGGAATCCAGGTGCAGCAAGGGCATCCTTTGTCACTGCCTTGCCTTTAAAAGGAGGGCTTGGGGTGTTCTTGTTTTGCGTTCTAGGTACAAGCCAACTTGATTAGTTTACAAGCAGGAAGGAATACTATACCAGTAGTCAACTGTAATTCATTGCTTGCAAGTCCAGTGTTCTCTCTCAAGAGTCTTTTGTTGCAAGTGATCAAGCATGACTTTGAGAATTACAGCCACAGCGTTGCAGTGGTGTTTGTGGTTGGGGTAATATAAGAGTCTGTCCACTTTTTACGCTGCTATATTAGTTCTGTGTCAGGAAACAAGTAGAAATGTAATTGTTAGCTTTGTATGTGTTTGATCAGCAAAGTTCAGTCGTGCTACAGTGAAATTCTTTGATTTCAGTCGCTTTGAAAGTATTACAAATAACGGAAGGAAAGTCTTCCAGGGTTTGGCTTCTTTATGCACTGAAATTCTTTTTGAAACAGCAACGTTTCAGCTGTTCTCACTGATGACTGTATTTATCTGGAAATGCAGTTTTCTCTCCCAGCCTTAGACCTGCACCTTTTTTAGCATCAGCAATGCATGGTCTGGGAGAGCAAATCCAGTAACTTAGAGCTTTTGAGGGGAGAGTGCAATGCTTCACTGTCAAATCTTGCCTTCTGCGAGGACAAGCATTTCAATGCAGCGTATAACTGAAGAATGAACTGGTGATTCCCAAGTTATGCCAGTCTGGGATTTTGTGCTAAGGTTTATTCTTGCTTGGCTGTGCTGTGCTGTAACCTGCCCTGCTAGTTTGTGGGCAGTTTTGGAAGTGTCCTTCTGGGATGCAATGATGTGCTCTCAAGGTTTGTACATCTCCACTCTCCTCTCTATCAATTGCACTTCCTGCCTTGTTAAATTGCGTTGGAACCCAGAACTTCCATCTCTTTTTGCCTTCTCCCTCTTCAGCTGTTGCCGCTAGTTCTGGTTAGGAGAGAAGAGGTGTGTAGTTTCGGGATGGGGGTTGTAATAGGTATTTTTCCATTAGGGGGGTTGTCATATGTGAATTTAATGGGGGTTTTGTGGGGTTGTGTTTTGTTTTCATTGCAGAGGCTGTCTGTTCTACGGTCCACCAGGAACTGGGAAGACACTGGTTGCTCGTGCGCTGGCTAACGAATATAGCCGAGGTGGCAGGAGAATAGCCTTTTTTATGAGAAAAGGTGCCGACTGCCTGAGTAAATGGGCAGGGGAAACTGAACGACAGCTTCGTGAATTGTTTGATCAGGTAAGGCTGAAATGTGCCCTGTGTTCTGTCCGAGTGGTAACTGTGAACTTCTGTGGTCAGTATTTTTAGGAAGAACTCCCTGCTTTTTTGTGTTTTGTCAGTGTTTCCTTTTGCACTGGGTTATTGAGGGGCATGAGGTCTTGACCTGTATTGGGAAAGATAAACAGAGCAAATGGGAAAACCATGCGAAACAAACCCGTTTAAGGATTTTTTCTCCTTAAAATAGTGCTTGCATTATGATGTCAGGATCCTGTGTTTCCATTCTAGGCCTACAAGATGCGACCTTCAATCATTTTCTTTGATGAGATAGACGGCCTTGCTCCTGTGCGGTCCGACAAACAAGACCAGATTCATAGGTAGTGCCTTTTTTGCATCTACATAGAAGCTTCTCGACCTCTGTGAAAAGAAGACCAGAACCTGTTTAACGCTGTGTCACGGGAATTGATCCTGCAAACCAGTAATTGCTGCTAAATAACAGAGTATTTTTCAACAAGAATTGAAATCAATTCGCTAAGCTTGATAGGAGCACAAGGCCTGTGTTAGCTTATTGGTTTCTTTATGTCTTCCAATGGGTCTTTAGCTAACCAGTGTCTCACTGATAAAAGCTTGTTCTTTTTGAGTCATCATTGGAGAAGACTGTGTAGAATATCAGAAAATGTTCTAAACCAGTGAATGGAAATTCTTTTTTTTCCCTTAGCTCTATCGTAACAACTCTTCTGGCCCTTATGGATGGCTTTGACAGCAGAGGAGAGGTGGTGGTAATCGGAGCCACCAACAGGCTGGATTCTGTAGATCCTGCTTTACGAAGACCTGGACGCTTTGATCGCGAGTTCTTCTTCAGCTTGCCAGATACAAAGGTCAGAATTGAAACTCAACCTTCATGTTGGTGTGACAAAGTCCTTCTTGAAAACAGAACCAGGGTCACAGTGCGGTATTGCAGAGCAGTTCAGGTGAAAATCAGTATTGACAACTTGGACAACAGTGACGCTGCATTGGCAGTAAGGTCGGGTACTGGATCTCTGTGATTATATGTGACTCTGGCAGTAAATGTCTCAATTAACTATAAATTACTGCTTTCACATCTTGAAAAGCAAAGAAATGTTGTGCACACAAGCATTCCTCTTTTGCTAGGAAAAACTTTTACCAAGGCTGGTGCCGGAGTGAATGAACTTGTTTTCATTCCCAAAGACGTTCAGTTTGTTTATGTACTGTATCCACCTAGACACTGCTCTCTATTTGTACTCATGTGAGGATCTGGGGCATTTTGTGTTGGTTGGCTTGGTTGTTTTTTTTTAAGAGAAGACGTAGGACAAACCACAACCATTTTCTTTCCAGGCTAGAAAGGAGATTTTTGAGATTCACACACAACATTGGAGGCCTCAGCCACCAGGCACGTTCCTGCAAGAGCTCGCTGACAGATGTGTTGGTAAGTTTGAAAACAAAGTGAGCTTCTGCATGTGGCTGAGTCCGAAGGAATCTGAGCTTCTACCAGGCAGTACCCAGGCTCTTGCACCTTGCTGCACAGTGTGGCAGTGAGGCACCTGGCACGGCGTGGGAGAAGGGAAGAGATTCTTTTCTTTTCGTGAATATTCTTTTTGTGTCTCTGAGAACGTTGAATGGGTTTGGGGCATCTTCCTCAGGAGCAAAGTTCTGATGAGGAGACTGCTTCCTAAGTGTGGGAGACCAGGCTGCGAGCGACGTAACAAAACTTGTCTGCAGCGCGGTGCCTCTTGAAGTGCTCTGTTAACCTGTGAATTGTTGGCTGCGGGCAAAGTCTCTCAGTATTGCACTTCAGAAACCTGGGCTTTGAGTGGTGTGCTGCCTGAGACTGATGTCCCATTTGGCTTTTGTCTTGTTTCGTAGGGTATTGCGGTGCTGACATTCGAGCCTTATGTGCTGAAGCTGCTCTCTGTGCTTTGCGCCGCCACTATCCTCAGATCTATGAAAGTAACGAGAAGCTGCCAATCGATGTTGCTTCTCTTGAAATAACAGCAGAGGATTTTTTTGTGGCTATGCAGAAGATTACTCCAGCTTCACAGAGGGCTTTGGCTTCCCCTGGGCGAGCGCTATGTCCTGTTTCCAAACCGCTGCTTGAAAACTCCCTCGCAAGGATTTTACAGGCCTTGCAGAGAGTATTTCCCCACGCAGAGTCTGCGCTATGGAAGGACCACCAACAAGGTACAACAGTAGCATTCACTTCTTTAACATTCTGCCAAAGCAAAAGCTGCTCATTTGTGCCATCACCATCCACCAGCCTCTCCAGCGGAATGGCAGCAGCACTGTGTAACAGGCAGGGGCACACCTTCATTGCAGGAATACCACGCACAGTTTGTGTTCTGGATTCTAAACTGAAGTGCAGGATGGGAGCTGTGAATGACTCGCTGTATGCAGTCGACAACAGCCTTCTCTACTTCAGCATCCTGTTTGTGACAGTAGCTAACATCCTACTTCTCAGTTGTAAATATGGATCTAAGATTGAATGTACAAGGTAGCTCTTTCAAAACATTTAACTAGGGGCAGAAGGGAAGGCTTCTAATGCCTGTCTGAGGAATGTCAGGCCCACAAGACACGTATAAGTGGTTTAAGCTAAATACTGCTTGAGCTACCGTGATTTTTAACCCTAGGGTTTTAACCTGACTGCCTGTGGATTGCAGTGCACACTTGTACATGAGATCAGAGTGGTTTAGCACTATATACGCTGGGGCTCGGCTTGCCCAGCAGATGTGAGGTCCTGCCTATGACAGCCTCAGGCCTGGGCCGGTTTAGTCTGTCCGTTGGTGAGAGTCTGTAAAGTGATAAACTTGCTCCACCCCAGACAAATGGAGGTTTGTTAACTGCTATTATGCTAATCTCTGGAAAATATCCTACCAGGATCACCATCAACCTTTGAAGAAATGCCACCGCATAAAAAGCCCAGAAGAGAAGAGAGGCAGTTCCTCCATCCTAGAGGGTAACTGTTTATGCTGATCTTCAGACATTTTAATGTGCAGCTTGTATAAGCTAACAGCTGAAAAGTTTTCCTGTTGCCACTACTGTTGGGTCAGTTCTTTTTCTCAATCTCTGTCGCTGTGCTGTCCAGAGAAACCTGACCTGCTGAGCTTGGTTATGTCTCTGGGATCTTGGACTTCAGCCAGCAAAGGCACAACAGTGTAGCACACAACAAGGGCTCTTGACAAATGTATTTCGTGCTAGTGCAGAATGATGACTAGAAAATCCAAACAATTCAAACAATGAGAAGGACTGAGAAAATCTTACACATCCTTCGGGTACAGCTGTAATTTAACCAATCAGTTGTGCACTTCAGATACGGGGAACGTGTTTCAGTGCCCACCTCAATTGTTTTTTCCTAATTCTCTTCTCCCTCCCTCCCTCCCTCCCTCCCTCCCTCCCTCCCTTCCGTCTCCAGTAACAATAGGCAAATTGCAGCTGAAAATTGGGGTGGACGGGTGGTGAAGAGATCCAGAGAGGTGTGTCCTGAGTGAGGGTTGTTCTGCCCAATATCAGGTTACTGACCAGCTGGTGTGTGTGTATTTGAGCTGGACAGTCCCCTGTGTGATTCAAGAGCTGTTGCTTCACCCAGCCAAGCAAATAGCAGGATTGGTGGGATTTCGTAGGGGAGCTATGGGATGAGTTGGTAAGAAAATGGGTTTTGAAAGTCTTTCTGATCACAGACCAGCTTCTTACTTGCTGGAACAGAGAGAGTCTTTACAAACAAAGGAGGTTAGGGAAAAGCCTTTGACAGCTGTGTGTCTATTCATCACTTGACTCTGAAAGTTCTTTCCTCCTCCTTGTTCTAGAACTGCTCCTTACCAGCCAACCTGTGTGAGGCCACGGTGCTTACTAGTTGGAGAGCCAGGGTGTGGGCAAACTTCTCATTTGGCACCTGCAGTAATACATGCCCTGGAAAAGTTTCCTGTTTATACGCTGGACATGCCTGTTTTGTTTGCTGGCAACACATCATGGGAACAAACGTGTGCACAGGTATCTCCTCTTTTTATGCTCATGGGATTCACAAACTGTCTCTAAACTAGTAAAGGAAGTGACATTCATTGTTAATGGAGGTGGCCTGGTTTGGGCGTGCTGTTTGGTTTACTTCTGCCTGGAAATCCACTTCATCAGCATCAGCCCTCATCTTTTCACGTTGGTCTCTGCCTGTTCAGACTGCTCCAGACTCGACTGACTCAGATGTGTTCCTGCTCCAAACTGAAAATGGTCTGGTCTCCATCATGTAACCATTTACCCAAACTAAGCTGTCTTGAAGAAGACAGGGTTAGTCTTGTCTTTTCAGGCACACCACCACATACATCATGTACATTGTGAGGTTCCTTACACCAGCTCTGTTCCTGTCTGTGTAACAATGTCTATCTTTGAGTCAAAGTGAAAATTCTACCTTTGGGTTGGAGAGTTGTTCTGGGGGTGGTTTGGTTTTGTGTTTTGACTTTTGTGTACTCCTATTTGGTAAGAGCGTTTGACTGATCCCTGGTTACTTATGAGCCTGTTCCAAATGGCTCAGTCTTCTTATCCAGGCTTTCATTTTACCAGGTGATGCAAGAAGCTCAAAGAAAGGCACCAAGTATCATTTATATTCCACTTATTGACTTGTGGTGGAAAGCTGTTGGAGATCCACTGAAAACAACCTTTACAAGACTACTGCAGAACATCCCATCATTTGCCCCAGTTCTGCTGCTTGCAACATCGGATGTGAGTTACACAGATCTCCCAAGAGAGGTATTGACATGAATACTTTTCCTTCTCTTTTTATTCAATTTCCTGTTCATCTAGAGCTCCTTGAAGCATTGGGGTACTTAAACAAATGCATCCTGTTATTACTCGGGCACCCTAGCCAGGTCTCCTCAAATCTGCTTAGACAAAGCAATGCCAAAAGCATTTGTCTCAAGTGTTTTCTGAGTAAAGGGATTGACTTTGACCCAACTTTTCCCCCCTTCTCACACACTCCTGCCTATTCAACAGATGTGTCCGTTTTCTTCAGACAAGCACTCATGTGAGTTCAAGATGGTTGGGTCTGAACATTAGTCAAGAATATGCAGTGCTGGCAATGGCACTGGGAAACCTATTTAAACTGAAAACATTTTTACTGAAAAGGGATATTTTTACTGAGAAAGTACGGTGGTCACGCTGTAACACAATGGACTGTAACTTTGTATTTCAATTCTTGAATAAGCATTTTTCATAGAAGTGAAAGCTTTACAGAGTCGATAGCTGAATTCCAGCTCCTGTTTAGTCACTTGTAAATCGATCTGTAGGCGTATTCCTTCACAAAATTCAGCAAGAGTCCATGCTGAGCATCCTAGACATATTTTGTCTCAAATGTGGGGTCAGCTTACCTAGAGGTGGTTGTCATCAGATGCTTGGAAAGGGCAGGAAGACAACTCCTCACAGTCTGTCTTACTCAGGTGACAAGTTAGAATTTAGACAGGTACTCATCTTCTGGGAATAGAGTCTGAGCGTGTGTCGCCGTGTATCTGAAATAACTTTCCTCTTTGGGCTATAGATACGAGAGCTGTTTATTGGTCAAAATGAAGTTTTCAATGTCCAGTGTCCTGATGAGGGAGAAAGAAGAAGGTTTTTTGAAGACCTACTTCTAAATCAAGCTCCTACACGTTCTCAGTCCATAAGCAATGCAGGTGAGGATATTCTACATACAAAACGTGGGTACCTGTAAGTCAGTAGCTGTAGAGTTTTTGCTTTGTGGTATTTTTCTCTCAGTAACTTTTCACAGGTTTGTCTTGGGGTAACATGGATTGAATGAGAGTTTCTGATGTGGTGGAACAACATGAAAATGGTCATGAAACTAAATCTGGGACTTAAAATAAAAGCGAGAAAGTTCTGGTGGGCAACATCTGTTTCTGAGAAGGAGAGTGTGGTGCTTCCTGAACATTCAGGCTTGAGGAGGAGTGAAATGCTGGGGTGCCAACGAGCACAAGGTTCTGAAGACAGAGATTCAAAAGCTAAGGTCAAGCAGCTCATTTAAGCTGCTTTTGGATTACACTATTGATGAGCCATCTTTGGTTCCATTCTTCCTGTAACACCTCTCTGCAGTCAGCACAGTGTGTTTCTTGCGTAAGGATGCTGCCCCTGTAGTTACTGAAAGCCCAAGTCGTGTCTTTCTGCAGATGCTGGTGTTCTGCTCCTGCAGGTTGTTTTTCAAATGGTACCTAAAGGGAAAACAGCCTTTGACTTCCTTTTATTGTATGAGTATCTTCCCAGTAATGACCAGTGTGAGTTAAAAAGCTGGACTTCAAGCAGTGTGGCCCCAGAGTCACCTGTTGAACAGAAGGCTTACATGCTCCAGTTTGCAGTGCAAGGTGTTTCCTAACCTACATGACTTGGGAGTGAGTGTTTGCCTGCCAGACTGTCACGGCAACGCCAGTGTATTTCCCCCCTGGCTGTACCCTGCCTTTTTCTCTAGTGCTTTTCTTGTATGCCCGAGTGCCTTCTGTTAATGGAGCAGTGACTTTGGCCAGAGAGAAGGTAAAAGTCAAGTGCTTCTCAGTGAAGAAATAACTGGCAACAGTTCTGTCTCTGGCCCTGCAGAGAGACTGTATTCCAGGATAATTCACTGACCCTGTAGCCCACCCAGAGAAGCAGAAATCCCGACTGAAGCAATTTGTGCCGTTCCAGGTGCCTTGGTACACCCTGTGACTGGTGCGAGCAGTTCCCGTGACGGTAACGCAGCGAGAGTTCGCAGAGGGCCAGGGGTTGTGGATGGCAGTGAGCTCAGAGTAAGTTGAATTTCAATGTTGCTAATATGGAAGTGGGACATATGTCTTATCTCCAGGTGGAGTGAAATGACCTTGAGGGCTTTGGTGCTAGTGGATCTGAAGGAGGCAGAGTTTGATGACGGGCAGTTGTGAGGCAGGAATATTGTCATGTGCTATGGCTGTTCTTTTAACTCCATCTTCACAGCCTCACACAACACCAAAGCTAAACAGCCACAGCAGTGGAAGAAGGTGCTGCTGCTACTTTGTTTTCCCAGAGATGATCACATTCACATCTTTGGTAACAGGCAGGACTGTGTGCAAGCTTGGCAACTTGCTACAGGCAGAGTCACTCTGCTCATTTACCCAGTCTAGAGGTAGGTGCCAGCTGATGTAACTTGGCTTCCTGACCTGCATTCCGTGCTGCTCTGGAAACAGCTGATTTGCAATTGGGATTCTTGATGGGATAGCCAGATGAGTACCGAAATATTTCCTGAAATGTTAGCCTGCCTTTCCTCTGTAGTATGAAAAAGTAACTCCTTTTCTCCAGTTAAATCTTGGGAGGTATTTAATGTGTTCTCTGAAGGGTCCCTCGTGTTTTATTTTGCTGTAGAAAATGTAGGATGTCACTGGCGTTGTTACTGGTTAGTTTCTGAAAATATGCATGAGGAGCCTGTTCCGAGGATTTGGGGCTATTCTGAACTTGTTCCCATTTTCTCTTCAGCAACTGTTGACTTTAGCCACTGTGGCAACTAAGAACTTCACCGTCTCTGACTTGGAAAGACTCTATGGTGTTCTTGCTCGGTGCATTTACCGGCATCGGGAAGATTACGACACGACCCAACTAGTGCAGGTGATTCTTTCCTGTGTCTTACAGCACTTTGTATCACTGTTAAGTGAGCATGAGTCCTGCCTGTGTGTGTGTGCGCTCTGGACATGGCACTTAGCAGGGTGTTACTCTTCACTGCTTAGTTGCCTGTGTTAGAAGACTTTTCCATTTCATTCTGAGGCCACTTCTCCGTATTGCAAACCCCTTGTTGTACTTGGCAGAGTCATTGGCAGTTTCTGCAGGGAACAGCTTGAACTGGAAGACAGTGGGTCCACCCCCACAGCCATCTCCAAGCAGTTAACCTCAGTCTGTCAGGAGTCCTTCCCCACAACCTTTGTCGTGAGCATCTTTATTTTGACACAGGGGGAGATTTCTGCCTCTGATGGTTTAATAGTCACATTCTCTGATCCCTTCCTCTAAAAGAGGACTTCTGACTTGTCAGAACTCAGCAGAAATCGCCCAGAGGCACCCATGGTGCCAGTCAGGCGTTCCCAGCCTTGAGTCCATTTAGATAGGTTGGATATTGAGTCTTCAGATACAAGATCCTTGAAACCATTTGTCTTTGAGCTGCTTGTGCCTGAGAAGAGAGCAAATTCCTTCTACTTCTCAGCCTGCCTTGCAAAAGAGGAAGACCTGGTCTTTGGCCCTTGTCTTCCACATCTGACAAAGAGTTAGACCGGATGTTCTGTTCTGCCTGTGCAGCCCTGAGGATGCTTTGGATTCAGGGATGCCATTCCTGACAAACAGGCCCATCTCTCATCCAGCATAGTGATGTGGCTTAGCATGGGAAGGGACGTGTTTCTGTTGCCTGGGGCTTGTGAGGTTTTGTGACTTCACTTGTAATGCTTAAATTAAGAGAGACTTGATTTCTTAGTTTCCTACTTTAGCTTTAACCAAAAAAACCCCAAGCCTCCTATTCAGAGTGATGCTGCAAGTCAGTCAGGAGCAAACTCTGTGTATGAAGAGAGAATTCTTTAACAAGTAATGATTCAGGGTGCAGAAGGGAGCATTTCCAGCATTTAGTTGGGGCTTTTCTGGAACTGGCTCTTCTTTCTACCTGTTGGAACCACTGTTGATACAGAGTCATGGTCCCGTGATACAGATCCACACTGTCTCTCTTGTCCGTGCTGACAGGATCCAAAGATACACGTGTTTAACATCCGTGGAAGTAAAGAAAGATGTGGTGGTGGTGGTAGCAGCACATGTATTTGCTAAATATTGCTAACAGTTGCGTGTGTGGACAGATTCTTTACTCCTGTGATGAATAAATAAGCAGGGTCCTGAAGCTCTTGTTCATGCTGACTGCTGGTTTGTCTTTTCTTCTTCCTAGGAAATGAAGAAAGAAATTGAAGCCTTCAGTCATGCCTTCCATCATGACTGACTTCAGCATTCTTCCACTTGGCTGTTCTCACTGCACGCTGTTCTTGCTGCATTATTCAATAAATGTTACTTGCACATCTATTAAACAAATACATTGTAAAATTGATTAGGAACACTCAAAGTCCTTTAGCTGCTTTTGATATTTTCATCATTATCTAGAAGGCCCATCCTAAATCTTTGCCTGATCTTTCTGCACTGAGGGACTCCTGGTTTTCACAGGGAAATTAACCTCAAAGTCCAGGAACACCACTTAGTTAATCAATGGGAAAGACTGGGCTTTGGATCACAGGAAACACTCTCCTACCAAAACACACAAGCGCTGTCTCAAGTCCCAGTCTGAGAATCCCAACTGCAGTTTATGACAAGCAGGACGGCTGCCATGCTGGGCAGCAGAGTGACTGATCCTCACTGCAAGCCCAGCAGGCACCAGTGCAGAACAGAGATCAAAGACTGACTGGGAAATATATTCCTACTGCTAGGAAAGGAAGGTCACTCCTAAGCAAAGTCCTACTAGGGGATGTGGGCCTCAGGATTGACTGGTGGGGATGAAAGTTACACCAACTCCAGTGTCCAGAAACACAGGATTTAAAAGCATTTTAAAGTACTTCAGTGCCAAATAATTTGTCAGTTGTCAGATAACAGCATCTCTGGAGCCCTTTGCCATTCTGCTCTCCCTTTCATTACTTTTACACACAAACTGGTCCATAATTTTGTACATTTAAATCTAAAATGGTGTCATTTACCAAAAAAACACCTCATTGTAATATGAACAAAAAAAGGGATTACTAATTCTGATAGTCAACAGAACCTTTCCTACATACAAAACCCATCTCTGAGTTCCCAGTCTGGGTAAAAAGTAGGT
The DNA here is from genome assembly GCF_964237585.1 of Gallinula chloropus. Classification (NCBI taxonomy): domain Eukaryota; kingdom Metazoa; phylum Chordata; class Aves; order Gruiformes; family Rallidae; genus Gallinula; species Gallinula chloropus. The sequence continues at coordinate 4,429,837 of NC_140114.1, read as the reverse complement.
AGCAGGGGGAAAAATGTCCTGAACAATCAAATAGTCATTAATGGACTAAAGCTACTGAATCCCATCAGCAGGAGCTCATTTTGTCCTCGATATTAAATCTCTCTCTGTGCGTTGCATCTTCCCCTGTCTGCAGCTCTGGCCTCACTGCTGGAGCTCTACATGCAAATGATTTTATGGGTATGAACTGTTGCCCTAAGCTCAGAAGGATTATTCACAGCTACAAAGTCAAGCATGCAGATACACACACACACAGGTATTTTCAAACCAGATGGGAAGTTCCTGGACAGGATTCTCATTGCCCTGGTTGCTGGTAGGGTTGGTACTTAGCAGCAATCATGCCTAAGAACACAGCTGTATTCAGTATCACCCTTTCTGGAACAATCAACAGTCTGAAACCAAACACAACCGTTATATTGCCTACTTTATCCTCTTCTTAGAAAGAGGAATATTCTTTTACTGAGATCAGCTGTTTTCATGTGAGTAAAATACCCCATATACAAAAAAAAAAAAAGCCAATCTAGCTCTAAAGACACTGGAAGTTGCAATAATCCTTCTTTTCCAAAGTAGTTTACTCTGATGCTTCAGTGTTTCTCATCTCGCAGTCACTACATCAAACACACTCATTTTTCATCTTAGAATCCTCACAACACACCCCCTCCTTTCTGTGCTTACAAGCAGCACAACACAAACAGACCTTTTCCTTTTATTTTTTTCCTCACTTCAAGTATAGGTTCTCTTCTGGTATTCCAAATCCATCCATATCTCTGTCTAATATCCAAATCACTTTGCAATGCCAAGAGCAAGCCCGCATATGCGCTCTCTGTCCAGTTCTCATTTCTGGGACAAAACAACAGCACCTGAAATAGAGTAGGATATTTCAAGGTCCAATTTTCTGGCCATTTTCACCACTGACCAAGTGATACTGGGGACACCACACATTACAATACCATTTTAATCTATCCCTAGGCAGGGGCATCCCTCCAGATTTACTCCAGTTCTTTAAGATGCTTCCAAAGGGACAACAGAGAAAAACTTTCTTGCAAGAAGTGAAACTCATCTTGGTACCAAAAAATTATTTCCTAAACCAACGTTTCTTAGGCCAGAATTCCAAACTTTCAGATAGAAACCCAGGGATCTCTTCCCTGCGTTACCAATACAGCATGTAGAAACAAAGCCATGCTGCTGCTGGATCTCTCTCTGACACGACTTACGCAGAGCTTAAGCAAAGAAGAACTCACACTGCCTCCTGAAAAGCCTTGCTTTCCCCCATTTCTGTCCCTGTTAAGTGGACGATTCTACTTTATAGATACCATGGCTTCCCCTGGGGCAAGCCTTGAGGTTTCTGGGATCACACAGCCATTTTCAATTCAGGTCACCAGCACAAGTTTCCCAAAAGAGACAAGGCTCAGCTGGACAAGCTCATCTTGTGGATTTGCTTGAAACAGCAGAATTTTGAACGCTGTGGAATTCGGTAGCAGTTACCCCAGGCGTAACTTCCTCACTGTCCTTTATAGCCCAGGCTTAGGTGTTCCCTCCCAGGGGTGACGAGTAACATGATTTGGAGAGGTGAACACAATCGACATGTGCATGTGCCCCTTTCTTGGGATTACCACATTTAGGGGTGTCAGCTTTGACAGTCAAGAGAACTGGTTCACCTGGGCTGCTCTGCAGCCACCGTCACCACCTCTGTTCGGCGGATCTCAGCGTTGCTCTGCAGTCGCTGTCACTCCCTGCAGCAGCTCTCCAGCACACGGGACGTTTCAAAGATCACACCAGAGCTCAGGAATTGGGACGGTTGCCCATCAGTGCTGGTTTTCATCTCCCCAACAGTGCTCTGTCCAGACCCTTGCCCCCAGTTTGTGATTCCTCCCTCCCAGCCTGCAGCCCACCAGGAACTGTCTCTTTCCCTCTCTGTCTCTGCTGCCTGGTCTTCTTCTTTCACTCCTCCCCTCTCTGGCCCAGAGACACTGGCTGATGTTGTCTCTCCCTGACTGCCTGTCTGTCCCTCCTGGTCCCTGTCTGTCTGTCCTGCAGCCTGTTGCTCTGTTTCCCTCTCTCCACACGTCTCTCTCCTGCTCCCTGCCCTTCTCTGTTTTCTGTCAATCCTTTCTCCTCCCCTCCGCCTCTTCTCTCTCCGCGTCCCCCCGTCCTGCTCTCTGGCCTGGCCTGTGTCACCCAGTCCCTCTGCCCTCCTCCCGGCCCTGCTGCTCCTCTGGGCTGCTGCTCAGCACCAGTTTTCTTCAGGCACCTGCTCTCCACAGCCCCTCCATCTCCTTTCTGATCTCTGCCTCTGCTGCCATCTCTCCCAGCTTTTCCCTCCTTCCTCCTCCCTCAGCTTCCTGCCCATCTTTCAACTCGTCCCTCTGTCCATCTGGTGTCCCTCTTGGGCAGGGGCAGCCCTGGGGAGGCAGCCATGGGGCCTGCGGGGGCAGGGCCGGACTGCGGGACGGTGTCTCTTAACGGTCCCACTGCAGGAAGCAGCAGCCCCGCTGCGTGATGGGAGCTGTGGGCCAGAGGCTGCTGGGCGGCCATAATAGTTCCTGGGCATGGTGGGAGTCAGAGAGCAGAGGCTGCTGGGCGGCCATGGTGGTTCCCGGGGCATTGTGGGAACTGTAGGCCTGGGTCATGGGGCTACTGGGCGGCCATGGGGGTCTGGCCAAGCCCAGTCTCTGCTCCAGCTGCGACCAAGCTGAGCTGAAGGCTGGGGTCCCCGTGAGGCAGCAAGGCCCTTGGCCAAGCGCAGGGGCTTCTGCTGCCTGCTGGAGCTCCCTGCATGGGCAGGATCCAGGCAGCCAGGAGAGATTCCTGTCAGGAGCTGCCTGACAGATCCAGGCTGCTGCTGGGCAGGGGCAGAGCTGAACACTCCTTCTGCAAGGGCTGGGCCAGGGCTTTCAGGCCCAGTCAGCCCAGCCAGGGCTGGCAGGCAGAAGCCAGCGCTTCACTGCAGGCCTTGCTCTGAGGGCCATGGACATCAGCATGGGAAGTGTTTCTGAGACAGGCATCAGCCTGGCTCCTTGGGCTCTGCTGCCTCTCAGCCCGAATGCAGCAAACCCCTGAGATGTGTGCTATGTGCTGGGTTATTGAGGGGCATGAGGTCTTGACCTGTATTGGGAAAGATAAACAGAGCAAATGGGAAAACCATGCGAAACAAACCCGTTTAAGGATTTTTTCTCCTTAAAATAGTGCTTGCATTATGATGTCAGGATCCTGTGTTTCCATTCTAGGCCTACAAGATGCGACCTTCAATCATTTTCTTTGATGAGATAGACGGCCTTGCTCCTGTGCGGTCCGACAAACAAGACCAGATTCATAGGTAGTGCCTTTTTTGCATCTACATAGAAGCTTCTCGACCTCTGTGAAAAGAAGACCAGAACCTGTTTAACGCTGTGTCACGGGAATTGATCCTGCAAACCAGTAATTGCTGCTAAATAACAGAGTATTTTTCAACAAGAATTGAAATCAATTCGCTAAGCTTGATAGGAGCACAAGGCCTGTGTTAGCTTATTGGTTTCTTTATGTCTTCCAATGGGTCTTTAGCTAACCAGTGTCTCACTGATAAAAGCTTGTTCTTTTTGAGTCATCATTGGAGAAGACTGTGTAGAATATCAGAAAATGTTCTAAACCAGTGAATGGAAATTCTGTTTTTTCCCTTAGCTCTATCGTAACAACTCTTCTGGCCCTTATGGATGGCTTTGACAGCAGAGGAGAGGTGGTGGTAATCGGAGCCACCAACAGGCTGGATTCTGTAGATCCTGCTTTACGAAGACCTGGACGCTTTGATCGCGAGTTCTTCTTCAGCTTGCCAGATACAAAGGTCAGAATTGAAACTCAACCTTCATGTTGATGTGACAAAGTCCTTCTTGAGAACAGAACCAGGGTCACAGTGCGGTATTGCAGAGCAGTTCAGGTGAAAATCAGTATTGACAACTTGGACAACAGTGACGCTGCATTGGCAGTAAGGTCGGGTACTGGATCTCTGTGATTATATGTGACTCTGGCAGTAAATGTCTCAATTAACTATAAATTACTGCTTTCACATCTTGAAAAGCAAAGAAATGTTGTGCACACAAGCATTCCTCTTTTGCTAGGAAAACCTTTTCCCAAGGCTGGTGCCGGAGTGAATGAACTTGTTTTCATTCCCAAAGACGTTCAGTTTGTTTATGTACTGTATCCACCTAGACACTGCTCTCTATTTGTACTCATGTGAGGATCTGGGGCATTTTGTGTTGGTTGGCTTGGTTGTTTTTTTTTAAGAGAAGATGGACAAACCACAACCATTTTCTTTCCAGGCTAGAAAGGAGATTTTTGAGATTCACACACAACATTGGAGGCCTCAGCCACCAGGCACGTTCCTGCAAGAGCTCGCTGACAGATGTGTTGGTAAGTTTGAAAACAAAGTGAGCTTCTGCATGTGGCTGAGTCCGAAGGAATCTGAGCTTCTACCAGGCAGTACCCAGGCTCTTGCACCTTGCTGCACAGTGTGGCAGTGAGGCACCTGGCACGGCGTGGGAGAAGGGAAGAGATTCTTTTCTTTTCGTGAATATTCTTTTTGTGTCTCTGAGAACGTTGAATGGGTTTGGGGCATCTTCCTCAGGAGCAAAGTTCTGATGAGGAGACTGCTTCCTAAGTGTGGGAGACCAGGCTGCGAGCGACGTAACAAAACTTGTCTGCAGCGCGGTGCCTCTTGAAGTGCTCTGTTAACCTGTGAATTGTTGGCTGCGGGCAAAGTCTCTCAGTATTGCACTTCAGAAACCTGGGCTTTGAGTGGTGTGCTGCCTGAGACTGATGTCCCATTTGGCTTTTGTCTTGTTTCGTAGGGTATTGCGGTGCTGACATTCGAGCCTTATGTGCTGAAGCTGCTCTCTGTGCTTTGCGCCGCCACTATCCTCAGATCTATGAAAGTAACGAGAAGCTGCCAATCGATGTTGCTTCTCTTGAAATAACAGCAGAGGATTTTTTTGTGGCAATGCAGAAGATTACTCCAGCTTCACAGAGGGCTTTGGCTTCCCCTGGGCGAGCGCTATGTCCTGTTTCCAAACCGCTGCTTGAAAACTCGCTCGCAAGGATTTTACAGGCCTTGCAGAGAGTATTTCCCCACGCAGAGTCTGCGCTACAGAAGGACCACCAACAAGGTACAACAGTAGCATTCACTTCTTTAACATTCTGCCAAAGCAAAAGCTGCTCATTTGTGCCATCACCATCCACCAGCCTCTCCAGCGGAATGGCAGCAGCACTGTATAACTGGCAGGGGCACACCTTCATTGCAGGAATACCACACACAGTTTGTGTTCTGGATTCTAAACTGAAGTGCAGGATGGGAGCTGTGAATGACTCGCTGTATGCAGTCAACAACAGCCTTCTCTACTTCAGCATCCTGTTTGTGGCAGTAGCTAACATCCTATTTCTCAGTTGTAAATATGGATCTAAGATTGAATGTACAAGGTAGCTCTTTCAAAACATTTAACTAGGGGCAGAAGGGAAGGCTTCTAATGCCTGTCTGAGGAATGTCAGGCCCACAAGACACGTATAAGTGGTTTAAGCTAAATACTGCTTGAGCTACCGTGATTTCTAACCCTAGGGTTTTAACCTGACTGCCTGTGGATTGCAGTGCACACTTGTACATGAGATCAGAGTGGTTTAGCACTATATACGCTGGGGCTCGGCTTGCCCAGCAGATGTGAGGTCCTGCCTATGACAGCCTCAGGCCTGGGCCGGTTTAGTCTGTCCGTTGGTGAGAGTCTGTAAAGTGATAAACTTGCTCCACCCCAGACAAATGGAGGTTTGTTAACTGCTATTATGCTAATCTCTGGAAAATATCCTACCAGGATCACCATCAACCTTTGAAGAAATGCCACCGCATAAAAAGCCCAGAAGAGAAGAGAGGCAGTTCCTCCATCCTAGAGGGTAACTGTTTATGCTGATCTTCAGACATTTTAATGTGCAGCTTGTATAAGCTAACAGCTGAAAAGTTTTCCTGTTGCCACTACTGTTGGGTCAGTTCTTTTTCTCAATCTCTGTCGCTGTGCTGTCCAGAGAAACCTGACCTGCTGAGCTTGGTTATGTCTCTGGGATCTTGGACTTCAGCCAGCAAAGGCACAACAGTGTAGCACACAACAAGGGCTCTTGACAAATGTATTTCGTGCTAGTGCAGAGTGATTACTAGGAAAGCCAAACACAATTCAAACAATGAGAAGGACTGAGAAAATCTTACACATCCTTCGGGTACAGCTGTAATTTAACCAATCAATTGTGCACTTCAGATACGGGGAACGTGTTTCAGTGCCCACCTCAATTGTTTTTTCCTAATTCTCTTCTCCCTCCCTCCCTCCCTCCCTCCCTCCCTCCCTCCCTTCCTTCCGTCTCCAGTAACAATAGGCAAATTGCAGCTGAAAATTGGGGTGGACGGGTGGTGAAGAGATCCAGAGAGGTGTGTCCTGAGTGAGGGTTGTTCTGCCCAATATCAGGTTACTGACCAGCTGGTGTGTGTGTATTTGAGCTGGACAGTCCCCTGTGTGATTCAAGAGCTGTTGCTTCACCCAGCCAAGCAAATAGCAGGATTGGTGGGATTTCGTAGGGGAGCTATGGGATGAGTTGGTAAGAAAATGGGTTTTGAAAGTCTTTCTGATCACAGACCAGCTTCTTACTTGCTGGAACAGAGAGAGTCTTTACAAACAAAGGAGGTTAGGGAAAAGCCTTTGACAGCTGTGTGTCTATTCATCACTTGACTCTGAAAGTTCTTTCCTCCTCCTTGTTCTAGAACTGCTCCTTACCAGCCAACCTGTGTGAGGCCACGGTGCTTACTAGTTGGAGAGCCAGGGTGTGGGCAAACTTCTCATTTGGCACCTGCAGTAATACATGCCCTGGAAAAGTTTCCTGTTTATACGCTGGACATGCCTGTTTTGTTTGCTGGCAACACATCATGGGAACAAACGTGTGCACAGGTATCTCCTCTTTTTATGCTCATGGGATTCACAAACTGTCTCTAAACTAGTAAAGGAAGTGACATTCATTGTTAATGGAGGTGGCCTGGTTTGGACGTGCTGTTTGGTTTACTTCTGCCTGGAAATCCACTTCATCAGCATCAGCCCTCATCTTTTCACGTTGGTCTCTGCCTGTTCAGACTGCTCCAGACTCGACTGACTCAGATGTGTTCCTGCTCCAAACTGAAAATGGTCTGGTCTCCATCATGTAACCATTTACCCCAACTAAGCTGTCTTGAAGAAGACAGGGTTAGTCTTGTCTTTTCAGGCACACCACCACATACAACATGTACATTGTGAGGTTCCTTACACCAGCTCTGTTCCTGTCTGTGTAGCAATGTCTATCTTTGAGTCAAAGTGAAAATTCTACCTTTGGGTTGGAGAGTTGTTCTGGGGGTGGTTTGGTTTTGTGTTTTGACTTTTGTGTACTCCTATTTGGTAAGAGCGTTTGACTGATCCCTGGTTACTTATGAGCCTGTTCCAAATGGCTCAGTCTTCTTATCCAGGCTTTCATTTTACCAGGTGATGCAAGAAGCTCAAAGAAAGGCACCAAGTATCATTTATATTCCACTTATTGACTTGTGGTGGAAAGCTGTTGGAGATCCACTGAAAACAACCTTTACAAGACTACTGCAGAACATCCCATCATTTGCCCCAGTTCTGCTGCTTGCAACATCGGATGTGAGTTACACAGATCTCCCAAGAGAGGTATTGACATGAATACTTTTCCTTCTCTTTTTATTCAATTTCCTGTTCATCTAGAGCTCCTTGAAGCATTGGGGTACTTAAACAAATGCATCCTGTTATTACTCGGGCACCCTAGCCAGGTCTCCTCAAATCTGCTTAGACAAAGCAATGCCAAAAGCATTTGTCTCAAGTGTTTTCTGAGTAAAGGGATTGACTTTGACCCAACTTTTCCCCCCTTCTCACACACTCCTGCCTATTCGACAGATGTGTCCGTTTTCTTCAGACAAGCACTCATGTGAGTTCAAGATGGTTGGGTCTGAACATTAGTCAAGAATATGCAGTGCTGGCAATGGCACTGGGAAACCTATTTAAACTGAAAACATTTTTACTGAAAAGGGATATTTTTACTGAGAAAGTACGGTGGTCACGCTGTAACAATGGACTGTAACTTTGTATTTCAATTCTTGAATAAGCATTTTTCATAGAAGTGAAAGCTTTACAGAGTCGATAGCTGAATTCCAACTCCTGTTTAGTCACTTGTAAATCGATCTGTAGGCGTATTCCTTCACAAAATTCAGCAAGAGTCCATGCTGAGCATCCTAGACCTATTTTGTCTCAAATGTGGGGTCAGCTTACCTAGAGGTGGTTGTCATCAGATGCTTGGAAAGGGCAGGAAGACAACTCCTCACAGTCTGTCTTACTCAGGTGACAAGTTAGAATTTAGACAGGTACTCATCTTCTGGGAATAGAGTCTGAGCGTGTGTCGCCGTGTATCTGAAATAACTTTCCTCTTTGGGCTATAGATACGAGAGCTGTTTATTGGTCAAAATGAAGTTTTCAATGTCCAGTGTCCTGATGAGGGAGAAAGAAGAAGGTTTTTTGAAGACCTACTTCTAAATCAAGCTCCTACACGTTCTCAGTCCATAAGCAATGCAGGTGAGGATATTCTACATACAAAACGTGGGTACCTGTAAGTCAGTAGCTGTAGAGTTTTTGCTTTGTGGTATTTTTCTCTCAGTAACTTTTCACAGGTTTGTCTTGGGGTAACATGGATTGAATGAGAGTTTCTGATGTTTTTCATGGAACAACATGAAAATGGTCATGAAACTAAATCTGGGACTTAAAATAAAAGCGAGAAAGTTCTGGTGGGCAACATCTGTTTCTGAGAAGGAGAGTGTGGTGCTTCCTGAACATTCAGGCTTGAGGAGGAGTGAAATGCTGGGGTGCCAACGAGCACAAGGTTCTGAAGACAGAGATTCAAAAGCTAAGGTCAAGCAGCTCATTTAAGCTGCTTTTGGATTACACTATTGATGAGCCATCTTTGGTTCCATTCTTCCTGTAACACCTCTCTGCAGTCAGCACAGTGTGTTTCTTGCGTAAGGATGCTGCCCCTGTAGTTACTGAAAGCCCAAGTCGTGTCTTTCTGCAGATGCTGGTGTTCTGCTCCTGCAGGTTGTTTTTCAAATGGTACCTAAAGGGAAAACAGCCTTTGACTTCCTTTTATTGTATGAGTATCTTCCCAGTAATGACCAGTGTGAGTTAAAAAGCTGGACTTCAAGCAGTGTGGCCCCAGAGTCACCTGTTGAACAGAAGGCTTACATGCTCCTGTTTGCAGTGCAAGGTGTGTTTCCTAACCTACATGACTTGGGAGTGAGTGTTTGCCTGCCAGACTGTCACGGCAACGCCAGTGTATTTCCCCCCTGGCTGTACCCTGCCTTTTTCTCTAGTGCTTTTCTTGTATGCCCGAGTGCCTTCTGTTGATGGAGCAGTGACTTTGGCCAGAGAGAAGGTAAAAGTCAAGTGCTTCTCAGTGAAGAAATAACTGGCAACAGTTCTGTCTCTGGCCCTGCAGAGAGACTGTATTCCAGGATAATTCACTGACCCTGTAGCCCACCCAGAGAAGCAGAAATCCCGACTGAAGCAATTTGTGCCGTTCCAGGTGCCTTGGTACACCCTGTGACTGGTGCGAGCAGTTCCCGTGACGGTAACGCAGCGAGAGTTCGCAGAGGGCCAGGGGTTGTGGATGGCAGTGAGCTCAGAGTAAGTTGAATTTCAATGTTGCTAATATGGAAGTGGGACATATGTCTTATCTCCAGGTGGAGTGAAATGACCTTGAGGGCTTTGGTGCTAGTGGATCTGAAGGAGGCAGAGTTTGATGACGGGCAGTTGTGAGGCAGGAATATTGTCATGTGCTATGGCTGTTCTTTTAACTCCATCTTCACAGCCTCACACAACACCAAAGCTAAACAGCCACAGCAGTGGAAGAAGGTGCTGCTGCTACTTTGTTTTCCCAGAGATGATCACATTCACATCTTTGGTAACAGGCAGGACTGTGTGCAAGCTTGGCAACTTGCTACAGGCAGAGTCACTCTGCTCATTTACCCAGTCTAGAGGTAGGTGCCAGCTGATGTAACTTGGCTGCCTGACCTGCATTCCGTGCTGCTCTGGAAACAGCTGATTTGCAATTGGGATTCTTGATGGGATAGCCAGATGAGTACCGAAATATTTCCTGAAATGTTAGCCTGCCTTTCCTCTGTAGTATGAAAAAGTAACTCCTTTTCTCCAGTTAAATCTTGGGAGGTATTTAATGTGTTCTCTGAAGGGTCCCTCGTGTTTTCTTTTGCTGTAGAAAATGTAGGATGTCACTGGCGTTGTTACTGGTTAGTTTCTGAAAATATGCATGAGGAGCCTGTTCAGAGGATTTGGGGCTATTCTGAACTTGTTCCCATTTTCTCTTCAGCAACTGTTGACTTTAGCCACTGTGGCAACTAAGAACTTCACCGTCTCTGACTTGGAAAGACTCTATGGTGTTCTTGCTCGGTGCATTTACCGGCATCGGGAAGATTACGACACGACCCAACTAGTGCAGGTGATTCTTTCCTGTGTCTCACAGCACTTTGTATCACTGTTAAGCGTTTGTGAGTCCTGCCTGTGTGTGTGTGCGCTCTGGACATGGCACTTAGCAGGGTGTTACTCTTCACTGCTTAGTTGCCTGTGTTAGAAGACTTTTCCATTTCACTCTGAGGCCACTTCTCCGTATTGCAAACCCCTTGTTGTACTTGGCAGAGTCATTGGCAGTTTCTGCAGGGAACAGCTTGAACTGGAAGACAGTGGGTCCACCCCCACAGCCATCTCCAAGCAGTTAACCTCAGTCTGTCAGGAGTCCTTCCCCACAACCTTTGTCGTGAGCATCTTTATTTTGACACAGGGGGAGATTTCTGCCTCTGATGGTTTAATAGTCACATTCTCTGATCCCTTCCTCTAAGAGAGGACTTCTGACTTGTCAGAACTCAGCAGAAATCGTCCAGAGGCACCCATGGTGCCAGTCAGGCGTTCCCAGCCTTGAGTCCATTTAGATAGGTTGGATATTGAGTCTTTAGATACAAGATCCTTGAATCCATTTGTCTTTGAGCTGCTTGTGCCTGAGAAGAGAGCAAATTCCTTCTACTTCTCAGCCTGCCTTGCAAAAGAGGAAGACCTGGTCTTTGGCCCTTGTCTTCCACATCTGACAAAGAGTTAGACCGGATGTTCTGTTCTGCCTGTGCAGCCCTGAGGATGCTTTGGATTCAGGGATGCCATTCCTGACAAACAGGCCCATCTCTCATCCAGCATAGTGATGTGGCTTAGCATGGGAAGGGACGTGTTTCTGTTGCCTGGGGCTTGTGAGGTTTTGCGACTTCACTTGTAATGCTTAAATTAAGAGAGACTTGATTTCTTAGTTTCCTACTTTAGCTTTAACCAAAAAAACCCCAAGCCTCCTATTCAGAGTGATGCTCCAAGTCAGTCAGGAGCAAACTCTGTGTATGAAGAGAAAAGTCTTTAACAAGTAATGATTCAGGGTGCAGAAGGGAGCATTTCCAGCATTTAGTTGGGGCTTTTCTGGAACTGGCTCTTCTTTCTACCTGTTGGAACCACTGTTGATACAGAGCCATGGTCCCGTGATACAGATCCACACTGTCTCTCTTGTCTGTGCTGACAGGATCCAAAGATACACGTGTTTAACATCCGTGGAAGTAAAGAAAGATGTGGTGGTGGTGGTAGCAGCACATGTATTTGCTAAATATTGCTAACAGTTGTGTGTGTGGACAGATTCTTTACTCCTGTGATGAATAAATAAGCAGGGTCCTGGAGCTCTTGTTCATGCTGACTGCTGGTTTGTCTTTTCTTCTTCCTAGGAAATGAAGAAAGAAATTGAAGCCTTCAGTCATGCCTTCCATCATGACTGACTTCAGCATTCTTCCACTTGGCTGTTCTCACTGCACGCTGTTCTTGCTGCATTATTCAATAAATGTTACTTGCACATCTATTAAACAAATATATTGTAAAATTGATTAGGAACACTCAAAGTCCTTTAGCTGCTTTTGATATTTGCATCATTATCTAGAAGGCCCATCCTAAATCTTTGCCTGATCTTTCTGCACTGAGAGACTCCTGGTTTTCACAGGGAAATTAACCTCAAAGTCCAGGAACACCACTTAGTTAATCAATGGGAAAGACTGGGCTTTGGATCACAGGAAACACTCTCCTACCAAAACACACAAGCGCTGTCTCAAGTCCCAGCCTGAGAATCCCAACTGCAGTTTATGACAAGCAGGACGGCTGCCATGCTGGGCAGCAGAGTGACTGATCCTCACTGCAAGCCCAGCAGGCACCAGTGCAGAACAGAGATCAAAGACTGACTGGGAAATATATTCCTACTGCTAGGAAAGGAAGGTCACTCCTAAGCAAAGTCCTACTAGGGGATGTGGGCCTCAGGATTGACTGGTGGGGATGAAACTTACACCAACTCCAGTGTCCAGAAACACAGGATTTAAAAGCATTTTAAAGTACTTCAGTGCCAAATAATTTGTCAGTTGTCAGGTAACAGCATCTCTGGAGCCCTTTGCCATTCTGCTTTCCCTTTCATTACTTTTACACACCAACTGGTCCATAATTTTGTACATTTAAATCTAAAATGGTGTCATTTACCAAAAAAACACCTCATTGTAATATGAACAAAAAAAGGGATTACTAATTCTGATAGTCAACAGAACCTTTCCTACATACAAAACCCATCTGTGAGTTCCCAGTCTGGGTAAAAAGTAGGTAGCAGGGGGAAAAATGTCCTGCACAATCAAATAGTCATTAATGGACTAAAGCTACTGAATCCCATCAGCAGGAGCTCATTTTGTCCTCGATATTAAATCTCTCTCTGTGCGTTGCATCTTCCCCTGTCTGCAGCTCTGGCCTCACTGCTGGAGCTCTACATGCAAATGATTTTATGGGTATGAACTGTTGCCCTAAGCTCAGAAGGATTATTCACAGCTACAAAGTCAAGCATGCAGATACACACACACACAGGTATTTTCAAACCAGATGGGAAGTTCCTGGGCAGGATTTTCATTGCCCTGGTTGCTGGTATGGTTGGTACTTACCAGCAATCATGCCTAAGAACACAGCTGTATTCAGTATCACCCTTTCTGGAACAATCAACAGTCTGAAGCCAAACACAACCGTTATATTGCCTACTTTATCCTCTTCTTAGAAAGAGGAATATTCTTTTACTGAGATCAGCTGCTTTCATGTGAGTAAAATACCCCATATACAAAAAAAAAGCCAGTCTAGTTCTAAAGACACTGGAAGTTGCAATAATCCTTTTTTTCCAAAGTAGTTTACTCTGATGCTTCAGTGTTTCTCATCTCGCAGTCACTACAACAAACACACTCATTTTTCATCTTAGAATCCTCACAACACACCCCCTCCTTTCTGAGCTTACGAGCAGCACAACACAAACAGACCTTTTCCTTTTATTTTTTTCCTCACTTCAAGTATAGGTTCTCTTCTGGTATTCCAAATCCATCCATATCTCTGTCTAATATCCAAATCACTTTGCAATGCCAAGAGCAAGCCCGCATATGCGCTCTCTGTCCAGTTCTCATTTCTGGGACAAAACAACAGCACCTGAAATAGAGTAGGATATTTCAAGGTCCCATTTTCTGGCCATTTTCACCACTGACCAAGTGATACTGGGGACACCACACATTACAATACCATTTTAATCTATCCCTAGGCAGGGGCATCCCTCCAGATTTACTCCAGTTCTTTAAGATGCTTCCAAAGGGACAACAGAGAAAAACTTTCTTGCAAGAAGTGAAACTCATCTTGGTACCAAAAAATTATTTCCTAAACCAACGTTTCTTAGGCCAGAATTCCAAACTTTCAGATAGAAACCCAGGGATCTCTTCCCTGCGTTACCAATACAGCGTGTAGAAACAAAGCCATGCTGCTGCTGGATCTCTCTCTGACACGACTTATGCAGAGCTTAAGCAAAGAAGAACTCACACTGCCTCCTGAAAAGCCTTGCTTTCCCCCATTTCTGTCCCTGTTAAGTGGACGATTCTACTTTATAGATACCATGGCTTGCCCTGGGGCAAGCCTTGAGGTTTCTGGGATCACACAGCCATTTTCAATTCAGGTCACCAGCACAAGTTTCCCAAAAGAGACAAGGCTCAGCTGGACAAGCTCATCTTGTGGATTTGCTTGAAACAGCAGAATTTTGAACGCTGTGGAATTTGGTAGCAGTTACCCCAGGCGTAACTTCCTCACTGTCCTTTATAGCCCAGGCTTAGGTGTTCCCTCCCAGGGGTGACAAGTAACATGATTTGGAGAGGTGAACACAATCGACATGTGCATGTGCCCCTTTCTTGAGATTACCACATTTAGGGGTGTCAGCTTTGACAGTCAAGAGAACTGGTTCACCTGGGCTGCTCTGCAGCCACCGTCACCACCTCTGTCCGGCGGGTCTCAGCGTTGCTCTGCAGTCGCTGTCACTCCCTGCAGCAGCTCTCCAGCACACAGGACGTTTCAAAGATCACACCAGAGCTCAGGAATTGGGGCAGTTGCCCATCAGTGCTGGTTTTCATCTCCCCCACAGTGCTCTGTCCAGATCCTTGCCCCCAGTTTGTGATTCCTCCCTCCCAGCCTGCAGCCCACCACGAAATGTCTCTTTCCCTCTCTGTCTCTGCTGCCTGGTCTTCTTCTTTCACTCCTCCCCTCTCTGGCCCAGAGACACTGGCTGATGTTGTCTCTCCCTGACTGCCTGTCTGTCCCTCCTGGTCCCTGTCTGTCTGTCCTGCAGCCTGTTGCTCTGTTTCCCTCTCTCCAGACGTTTCTCTCCTGCTCCCTGCCCTTCTCTGTTTCCTGTCAATCCTTTCTCCTCCCCTCCGCCTCTTCTCTCTCTTTGTCCCCCCGTCCTGCTCTCTGGCCGTCCCTCTGTCTATCTGCTGTCCCTCTTGGGCAGGGGCAGCCCTGGGGAGGCAGCCATGGGGCCTGCGGGGGCAGGGCCGGACTGCGGGACGGTGTCTCTTAATGGTCCCACTGCAGGAAGCAGCAGCCCCGCTGTGTGATGAGAGCTGTGGGCCACAGGCTGCTGGGCGGCCATAATAGTTCCTGGGCATGGTAGGAGTCAGAGAGCAGAGGCTGCTGGGCGGCCATGGTGGTTCCCAGGGCATTGTGGGTACTGTAGGCCTGGGTCATGGGGCTACTGGGCGGCCATGGGGGTCTGGCCAGGCCCAGTCTCTGCTCCAGCTGCGACCAAGCTGAGCTGAAGGCTGGGGTCCCTGTGAGGCAGCAAGGCCCTTGGCCAAGCGCAGGGGCTTCTGCTGCCTGCTGGAGCTCCCTGCATGGGCAGGATCCAGACAGCCGGGAGAGATTCCTGTCAGGAGCTGCCTGACAGATCCAGGCTGCTGCCGGGCAGGGGCAGAGCTGAACACTCCTTCTGCAAGGGCTGGGCCAGGGCTTTCAGGCCCAGTCAGCCCAGCCAGGGCTGGCAGGCAGAAGCCAGCGCTTCACTGCAGGCCTTGCTCTGAGGGCCATGGACATCAGCATGGGAAGTGTTTCTGAGACAGGCATCAGCCTGGATCCTTTGGCTCTGCTGCCTCTCAGCCCGAATGCAGCAAACCCCTGAGATGTGTGCTGTGTGCTCCGGGCAAAAGGGAGTTTTAAACACTTCCAGTTCATTCCAGTCTCAGTGTCCTCACTCTTCAAATACTGCTTTCAGGTCACGTGTGAATTTGCATGGCTTTAGTTTCCATTTTTGTTTCTGATGCTCTTTTATGTTTCACCGTTCACATACCTTGAGAGCAGCAATTTTACACCCGCTAAATAAAGCAGGTGGTGACTAGGGCTGAATCAAGCACTGTCACCTGGAAAAGGTTGGTAGAAAAATTGCCCTTCCACCATGATTCTTCACTGACAGACAATACTTGTGAAGATCTATCAGTCCGCTTGCGTGTATTTCAATTCCATGTGATGCACTACTATCCTACGGCACTGCTTCTATTGTGAGTTCCACAGAGTACCATACAGGATGTTCCAGAAAAGTCTCTGCTGCTCCCTTTACAAATACACCTATCATTCCATCAAAAGAGTATCACCCATCCAGCTTCAGCACCTCTCACTTCTGGAACACCCTCAGTCCCTGTACTTCAGTGCACGGAGCTCATTCTGCCTGTGGTTCAGTTCTGGAACTCTGGGCTCTGTTGCCTTATGGGATCCAGAGACTCTGCCGAACAAGGACATCAGCATTCCTCCTCTTCAGACCCTCCCAGGATGCCACAGCTCTTTAAGAACTTCCAGTTACAGGCTGTGCGCAAACCTCCAGGCTGGATGTTCAGGCAGCCAGACTGACAAAATAATCTATCCTGATTCCCCTGATGATTATGATTTCCTATGAGCTACTCTGAAAAACGCTAGTCATGCAGTAAAAGTAGATCCAGCATTCTGCTGCTCCTTTAAATTGAATTATTTTAGAATAATACTAATCTGAGACTGCTTTTTTTAGAGGCAAAGAGCCAGATTCTTAACGCAGCTAACACTGAATAACAGCAGAAGTTCCTTGTGTCTCTTTCCTCCTGTATGCCTTTAGAAGAGCTAAAATTAAAAAGTAATATATAAAAAAGCACCTGCTGGTTTCCCCTACTTCCCAGTTCTGTGCATGAAAAATCAGCTGTCTGCATTCTGATTGAGAAACTGGCTGCCACTGGCCTAGACAGGTGGAGCCTCAGCTGGGTTACAAACTGGCTGGGCAGATGTGACAGTATGCTTCCCCCATTGCCCCCATGTTTTCCTGACTTTTTCCTGTTTATATGGATTGATTGGTAACCATTGGTGCTGATTGTGATTTCTGCATCTGTCTCACAGTTCAGGAAGACAGGTAACAACACAATAGCCAAGGGTTATCTATGCTCATGTGCACACCAAACACTGGTCAGTGTCCACTGGCATATACGGGTGGTATGTAAATATGACTATGAGCCAATCATCTTACTCCATAAATAGTGAGCGGTCCAAGAGCCCTTTGAGCTCTCCTGAGACGACAGCGGGCTGCACGTCAGGATCTCCCCTTGAAAGGGACGCCTCTCAAGGTGACTCCTCGAGGTCGAGAGAATCCTTGCTGCGACAGATCCGCAACAGATCCTGGGTAAGTGAGATGGGAATAAGTGCACTAACATTTGTGATCTTGGCTAAGAAATAGAAAGGATTGATTGTACACATAATCCTTTAGACATAAACCGTTGACCAAGTCTGGCACTGAGACTGAATCCAGCCGCACCTGGGCTCTCCTCTCTGAGCAGGAGTTTAGAAAGCAAGGGGATTCTTTCTGAACCTCGTGACTCAACGGGAGGGTCTCGCTGATAGATTCATCTGACCCTGTTCTCTGTGCACTAACTAATCACGATTACCTTACCACGGAATCTTAATCACTGTCACGTTTATTACCAAACACCGTTACAGCCTTTTGTTTTATATCCATAAACATATTATTGCCTCTCCCTTAAGAGTGAAGTGCATCCCTCTGTCCCACCTGCGACAGCCTCCTCCCCCCCCTTCCCTGGCCTTGGTGCTTGCACAGCTCCTCACATCTTCTCACTCCCTTCTCTGGGGGCAAAAAGCAGCTGCTTGTGGGGTTTTTTTCTACTAAATGTGATTCCCAGAGGCACTGTGACAATAGCGATGGGCTGGGCCTTGGTCAGCAGCAACTCTTGCCCTCAGTCAGCCGATGTTTACTCCCTGTGGCTTGCAGAGAGCTTCTGCAGCCCCCCCTTCTCAGTCAGAACCCAGTCTGGCAATAATGCAACAATGTTTTAATCAGCAAAGCCAAGAACTATTCAGCGCTGAGCTGCCAGATGCTGGACTTTGGCTGCTGTTAACCTTCACTGACCAACCAGTGACAGACACTGACTGTTTCAGGAACACAAAGTATCCCTCACACCACAAACTCCTTCCTTCATTAGTGGGATGATACATAATATTACTGGATGGATTGATCTTTCATGTCTGGAGAACAAAAGGATTTGAGTGGTTGGGATGTGAGGGGAGTTTTGCACTCACCCCTTCCCCTCTGTGCCTCTGGCCTGCTCCCCGGCCCACGTGCCTCTCACTCAGCTCTCTTCCCCCTTTTCTCTCTCGCTGCCCCCTGTGCCGCTCCCTCGCTCTGCCTGTGTCACCCCATCCCTCTGCCCTCCTCCCGGCCCTTCTGCTCCTCTCTCGCAGCCTCGGGGCTGCTGGTTCACAGGCGGTTTCTTCCTGCACCCCGCTTTCCCCTGCCCCTCTGTCTCTTTCCCACTCGTTCCCTCTGCCAGCCCCTCAGCAGCATTTTCCTTCCTCCAGTCCCATGTCCCAGCTCTCCCCATGGCTCCAGGGCTGCTGCCATGAGCCCTGCGGGAGTGGGCCAGGGCACAGTGTCCCTGCAAGGGTCAGGCCGCGGGAAGGCCTGCCATGGGGAATGCTGGGAGCTGCAGGCCTGGGGCAGGGGCTGCCGGGCGGCCGTGGTGCTCTGACCATCGTGTGTAGTGCCAACCTGACACCCCTGGGGAGTGGAGAACAGAGGGGAGCATTTTCTGGGCATTTTGGGGGGTTGTTTTTGT
The DNA here is from genome assembly GCF_964237585.1 of Gallinula chloropus. Lineage (NCBI taxonomy): Eukaryota > Metazoa > Chordata > Aves > Gruiformes > Rallidae > Gallinula > Gallinula chloropus. The sequence continues at coordinate 4,411,263 of NC_140114.1, read as the reverse complement.
GAGATCTCTGGGATCCACATGAACTTGAATAAGCGGGTGGGGGATAGAAGCGTTTAAAGGGAAGCACCTGCTGACTGCCACCCCGAGGAGCAGCCGGGATCCACTTGCAGGCCTCTTTCCCACCACCCCGGAGAGAGCAAATCTGTCTGTATCTGCTGCAGACGTAACTCAGGGAGTCACACTGAAGCGCAGCACCTTTCCTAACCTCAGGTCTCACATGGCAGCAGTCCTGCTGTGTAACACATCCTTCCACAGGCTCTTACAAAACAGAGAGGAGACGTGAAACCCACCCCACAATCACATCCTGCCCTTGCTTTATCTTCCCTGGAGCATCAGGACATCACCCTGCTGGGCGTTTTCCTATTAAAACCCTGAATAAGATATTTTTCACTTCCCATTTCCAACAAAAACAATGTTCTTTGTGTTTTTGCAATTGTGTACATGCTTTCTTTTCACCATCCCCAGGGAGCTGGTGGTCCCAGTAATGCCTTATTCCAGAGCCAAGTGCATGTTGCAGTTCAGATACCTCACTTTGCCCTTGTGTCGCTTTTTGGTTTGTAAATTAGACACGTGTGTTTATAATGTAAACGAAACCTCAGGCTGAGGTCACGGGATGGAAGAAGTGTTTATTTGTCTCACAGGTTGGAATGGAAGAGTATGCTCTTGGCAATAGCTGTCATGTGATGAATTTGGGGATGAGTATGTGACCAGGAGGGAGCATGGCCCGAGTTCTGCTCCCGCCTTGACAACAGACTGAGGTGTGATGTTGAGTAAATCAATTTTCTGCCAGAGTTTCCCTTCAGCAGTAGACAGAAATATTTCCTCCTGAGCTGGTTATGCACTGACCAACACTGACAACAGGAAGATCCATGAAGAGAAAGTGTTGGACTAAGTGGCAAACTGCTCTTTAATCTGCTCAGTGCTTTCTGGGTGTTCAAATGAGAAAGTAAAAACACTATGCAAAGATTTGCAAGTGTGTTGGCACAGAGAAAGGAAGACCACCATCCCCTGGGGTTTGGAGCATTGTCCTTCAGGAGATTCGTGATGAAAGCTGGGGGCAGAAAGGGATTAGGAAGAGTCGGCATGAGTTTACCAACTGCCTGACCAACCTGCCTTCTATGCTAAAATTGCAAGTGACAGGAGATAGGACGAGGGGAAAGGGCACAAAGCTCTGCCAGGGCAGGTTCAGATTAGATGTTAGGAAAAATATTTCCACTGAAAGAGTTGTTGGGGCCTGGAACAGGCTGCCCAGGGAGGGGGTTGAGTCACCATCCCTGGATGTGTTTCAAAAAAGGGGAGATCAGGTACTTAGGAATATAGTTTAGCACAGGATGGGAATAGTTGGACTCGATGATCCTAAAAGTCTTTTGAACCTTGTGATTCTGTGATTCTGAGATGTCCTGATGCGGGTGGTGTCACTGCCCAGCTGGTCCAGTGGAAGAAAAGAATAAGCTCTGCCATTGCCTTGAGTGTTTTCTCATCCCTCTGAAGCTCCTTTCAGTTATGTTCTCATGGACTGGCTCACAGAAGATATCACTTCACTTTAGGCCTTTGCCCAATAGTCCCAAGAATCAATACTGAAAGTGTTTCTGGGATTTGGATCATGTTTCTCTTTCTTTGGACACACCAGTTTACCCCTTCCAAATATGAGAACTTGTTGTGGGATTTTTTTTTTTGAGGGGTTCTTTTCTGAGTTTCATTGATTATTTTTCACCAGAAATGAAATTTCTCTCTCCCCCTTCCTGCCCTTGTCCCTTTCCCTTTCCCTTTCCTTTCCTTCTCTCCCTCTCTTTCTCCCTCTCTTCCTTTCCTCCACTCTTCTGATACTTTCTCTTTCTGTCAGCATAGTGCTTCCTCTGTGTTCTCTTCCTCTACCTTCTCCTCCTCTTTGCCCCACTGTTCCTTTTCCCGTCCAATTTCTTTTTCTGACTCAGCATCCTAGAAACCCTTTTTCTGAAGCAGTGGCATGTGTGATGACAGATCTTTTTCTATTCACATACACAGTGGAGCAAGACTGAGATTACACAGAGATTGTCAAGAAAAGCTTTATGGAGAAGGCATTGGAAGAAAGGACCAGTCACTGTCGTCTGAAGAGTCTCCACTGTCATCAGGTGGTGCCTCATCGGAGACTTCTTCAACAAGGTTGGAGGGGACGAATCCTCTGGTGCCGTCTGTCAGCTCGCCCACATACCACCCGTCTTCATCCACATCTCCATAGATGTAAACATCCTGTCCAGCAACAAGAGGAAGCTCCAGCTCAGGCCGCTGGTTGGGACCCTGGAAAGGGTCGTAGCTGTATTGAGCTGTGAAGGCTCGAAGCTTGAATGGTTGTTTTCTCATGGGCTCCAGGAGGATGGACTCTTTGTCACGGGGAGCCTGGTGCTGCCTGGAATTGATACAGCTGGATCTTTCCAGCTGTTCCCATTCCTGGTACAGCTTCTGGTGTCCATTTTGCATGCCCAACAGGACATTCAGGGCAACCAAGCAGGCTTGAAAGCCCTGCAGGATTTTTCTGTATTGCCTGAGTAGCTCAGCCTCAGACCTCCACAAACGCCTGCCTTTCCTCAGGAGCAAGAACATTGTCCCCTTTGGCTCCTTCTGCAGCTGTGGGCTCCTTTCTGCCACTTCTCTCTCAGCTTCCAGTTTCCACTGGGCCTCTTCAGGCTGGGTGGGAACACAGATGTTTCCTTGGGTGGCAGAGTCTGGCTCCCCTGACACTGGTGTGAGTTGCCCAGGCTCTCCCATGTCTCCATCCTGCTGCTGAGGAACCGGTGCCGTGCAGAGTTCCTCAGCAGAGCTGTGGATGGGCCATGGCACTGGAGTATTGCCCAGGTGATTCATGGTCTGCTCCAAGTGCCTGGACTTTTCAGCCAGCTTCATGGCAAGGGCAGTGAGTTTAGCCCTTGTCTGCTGCATGTTCTCTACCTCCTTGCCTGCTTCTGGAAAGCCTTCCTTTCTCAGCTGGGTGGTTTTCATCTCCATGTCACTCCCTTCCTTCTCCAGGTCTTGGAGAAGTCGCTGCAGGCAGCTCTTCTTCTCCAGTAGAAGGCTGCGTATGCTGCCAGGCAGCACCAGGTCTTCCCCCTCCGGCACCTGGAGCTGAGCATGTGCCACAGCCTTGCCTGTTGTGAGGTGTCCAGGGTTCTGGCTTTCCAGCAGACTCTTCTGTGGTGCTGCCAGGGCCTGGGGCTCCTTTCTGCCAGAGGAGCAGGAGCTCTGCTTCTCCGCATCTCCCTGCTGCCCAGAAGGGTCCTCGGGCTGGGCCACGCCAGGGGAGGTGGGCAGCTCACCCTTGAAGCGCTGCAGGAAGAACAGGAAGAGTTCCCTCTCCAGCCGCAGCTGGTTCTGGAGGATGCGGATACGGACGGGCTGGTTGCCATCCCTCTCCCACGGGAGCTGGCTGACGACATCCCGCAGCTTGCTGAGGGCCTCCCTCCTGCCCCTGATGGGCCTCACCATCTCCTCAGCCAGGGCCTGCTGCAGGTGGCGAGCCCGGCGAGTGGCAGTGCTGCACTCCTGCTGCAGCAGCGCCTGTGTCTGGCGGAGCTCAGCCTCCTTCCAGCGCTGCAGCTGGCGGGTCTCTGCCACCCGCTGCCGCTGGTCCAGCTCCTGCAGCTGGTGCTCCGACAGAACCCGTCGCTGCTCCCACTGGGACTCGAGCCATTCCGCCAGCACCTGCGTGGCCTCCTACAGAAGGGATGGCTTCCACCACATGCCCTAGAGAACTTCACCAAGGCACCTCCTGGGTGCCAGTGGCTTTGCTGCCAGATGAAACCAGACCAAGCTGGCTGGAAGCGCCATTCTCTCCTCTTCACCTGGGATTTGTTGTGGGGTTTTGGGGAGGGGCGTGTTTGTTGTCACACGGGTACAAACCCTGCATGAGTTGTGGCATATACCTTCTCTAGTCTCTCTCTAGAGCAGAGGGATGCCTTCTCCTTGGAGCTGGGATACTGCTCTGGAGAGGTGAGGAGTAGGGCAGGTTGTCTTTGGAGTTGCTGGACCAGTTTCTCCACTGGTGAGGCAAGGGAAGGAGCAAGACTGATTTCCTGTTGTTGGAGTCCGACTGCCAGTTCATTCCATGCTGGTGCTGCTTGGCTTTCCAGTCTGTTCTTGACAGTGACTTGGTGTACAGAGATGGTGGCTTTGTGCACCCTTACACCCCGTGGCTTGGGTCCATTGGGCTTCATCAGGATGGGTGGGAAACTGCACCTTGTCGGGGTTGTAATAAAGCATCTCTGGCACAGCTCATTGTCTCAGGTACTGGATCGCTTTCTCCATGGCAAGCCATTGGATTGGCTGACGTAGAAGATCTTCACCAAAGGGATGCCTTTCCCTCACACTTGAAGTGAGTCTCCTCCAAAAGCTGAAGAGATTTTGACTTTTTCCCAGTTGCCTTGTCAGTTCCTCCTTCCTTATCCAGGGATCCCAGCTGCTTGGCCTCCCTGTCGGATGATTCCAGGCTACTGGCCTCCATATCCCAGCATCGGAGCAGACAAGTGGGAATGTCCTCACCTGAAAGGTGGAAGGAATCCTCTCAAATACTGATTCAATGAAATGCAGTAATGCTGAGTAGATTCATAGAGATGTAGCTTAGGAGACAATTAATTAATATCACTTTAATATAAGCAAAATTTGTGTGTTTTGAGAATAGATCTGGTTTGGATGTTAGTAGAATATGGCTGTAGCCGTGTGAGCTCTTTTGTGAGAGCAGCTACAGAATTTAACCCAAACAGTGTATCAGTCTTGAAGATAAAGGAGTGAAGACAGGGGAGTCATAAATGAGACCAACGACCAATTATCAGCTATAAGGGGTTATTAATGAGTTTGTGCAGGAATGAGTTTTAGAAACTATGGAGAAAACCATAAAGAACATGTGCTGAAGACCACCAGAAGACCCCCTAAGTGTCCCCGAGTGTGCTCTATCTGGGAGGAGTGAATGTGAATGACTTCCTGGAAATAATGTGCATGACCCTGTCTTTTCTTAGAAATTCGAATGAATTCAGCCCCCGGCTGACCCTCAGCTCCTCGGGCAAGGGGCTGGGGGCATTTTGATGGCCAGTGCCGGCTCCTCTTGGTCTGCCGGGCAACACCAGGAAATGACATTGCCCACGAGGTGGCAAGTGGTTGGCTGCCCCCTTGCACTGTCACCCCTCGACACTGTGATGTCATCACACCTCACACTCACCCCTACTACAGATCGGGGCATCGTGGCCGTGGGGCTGCCAGAAGCCCAAGACCAGCCGTGGCAGCAGGAGCCATGGCCAGGTACCGCCGCAGCCGCAGCCGCAGCCACAGCCGCAGCCGGAGCCGGAGCAGACGACGGCAGAGACCCCGCTCCAGGCGCTCCGGGCAGACACTCAGCCGGAGAAGGCGGAGGCAGCCAGCTGCCAGCCGCAGGCGGCGACGCCGAGGTAGGCGATGGAAACGGGGGCCTGTTCCCAGGCGCCGTGGGACGTCCTGGGGCTGTGGGCAGTGGGCGATGGAAGGGCGGCCGCGCAGCAGGGAGCGGGGCAGGGGACTCACAGACTCCCTCTTCCCCAGGTGGCCGCTCTGTCCTACGCCGCCGCACCCGCAAGCAGAGGATGAGGCGGCGGCGCAGGAGGAGGGCACCGTAAGCGCAGCGTCCGCACCCTCCCGCGCAGGACCCTTCCAGCCGTCGATGGACCTGTGACAGGGAGGTGGCAGGCGGTCCCCAGGAAGTGGGGGCCACCTGCCCCAGGACAGCACAGCCTGCCAATAAACTAAACATGGCTCCTCTATCGCTGGGTCTGATCTGGGGGCTGGCAGCCGTGGGCTGCGCTGGGGCTGAGGGGCCTGGGCTGCTCTGAGCTGCGCTCTCAGGGAGGAGGGGAGAAGCTTTGTGGGGAGGGGTCTTTGGGAGAAACCTGCTGCACCAAGCTCTGGCCCAGGGTCAGGAGGGGAGGACAAGGACCAACGTGGTGTCCCCACGACGACCACAATAATGGTAATGGTGTCAGGGTGTGAGCTCCAGGCTGCTGGGGCCTTGAGAGTGGGCACCGGGGGCTTCTGGCTCAGCTCCCACTCTGCCTTAGGCCTGGCCCAGGAGCCTTGGGCCAGGCTGAGACCTCACCTGTGCTTCATGGGGTAAGGCTGGGCGAAGCAGCTGCATGTGGTGAGGCTGGGATCAGGCCCATAGTGTCGGGGCACCCCCATGGGAGGCAGAGACGGGCCCTACATGTGCAGGCTTACAGCAGAGCCCAAGTCTGGCATGTCGGGGGCTTGAAACCCAGCTCATGGGGCCAGTCCTGGGGCTCAGAAGAGAGACTGGAGTCCTGTACGTCGGGGCTTCAAGTTGGACTTGGGGCTCAGAGCCTGTCGTAGCTTTGTGGAGCTGGGTACTGGTAAAGAAGAGGGGAGCTGCAGGGGTGGCTGCTGCAAGGAGCAGCCAGAAGCTCTCTGCAGGTCCCGCAGAGCAAACACCAGCTGCCTCAAGGCCAGTGTCCTGGTTAAGGCCAGTCCAGAGTTAACCTCCCCAAGCAGCCAGCACTGGTGAGCTGAGTTAGCCTGGGCTAACTCATAACTGGAGAGTCAGGGAAAGACAGACAGAAAGGAACTCACTCTGAAACCCTGGAAGTCTGGGTGGTAGAAATGAGGGGGTAGCTGTGTGTCAACACTGCTGGGGATATCAGGGAGGTCCCAAATCTCCACAGCCAGGGCATTTCTGGGAGCAGCTCCTTCTCCCTCCCTGACAATGTCTCTGCTGCCTGGAACTGTCCCTGCAGCTGCTTCTCTTTCCCCATGTCACCTCCTGCTCTGTGCTGTCAGAACTCATCCATTCTGGCCTGTGCTCAGCTCTGCTCTGCAGACCCCTCCTGGCATCAGGGCACAGCCCCAGGGAACCTCTGTGTGTGCAGGGCTCAGGAGATGCTCTGACAAGTCCTAATGACCAAGAAAAGCTCAGCTCCCACTTCCCACCCAGCAAACAGGAGCCAAAAATTCAAAGTAAAGACTCTTTACCTGGAGTGGAAAAAGCGTCCTTGGTGTTCTTGAAAAGTCTCTGGGAAGTTCCCAGGGATCAGCTGGAGCTGGGAGCAAACCTGTCCTACGCAGCACACTGACAGCAGAAGGACCCTACACTGTCCTTCCATGGGTCACTGGACACTCTGGGGTGATGCTGCTGGAAGCCCAGCAGGCAGGCTGAGTGCTGAACCTGGCGGCAGCAGAGTCCCTGCCCCAGCACACAGTTTTTGGGGTGCAGGGACCCTGTTCACAAGGACAGCCCGGGCACCCCTGGGTGCACATGCTGCTTCACACCTCTGCCTCCATGCCCAGGAGAAGACAGCTGTCCTGCCCTGTCCTACTGATAAGGTAGAAGGGCATCCCTTCTATGCAGCACTTACTGGTCCAATGATGATCCTGTTCTGACAGACCCCACACCCTGTCCCGTATCCCAGCTTTAGGAGTTCCCTCCAGGAACAGAACCTGCATTGCCCTGCACCCACAGACATACCAGGGAGAGGCTGTGGACATTTCTCCTCCAGTGAGCTCTCAGCATCCATCAGCTCTCTCAGCCTCACAGGTCTCCCCTTGGTGCCTACAGGCAGTGTCCCCAGCCCTTTGTGCTTGGCAGAGGAGCTGCTCCTGGGCAGAGCTGTCTCTCTGCAGTGCTGCCGGGTTGCCATGAGCTCCCTCCATCCCAGGAGCCTGGCTCAGCTCAGCAGGAGAAGACCAGTTCTTCTAGGCCCCCTCTGGTTCCTTCAGGCCCCATGGGGATCATTCTGTGATCTCATCTCTGACATTCCCTCCCTTGGCTGAGGAGAAATCCTTCTGTCCAGCAGAGTCCTTTCTCCTGATCAAACCAGAGCTGGGCAGCAGAATCACTTTTCCTTGTCTCCTCATGAGACGGGACCCCCAGGCAGGGACAGGGAGGGGGCTCTTTCCCTTATGGAGTGTAGGGAGTATCTCAAGTGACTCGAGGCACCTCGTCCTTGCTTTGCAGCCCTGGGGCTGCATAAGCAGCAGTTAAACATGATGTAGTTTAATAACCATGAAATCTCTCTCCTCAGCTGCCTGCTATGGCCAAGCAGCGTGTGAAGGGGTCGGCTTTCAGAGGAGATTCTCTCCCTGAACAGTTGTAATCAGACACATAGAAAGGTCACTTATCAACACACTGACCTTCTGACAGAACATTTCATTAGAGTTCTGAATGATGAGATGTTTTCCAACTCTCTGAAGCCCAAAGCATAAACCAGAGAGCTGAGTGGCAGCTGAATAACCAAAGAGCAAGTGGAGTTGAAAACCAGTGAGCCAAGTGAAGTGCATACATTCAGCCAGTCTCAGGAAAAGATGTCTTTAGGCATGGCCTTTGCATCAGGAGGTGTAAAAACACCTGAATGATGAGGGAGAGGACAGAGTCAGACATGGGGTAATGCAGGTACAAGGGAAAGTGAGTATTTATTCTGCTGCTATCGGTACCAGTCCTGCAAATTCCCAAGGAGTGTCTGCAAAGGCCAGGAAGAGGAACTGTCTGATGGAGCTGCTGTTGGACATTTGCTGACTCTGGGTATAGAAAAGTGTTGCAAAAGGAAAAGACAGAAGTTTGGAGAGATTTATAACATGGAAATCTAAAATGGTGGATTTGTCTCTCAAACTCCCAGGTGTGCTGAGGAGCAGAAGCCTCTCCCATGGGCTCCCAAAGAGTCCTTCCTGGTCTTCAGTTCTGGGTATGGGAAAACGGGGCTGACACACACTTTCCATCAGATGAATTTCACTCATGGGGAAGGGGATCCTGGCACCTTCCCTCCAGCCCCAGTAATTCCCATAGGAGCTGGGACCAAGAGGTCCCAAACAGAAAGTGCCTATTTTGTGCCCACTAGAACTCAGAAAGTGGAATCCCAGCACTGGTGGGTCTGTGGCAGCCATAGGCCAGAGCTGCATCCAATTCCAGCCCCAGAGCTGAAAGGGAAGAATGAGGTGTCTCGAGTCACTTGTCATACCCCCTATACTCCACAGGGGAAAGACCCCCGTCCCCATCCCTGCCTGGGGGTCCTGCCTCCTCAAGGAAAGGTGACTCTCCTGTCCAGCTATGCTCTGATGGACAGAAGGATTTTTCCCCAACCAAGGGAGGAAATGTCACTGAGGACTTCAGTGTCATTCCAAGTTGGTTCCCTGGAGCTGCAGGGACACCTTGAAGGATCCCAGAGGTGTTGCCTTCACCTGCTGCTCTGCCATAAGCATCAAAAGGAGCCTTGCCAGCAGGTCAAAGGAGGCGATCCTCCCCATGTACTCTGCCCTGCTCAGACCCCATCTGGAGTACTGTGTCCAGTTCTGGGCTCCCTGGGATAAACAAGACAGGGATCTCCTGGAGAGAGTCCAGCAAAGGGCTGTGAGAATGATGAAAGGACTGGAGCATCTCCCCTATAAGGAAAGGCTGAAGGAGCTGGGGCTGTTCAGCCATGAGAGAAGAAGGCTAAGAGGGGATCTTATTAATGGTTATTAATATCTCAAGTGTGGGACACAGGGGGAAAGGACCAGCCTCTTTTCCATGGTCTGTGGAGACAGGAGAAGGGGAAAAAGCTTCAAGCTGGAGCACAAGAAGTTCTGCAACAATATGCAGAAGAACTTTTACCCAGTGAGGGTGAGGGAGCCCTGGGACAGGCTGCCCAGGGGGGTGTGGAGTCTCCTTCCCTGGAGAGATTCCAGCCCCATCTGGACATCGACCTGTGCGATATGTGCTAAAGAACCTGCTTTGGGAGGGGGGTTGGACCCGATGATCTCTGGAGGTCCCTTCCAACACCTACGATTCTGTGATTCTGTGAAAACCAGCATTGATGGGCAACTGCCCCAATTCCTGAGCTCTGGTTGGATCTTTGAAATGTCCCGTGTGCTGGAGAGCTGCTGCAGGGAGTGACAGCGACTGCAGAGCAACGCTGAGACCAGCCGGACAGACGAGGTGACAGTGGCTGCAGAGCAGCCCAGGGGAGCTGGTTCTCTTGGCTGTCAAAGCTGACACCCTGAGATGATGAAATCCCAACAAGGGGGCACAGGCACATGTCCATCGTATTCACCTCTCCTCCCAAATCATGTTACTCATCACCCCTGACAGGGAACACCTAAGACTGGGGTAGAAAGGACAGTGAGGAAGATACTCCTGGGGTAGCTGCTCCCCAATTCCATGGCTGGCAAAATTCTGATGTTTCCAGGAAATCCACAAGATGGCCTCGTCCTCCTGAGCCTTGTCTCTTGGGGAACTTTGGGCTGGGGACCAGCACTGAAAGTGGCTCTGTGATGACAGAAACCTCAAGGCTTGCCCCAGGGGAAGGCTTTGTATTGATAAAGTAGAGTTTTCCACTTCATAGGGACAGAAATGGGGGGAAAGCAAGGCTTTTCAGGAAGCAGTGTGAGTTCTGCTTGGCTTAAGCTCTGCCTACGTCCTATCAGCAGCGTGGGTTTGTTCCTACACGCTGTATTGGTAACGCAGGGAAGTTTCTCTTCATCCAAATAAGTCTTTCTCTGCTCTCCCTTAGGCTGCATCTTAAAGAACTGGAGTAAATCTGGAGGGACACCCCTGAATAGGGATAAATTAAAACGGTATTGTCATGAATGGTGTCCCCAACATCACTTGGTCAGTGGTGAAAACAGTCTGACAACGGGACCTTGAAATATCCTACTATATTTCAGGTGATGTTGTTTTGTCACAGAAATGAGAAATGAGATGAAATACCTGGGGTGGTTTAGCCCTGGCTTGAGGCCAGATGCCCATCAAAGTCGGTCTATCACTCCCCTTTTTTGTTGGACAGGGGAGAAAAGAGATATTGAGAGGCTCAGGAGTTGAGATAAGGGCAGGGAGAGATCATCAGTGTCATGGGCAGAAGAGACTCAACACAGAATAAAGGACAAAAAACTCTCTAATTTAAGACTGCACACCCAGTGACTTGAGACTCAGGTAATGAGAAGTGCAACAAGATCTTAAAGCCCCTACCCCCACCCCTATCTTCTTAGCAGACTTCACTACAGTCAGGATTTCTCTCCCTTCTTCCCCCCATTGTGGCACAGGGAGGGGCAGGGACTGGGAAAATGGGTGTGATAGATGAGCCTTTGTTCAGTAAACCGCATGTACCTTGAAACAGGCCGTAACATTCTGATTTTGTGAGAGTGATTGTGTAACGTATATTGTAAGTTGCTAACGAAGCATAGAACTGAGTTATAGGTCACTTAGAAGTAGAAACCACAGAAATCAAGTAGCCAATGAATGAGCTTGCTGTTAAAGATGACCAAATACGGGAGAGGGGTCAACATGTGAGGAAGACAAGCGACTTCATCCCATTGACCACCAGCAGGTAGAAGACGAGCCCCTACCAACAACTGGCGCACGCGCGGGAAACTAAACGAAGTCTCAGTGGGACAATTGGGACCTGGAACTAGAAGACTATAAAAACCTTAACTCGGACGGGGACCGTGCGCGCTGTTGGTAGAGCTGAGACTCTCCAGCTGCCCAGCGCTGCTCTGCCTGCTAAATTAATAAAAATAAATTTGTAACTCAATTAACTGGTTTCCGACTGGTGAGTGGGAACCCACAATTACACAGGTCACCAGCCCAAGTTTCCCAAAAGAGACAAGGCTCAGCTGGACCAGCTCATCCTGTGGATTTCCTTGAAACAGAAGAATTTTGAACACCGTGGAATTTGGTAGCAGTTACCCCAGGCGTAACATCTTCACTGTCCTTTATAGCCCAGGCTTAGATGTTCCCTCCCAGGGAACCAGCCCAGAGCCATCCCGAAAACTGGACTGTCCCTAAAACTGCACGTCCTGGAGCTGCTTCCTCCAACCAGCCCCTGCTTTTGTGCTGAGCATGACAGAATGGGTATGGAATACCCCCTTTGGCCACTTCGGGTCACCTTTCCTGGCTGCGTCCCATCCTTTCTCATTAGTAGGGAAATGTGAACAACTGAAAAGTCCTTGATTACTTGGCAACAACTGGAAACATCAGGGTGCTCTCAGCACTGCTCTCATCCTAATTCCTAAACACAGCATTCCATCAACTATAAGAAAAGAAATTAACTCCATCCTAGCTGAAACCAGGACACTTAGGTATGCAATGGATCAAACCTGCTTCAATAAGGTTTAATTTAATGAAGAATAAATGTTTAAAGGTGACAGGAAACACAAAGATAAAGCCATCCGGGTCCCCCACCTAAACAGGCTGCAGAATGAGCCCTGAGAAGTCTGAGATGGAATACTTCAAGCATGTGGAGAGTAGCCTCATGGATTGGGTAGATGCTTGTGAGGTCAGTGGGAACTGAATATCTCAACAATGTGTCCTTGGCCAATAGGGAAATACGTGCTTGTGAGGCCATACTGACAGATCTGGAGCAGGCTGTGGACAGTGAAGGTTGTTGTGAGGTCACTGATTCCAGAACAGCGGACAGGACAAGAGAAGGCAGATGGACTGTGTTGTGATGTCAGTGGTTCCCAAGTAGCTGATAGGTCAGAAAAAGCCCAAAACTTGTGTAGAGAGTATCATTACTTCCTGAATAGTTGATAGGCAGGGAAAAGACCAAGAGGCTGTGTGGGTTCTGAGGAAGTATCTCTAGCCTGAGTCTAGGACCAGGGTTATGGACAGTACAGGTCCTTCTGAGGCTACTGGTAGCTGGATGTATGATTGGCCAGGAACTGACAGATATCTTGTGAATGTCCTTGTGATGTCAGTGGTGCCAAAATACCTGACAAGCCAGGAATGGGGACATGTCAGTGGTAGATGCTGTGGTATCACCTTGGCCTGAGTGGTGGACAGGCCAGGAGTGTGCACCTTACTTGTGCATGACATTGTGGTTTCATTGGTGCTGGATTAGCTTTGATGCTGAGAGAGGCATATGGCTTGTGTGGGTGTGGTGGTTTAGCCCTGGCTGGAGGCCAGACACCCACCAAAGTCGGTCTATCCCTCCCCTTTTTATTTGGACAGGGGAGAAAATAGATATCAAGAGGCTTAGGAGTCAAGATAAGGACAGGGAGAGATCATCCTGTAATGAACAACATGGGCAAAACAGACTCAACAGAGTGAAGGACAGAAAACTCTCTGGTTTCTTACACTGCACTGCACACCCAGTGACACCAGAGTTGGATAATGAGAAGCGTGACCAGATCTTAAAACAACGGGACCAGATCTTAGAGCACCTTCCCCCCACCCCTCCCTTCTTGCAGACTTCAGTGTAGTCAGGATTTTGCTGCCTTCTTCCCCCCCATTGTGGCATGGGAGGGGCAGGGACTGGGAGAAATTGGAGTGACAGTGCTGAAAAGCTCATTGCTATCAACAGGGGATTTAGTCTGAGATCACACCATCCTTCTATTCACTTACTGCTGCAAGGCAGGATTGAGTTCTCAAGACCCCACAGCCACCCCTCCTCCCAGCAGTGACACGCTCAAGCCAGCACAAAGCAGACCTCTCAAAAGGGACCTGACAAAAGTCTTTCTGAATGTAGAAAGACAATGTGAATTGGAAGAGGTTTTCCTCAAAGAACAGTTCCCTAATTTCTCATTGTGCCTTTTCCTCCTTGGACAGGTCTCCACACTTGATGGCAGCAGATGTCCAACAGCAGCAGCTCCATCAGCCAGTTCCTCCTCCTGGCCTTTGCAGACACACGGGAGCTGCAGCTCTTGCACTTCTGCCTCTTCCTGGGCATCTACCTGGCTGCTCTCCTGGGCAATGGCCTCATCATCATCACCATAGCCTGTGACCACCACCTCCACACCCCCATGTACTTCTTTCTCCTCAACCTCTCTATTACTGACCTTGCCTATATCTCTACCACCATTCCCAAATCCATGTCCAATTCCTTGTGGGACACCAGGGCCATTTCCTACACAGGGTGTGCGGCTCAACTCTTTTTCTTTGTATTTTTGATCTTCACAGAGTACTATATTCTCACAGTCATGGCCTATGACCGCTACGTTGCCATCTGCCACCCCCTGCACTACGGGACCCTCCTGGGCAGCAGAGCTTGTGTCCACATGGCAGCAGCTGCCTGGGCTGGTGGGTTTCTCAGTGCTGTGCTGCACACATCCTGTACATTTTCACTGCCCCTCTGCAAGGGCAATGTCATTGACCAGTTCTTCTGTGAAATCCCCCAGATCCTCAAGCTCTCCTGCTCAGATGCCTACCTCAGGGAAATTGGACTCATTGTGGTCAGTGCTTGTTTAGATTTTGGCTGTTTTGTGTTCATTGTGGTGTCCTATGTGCAGATCTTCAGGGCTGTGCTGAGGATCCCCTCAGAGCAGGGACGGCACAAAGCCTTTTCCACCTGCCTCCCTCACCTCGCCGTGGTCTCCCTGTTTCTCAGCACTGTTCTTTTTGCCTACCTGAAGCCCCCCTCCATCTCCTCCCTATTTCTGGACCTTGTAGTGTCATTTCTGTACTCGGTTTTTCCACCAGCAGTGAACCCCCTCATCTACAGCTTGAGGAACCAGGAGCTCAAGGATGCCATGTGGAAACTGAGGACTGGATGTTGCTAAGCAGTGACGAACTGCTCATCTGTTTCTGCTGTCACTGGCCATGTAACTCACGTTAGGATCAGCTGTATTTTGAAGGGTTTGTTTCCTTCTGTTTTCTCTGTGCTGTAATGACATGGTGCATGTTCATCCCATTCCTAATGTAGTACCCCCTGGTCTTTTGTGACGCAGCCACTTTGTGATATCGAGCTGTGCTCTCTTTGCATCATGTGTGCCTGGAAGGGTGCACAGTTTTTTCTTTACTTTTCTCCTGATATGTCTAAAAAAATTATTAGAACATTTTCATTGGCTGAATCACTTGTCTACTTGTCTGAAATGGCAATGCTTTCCCCCCATGACAGAACCAGAATTTCCTGGAAGTCTACCATAGAATCATAGAACCACTTATGTTGGTAGAGATCTTTAACATAGTCGAGTCCACAACTACAGCCTAACCTTGTCTAGTCCACCTCTAGACCATGTCCTCAAGCACAACATCTACACACCATTTAAATACCTCTAGGGATGGTGAGTCCACCACTTCCCTGGGCAGCCTCTTCCAATACTTGACTACCCTTTCAGTAAAGAATTTCTTCCTTATATCTAACCAAAATCTCCCCTGGTGTAATCTGACACCATTTTTTCTTATCCCATCCCTGTCTATTGAGATAAGAAACTGAACCCCAACACCCTACACCCTCCTTGCAGGTAGTTGTAGAGAGCGATAAGGTCTCTGCTCAGCCTCCTTTTCTTAACACTAAAAAGCCCCAGTTCCCTCAGCTGATCCTTACAGGTCTTGTGCTCCAATACTTCTAGAGATTTGTCGCTCTTCTCTGGACACGGCCCAGCATCTCAACGTCCTTCTTGCACTGAGGGGCCCAAAACTGGACACGGTACTCGAGGTGAAGCCTCACCAGAGCTGAGGACAACAGAACTATAACTGCCCTACTCCTGCTAGTCACACTACTCCTTATACAGGCCAGGATGCTGTTGGCCTTCTTGGCCACCTGGGCACAGTGCTGGCTGATGTTCAGCTGGCTGTCCACTAACACCCCCAGATCCTTTTCCTCCAGGCAGCTCTCCAGCCTCTCTGCCACAGGCCTGTAGCATTGCCTGGGGTTATTGTGACCAAAGTGCATTTGGCATTGTTGAACTCCTTAAAACTGTCCTCTGCCCATCAATCCAGCCAGGCCAAGTCTCTCTGCAGAGCCTCTCTGCCTTACAGCAGGGTTACCTGCCACCAGCTGGATTCAGCTCTGTTCACCACAACTCTCTGGCCTTCAGCCAGCTTCTAACCCAGCACAGAGTATAAACCAGAGAGCTGAGTGGCAGCTGAATAACCAAAGAGCAAGTGGAGTTGAAAACCAGTGAGCCAAGTGAAGTGCATACATTCAGCCAGTCTCAGGAAAAGATGTCTTTAGGCATGGCCTTTGCATCAGGAGGTGTAAAAACACCTGAATGATGAGGGAGAGGACAGAGTCAGACATGGGGTAATGCAGGTACAAGGGAAAGTGAGTATTTATTCTGCTGCTATCGGTACCAGTCCTGCAAATTCCCAAGGAGTGTCTGCAAAGGCCAGGAAGAGGAACTGTCTGATGGAGCTGCTGTTGGACATTTGCTGACTCTGGGTATAGAAAAGTGTTGCAAAAGGAAAAGACAGAAGTTTGGAGAGATTTATAACATGGAAATCTAAAATGGTGGATTTGTCTCTCAAACTCCCAGGTGTGCTGAGGAGCAGAAGCCTCTCCCATGGGCTCCCAAAGAGTCCTTCCTGGTCTTCAGTTCTGGGTATGGGAAAACGGGGCTGACACACACTTTCCATCAGATGAATTTCACTCATGGGGAAGGGGATCCTGGCACCTTCCCTCCAGCCCCAGTAATTCCCATAGGAGCTGGGACCAAGAGGTCCCAAACAGAAAGTGCCTATTTTGTGCCCACTAGAACTCAGAAAGTGGAATCCCAGCACTGGTGGGTCTGTGGCAGCCATAGGCCAGAGCTGCATCCAATTCCAGCCCCAGAGCTGAAAGGGAAGAATGAGGTGTCTCGAGTCACTTGTCATACCCCCTATACTCCACAGGGGAAAGACCCCCGTCCCCATCCCTGCCTGGGGGTCCTGCCTCCTCAAGGAAAGGTGACTCTCCTGTCCAGCTATGCTCTGATGGACAGAAGGATTTTTCCCCAACCAAGGGAGGAAATGTCACTGAGGACTTCAGTGTCATTCCAAGTTGGTTCCCTGGAGCTGCAGGGACACCTTGAAGGATCCCAGAGGTGTTGCCTTCACCTGCTGCTCTGCCATAAGCATCAAAAGGAGCCTTGCCAGCAGGTCAAAGGAGGCGATCCTCCCCATGTACTCTGCCCTGCTCAGACCCCATCTGGAGTACTGTGTCCAGTTCTGGGCTCCCTGGGATAAACAAGACAGGGATCTCCTGGAGAGAGTCCAGCAAAGGGCTGTGAGAATGATGAAAGGACTGGAGCATCTCCCCTATAAGGAAAGGCTGAAGGAGCTGGGGCTGTTCAGCCATGAGAGAAGAAGGCTAAGAGGGGATCTTATTAATGGTTATTAATATCTCAAGTGTGGGACACAGGGGGAAAGGACCAGCCTCTTTTCCATGGTCTGTGGAGACAGGAGAAGGGGAAAAAGCTTCAAGCTGGAGCACAAGAAGTTCTGCAACAATATGCAGAAGAACTTTTACCCAGTGAGGGTGAGGGAGCCCTGGGACAGGCTGCCCAGGGGGGTGTGGAGTCTCCTTCCCTGGAGAGATTCCAGCCCCATCTGGACATCGACCTGTGCGATATGTGCTAAAGAACCTGCTTTGGGAGGGGGGTTGGACCCGATGATCTCTGGAGGTCCCTTCCAACACCTACGATTCTGTGATTCTGTGAAAACCAGCATTGATGGGCAACTGCCCCAATTCCTGAGCTCTGGTTGGATCTTTGAAATGTCCCGTGTGCTGGAGAGCTGCTGCAGGGAGTGACAGCGACTGCAGAGCAACGCTGAGACCAGCCGGACAGACGAGGTGACAGTGGCTGCAGAGCAGCCCAGGGGAGCTGGTTCTCTTGGCTGTCAAAGCTGACACCCTGAGATGATGAAATCCCAACAAGGGGGCACAGGCACATGTCCATCGTATTCACCTCTCCTCCCAAATCATGTTACTCATCACCCCTGACAGGGAACACCTAAGACTGGGGTAGAAAGGACAGTGAGGAAGATACTCCTGGGGTAGCTGCTCCCCAATTCCATGGCTGGCAAAATTCTGATGTTTCCAGGAAATCCACAAGATGGCCTCGTCCTCCTGAGCCTTGTCTCTTGGGGAACTTTGGGCTGGGGACCAGCACTGAAAGTGGCTCTGTGATGACAGAAACCTCAAGGCTTGCCCCAGGGGAAGGCTTTGTATTGATAAAGTAGAGTTTTCCACTTCATAGGGACAGAAATGGGGGGAAAGCAAGGCTTTTCAGGAAGCAGTGTGAGTTCTGCTTGGCTTAAGCTCTGCCTACGTCCTATCAGCAGCGTGGGTTTGTTCCTACACGCTGTATTGGTAACGCAGGGAAGTTTCTCTTCATCCAAATAAGTCTTTCTCTGCTCTCCCTTAGGCTGCATCTTAAAGAACTGGAGTAAATCTGGAGGGACACCCCTGAATAGGGATAAATTAAAACGGTATTGTCATGAATGGTGTCCCCAACATCACTTGGTCAGTGGTGAAAACAGTCTGACAACGGGACCTTGAAATATCCTACTATATTTCAGGTGATGTTGTTTTGTCACAGAAATGAGAAATGAGATGAAATACCTGGGGTGGTTTAGCCCTGGCTTGAGGCCAGATGCCCATCAAAGTCGGTCTATCACTCCCCTTTTTTGTTGGACAGGGGAGAAAAGAGATATTGAGAGGCTCAGGAGTTGAGATAAGGGCAGGGAGAGATCATCAGTGTCATGGGCAGAAGAGACTCAACACAGAATAAAGGACAAAAAACTCTCTAATTTAAGACTGCACACCCAGTGACTTGAGACTCAGGTAATGAGAAGTGCAACAAGATCTTAAAGCCCCTACCCCCACCCCTATCTTCTTAGCAGACTTCACTACAGTCAGGATTTCTCTCCCTTCTTCCCCCCATTGTGGCACAGGGAGGGGCAGGGACTGGGAAAATGGGTGTGATAGATGAGCCTTTGTTCAGTAAACCGCATGTACCTTGAAACAGGCCGTAACATTCTGATTTTGTGAGAGTGATTGTGTAACGTATATTGTAAGTTGCTAACGAAGCATAGAACTGAGTTATAGGTCACTTAGAAGTAGAAACCACAGAAATCAAGTAGCCAATGAATGAGCTTGCTGTTAAAGATGACCAAATACGGGAGAGGGGTCAACATGTGAGGAAGACAAGCGACTTCATCCCATTGACCACCAGCAGGTAGAAGACGAGCCCCTACCAACAACTGGCGCACGCGCGGGAAACTAAACGAAGTCTCAGTGGGACAATTGGGACCTGGAACTAGAAGACTATAAAAACCTTAACTCGGACGGGGACCGTGCGCGCTGTTGGTAGAGCTGAGACTCTCCAGCTGCCCAGCGCTGCTCTGCCTGCTAAATTAATAAAAATAAATTTGTAACTCAATTAACTGGTTTCCGACTGGTGAGTGGGAACCCACAATTACACAGGTCACCAGCCCAAGTTTCCCAAAAGAGACAAGGCTCAGCTGGACCAGCTCATCCTGTGGATTTCCTTGAAACAGAAGAATTTTGAACACCGTGGAATTTGGTAGCAGTTACCCCAGGCGTAACATCTTCACTGTCCTTTATAGCCCAGGCTTAGATGTTCCCTCCCAGGGAACCAGCCCAGAGCCATCCCGAAAACTGGACTGTCCCTAAAACTGCACGTCCTGGAGCTGCTTCCTCCAACCAGCCCCTGCTTTTGTGCTGAGCATGACAGAATGGGTATGGAATACCCCCTTTGGCCACTTCGGGTCACCTTTCCTGGCTGCGTCCCATCCTTTCTCATTAGTAGGGAAATGTGAACAACTGAAAAGTCCTTGATTACTTGGCAACAACTGGAAACATCAGGGTGCTCTCAGCACTGCTCTCATCCTAATTCCTAAACACAGCATTCCATCAACTATAAGAAAAGAAATTAACTCCATCCTAGCTGAAACCAGGACACTTAGGTATGCAATGGATCAAACCTGCTTCAATAAGGTTTAATTTAATGAAGAATAAATGTTTAAAGGTGACAGGAAACACAAAGATAAAGCCATCCGGGTCCCCCACCTAAACAGGCTGCAGAATGAGCCCTGAGAAGTCTGAGATGGAATACTTCAAGCATGTGGAGAGTAGCCTCATGGATTGGGTAGATGCTTGTGAGGTCAGTGGGAACTGAATATCTCAACAATGTGTCCTTGGCCAATAGGGAAATACGTGCTTGTGAGGCCATACTGACAGATCTGGAGCAGGCTGTGGACAGTGAAGGTTGTTGTGAGGTCACTGATTCCAGAACAGCGGACAGGACAAGAGAAGGCAGATGGACTGTGTTGTGATGTCAGTGGTTCCCAAGTAGCTGATAGGTCAGAAAAAGCCCAAAACTTGTGTAGAGAGTATCATTACTTCCTGAATAGTTGATAGGCAGGGAAAAGACCAAGAGGCTGTGTGGGTTCTGAGGAAGTATCTCTAGCCTGAGTCTAGGACCAGGGTTATGGACAGTACAGGTCCTTCTGAGGCTACTGGTAGCTGGATGTATGATTGGCCAGGAACTGACAGATATCTTGTGAATGTCCTTGTGATGTCAGTGGTGCCAAAATACCTGACAAGCCAGGAATGGGGACATGTCAGTGGTAGATGCTGTGGTATCACCTTGGCCTGAGTGGTGGACAGGCCAGGAGTGTGCACCTTACTTGTGCATGACATTGTGGTTTCATTGGTGCTGGATTAGCTTTGATGCTGAGAGAGGCATATGGCTTGTGTGGGTGTGGTGGTTTAGCCCTGGCTGGAGGCCAGACACCCACCAAAGTCGGTCTATCCCTCCCCTTTTTATTTGGACAGGGGAGAAAATAGATATCAAGAGGCTTAGGAGTCAAGATAAGGACAGGGAGAGATCATCCTGTAATGAACAACATGGGCAAAACAGACTCAACAGAGTGAAGGACAGAAAACTCTCTGGTTTCTTACACTGCACTGCACACCCAGTGACACCAGAGTTGGATAATGAGAAGCGTGACCAGATCTTAAAACAACGGGACCAGATCTTAGAGCACCTTCCCCCCACCCCTCCCTTCTTGCAGACTTCAGTGTAGTCAGGATTTTGCTGCCTTCTTCCCCCCCATTGTGGCATGGGAGGGGCAGGGACTGGGAGATGGGGGCTTCGGTCAGTCCCTTGCAAGTTGGTTTCCTTCTTGGCCAGGGGGGGTCATTCATTCCTCACACCCTCCCCCTGCTGCACTGTGGGGTCCCACCCAGGGCAGACAGTCCTCCACGACCTTCTCCAAGGTGAGTCCTTTCCCAGAGGACTTCAGCTCTTCCCCAGCTGCCCCACCGTGGGTCACTGCTATGGGTGCAGTCACCAGTCACAGTGTCTCTCAGTCCCAGTCCTCCACGGGGTCACCAGCCTCCCCCCAGCAAAACTGCTCTGGCACAAATCTCTCCCTTGCTCATCTCTGTGTCTCTGTCTCTCTCCATGAGCCACCAGTGCTGGCAGGGGCTGGCTCCAACGTGGGTCACAGCATCTCCTGTGTGTCTCCACCTGCTCCATCCAGCGTGGGGCCTCTCCACAGGCTGCAGGTGGGGTCTGGGCTTTTTCCATGGGCTGCGGTGGGACACCCACTCCACCATGGGTTTCTCCCCAGGCTGCAGGGGCATCTTTCACTCTGGCACATTGGGCATCCTCCCTCCTCTTCCCAGTCTTGGTGTCTGCACAGCTTGTTACATCTTCTCACTCCCTTCTCTGGTGGAAAAAGGCAGCTTCTTGTGTTCATGTTTTCCTAAATGTGATTCCCAGAGGCGCTGTGACCATCACTGATGGGCTCGGCCTTGGTCAGCAGTTACTCTGCCCTTGAATCAACCAATGTTTGCTCTGCAGGGCCTGCAGAGAACTTCTAGCTGCTTCTTGCAGGAGCCATCTCTGCAGCCCCCATCCCCTCCCAGCACCCAGCTACGCCAGACTGCAACAATAACTGACCTTTCTATGTATCTGAATAAAACTGTTCTGGGAGAGAATCTCCTCTGAAAGCTGACCCCCTTCACATGCTGCTTGGCCGTAGCAGGCAGCTGAGGAGAGAGATTTCATGGTTATTAAACTGTGTCATGTTTAACTGCTGTTTGTTGTCAGAGAAATCTGTCTGTGCCTGTCAGCACAGATGATGCCAGGAAAAGTGTTGGGAGTCCCAGGAGGCCAGTGAGGGAACTGCTGGGCTTGGGGAAGAGCAAGGATATCCAAACAGGGTTGGATCTCAAAAGACTGCTTTTCCTGCCTGTCCAAATCTCCTTAGCAGACCCATATCCATCACAGAATGCTGCTGTCACTTCTTCTATCAACGGAGCCATGACAGAAAATACCTGTGACTGGAAAAAGGTCCTCCATGGGAAATTCCTTTGAAACCTGTATCACTAAGGACCCAACTAAAATCCAAGTAGTTGTAGGAGTTTTGAGCTCTTTAATGAAACTTAGTTGAAGAGCCATGCTTGTAAGGGCTTTCTGGATGTTAATGATCCCCATGGTGTCTTTTCTGCTGAATCCCCAGACCTCAGATACCAAGATGAGAGTGAAGAAACCTCTCAAGAAGTTCAAGTCAGGAATAATGCCCAAAGTACCTTGAAGCACTAACAGGCCCCACTGGGAGCCATTCCTGACAAAGCCTCCCCATGGGCTCGTTAGAGCAGACAACTGGAGGCCATGAGGACAAACACAGGCACAGTGCAGGCAGCTCTGATGGCTGAGGACACCCTGGCTTGGTCTGATGAAGCAGCAATGCCAATGCTGACCCCCAGCCCCTGGGCAGGGATATCCTGAGAATGTCAGAGATGAGATCATGGAACAATCCCCATGAAGCCTGAGACACCAGCAGGGAGCCTACAAGAACTGGTCTTCTCTTGATGACCTGGGCCAGGCTTCAGGGATGAAGGGAGCTCATGGCATCCCAGCAGAGCTGCAGAGAGACAGCTGTGCCCAGGAGCACCTCCTCTGCCAAGCACACAGGGCTGGGGACACTGCCTGTAGGCAACAAGGGGAGACCTGTGATGCTGAGAGAGCTGACAGACGCTGAGAGGTCACTGGAGGAGAAATCTGCACAGTCTCTGCCTGGTATGTCTGTGGGTGCAGGGCAATGCAGGTTCTGTTCCTGGAGGGATCTCCTAAAGCTGGAACATGGGGCAGTGTGTGGGGTCTGTCAGGAGGACAGGTTCTCTATAGGACCAGAAGGTGCTGCCTGGAAGGGATGCCCTTGTGCCCCATCAGAGGGACAGGGCAGAACAGCTGTCTTCTCCTGGGCATGTTTGATGGGTGCTCAGGGCTGTCCTTGAGAGCAGGGTCCATGCACCCTGGGGGTGTGTGCTGGGGCAAGGACTCTGCTGCTGCCAGGGTCAGCACTCAGCCTGCCTGCTGGGCTTCCATCAGCACCGCTGCAGAAAGAAGCTGTGGGTGGCAAGTGTGACCCATGGAAGGACAGTGTAGGGTCCTTCTGCTGTCTAAGTGTGCTGTGTAGGATAGGTTTGCTACCAGCTGCAGTTGATCCCAGGGAACTTCCCAGAGACTTTTTAAGAACACCAGGGATACATTTTCCACTCCAGGTGCAAACTCATTGGTCATTAGGACTTGTCAGAGCATCTCCTGAGCCCTGGACACACACAGGTTCCCCTGGGCAGTGTCCTGATGCCAGGAGGAGTCTGCAGAGCAGAGCTGAGTACAGGGCAGGTTGGATGAGGTGTGTGAGTACAGAGCTGGAGGGGAAATAGGCAAAAAGAAGCAGGTAGAGTGACAGCTTCAGGCAGCAGAGTGTCCAGCACAGGGCACCTGAGAGCAGGCCTGATGGACAGAGCAGGTCTCCACACTCTGCACTCAGGGAAAGGTTTTACTGGCACTGCAGCAGCAATGTCAGGCAGTTCTGACAGAAAAACTCTCCTCAGGTACAGGCAGGAAGAAAAACAAAGCTCCAAATATCTCTTCTGCCCTTGGGTGAAATTGGAGTGACAGTGCTGAAAAGCTCATTGCTATCAACAGGGGATTTAGTCTGAGATCACACCATCCTTCTATTCACTTACTGCTGCAAGGCAGGATTGAGTTCTCAAGACCCCACAGCCACCCCTCCTCCCAGCAGTGACACGCTCAAGCCAGCACAAAGCAGACCTCTCAAAAGGGACCTGACAAAAGTCTTCCTGAATGTAGAAAGACAATGTGAATTGGAAGAGGTTTTCCTCAAAGAACAGTTCCCTAATTTCTCATTGTGCCTTTTCCTCCTTGGACAGGTCTCCACACTTGATGGCAGCAGATGTCCAACAGCAGCAGCTCCATCAGCCAGTTCCTCCTCCTGGCCTTTGCAGACACACGGGAGCTGCAGCTCTTGCACTTCTGCCTCTTCCTGGGCATCTACCTGGCTGCTCTCCTGGGCAATGGCCTCATCATCATCACCATAGCCTGTGACCACCACCTCCACACCCCCATGTACTTCTTTCTCCTCAACCTCTCTATTACTGACCTTGCCTATATCTCTACCACCATTCCCAAATCCATGTCCAATTCCTTGTGGGACACCAGGGCCATTTCCTACACAGGGTGTGCGGCTCAACTCTTTTTCTTTGTATTTTTGATCTTCACAGAGTACTATATTCTCACAGTCATGGCCTATGACCGCTACGTTGCCATCTGCCACCCCCTGCACTACGGGACCCTCCTGGGCAGCAGAGCTTGTGTCCACATGGCAGCAGCTGCCTGGGCTGGTGGGTTTCTCAGTGCTGTGCTGCACACATCCTGTACATTTTCACTGCCCCTCTGCAAGGGCAATGTCATTGACCAGTTCTTCTGTGAAATCCCCCAGATCCTCAAGCTCTCCTGCTCAGATGCCTACCTCAGGGAAATTGGACTCATTGTGGTCAGTGCTTGTTTAGATTTTGGCTGTTTTGTGTTCATTGTGGTGTCCTATGTGCAGATCTTCAGGGCTGTGCTGAGGATCCCCTCAGAGCAGGGACGGCACAAAGCCTTTTCCACCTGCCTCCCTCACCTCGCCGTGGTCTCCCTGTTTCTCAGCACTGTTCTTTTTGCCTACCTGAAGCCCCCCTCCATCTCCTCCCTATTTCTGGACCTTGTAGTGTCATTTCTGTACTCGGTTTTTCCACCATCAGTGAACCCCCTCATCTACAGCTTGAGGAACCAGGAGCTCAAGGATGCCATGTGGAAACTGAGGACTGGATGTTGCTAAGCAGTGACGAACTGCTCATCTGTTTCTGCTGTCACTGGCCATGTAACTCACGTTAGGATCAGCTGCATTTTGAAGGGTTTGTTTCCTTCTGTTTTCTCTGTGCTGTAATGACATGGTGCATGTTCATCCCATTCCTAATGTAGTACCCCCTGGTCTTTTGTGACGCAGCCACTTTGTGATATCGAGCTGTGCTCTCTTTGCATCATGTGTGCCTGGAAGGGTGCACAGTTTTTTCTTTACTTTTCTCCTGATATGTCTAAAAAAATTATTAGAACATTTTCATTGGCTGAATCACTTGTCTACTTGTCTGAAATGGCAATGCTTTCCCCCCATGACAGAACCAGAATTTCCTGGAAGTCTACCATAGAATCATAGAACCACTTATGTTGGTAGAGATCTTTAACATAGTCGAGTCCACAACTACAGCCTAACCTTGTCTAGTCCACCTCTAGACCATGTCCTCAAGCACAACATCTACACACCATTTAAATACCTCTAGGGATGGTGAGTCCACCACTTCCCTGGGCAGCCTCTTCCAATACTTGACTACCCTTTCAGTAAAGAATTTCTTCCTTATATCTAACCAAAATCTCCCCTGGTGTAATCTGACACCATTTTTTCTTATCCCATCCCTGTCTATTGAGATAAGAAACTGAACCCCAACACCCTACACCCTCCTTGCAGGTAGTTGTAGAGAGCGATAAGGTCTCTGCTCAGCCTCCTTTTCTTAACACTAAAAAGCCCCAGTTCCCTCAGCTGATCCTTACAGGTCTTGTGCTCCAATACTTCTAGAGATTTGTCGCTCTTCTCTGGACACGGCCCAGCATCTCAACGTCCTTCTTGCACTGAGGGGCCCAAAACTGGACACGGTACTCGAGGTGAAGCCTCACCAGAGCTGAGGACAACAGAACTATAACTGCCCTACTCCTGCTAGTCACACTACTCCTTATACAGGCCAGGATGCTGTTGGCCTTCTTGGCCACCTGGGCACAGTGCTGGCTGATGTTCAGCTGGCTGTCCACTAACACCCCCAGATCCTTTTCCTCCAGGCAGCTCTCCAGCCTCTCTGCCACAGGCCTGTAGCATTGCCTGGGGTTATTGTGACCAAAGTGCATTTGGCATTGTTGAACTCCTTAAAACTGTCCTCTGCCCATCAATCCAGCCAGGCCAAGTCTCTCTGCAGAGCCTCTCTGCCTTACAGCAGGGTTACCTGCCACCAGCTGGATTCAGCTCTGTTCACCACAACTCTCTGGCCTTCAGCCAGCTTCTAACCCAGCACAGAGTATACCAATCTAATCCATGAGTGGCTCGTTTCTCCTGCAGGATGCTGTGGGACACAGTGTTGAAGGCTTCACTGAAGTCCAGGTAGATCACATCCACAGCCTTCCCCTCCTCCACTAAGCAGGTCACCTTGTCATAGTAGGAGATCAGTTTCCTTGAGCACAATCTGCCTTTCTTAAACCCATGCTGACTGGGCCTGATGGCCGGAGTCTCCTGCATGTGTTACATGATGGTACACAAGATGATTTGTTCAATCCCCTTCCCCAGCACTGAGGTCAGGCTAAAAGGCTTGTAGTTCCCTGGATCCTCCCTCTGGCACATCTTGCAGATGGGTGTCACATGTGCCAGCTTCCAGTCAGCCAGAACCACCCCTGTCAGCCAGGACAGCTGGTAAATTAGGGAAAGTGGCTTGGGGAGCACTTCTGCCAGCTCCCTCATTGCCCTCGGGGTGTAACCCATCCAGAGCCATTGACTTGTGTGGATCTGAGCTGCTGAGCAGGTGTCCTGCTTTTGTTAGTGGTCACAATCGTGAAGAACCATCTACACAGAGCAGAGAAGCAGGCATTTCTTTTTATTCCAGCGCTGGGGAACACAGGGGATGGCTCCACCAAAGACCTGTTCACCCAAAGGTACAAAGCACAACACATTTATTCAATTCTTAGCAAAAATCATTGCCCATCATGCTCACTTCTTAGCTTGACCTTTCCAATGATTGGCTTTTGATTGCTTCACTTTATCTGTATTCTTATTCTATAAAAATCATTGGTTAGCTGTGCTGATTGTTTTAAATACATAGAGGGGAGGGTAATGATTAACATATTCATGTTATTTCCTGGAAATCATTATCATACATAATGTCCTCCCCACATGCATAGTTATGTTGAGCGGGGTCCTCTGGTGGCCGTCGATCGTCTTCCTCACTGTGTCCGCAAGTGAACCCCATCCTTGTGCTTGCTCATTTCATCTCCAGCTGATCTTTCGTAGCCATAGCCAGTTTCTTCTGGCATCTATTGTTTTAGCTCAAGGTCCATAACCAGTACCCACTGTTTTAATGCAGAGTCCATGGCGATTTTCCATAGTGCTAAGGGCACACAACATCTTGTTCCTAAAAGTCTGAACATGCTGTATATTCTCATAACTATTATTTTTTCTTAGAATCAAAATCATATCTTAGACTAAATCAAAATCAATTGTTTAATTTATAACATTTCCCCCCTTTCAAAGTATTGATGATCATTCTCAATACTTTCACACCTTATTTTTCACACAGTCGAATTATCGAAAGCCAAATTGTCATATGCTGGTGGATTCTCTATTTGTTCATCATTTGTCTCCATAGTACTTTTTAATTCTTTTGAATCCATTCTGGTTTTTGACCTAATTCACTTTTCAAACAATAATACGCCAAACCAAGCACAACGAATGTCACAGTTAAAATGAATAAAGTTTCAGTTAATGACTTTACCCCAGAACTCAGATTCAGCCCCAAGCCTTTAAAAATTTTATCTATCCAACTTTCTGACACATCTTTTATTTTATGTGTTTCTCCTTCAATTTTACCTAACAATTCCCGGTCATGTTCTACATCTTCAGCTACATTTGGGATGTTTATACAACAATGATCTATTTTGTCTCTCAAAAATCCACATACTCCATGTTACTTCAACAACAGCATATCTAGTGCCAGTCTACTCTGTATGGCCCTTCCTGATGTGGCTTGTAACTGTACATTTATTTGTCTGAATCCTTACATGTTACATTGGCCAGATGTTTGACTTGTCCAGTCAATCGGTATAACCATGCCCTATTTCTGTATGATGCCATGGGATTTAGAAGAGATTCTAGTGCCCAACCAACTTTTACTCCAGCTTCTGGCTCATTCCAATCATCTTCATCTAACATTGATCTTTTCACTTGTAGCGAATGTAATTTTTCTTGACCTCCTTTAGAGGGAGATTTTTTCCAAATCGGGCATAATGTGGGTTGTCCCAAAGTAATTTGTTTGAGTTTTCCATCTATTGGTAGATGAGATGTCCAAGTACCATCACTTGTTGCTCAAATTAAATATGCAGGACTGGGAATCAAGCTCCAGCAGCTAACTTTCCAATAGGTTGTTACATTTAAAGTGTTTTTCAGTCCTCGACATAAACAGCCACATTTTAAAGCTGCTGCCAATGGGGGGGTTCAGGTTGGATTGCTTGAATTACTGCACTACAATTATATCTCTACTTGCATTGCCACCAAGGGACTATTTTCTCCTTTGCTCATGTACTGGCACTTTTATCTGTTACTGTGGGATCTACTGTAAATTCCAACCCATCCCATCTAAAACACGATGGGATCTTTGCCATATATTGAAACCTTAGAAGTATGCTCATGGACCAAATGTTGGTGCATTCTCCTTCGTTTTTGGAAGTTTGTTCAGTCTGCCCACATTCCCATTCCACAGTTATTTGGGATACGTTTTGTTTTACAGGCTCATCATATCTGCACCACCCAACATTTTTAACTCTGCCTATGTGGGGGAATTGATAATTCAACAGTTTTTCGTAGTCGGCTCTGCTCCCTGGGGATTTCCATTGCTTTCTAATATACTCTCTTCTTTCTTGCCACCCTGGTATTGGCTCGTGTTCTCAATGGGCAGTTTCATTTCTTCTTTCTACAGTAGTGTCATGGTTTCACCCCGGCTGAGAGCCGAGAACCACGCAGCTGCCTGCTCCTTAAAGGAAAAAAAGCAGGGAAAAGGGAAGGGGGGGGGGGGGGGGGAGGGAAGGTAAGGGAAGGGAAAAAGGAAAAGGAAGGGGCAAATAACCCCAAAACCAAGAAATTAAGAGGCCCGTGGATTGGGATAAGGACAGTTTACTAAGATAACAGAAAGATACAATTTAACAATGCTGACAGGACTTTAGAGCAAAAATCTATGAAGCTGTTGATACACAATGCAGTTTCTCACCGAACCCACAGCTCAGGCCGTGCAACCCAGAGCCATCCTGGAACCCGACCGTCCCCCAAGAACCGCGCGTCCTGGAGCCGCCTTAGGCCTTCCTCCCGTCAGCCCCCCGATATCCTGGGCAGGACGTAACTGGCGTGGAATACTCTCTTTGGGCAGTTGGGTCACCTGTCCTGGCTTCGCCCCTCCTTTCTCATGAAGAGCTGAGAAAGTCCTTGACTGTCTGACAGCAACTAGAAACATCAGGGCGTTATCAGCACTACTCCCATTTTTACTCTCAAACACAGCATTCCATCCGCTGCTACAAATGAAATTAACTCCATCCTGGCCAAAACCAGGACATTATCCACCCCTTATTCCATACCATTTACGTCATGACCAGATCCAACCATTTATTTTGGGTACAACCTTGTTTCAGGCACAAATATATATATGTACCCATGTATACGCACACATGCATACAGGTATTATTCCCTTAGTCCATGGACCATTCCTCTGAGTTTATGAGTGAATGAACATTTAGTCCATGATGATTTTCAGGCTTCATTCGTCATAACAGTCTCTCATGGTGTCAGTATGCACCGTTGGATCATTGCGTGCTGCATCTCGGGCTCTCGACCGATACACCTGACATGGTCCATGTTCACAGTCTGTGAATCAAAGATGTTCATTTTCAAAGGGAAGGAGGAAAAAGTTCTTGGAACACCAGGTCTTGGTCCCGTCATCGCGGCACTCTTCCTGCATTGACTTGTATGACTCCGGCTGTAACTCCATTGGTACAACATGCAACAACATACAGCAATAGTAGCAATAATGAATGTACAGTAATGGGTTATTTAGTAATTACTATAATACAATTTCTACCTTTTTAATTATATTGGCTATTCTCACCTAAAATCAAATCCCTTTGAGGTACACATCGAACTTCTCCATCCTTCTGCATTACCCACCAAGTACAACCAGGTCCTTGAGCAAAAGCAATCCCAGACATGGGTTTACCTTTGCCTGAAGCAGGGATAACCCAAACCGTCTTCCCTAATATACTCTTCATATGCACCACTGGAACTCTGTCTCCTTCTACAGTGCGTGGAAATTTTGACTGGGCAGGATCGGCTCGATTGGTGGATCCCCTAGAGTTAACTAACCACGTGGCTTTGGCTAAATGTGTATCCCAATGTTTGAATGTTCCACCACCCATCGCTTTCAGGGTAGTCTTTAAGAGCCCATTATATTGTTCAATTTTCCCAGAGGCTGGTGCATGATAAGGAATGTGGTACACCCACTCAATGCCATGCTCTTTGGCCCAGGTGTCTATGAGAGTGTTTCGGAAATGAGTCCCGTTGTCTGACTCGATTCTTTCTGGGGTGCCGTGTCACCATAGGACTTGCCTTTCCAGGCCCAGGATTGTATTCCGGGCAGTGGCATGGGGTACAGGATATGTTTCTAGCCAGCCAGTGGTTGCCTCCACCATCGTAAGCACATAACGTTTGCCATGGCGGGTGTGTGGGAGGGTGATGTAATCAATCTGCCAGGCCTCCCCATATTTATATTTCATCCACCGTCCTCCATACCAAAGGGGCTTCAACCGCTTCGCTTGCTTGATTGCGGCACACGTCTCACACTCATGGTTAACTTGTGCAATAGCATCCATGGTTAAGTCCACCCCTCGATCTCGAGCCCATCTATATGTTGCATCTCTCCCTTGATGACCTGAGGAATCATGAGCCCATCGAGCTAGGAATAATTCACCTTTACGTTGCCAGTCTAGATCTACCTGAGCCACTTCAATCCTAGCAGCCTTATCTACCTGATGGTTGTTTTGATGTTCCTCCATGGCCCGACTCTTAGGCACATGGGCATCAACATGACGTACCTTTACAACGAGCTTCTCTAACCGGGCAGCAATATCTTGCCATAATTCAGCAGCCCATATGGGTTTGCCTCTACGCTGCCTGTTGTTCTTTTTCCACTGCTGCAACCAACCCCACAGGGCATTGGCTACCATCCATGAATCAGTATAAAGGTAGAGCATTGGCCACTTTTCTCTCTCAGCAATGTCCAAGGCTAACTGGATGGCTTTCACCTCAGCGAACTGGCTTGATTCACCTTTTCCTTCAGTGGCTTCTGCTACTCGTCTTGTAGGACTCCATACAGCAGCTTTCCATCTTCGATGCTTTCTCATAATGCGACAGGGCCCATCAGTGAACAGGGCATATGGCTTCTTATTCTCTGGCAGTTTGTTCTAAGGTGGGGCTTCTTCAGTACGTGTTACCTCCTCATTCTCCAGTGACATCCCAAAATATTTGCCTTCTGGACAGTCTGTGATCACTTCCATGATTCTTGGGTGATTGGGGTTTCCTATGCAAGCCCGCTGTGTAATCAGTGCAACCCACTTGGCTCCACAAAGCATCAGTGGCATGGTGTGTAAAAGGGACCTTCCCTTTCAACATCCAGCCCAGCACCAGCAGTCGGGGTGCCAGGAGAAGCTGAGCTTCAGTTCCAATCACTTCTGAAGCGGCTTACACCCCTTCATATGCTGCCAGTATTTCCTTTTCTGTTGGAGTGTAAGTGGCCTCAGATCCTTTGTAGCTCTGACTCCAAAACCCCAGTGGTCAACCTCGAGTCTGCCCTGGTGCTTTCTGCATCACCCCAGTCCATTACTGACAGTGAATTGGTGTGCCCTGATGGTGCATTTTGTACAACCTTATGCCCTATGGCTGGTGTACATTGGACTTCATCAGGATCAGCGGGTAACTGTGAGCTCTCCAGATGATAATAAATCAGCTCCTGTACAGTTAGTTCTCTCAGGTGCTGGACAGCTGCCTTTGTGGTGTTACACTTGGGTGTCTGACATAATATATTCCTTTATGGGATCCCTTTTCTTCACACTTGACAGTAGTCGCCTCCAGAGGCTGAGGATTTCCGGCTTTTTCCCAATTGCCTTGTCAATGCCTCCTTCCCAAGCTAGGGATCCCAAGTGCTTGGCCTCCCTGCCATCTAATTCCAGACTACTGGCCCCGTGATCCCAGCATCGGAGCAGCCAAGTGATGATGTGCTCACTTGGGTGGCGGCTGAAATCTTTCCGAACCTCAGGCAGCTCACTCAGGGTCAGGGATCGTGTGACAACCTCTGGTTCTGCCTCATCCTGACATGCTCGAGATGGCCCCAGTTCATCATCATCAATCATCATCATCATCATCATCATCATCATCATCATCATCATCATCATCATCTGTCACTACGCGAACTGATTTCTTTGTGTGTTTCCTCTTTTGTATGGGAGCAACAGACACTGGTGTGGGTTAGTTTTTTGAATCATCAGCAATGTCTGTTGTGGGAGTTGCAGCAGCTACAGTATCTGCCAGTCTGTTTTCCTTCCCTTCCCCCTGACAGTGCTGCCTGCTGTCAAGCAGTGTTCAGTGGCCAGGGCCCAGCACGGGGCAGTAAGTGAGCGTCTTTGGAAAAACTACAGCAATTTTTTTCAGATATGCAGTCATTTTATCAGGGTCCTGTAGCTTTTCAGGAGTGAAGTTCCAAACCATTGGGTGTGAGAAAGTGCCTAGGTACTTGCCCATACTCAGCCACATGCCCTGCCATTCCTGAAGATCCAGCCTCAGGGAAAATTCCTGAGTGGTAATCTTAAACCTTTGCTTAATGCATAACAAAACTTGGACCATCTGCAACAAACCTAGTGATAGCACAATGCTACTTTGAGTATCCCAGAGATATTGAAAAATTTCAAAAACTGTTATAAGAGCTGTTGTATTCAGCCCAAAGGAAAAGAAAGCAGTGTAGTTATTCCCCTTTGTGCCCCCTGCATACTGGCTGCTGTTAGTAATCCCTCCCTGTCCGAGGAATGGACAGGACAGCAAAACCCCATACAAATACCAGCTTAAGCTCATGGTCATTGATGTTACCATATCATAGACTGATATCATAAACTGCACTAAAGTGAAGTACAAGAGCCCCAGCCCCGAGATGGCTAAGAACCCTGCCAGGAGTGCATGCAGCAAACAGTGGTTTGAGTACCACAACCATGACCACAGTCATGTGAATAAATACCACAGCATAATGACCAGAGACTGCTTAAATAACAGTGCTTATCACAGCTTTATCATAAATGTATTTGGGTCAGATCTACCGTTATCCCAGCTCTTTGTGCCCCACGTTGGGCACCCAACAGGACTGTTGTGGTTTTGCCCCAGCTGAGAGCTGAGCACCACAAAATCACTTGTTCTTTTAAAGGAAGAGGGGGAAGGGGGTGAAGGGAAGGGAAAGGGAAAAAATCCCCAAAACCAAGAAACCAAAACCCCACAGGTTGGGATAAGGAGAGTTAACTAGAATAGCAGAAAGATAAAGTATAACAATGCTAACAGGACTTCAGAGCACAAAATATATGAACCTGGTGATACACAATGCCGTTTCTCACCAAACCACACAACTCAGGCTGTGCAGCCCAGAGCTGTCCCAGAACCAGACCGTCCCCCAAAACCGTGCGTCCTGGAGCCGCCCACTCCTCCTCCCCCCAGTCCCTCTTTATACTGAGCATGACGTAATTGGCATGGAATACTCTCTTTGGCCAGTTTGGGTTACCTGTCCTGGCTGTGTCCCCTGCCTTCTTATTAGTAGGGAAATATGAACAACTGGAAAAGTCCTTGATTGCTTGGCAACAACTAGAAACATCAGGGTGCTCTCAGCACTGCTTTCACCCTAACTCCCAAACATGGCATTCCATCTGCTGCTAGAAAAGAAGTTAACTCCATCCTAGATGAAACCAGGACAGTCTGTTGGGGAGGGATGTGCTTGGCCAACTAGGAGCAAGGCTGGTTACTAAGCAAAAGGATTTTTGATGGCAGCCATTGAAAATGGGCAACCCCCTTTAAAACTAACCTGGAAAACAGAAACCGTCATTTGGGTCGATCAATGGCCGCTTACTCAAGAAAAGCTTGCCCACCCACAGGATTTAATACAGGAGCAACTGACTAAGTGACATATCCAGCCTTCCAGAAGTCCGTGGAACTTGCCTATTTTTGCCATTCCCAAAAAGGACGGTAGATGGCGCGTGTTGAAAAGTCAATGAAGTAATAGAAGATAGGGGAGCTTTGCAACCCGGTCTGCCATCTTCAAACATGATACCTAAAAATTGGGACGTTTTAATAATTGATTTAAAAGATTGTTTTTTCACTATTCCTTTACACCCTGATGATTATGAAAAAATTGTTTTTTCAGTCCCTACTATAAAAAAAAAAACCGAACCCATGGAAAGGTATCATTGGGTAGTGCTCCCCCAAGGCATGAAAAAGTCACCAGCTATGTGCCAGACTTATGTAGCTTGAGCACTTGCTCCAGTAAGAAAAGTGCATCTTGATCTAATCTTTTATCATGACATGGATGATATACTGATTGTGGGAAAAAAACTTGAACTTTGAAAGTTTGATTCATGAGTTAACAGTGCATTTGAAAAGCAAGGGGTTACAGATTGCTCCAGAGAAAATTCAAAAGAAGTCAGTGTGTAAATATCTGGGGTGGCAGCTTGATAAAAGTACTGTAACACCCCAAAAGATTGAGATCTGAGCTGATATCAGCACGTTCAATGATGTTCAAAAGCTGCTCGAAGGTATTAACTGGGTTAGACTATTGTGTGGCATTACAAATAGGGAATTGAAATCTTTAGTGGCATTGCTAAAGGGAGGAGATGGTGTAGGAGCACCCAGAATCCTGTCAGAAGAAGTTAAAAAAGGCCCTGGAAATTATTAGTAACAAAATCAAAACTACATATACCCATTGATGGAATTCTGACTGGGACAGAGGAGTCACAGTCATTAATCAAACAGAGCATGCGCTTGCTATTATAATGCAGTGGACTAATGACAAAGACCCCTTAAGGTTGTTAGAATGGGCGTTCTTGCCAATGCAGCCAAAACCAGAACCTGCATTTCAGAGTATTTAACTTGGGCCTTGGGGAACAGCACTGCCCTGCAAATAGCTTTATTAGACTATGCAGGGAAAGTGAAAGTGCATTACCCACCACATAGAATCTTTACAGTAGTACATAACTGCCAAATAGAAGAAAAGCCCTTGTTGTCTGGGCGTCCTGTTCGGGGTATTACAGTATTTACTGATGGGGGAGGTAGAACTCAGAAGGCTGCAATGACATGGCAAGAGAATGGGAAATGGTGGATTTTATATTAAAAGGAGCCCAAGCCTCAGCTCAGCAGTTGGAGTTGCAGGCAGTTGTAAAAGTGTTTGACAAGTGGAAAGCCGAACCGGTTCATCTAGTCTGTGATTTACTGTGGGAATAGTGACCCGAATGGAACGGGCACTATTGAAAGGGGTTTCAGACCAGAGATTGTACAGGTTGGTGAAGGAATTCTGGCTCCTCCCGTCTAACCAACAGCATCAGTACTTTATTACCCACATTCACAGCCACACTGCACTAACTCAGGGTCTGGCAGAAGGCAATCAGAGAGCAGACAGGCTGGGAGCACCAGCGTGGGCTGCTCCCTCAGCAGAGCGCTGTGCACAGGCTCGGAGATCACATGAATCCTTTCATCAATCTGCCAAGGTGCTTCAACCACACCACCACCTGTTGGTTGCTGAGGCTAAAGGGCTTGTACAGTCGTGCCTGGCCTGTCAGCAGTTCACCAGTGGCCTTGCCCCTGGCATCAGTCCTTGTGGCACAGGCCCATTAGAAGTCTGGTAAATGGACGTTACACACCTCCCAGAATATGGTGGGCAAAAGTATGTCCATGTTTGTCTAGATCCCTTTTCTCTGGCAGTGTGGGGCTACTGCACAAAGGGGGATCTAGTAAACATGTCCAATGCCATGTGCGCTCTGCCATAGCAGCACTTGGGGTACCCCGTGAAATCAAAGCCAACAACTGCCCAGGATATAGAGCACAGGCAACACAAACCTTCTTCCAGTTATGGGATATTACCCATGTCACAGGGACACCACATTCACCCACAGGCCAGGCCATGGTGAAATGTATGAATCAAACTCTCAAGTGTTTGCTTCACAAACAAAAGGGGGGAGAGAAGGACATGTCTCCAGCTGATTCGTTAAACAAAGCTCGGCATGTTTTGGACGATTTAAGTCTGCCAGAGGACAGTTTGGTATCTCCACTTGCAGTAGGTTTAAAAGGAGGTTTGGAAGGGATCAAAGAAAGTCAGTGTCAGGTGTGAGGAAGACATAAAGCTACAGGTACTAACTTGGGGAAGGAGATCTGCCTGTGTCATTACAGATACAGGAATCAAGTGGGTACCAGCCAAGTGGATAAAGCCGAGGATCCAGAAGAAAGCAAGCCTGCCTGAACTAGGAGATCCTGATCCCAGTAACTGAAGTCAAGTGTTCCAAGTGCAGCCACAGTGAAAGGGCCTGATTGATCTTTGTCTCTTTGGCTATGGCTGATGTCCCTGACACAA
Organism: Gallinula chloropus; assembly: GCF_964237585.1. Classification (NCBI taxonomy): domain Eukaryota; kingdom Metazoa; phylum Chordata; class Aves; order Gruiformes; family Rallidae; genus Gallinula; species Gallinula chloropus. The sequence continues at coordinate 4,374,772 of NC_140114.1, read as the reverse complement.
AAGTCTCAGGGGAGGCACATTGTCCTCACGGCCATGGAGCATCCCTGCCTCATTGCACTGACCCCAGGGGAGGCCACAGGTGTCCTACCCTGACCTTCCCTAGGTGTCACAGACCCAAAGAAGATGACACAGATGAGGGCCAGGGGCTGGGGGTCAGCGCTTGGCATTTCTACATCATCAGACTAAGCCAGGGTGTCCTCAGCATCAGAGCTGCCCGTGCTTTGTCTGTGTTTGTCCTCATGGCCTCCAGTTCTCTGCTCTAATGAGCCCATGGTGAGGCTTTGTCAGGAATGGCTCCCAGTAGGGCTCATAAATGCACCAAGGTGCTTTGGCATTAGTGCTGACTTAAATTCTTGAGAGGTTTCTTCATTCTACTCTTGGTGTCTGAGGTCTTGGACTCAGTAGAAAGCACACCATGGGGCTCACTAACAGCAGAATGCCCTTACAAGCATGGGTCTTCAAGTCATTTTCATGAAAAAACCCAAGACATCTACAACTACTTGGATTTATTTAGGTACTTAGCGATGAAGATTTCAAAGGAATTTCACAATACCCAGCCATGGGTATTTCCTGTCATGGCTCAGTTGATAGAAGAAGTAACACCAGCATTCTGCGACGGATATTGGTATCCTAAAGAGATCTGGACACGAAACAGACAGACTAGAAGTAATGTAGGCACAGTGAAAGTAAGTATTTATTCTGATACCATCGGTACACTTCCTGAAAATTCCCAGTGAGTCAAGTGATTCAGCTGATGAAGACTGTAAATTGTAAGTAAATGCAAGGAAAAAAAAAATAAAAAAAAGAAAAATTTTGGACCTTTGCAGGCAGATATGATGTAAAGAGAGCACAGCTCATCGTTAAACACTGTCTGGGTCACAGAAGACCAAGAGATGCTACACTAAGAATGACATGAACGTACATCCCATTAAATACCCAGTCTGTAACTAGAAACAGGACCTAACATGAGTCACATGGCTAACGCTATGCGGAAGATAAGAAGTTTATTGCTGATTAGAAACATCCTGTCATCAGTTTCTACATGGCATCCTTAAGGTCCTGGTTCCTCATGCTGTAGATGAGGGGGTTCACTGCCGGTGGAAGCACCGAGTAAAGAAATGAAAATACCAGGTCCAGAAATAGGGAGGAGATGGAGGGAGGCTTCAGGTAGGCAAACACGCCAGTGCTAATAAAAAGGGAGACCAAAGCCAGGTGAGGGAGGCAGGTGGAAAAGGCTTTGTGCCGTCCCTGCTGCGAGGGGATCCTCAGCACAGCCCTGAAGATCTGCACATAGGACACCACAATGAACACAAAACACCCGAAATCTAAACAAATACCGACAACAATGACTCCAATCTCCCTGATGTAGGCATCTGAGCAGGAGAGCTTGAGCATCTGGGGGATTTCACAGAAGAACTGGTCAAGGGCATTGCCATGGCAGAGGGGAAGGGAAAATGTAATGTCTGTGTGTAGCACAGCACTGAGAAACCCACTGCCCCAGGCAGCTGCTGCCATGTGGACACAAGCTCTGCTGCACAGGAGGGTCCCGTAGTGCAGGGGGTGGCAGATGGCAACGTAGCGGTCATAGGCCATGACAGTGAGAAGACAGAGCTCTGTGAAGATGAAAAATACAAAGAAAAATATTTGAGCCCCACATCCTTTGTAGGAAATGGCCCTGGTGCCCCAAAGGAAATTGGTCAAAGATTTTGGGATTGTGGTAGAGATGAAGCCAAGGTCAGTAACAGCGAGGTTGAGGAGGAAAAAGTACATGGGGGTGTGGAGGTGGTGGTCACAGGCTATGGTGATGATGATGAGGCCATTGCCCAGGAGAGCAGCCAGGTAGATGCCCAGGAAGAGACAGAAGTGCAGGAGCTGCAGCTCCCATGTGTCTGCAAAGGGCAGGAGGAGGAACTGGCTGATGGAGCTGCTGTTGGGCATCTGCTGCTGTCAAGTGTGGAGTCCTGTCAGAGGATGAAAAGGCAGTGAGAATTTAGGGAACGTGACTTTGAGGAAAAACTGTTCCAATTCTTAGGGAATACACTGAGATTGACTCTGTATTCAGGAAGAGTTTTGGCATGTCCCTTTTAGAGATGTCTGCTCTGTGCTCACTGCTAAGAGAGGTGGGCTCTCCCTGGCTTTGCTGCTGCAGTTCTAGTGAATCCTTCCCCTGAGTGCAGAGTGGGGAGAGCTGCTCTGTCCATCAGCCCTGCTCTCAGCATCCCTGTGCTGGACACTCTCTCATAAAACCCTGCTGTTCCCTGTAGAAGAAAATGGACCCCACAGAGAGCTGAGGAATCCAGTCTCCCAGGGCAGAGCTCCAAAGCCCTTCTGTGGTCTCATCCTACCCAAGGAGGATCTCATATCCCCAATACCATCTAGGGACACACAGGGCTAATTACACCAGCCCACATAGAGGCAATGAGTGGCATTGTCTTCTGCATGGGGCTCCTCTCTGGGGCACAAGAGTCCCTGGGAGAGCGGTGCCATTGTGGGAGGCAGCCTGCACCCCAGCTGGAGCCCCTGTGAAGTCCTCAGTCCTACAGATGGGGGTTCTGAAGTGAGGGTCAGCTCAGTGCCAACCCCACCAATGGATTTGCCCAGAGCCCCAGTAAACGGTGGGAGAAAGGCAGCAAGAACAGGAGGGGAAACAGCAAGAAACATTCCCCAAAAGGCTAGAAGGACAGGCACTCGGAGGTTTCTTCTCTCTGGGACAAGGACCCTGCACCATATTTCCATGAGTCAGACTTTACATCCACTGCTTCTTTCCACAGTGCAACTGCAGCCATGCCCAGGAGAAGACAGCTGTCCTGCCCTGTCCCTCTGATGGGGCAGAAGGGCATCCCTTCCAGGCAGCACCTTCTGGTCCTATAGAGAACCTGTCCTCCTGACAGACCCCACACACTGTCCCATGTCCCAGCTTTAGGAGATCCCTCCAGGAACAGAACCTGCATTGCCCTGCACCCACAGACATACCAGGCAGAGGCTGTGCAGATTTCTCCTCCAGTGAGCTCTCAGCATCTATCAGCTCTCTCAGCCTCACAGGTCTCCCCTTGGTGCCTACAGGCAGTGTCCCCAGCCCTGTGTGCTTGGCAGAGAAGCTGCTCCTGGGCAGAGCTGTCTCTCTGCAGTGCTGCCGGGTTGCCATGAGCTCCCTTCATCCCAGAAGCCTGGCCCAGGTCATCAAGAGAAGACCAGTTTTTCTAGACTCCCTCCTGGTGTCTTAGACCTCATGGGGATTGTTCCATGATCTCATCTCTGACATTCTCAGGATATCCCTGCCCAGGGGCTGGGGGTCAGCATTGGCATTGCTGCTTCATCAGACCAAGCCAGGGTGTCCTCAGCATCAGAGCTGCCTGCACTGTGCCTGTGTTTGTCCTCATGGCCTCCAGTTGTCTGCTCTAACGAGCCCATGGGGAGGCTTTGTCAGTAATGGCTCCCAGTGGGGCCTGTTAGTGCTTCAAGGTACTTTGGGCATTACTCCTGACTTTGACGTCTTGAGAGTTTTCTTCACTCTTCTCTTGGTATCTGAGGTCTGGGGATTCAGAAGAAAAGACACCATGGGGCTCGTTAACATCCAGAAATCCCTTACAAGCATGGCTCTTCAAGTCACTTTCATTAAAGAGCTCAAAACTCCTACAACTACTTGGATTTTAGTTGGGTCCTTACTGATACAGGTTTCAAAGGAATTTCCCATGGAGGACCTTTTTCCAGTCTCAGGTATTTTCTGCCATGGCTCAGTTGATAGAATAAGTGACAGCAGCATCCTGTGATGGATATGGGTCTGCTAAGGAAATCTGGACAGGCAGGAAAAGCAGTCTTTTGAGATCCAACCCTGCACGGAGAGCCTTGCTCTTCCCCAAGCCCAGCAGTTCCCTCACTGGCCTCCTGGGACTCCCAACACTTTTCCCGGCATCATCTGTGCTCACAAGCACAGACAGATTTCTCTGACAACAAACAGCAGTTAAACATGACACAGTTTAATAACCATGAAATCTCTCTCCTCAGCTGCCTGCTACGGCCAAGCAGCATGTGAAGGGGGTCAGCTTTCAGAGGAGATTCTCCCCCAGAACAGTTTTATTCAGATACATAGAAAGGTCAGTTATTGTTGCAGTCTGGCGTAGCTGGGTGCTGGGAGAGGATGGGGACTGCAGAGATGGCTCCTGCAAGAAGCAGCTAGAAGTTCTCTGCAGGCCCTGCAGAGCAAACATTGGTTGATCCAAGGGCAGAGTAACTGCTGACCAAGGCCGAGCCCATCAGTGATGGTCACAGCGCCTCTGGGAATCACATTTAGGAAAACATGAACACAAGCAGCTGCATTTTTCCACCAGAGAAGGGAGTGAGAAGATGGAACGAGCTGTGCAGACACCAAGGCCGGGAAGAGGGGGGAGGATGCGCCCAATGTGCCAGAGTGAAAGATGCCCCTGCAGCCTGGGGAGAAACCCATGGTGGAGCGGGTGTCCCACCGCAGCCCATGGAAAAAGCCCAGACCCCACCTGCAGCCCGTGGAGAGGCCCCACGCTGAATGGAGCAGGTGGAGACAAACAGGAGATGCTGTGACCCACGTTGGAGCCAGCCCCTGCCAGCACTGGCAGCCCGTGGAGAGAGACAGAGACACAGAGATGAGCAAGGGAGAGATTTGTTCCAGAGCAGTTTTGCTGGGGGGAGGCTGGTGACCCCGTGGAGGACTGGGACTGAGAGACACTGTGACTGGTGACTGCACCCATAGCAGTGACCCACGGTGGGGCAGCTGGGGAAGAGCTGAAGCCCTGTGGGAAAGGACTCACGTTGGAGAAGGTCGTGGAGGACTGTCTGCCCTGGGTGCGACCCCACGGTGCAGCAGAGGGAGGGTGTGAGGAATGAATGACCCCCCCTGGCCAAGAAGGAAACCAACTTGCAAGGGACTGACCGAAGCCCCCATCTCCCAGTCCCTGCCCCTCCCGTGCCACAATGGGGGGGAAGAAGGGAGCAAAATCCTGACTACACTGAAGTCTGCAAGAAGGGAGGGGTGGGGGGAAGGTGCTCTAAGATCTGGTCCCGTTGTTTTAAGATCTGGTCACGCTTCTCATTATCCAACTCTGGTGTCACTGGGTGTGCAGAGCAGTGTAAGAAACCAGAGAGTTTTCTGTCCTTCACTCTGCTGAGTCTGTTTTGCCCATGTCGTTCATTACAGGATGATCTCTCCCTGTCCTTATCTTGACTCCTAAGCCTCTTGATATCTATTTTCTCCCCTGTCCAAATAAAAGTAATGATATTCTCTACACCAGTTTTGGGCTTTGTCTGACCTATCAGCTACCTGGGAACCACTGACATCACAACACAGACCATCTGCCTTCTCTTGTCCTGTCAACAGTTCCAGAATCAGTGACCTCACAACAACCTTCACTGTCCACATCATGCTCCAGATCTGTCAGTATGACCTCACAAGCACGTATTCCACTATTGGCCAAGGACACATTGTTGAGATACTCAGTTTCCAGTGACCTCACAAGCATCTACTAAATCCAAGAGGCTACTCTCCACATGCTTGAAGTACTCCATCTCAGACCTCTCAGGGCTCGTTCTGCAGCCTAAGTGGGGGACCCGGATGGCTTTGTGTTTCTTTTCACCTTTAAACATTTATTCTTCATTAAATTAAACCTTATTAGCGCAGGTTTGATCCATTGCATACCTAAGTGTCCTGGTTTCATCTAGGATGGAATTAATTTCTTTTCTTATAGTGGATAGAATGCTGTGTTTAGGAATTAGGATGAGAGAAGTGCTGAGAGCACCCTGATGTTTCCAGTTGTTGCCAAGTAATCAAGGACTTTTCAGTTGTTCACATTTCCCTACTAATGGGAAAGGAGGGGATGCAGCCAGGACAGGTGACCCGAAGTGGCCAAAGGGGGTATTCCATACCCATTCTGTCATGCTCAGCACAAAAGCAGGGGCTGGTCGGAGGAAGCAGCTCCATGTAAACAGGAAAAGTCAGGAAAAGTCAGGAAAACAGGGGGGCAACAGGGGAAGCATAATGTCACAGTAATTGACATGGAAGACCCACTTTGACCATGTTGGGTCACCTGTCCTGGCTGTGTTCCTTCCCAGCTCCCTGGGTGCTCCCCACCTTCTCATTAGCAGGCCAGCGTGAAAAGATGAAAAGTCCTTGACTTGTTGCACACAACGAAACCATCCCAGTGTTATCAGCGCTGTTGTCACCTGAGCTCCCAAACGCAGCATTCCACCCGCTGCTAGAAAGAAACCAGGCCACCTTTGTAGACAACAAGTGAAACACAACGTTGGGCTCACTCCTGCAGTCGTACAGTATGGATGATCTCGCTGGTCAGTTATGGTCAGCTGGGCATGTTCTGTCCCCTTCCATGTACTTGTGCACTCTGAGTTGATTCATTTCTCGATCAGAATTAGAAAAAAGGCCTTGATGCTGTGTAAGCCCTGCTCAGCAAGGAACTGGCACATTAATATTGAGTTTTTTTGCTTATAAATCCAAACCACAGAATTATAGTGACACCAATACAAAAATTAATTCCATTCCAGCCAAAATAAGACCAGGAATAGAAGATCTGGCAGAAGAGCTGGCAGCTGTGTTTGCCAAACCCCTTTCCATCATCTAACAGCAATCCCACAGACTGGGGAAGTTCTACTCAACTGGAGGCTGTCAGATGTGACACCCATAGACAAGAAGGGTCGAGGGGAGGATCCAGGGATCTACAGGCCTGTCAGTCTGACCTCAGTCCCAGGGAAGATCATGAAGAGGGTCATCCTGGGAGCTGTCATGAAGCACATGCATGATGGCCAGGGGATCAGGCCCAGTCAACATGGGGTTACAAAAGTTAGATCCTGTCAAACTGATCACCTTCTATGACAAGGTGATCCGCTGAATGGACAAGGGGAAGGCTGTGGATGTGTCTGCCTGGACTTCAGTAAAGCCTTTGACAGGGTTTCTCACAGCATTCTGACTGAGAAACTGGCTGCCACTGGCCTGGACAGGTGGACCCTCAGCTGGGTTAAAAACTGGCTGGATGGCCGGGCCCAAAGGGTGAATGGAACCAAATCCAGCTGGAGGCCGGTCACGAGTGGTGTCCCCCAGGGCTCAATCCTGGGTCCAGTCTTGTTCAACGTATTTATCAATGACCTGGATGAAGGGATTGGATGCTCCCTCAGTGAGTTAGCAGATGACACTAAGCTGGGAGGAAGTGTTGATCTGCCTGAGGGTAGGGAGGCTCTTCAGAGGCATCTGAACAGACTGGACCAATGGGCTGAGGCCAGTGGGATGAAGTTTAACAAGGCCAAGTGTAGAGTGCTGCACATGGGACAGAACAACCCCATGCAGCGCTACAGGCTGGGGCGAGGTTGGCTGGAGAGCTGTCAGGCAGAGAGGGACCTGGGGGTGTTGGCTGACACCAGGCTGAATATGAGCCAGCAGTGTGCCCAGGCAGCCAAGAAGGCCAATGGCATCTTGGCTTGTATCAAAAACAGTGTGGCCAGTAGGTCTGGGGAGGTGATTGTGCCCCTGTGCTCGGCATTGGTGAGGCCACACCTTGAGTGCTGGGGGCAGTTCTGGGCTCCCCACCATAAAAAGGACACTGAGGTCCTTGAGCAAGTGCAGAGAAGGGCAACCAGGCTGGGGAAGGGGCTGGAGGGCAAATCATATGAGGAACGGCTGAGGGAGCTGGGGATGTTTAGATTGGAGAAGAGGAGGCTGAGGGGAGACCTTATCACCACCTACAACTACCTGAAGGGAGGTTGTAGAGAGGTGGGCGATGGTCCCTTCAGCCAGGTGACAGAACATAGAACAAGGGGCAATGGCATGAAGCTGTGCCAGGGCAGGGTCAGATTGGATATTGGAACATGCTGCCCAGGGAGGGGGTTGAGTCACCATCCCTGGATGTGTTCAAAAAAAGGGTGGATGAGGTACTTAGGGATCTGGTTTAGCATAGGATGGGAATGGTTGGACTTGATGATCTTCAAAGGTCTCTTCCAACCTTGTGATTCTGTGATTCTGTGTTTCTTCTGCTGCAGCATTAAAATCTATTAGGGATGGCAACAGCTAAGTACTCTCACAACTAGCTTGACTTCCCTTGGTGCTTTTTCCACATCAGACTTACTCCTAAAATCGCAGCCTGAAAGGGTAGGGATCAACACCTGTGGCTGCATTTACTCTTAGTCACTGATGGGGTATTTTCAGCTCCTTTCTGGCCCACTGGGAAAGAGCAGTGGAAAGGGAAAAAATAAAGGGGAAAACATATACTCCTAGTAGACTGTGTAACACACAAAGTCTAATCATTTATTGTCAAACCATCTTCAGAAAACTGGGAAGGCATTTGAACCAAACTGGGAATATCTCAGTTGCTGTGAGTGCAGCTGAGCCCAGCCTGAACATACCCCAGCAGCCGCACTGTGCTGGGACAGGTCTTGCGCATCGCCAGGCACTTCTCCTGGTCAATGAAGAGGGAGTTGGATTTCACCACCAGGTCGTGCTCCAAGACAGACTTGTTATGAACCAGCCTTTGCAGCACGTCCTTGCTGTCTCTCAGCCGCTGCTGAAGGCTCTGGATTGTCTCATCAAGTTCACAGACCTCGTTGACAAGGCTGGAAAACAACAAAACACCCTGTTAACAGTCCCCTCAGAGGGATGAACAGGCCCAGGGGTTGGGAGTCAACTGTCTTTGAGCGCCTTCACATAGCCTCATGCCCATGTCAGGCTTCCAGGAGGTGTGAGGTTCAGGGTTGCCTCACAGGCTGCTGCTGGGCACTCTGGGCACTTACCGGAGCTGGGCAGGGTCCCGGCACAGCTCCATCTTTGGTCTGCGGATGCGTTTGTCCAGCCGGGTCTGAGCCACTTTCAAGGGAAACCCTTTGTCCCGAATGGCTTTTTGAATGGCTTCGATGCTCCTCTCCAGGTAGAAGATTTCCTGCAGTGTCTGCCAGGAGAGAGACACGTGTGCATCAGTTAAAAACTAGATTCTCAAGTGACCACATCATTTCCCTTTCCCTCTGTCTGCAATAAACCCCCAGTTGGATACATGGGCTCAGACTCCTGTCGCTTGGCCACAAACAGAGGCACAGATCCATCAGCTGTGTCTCTTGAGGGAAAAGCCTCTCTCTGCCCTTGCTGTCACAGCAGAGGTTTCCGAGCAGTGTCCCAGCCAAAGGGAGAGCTTCAGGCTACCTTGCTCAGCTGGGCCTGAATCTTCCTCTTGGCATCAGCCATCTCTGCGATGCGGTGGGTGAAGGCGCAGTTCACGCAGTGGAACTGCTGTCGCATCTCATTGTCTGTCCCCACCAGCAGGTTCTCAATGCTGTCCCGCAGCTGGGCAGAGGCTGCCCGTTCGCTCTGGGAGCGCAGGATGTTCTTGTCTGTGAACTTGGCCCATGACTCCGGCACTGAGATCCTGGCAGACAGGGGAGAGGAAAGGAGAGGTCCCTGCTAAGCCCGTGCTGCTGAGGGCACAGACCCTGCCAGGGAGCAGCAGGGACTGAAAGTAGGGTAAATCATTTGGCCGTGGGGAAGGCAGACATCTGGACACCACTGGATTGATATGCTAATCAAACCATGACATAGTCATAGAGAAAACTGGGACACTTACAAAAGCTCGGACAAACCAAATTCCCCCAGGAAAACAGAGATTTTCATCAGACCTCAGCTTGATACTAAACCAAATGAGCACTAGATAATAGTCAATTCCCTGTCTGTATTCATGAGGAAGTTCACGCCTGTGCAGCAGCCCAGAACAAGGTCAGCAAAAGACATTAGAGACCACAGAAGGTCCACTTCAAACATGCTGATCTGCCACACATTTTACCCCTCTCTGAATTTTGGCATCAATCCTTCACAATTCATTTGCCTGGCTAAATATGTCCAAGCTCTACTACAGATAATTATTCAAACATCAGAAAAATGGAATCAATCTCTGCCCCTCCACAAACCGCATGCGCCTGCATGAGCGGATTTACTCCTCAGCCCTTTGCCACTCTGGGCATCTCTCTGCAAGGGCTGGTTCAGGTCACCGTTCCTTTACTGCCACGCCCAAGCTGAATTCCTGGCCCAAAAAAGCAGCTGAACTCTATCCTAGGACCATGATCTCTTTATCTTCTGTGTCATTTTGGCTCCCTGCCAGGCCCTCTGCATGCAGGGGTGAACCCCCCAGACTCGACATCAATGACAAGCACTCAGGCAAGCACTGAGACATCTTGGAAACAGATATCAAATGTGTGTTTGCATGAGCTGTGCAGAGGTGCTGGGCTGCATTCGTTTCCAGGCTGATCTCTGAGCCCTGACAGAATGCTGACCTGGGTGGGAGTCGGTTTTGCCCGCCCAATGTTCGGCATCCTGCTCCAAGCCAGGAGTTGCTCTCCCTTTATGGGGAGCGGAGCCAAAGGTCCCCTCTGAGGCGGGGGTCTCCCAGCGGGATGGACGTGCCATGCAGAGACACACGTGCTTACAGCGAGCTGGGGAAGAGCAGCTCCCTGCCAGGGACAGGCACCGCGCATGCTGGGGGCGGGAAGCCCGGCGGGCACTCACGTGGCATCCACGCGCTCGACCCCTCGGAAGTAGCTGATGCCGGTAGAGCTGTTCCTCAGCTGGTGGCACTGCTCGTCGATGCGGTGAGCTGCCTGCTTGTTGGCCAGGTCTCTCTCCACATCGTGCTGGGCCAGCCTGTTGGACCTTCAACACACAAACAGCCACCGTCACAGGGGATGGAGGGGTGCAACGCTTTCCTCCCCACGCTGCTTCCCTGCAGCACCCCTTGGGCAGCTCATAACAGCCCCACAGCAGGGGATAAGGAGCTCCTCCTTACGCCAGCTGGGCTTCTGCCTGCTCCAGGTGCCGTCGCATCCTCTCTTGGCATGACCTGATGATGTCCAGTTCCTGGGCAGAGGCAAAACACCAGCCCATCAGCATCTGGGCTCAATTGCCCTGCGCACCCTCATCCCCATTCCCCATCAGCATTTGCCCTGTTGGTTTCCAAAATGCTTTCCTCCCCAGGAGAAACATGATCCATGTGGGACAAGAGCAGGTAGCCTTGACTTTGGTGCTAGTCCCCACCATTTCTCACAACATTCAGCTCCACCAAAGGAAGGCATCTCTTGCTTTCAGCTCCCTTCAGCACACATCTCTCCCATTTCTGATGCCCCAGGTGGTTCGTACTCAAACCCAGTCATTTTCCAGCCCTCCTGCCTGCAGGAGCCAGCTGAAAAGGACACCCAGAATGGGTTCCAAATACTGAAAAGCCAAACAGCCGTTATGGATGTGGCAGCTCGGATCGTTTTCCCAAAATACCTTTTCATCTTTTCATAGTTTAAAGCCCGACTGATAAGAAAAACTGTTCCAAGGGAGTGGTGGCTTCACACTCCCAGGGCTACAATTCCCTTCCCAGTTCCGTGATGCCTTTGCAGCGACTGTATTTCGCCGTTCCCTGTGTTAGGATCCCATCTCCCCTGCCAGCTCTTGCCCTGCTTGCAAGAGCTTACAGCAGGCTATACAAAGGCAGGCAGAAGGGGGCATGGTTTTAGGATTGCTGTTAAAGACATTGCCTAAGCAAACAGAGCAGCAGTCCTGCTGTGGCCTTGTTGTCAATGGCATTGATGAAGATACTAATTAATGCCGGTCCCAGTACAGACCCCTGGGGGACACCACTTGTCACATATCTCCCTCTGGACATCCAGCCATTGACAACTCCTCTCTGGATGTGACCATCCCGCCTCACCAGGAGCCAGTGAGGGAACAGGGCTGCAAAAGCCTCTTAGGGCAGCTTAGGTACAAGTCCCTGGAACGCCTGATCTGCGTTGCCAGACTTACCACAAAGAGCTGTTTCTCCACATCATCACAGACCAGGTCGATGCCCATCCGCTTCTCCCGATGAAGCAGACACTCCTGGGTGACCTGTTGGGGACACACCATCACTGCTGGCTGCAGGGACAGGCTTCCAGATAGGGATGGTCCCCACATCAATTAAAGGAAGAAAGGTGGGCACAGAGGTGACAGCAGGGGAGAAAAGGGCCCAGGGCATCAGCAGCGAGTTGCTGAGCTGCCATGGCAGCATTGCAGCACCATGAGGGAGCACATGTGGCCCTGGTGCCAGCCCAGCTCAGGGTCAGGCTTGACGCTGACCTCGCCAGGGCCTCATAGGAAGACCTGGGCTTTTGTCTTCTGACCTGGGGCTTTGGGTAGAGCGCTTCTGAAAACATTGGCTTCACCAAGTGCTGCTCTGATGTGCTCAGCGTGTGCTGACAGGGGATGCAGCAGGTATCAAGGCATTTCTTTGTTACCAACTTTTGTAACTCAGCTGTTCCAGAGCTGCAATGAAGCTTACTGAGACATTTGAACAGCTGCAGATGTGTCGGCAGCAGGCTACAGCTTGCAGCCCCCGGGACAGAACGCTTACCTGGAGAGGGGCCTCCGTGTTGGCCAAGGCTCTCTCCAGCCGGCCCTTCATGTCTGCCAGAGCGTTGGTCTCCTCGATCATCTTATCCTGCTCGTGGCGCAGCTCTGACTTCCAAAATATGATGTCATTGACACGCTGTCCCAGTGTTTTGGTGGTTTCTCCCTGGGTTTTCCGTGTCTGTTGGTATTTATCTTGCATCAAGCGGGAGCTGTCAGCTGTCAGACACTCTGCAGCGTGCCGGACAGTCTCTGACCTGTTGTAGTTGGTCAGGTTGGACCTGTACCAGTCACCAGGAGTGTACCTGGTGAAGAGGGCTGTTTGGTGGGAGATGGGAGGAAGTGCCTCTCTGGGGGTTAGCCTCTGAGAGCTTTTGGAAGAGGGACCCACAGTGGGTTTGGCCACTCTGGGCATCCAGGGGGAGCTGAAGCTGTTAGGCAAGGGGGAGGAAGGGAAGCGATTCTGAAGGCTGGAGGCTGTGCTGATAGGAGGCAGAAAGTTGCGGGGTGTTGATCTTGGGTGGGTGTACGTAGTCCTCAAGGGAGAGCCGAGCAGCTCCATTCTGGGGTTTTGGAGTGCTCGTGGAGATGCTGAACTCGCTGCTGCACTGCCGAGCTCTGTGGCAGCACTGCCAGGGGCCCGGTGCCCTCAGTGACACAGGAGCAGTGGGCCGTTGCCACGGGCGCAGGGTGCTCAGCAACCCGATTGTTCCCTGGAACACTCCCTGCAGCTGCCAGGGCAACAGGATGCGGCCATTGTGCAACCCAGGGCTCTCCACTGGCAACCCAGTGAGACCCCTGGGCAAGAAAATACCTTCCTGTGACATCCTAGTTCCTCTCCTGCACCACTTCTTGCCCTCGCTGGGCAAGCAGGTACAGCTGTTGGGCAGCTCTTAGTGATCTGGTTTAGTCTTTGGTTGTCTTGTAAGGAGCAGGCAGTTGTACTCATGAAGCCTTATGGGGCCCTCTGACTGGAGAGATTCTCTGATAGGAACCCAGTGCCCTCAGTGGGCAACCCACTGCAGATTCCATGTAACCTAATGCCTTTTCTGGGTCACTTCATCCTTTCCCTGGACAATCCCCAGTGCGCTTAATGAGCAACCCAGTACAGCATCCCAGTGCAAGCCCTGGGCAAACCAGGATCCTCACTGGGCAACCTGTTTGCCAGCACTGCTGGCCCTGGGCCAGCCCGTGGCCAAGCAGAGACCTCACTGGGCACTACACCAGGGTGTTGGTGCCAGCACCACAGGTGAGGAGGTTCCCAGCATCCCCAAGAGCTCCACCACGGCACAGCCTTGCGCAGCACCATGGCATCGTGCCACAGTCACCCAGTGACATCAGGAATGGTTTACTGGGGAGGGCCCTTTCCCAGTTATTCTAGGCTTTACGTGGAGAAAAGGCACCCTGTCCCGCCACTCCTGCTTTCCATGGACACACACACACGGAGTTGCCCTGCTTAGGAAAGCCATGCCTCTGGTGCCAAAGCTCTGACATAAACCCTAACTCAATGTGTTTCATGTGTACAAAGTTTAACATGCTTTGATTTCACTTGAACCACGTCTTCTCCACATGCTGCAAGGGGATTGATCTCTCTCTCTCCAGTGCCTGGAGTACCTCCTGCCCCTGTCCTTCACTGGCCTTGGTGTCTGCACAGTTTCTCACATCTCACTCTCTTCTCTGTTGGCAAAAAGCAGCTGCGTGTGCTGTTTTCCCTCTTAAATATGATTTACAGAGGCTCGGGATATGACTCGTGTGCTGGGCCTTGATCAGCGTCAGGTCCGGCCCTCAGTCAGCTGGTGTTGACTCTGTCGGGCCTAGGGCAAGCTTCTAGCTGCTGCTTGCAGAAGCCACCCCTGCAGCCCTCCCTCCTCTGCCAGAAACTTGCCACACTAAACCAAAACACACAGTTTGTCCCCAAGCAGCAACCATTTGAGCTCAGACACAAAACAACCTGCAGGCAGAGGCATTTTGCCACCAGAGAAGGGACCGAGAAGAAGCAACCAGCTGCGCAGACACCAAGGCCAGGCCCGAAGTTCACTGGGTGTATTAGTTGTGGTAGTTGTAATAAACCTTGTATAATCAATTTGTTAATCAAACCAGTAGGCAGTTAAACTATGTTAACCTCTGTAACTGAGCTGTTATGAATCACAGTTGATGTGAGGGTACAGGATCACGATATACAGGTAGTGTAGTTATGCAGTGTAGTTATGGGAAGCAGCTCTGGGAACTAACGGCTTGTGAAGGACACGAGAGTCGGTGTCTTTTTCTTTCTTTTTCATAACAAAGGACTTACTTGTGACAGTCTCACACTATCTCTGGGAACAAGGATTCGAGGGCGGGATGGCATCCACCACTGATACATTGTTTATCCCCTTGCAACAGAAAAACTGACTCTCAAGGACATAAAGTAGCTGTGTCAGTTTGGTGAGGCTGTGCTGCTGAGACGGTTTCTTTAAGCAGCAGATAAGACTTTTCTGCCAGCCTAAACTATAAACAACGAGCAATTCAAGGCCAAAGTTGTGGCCCGAGAGACAGTTGAGCGCCTCTGAGAATCACATAGAGGAGAAAACAACCCAAAACCAGCTGCATTTTGCCACGGGAGTGAGAAGATGTAACGAGCTGCACAGACACCAAGGCCAGGAAAGGGCAGGGGAGGAGGCAGCCCTGGTGCTGGAGAGAAAGATGCCCCTGCAGCCTGGGGAGAAACCCATGGAAAAGGCCGAGCCCCCACCTGCAGCCCGTGGAGGGGCTCCACGCTGGATGGAGCAGGTGGAGACATAGAGGAGATGCTGTGACCCTACATTGTTACAAGCCCCTGCCAGCACTTGCAGCCATGAGGAGAAACAGGGACACAGAGATGAGAGAGAGATTTGAACCCGAACAGGTTTGCTGGGGGAGGCTGGTGACCCCACAGAGGACTGGGACTGAGAGACATTGTGATTTGTGACTGCACCCATAGCAGTGACCCACGCCAGGGCAACAGGTGAATAGGTAAAGCCCTGGGGAAAGGATTCACGTTGGAGAAGTTCACGGAGGACGATCTCCTGTGGGTGAGACCCCACGGTGCAGCAGGGGGAGGGTGTGGAATGAATGCCCTCCCCCCTGGCTGAGAAGGAAACCAACTTGCAAGGAACTGACCGAAGCCCCATCTCCCAGTCCCTGCCCCCCTGTGCTGCGATCGGGGGAAGAAGGGAGTGAAATGATGACTAGAGTGAAGTCTGCTAAGAATGGAGGGGTGGGGGGAAAGTGTTTTAAGATCTGGTTGCGTTTGTTTTAAGATCCGGTCGTGCTCCCAACGCTGGTTTCTTCACTGTTCTTTGTACTGTAGTGTAATAAAGTAGGTAGTTTCTCTCTTCTTCACTTTGTGTTGAGTCTGTTTTGCCCATGTCATTGCTGACAGAATGATCTCTCCCTGTCCTTATTTTGTCTCCTGAACCTCTTAATATATATTTTCTCCCCTGTCCAACTAAGAAGGGAAGTAATAGACTGACTTTGGACGGCGTCTGGCCTCCAGCCAGGGCTAAACCACCACACTAATACACACCTAGAGGCAATTCCTGAGGACTAGTGCAGCTGCACTGCAGTTTTTGGGGGGGTAAAACATGAGGTAGATTTGAGGTTATTCTGTCCCTACAGAGGTCTGGATTTGCAGCAGGTGGCTTTTTGTTGTTTGGGGTTTTTTTTACCAAATACTTTCTGACTCAGAGAAAGTGGAAATCGCCTTCAGGCTAATAGAACCAGTTGTTTTTTCTTTGCACGCTGAGGTTTAGCTCTAAACTGCACTTTATTGAATGCACTTTGTAGATAGAACCTCTTCTTTTGTTACGTTGCATTTAACTGGGGTTAGTACCAGGCTGACATCTGGCAGACAGCTGATTTTTCATGCACAGAACTGGGAAATAGTGGAAATCAGCAGGTGCTTTTTTATATATTACTTTTTAATTTTAGCTCTTCTAAAGGTGTACAGGAGGAAAGAGACACAAGGAACTTTTGCTGTTATTCAGTGTTAGCTGTGTTAAGATTTTGGCTATTTGCCTCTAAAAAAAGCAGTCTCAGATTAGTATTATCCTAAAATAATTCAATTTAAAGGAGCAGCAGAATGCTGGATCTAGTTTTACTGCATGACTAGCGTTTTTCAGAGTAGCTCATAGGAAATCATAATCATCAGGGGAATCAGGATAGATTATTTTGTCAGTCTGGCTGCCTGAACATCCAGCCTGGAGGTTTGCGCACAGCCTGTAACTGGAAGTTCTTAAAGAGCTGTGGCATCCTGGGAGGGTCTGAAGAGGAGGAATGCTGACGTCCTTGTTTGGCAGAGTCTCTGGATCCCATAAGGCAACAGAGCCCAGAGTTCCAGAACTGAACCACAGGCAGAATGAGCTCCGTGCACTGAAGTACAGGGACTGAGGGTGTTCCAGAAGCGAAAGGTGCTGAAGCTGGATGTGCGAGACTCTTTTGATGGAATGATAGGTGTATTTTGTAAAGGGAGCAGCAGAGACTTTTCTGGAACATCCTGTATGGTACTCTGTGGAACTCACAGTAGAAGCAGTGCCGTAGGATAGTAGTGCATCACATGGAATTGAAATACACGCAAGCGGACTGATAGATCTTCACAAGTATTGTCTGTCAGTGAAGAATCATGGTGGAAGGGCAATTTTCCTACCAACCTTTTCCAGGTGGCAGTGCTCGATTCAGCCCTAGTCACCACCTGCTTTATTTAGCGGGTGTAAAATTGCTGCTCTCAAGGTATGTGAACCATGAAACATAAAAGAGCATCAGAAACAAAAATGGAAACTAAAGCCATGCAAATTCAGATGTGACCTGAAAGCAGTATTTGAAGAGTGAGGACACTGAGACTGGAATGAACTGGAACTGTTTAAAACTCCCTTTTGCCCGGAGCACACAGCACACATCTCAGGGGTTTGCTGCATTCGGGCTGAGAGGCAGCAGAGCCAAAGGAGCCAGGCTGATGCCTGTCTCAGAAACACTTCCCATGCTGATGTCCATGGCCCTCAGAGCAAGGCCTGCAGTGAAGCGCTGGCTTCTGCCTGCCAGCCCTGGCTGGGCTGACTGGGCCTGAAAGCCCTGGCCCAGCCCTTGCAGAAGGAGTGTTCAGCTCTGCCCCTGCCCAGCAGCAGCCTGGATCTGTCAGGCAGCTCCTGACAGGAATCTCTCCCAGCTGCCTGGATCTTGCCCATGCAGGGAGCTCCAGCAGGCAGCAGAAGCCCCTGCACTTGGCCAAGGGCCTTGCTGCCTCACGGGGACCCCAGCCTTCAGCTCAGCTTGGTCGCAGCTGGAGCAGAGACTGGGCCTGGCCAGACCCCATGGCCGCCCAGTAGCCCCATGACCCAGGCCTACAGTTCCCACAATGCCCCAGGAACCACCATGGCCGCCCAGCAGCCTCTGCTCTCTGACTCCCACCATGCCCAGGAACTATTATGGCCGCCCAGCAGCCTCTGGCCCACAGCTCCCATCACACAGCGGGGCTGCTGCTTCCTGCAGTGGGACCATTAAGAGACACCGTCCCGCAGTCCGGCCCTGCCCCCGCAGGCCCCATGGCTGCCTCCCCAGGGCTGCCCCTGCCCGAGAGGGACACCAGATGGACAGAGGGACGAGTTGAAAGATGGGCAGGAAGCTGAGGGAGGAGGAAGGAGGGAAAAGCTGGGAGAGATGGCAGCAGAGGCAGAGATCAGAAAGGAGATGGAGGGGCTGTGGAGAGCAGGTGCCTGAAGAAAACTGGTGCTGAGCAGCAGCCCAGAGGAGCAGCAGGGCCAGGAGGAGGGCAGAGGGACTGGGTGACACAGGCCAGGCCAGAGAGCAGGACGGGGGGACACGGAGAGAGAAGAGGCGGAGGGGAGGAGAAAGGATTGACAGAAAACAGAGAAGGGCAGGGAGCAGGAGAGAGACGTGTGGAGAGAGGGAAACAGAGCAACAGGCTGCAGGACAGACAGACAGGGACCAGGAGGGACAGACAGGCAGTCAGGGAGAGACAACATCAGCCAGTGTCTCTGGGCCAGAGAGGTGAGGAGTGAAAGAAGAAGACCAGGCAGCAGAGACAGAGAGAGAAAGAGACATTTCCTGGTGGGCTGCAGGCTGGGAGGGAGGAATCACAAACTGGGGGCAAGGATCTGGACAGAGCACTGTTGGGGAGATGAAAACCAGCACTGATGGGCAACCGTCCCAATTCCTGAGCTCTGGTGTGATCTTTGAAACGTCCCGTGTGCTGGAGAGCTGCTGCAGGGAGTGACAGCGACTGCAGAGCAACGCTGAGACCCGCCGGACAGAGGTGGTGACGGTGGCTGCAGAGCAGCCCAGGTGAACCAGTTCTCTTGACTGTCAAAGCTGACACCCCTAAATGTGGTAATCCCAAGAAAGGGGCACATGCACATGTCGATCGTGTTCACCTCTCCAAATCATGTTACTCGTCACCCCTGGGAGGGAACACCTAAGCCTGGGCTATAAAGGACAGTGAGGAAATTACGCCTGGGGTAACTGCTACCAAATTCCACAGCGTTCAAAATTCTGCTGTTTCAAGCAAATCCACAAGATGAGCTTGTCCAGCTGAGCCTTGTCTCTTTTGGGAGACTTGGGCTGGTGACCTGAATTGAAAATGGCTGTGTGATCCCAGAAACCTCAAGGCTTGCCCCAGGGGAAGCCATGGTATCTATAAAGTAGAATTGTCCACTTAACAGGGACAGAAATGGGGGAAAGCAAGGCTTTTCAGGAGGCAGTGTGAGTTCTTCTTTGCTTAAGCTCTGCGTAAGTCGTGTCAGAGAGAGATCCAGCAGCAGCATGGCTTTGTTTCTACACGCTGTATTGGTAACGCAGGGAAGAGATCCCTGGGTTTCTATCTGAAAGTTTGGAATTCTGGCCTAAGAAACGTTGGTTTAGGAAATAATTTTTTGGTACCAAGATGAGTTTCACTTCTTGCAAGAAAGTTTTTCTCTGTTGTCCCTTTGGAAGCATCTTAAAGAACTGGAGTAAATCTGGAGGGATGCCCCTGCCTAGGGATAGATTAAAATGGTATTGTAATGTGTGGTGTCCCCAGTATCACTTGGTCAGTGGTGAAAATGGCCAGAAAATGGGACCTTGAAATATCCTACTCTATTTCAGGTGCTGTTGTTTTGTCCCAGAAATGAGAACTGGACAGAGAGCGCATATGCGGGCTTGCTCTTGGCATTGCAAAGTGATTTGGATATTAGACAGAGATATGGTTGATGGATTTGGAATACCAGAAGAGAACCTATACTTGAAGTGAGGAAAAAAATAAAAGGAAAAGTTCTGTTTGTGTTGTGCTGCTTGTAAGCACAGAAAGGAGGGGGTGTGTTGTGAGGATTCTAAGATGAAAACCGAGTGTGTTTGTTGTAGTGACTGCGAGATGAGAAACACTGAAGCATCAGAGTAAACTACTTCGGTAAAGAAGGATTATTGCAACTTCCAGTGTCTTTAGAACTAGACTGGCTTTTTTTTTGTATATGGGGTATTTTACTCACATGAAAGCAGCTGATCTCAGTAAAAGAATATTCCTCTTTCTAAGAAGAGGATAAAGTAGGCAATATAACGGTTGTGTTTGGCTTCAGACTGTTGATTGTTCCAGAAAGGGTGATACTGAATACAGCTGTGTTCTTAGGCATGATTGCTGGTAAGTACCAACCATACCAGCAACCAGGGCAATGAAAATCCTGCCCAGGAACTTCCCATCTGGTTTGAAAATACCTGTGTGTGTATCTGCATGCTTGACTTGGTAGCTGTGAATAATCCTTCTGAGCTTAGGGCAACAGTTCATACCCATAAAATCATTTGCATGTAGAGCTCCAGCAGTGAGGCCAGAGCTGCAGACAGGGGAAGATGCAACGCACAGAGAGAGTTTTAGTATCGAGGACAAAATGAGCTCCTGCTGATGGGATTCAGTAGCTTTAGTCCATTAATGACTATTTGATAGTGCAGGACATTTTTCCCCCTGCTACCTACTTTTTACCCAGACTGGGAACTCACAGATGGGTTTTTTATGTAGGAAAGGTTCTGTTGACTATCAGAATTAGTAATCCCTTTTTTTGTTCATATTACAATGAGGTGTTTTTTTGGTAAATGACACCATTTTAGATTTAAATGTACAAAATTATGGACCAGTTTGTGTGTAAAAGTAATGAAAGGGAGAGCAGAATGGCAAAGGGCTCCAGAGATGCTGTTACCTGACAACTGACAAATTATTTGGCACTGAAGTACTTTAAAATGCTTTTAAATCCTGTGTTTCTGGACACTGGAGTTGGTGTAAGTTTCATCCCCACCAGTCAATCCTGAGGCCCACATCCCCTAGTAGGACTTTGCTTAGGAGTGACCTTCCTTTCCTAGCAGTAGGAATATATTTCCCAGTCAGTCTTTGATCTCTGTTCTGCACTGGTGCCTGCTGGGCTTGCAGTGAGGATCAGTCACTCTGCTGCCCAGCATGGCAGCCGTCCTGCTTGTCATAAACTGCAGTTGGGATTCTCAGGCTGGGACTTGAGACAGCGCTTGTGTGTTTTGGTAGGAGAGTGTTTCCTGTGATCCAAAGCCCAGTCTTTCCCATTGATTAACTAAGTGGTGTTCCTGGACTTTGAGGTTAATTTCCCTGTGAAAACCAGGAGTCTCTCAGTGCAGAAAGATCAGGCAAAGATTTAGGATGGGCCTTCTAGATAATGATGAAAATATCAAAAGCAGCTAAAGGACTTTGAGTGTTCCTAATCAATTTTACAATGTATTTGTTTAATAGATGTGCAAGTAACATTTATTGAATAATGCAGCAAGAACAGCGTGCAGTGAGAACAGCCAAGTGGAAGAATGCTGAAGTCAGTCATGATGGAAGGCATGACTGAAGGCTTCGATTTCTTTCTTCATTTCCTAGGAAGAAGAAAAGACAAACCAGCAGTCAGCATGAACAAGAGCTTCAGGACCCTGCTTATTTATTCATCACAGGAGTAAAGAATCTGTCCACACACGCAACTGTTAGCAATATTTAGCAAATACATGTGCTGCTACCACCACCACCACATCTTTCTTTACTTCCACGGATGTTAAACACGTGTATCTTTGGATCCTGTCAGCACAGACAAGAGAGACAGTGTGGATCTGTATCACGGGACCATGGCTCTGTATCAACAGTGCTTCCAACAGGTAGAAAGAAGAGCCAGTTCCAGAAAAGCCCCAACTAAATGCTGGAAATGCTCCCTTCTGCACCCTGAATCATTACTTGTTAAAGACTTCTCTCTTCATACACAGAGTTTGCTCCTGACTGACTTGGAGCATCACTCTGAATAGGAGGCTTGGGGTTTTTTTGGTTAAAGCTAAAGTAGGAAACTAAGAAATCAAGTCTCTCTTAATTTAAGCATTACAAGTGAAGTCACAAAACCTCACAAGCCCCAGGCAACAGAAACACGTCCCTTCCCATGCTAAGCCACATCACTATGCTGGATGAGAGATGGGCCTGTTTGTCAGGAATGGCATCCCTGAATCCAAAGCATCCTCAGGGCTGCACAGGCAGAACAGAACATTCGGTCTAACTCTTTGTCAGATGTGGAAGACAAGGGCCAAAGACCAGGTCTTCCTCTTTTGCAAGGCAGGCTGAGAAGTAGAAGGAATTTGCTCTCTTCTCAGGCACAAGCAGCTCAAAGACAAATGGTTTCAAGGATCTTGTATCTGAAGACTCAATATCCAACCTATCTAAATGGACTCAAGGCTGGGAACGCCTGACTGGCACCATGGGTGCCTCTGGACGATTTCTGCTGAGTTCTGACAAGTCAGAAGTCCTCTCTTAGAGGAAGGGATCAGAGAATGTGACTATTAAACCATCAGAGGCAGAAATCTCCCCCTGTGTCAAAATAAAGATGCTCACGACAAAGGTTGTGGGGAAGGACTCCTGACAGACTGAGGTTAACTGCTTGGAGATGGCTGTGGGGGTGGACCCACTGTCTTCCAGTTCAAGCTGTTCCCTGCAGAAATTGCCAACGACTCTGCCAAGTACAACAAGGGTTTTGCAATACGGAGAAGTGGCCTCAGAGTGAAATGGAAAAGTCTTCTAACACAGGCAACTAAGCAGTGAAGAGTAACAACCTGCTAAGTGCCATGTCCAGAGCACACACACACACAGGCGGGACTCACACACGCTTAACAGTGATACAAAGTGCTGTGAGACACAGGAAAGAATCACCTGCACTAGTTGGGTCGTGTCGTAATCTTCCCGATGCCGGTAAATGCACCGAGCAAGAACACCATAGAGTCTTTCCAAGTCAGAGACGGTGAAGTTCTTAGTTGCCACAGTGGCTAAAGTCAACAGTTGCTGAAGAGAAAATGGGAACAAGTTCAGAATAGCCCCAAATCCTCTGAACAGGCTCCTCATGCATATTTTCAGAAACTAACCAGTAACAACGCCAGTGACATCCTACATTTTCTACAGCAAAAGAAAACACGAGGGACCCTTCAGAGAACACATTAAATACCTCCCAAGATTTAACTGGAGAAAAGGAGTTACTTTTTCATACTACAGAGCAAAGGCAGGCTAACATTTCAGGAAATATTTTGGTACTCATCTGGCTATCCCATCAAGAATCCCAATTGCAAATCAGCTGTTTCCAGAGCAGCACGGAATGCAGGTCAGGAAGCCAAGTTACATCAGCTGGCACCTACCTCTAGACTGGGTAAATGAGCAGAGTGACTCTGCCTGTAGCAAGTTGCCAAGCTTGCACACAGTCCTGCCTGTTACCAAAGATGTGAATGTGATAATCTCTGGGAAAACAAAGTAGCAGCAGCACCTTCTTCCACTGCTGTGGCTGTTTAGCTTTGGTGTTGTGTGAGGCTGTGAAGATGGAGTTAAAAGAACAGCCATAGCACATGACAATATTCCTGCCTCACAACTGCCCGTCATCAAACTCTGCCTCCTTCAGATCCACTAGCACCAAAGCCCTCAAGGTCATTTCACTCCACCTGGAGATAAGACATATGTCCCACTTCCATATTAGCAACATTGAAATTCAACTTACTCTGAGCTCACTGCCATCCACAACCCCTGGCCCTCTGCGAACTCTCGCTGCGTTACCGTCACGGGAACTGCTCGCACCAGTCACAGGGTGTACCAAGGCACCTGGAACGGCACAAATTGCTTCAGTCGGGATTTCTGCTTCTCTGGGTGGGCTACAGGGTCAGTGAATTATCCTGGAATACAGTCTCTCTGCAGGGCCAGAGACAGAACTGTTGCCAGTTATTTCTTCACTGAGAAGCACTTGACTTTTACCTTCTCTCTGGCCAAAGTCACTGCTCCATCAACAGAAGGCACTCGGGCATACAAGAAAAGCACTAGAGAAAAAGGCAGGGTACAGCCAGGGGGGAAATACACTGGCGTTGCCGTGACAGTCTGGCAGGCTAACACTCACTCCCAAGTCATGTAGGTTAGGAAACACACCTTGCACTGCAAACAGGAGCATGTAAGCCTTCTGTTCAACAGGTGACTCTGGGGCCACACTGCCTGAAATCCAGCTTTTTAACTCACACTGGTCATTACTGGGAAGATACTCATACAATAAAAGGAAGTCAAAGGCTGTTTTCCCTTTAGGTACCATTTGAAAAACAACCTGCAGGAGCAGAACACCAGCATCTGCAGAAAGACACGACTTGGGCTTTCAGTAACTACAGGGGCAGCATCCTTACGCAAGAAACACACTGTGCTGACTGCAGAGAGGTGTTACAGGAAGAATGGAACCAAAGATGGCTCATCAATATTGTAATCCAAAAGCAGCTTAAATGAGCTGCTTGACCTTAGCTTTTGAATCTCTGTCTTCAGAACCTTGTGCTCGTTGGCACCCCAGCATTTCACTCCTCCTCAAGCCTGAATGTTCAGGAAGCACCACACTCTCCTTCTCAGAAACAGATGTTGCCCACCAGAACTTTCTCGCTTTTATTTTAAGTCCCAGATTTAGTTTCATGACCATTTTCATGTTGTTCCATGAAAAACATCAGAAACTCTCATTCAATCCATGTTACCCCAAGACAAACCTGTGAAAAGTTACTGAGAGAAAAATACCACAAAGCAAAAACTCTACAGCTACTGACTTACAGGTACCCACGTTTTGTATGTAGAATATCCTCACCTGCATTGCTTATGGACTGAGAACGTGTAGGAGCTTGATTTAGAAGTAGGTCTTCAAAAAACCTTCTTCTTTCTCCCTCATCAGGACACTGGACATTGAAAACTTCATTTTGACCAATAAACAGCTCTCGTATCTATAGCCCAAAGAGGAAAGTTATTTCAGATACACGGCGACACACGCTCAGACTCTATTCCCAGAAGATGAGTACCTGTCTAAATTCTAACTTGTCACCTGAGTAAGACAGACTGTGAGGAGTTGTCTTCCTGCCCTTTCCAAGCATCTGATGACAACCACCTCTAGGTAAGCTGACCCCACATTTGAGACAAAATAGGTCTAGGATGCTCAGCATGGACTCTTGCTGAATTTTGTGAAGGAATACGCCTACAGATCGATTTACAAGTGACTAAACAGGAGCTGGAATTCAGCTATCGACTCTGTAAAGCTTTCACTTCTATGAAAAATGCTTATTCAAGAATTGAAATACAAAGTTACAGTCCATTGTGTTACAGCGTGACCACTGTACTTTCTCAGTAAAAATATCCCTTTTCAGTAAAAATGTTTTCAGTTTAAATAGGTTTCCCAGTGCCATTGCCAGCACTGCATATTCTTGACTAATGTTCAGACCCAACCATCTCGAACTCACATGAGTGCTTGTCTGAAGAAAACGGACACATCTGTCGAATAGGCAGGAGTGTGTGAGAAGGGGGGAAAAGTTGGGTCAAAGTCAATCCCTTTACTCAGAAAACACTTGAGACAAATGCTTTTGGCATTGCTTTGTCTAAGCAGATTTGAGGAGACCTGGCTAGGGTGCCCGAGTAATAACAGGATGCATTTGTTTAAGTACCCCAATGCTTCAAGGAGCTCTAGATGAACAGGAAATTGAATAAAAAGAGAAGGAAAAGTATTCATGTCAATACCTCTCTTGGGAGATCTGTGTAACTCACATCCGATGTTGCAAGCAGCAGAACTGGGGCAAATGATGGGATGTTCTGCAGTAGTCTTGTAAAGGTTGTTTTCAGTGGATCTCCAACAGCTTTCCACCACAAGTCAATAAGTGGAATATAAATGATACTTGGTGCCTTTCTTTGAGCTTCTTGCATCACCTGGCAAAATGAAAGCCTGGATAAGAAGACTGAGCCATTTGGAACAGGCTCATAAGTAACCAGGGATCAGTCAAACGCTCTTACCGAATAGGAGTACACAAAAGTCAAAACACAAAACCAAACCACCCCCAGAACAACTCTCCAACCCAAAGGTAGAATTTTCACTTTGACTCAAAGATAGACATTGTTACACAGACAGGAACAGAGCTGGTGTAAGGAACCTCACAATGTACATGATGTATGTGGTGGTGTGCCTGAAAAGACAAGACTAACCCTGTCTTCTTCAAGACAGCTTTGTTGGGGTAAATGGTTACATGATGGAGACCAGACCATTTTCAGTTCGGAGCAGGAACACATCTGAGTCAGTCGAGTCTGGAGCAGTCTGAACAGGCAGAGACCAACGTGAAAAGATGAGGGCTGATGCTGATGAAGTGGATTTCCAGGCAGAAGTAAACCAAACAGCACGCCCAAACCAGGCCACCTCCATTAACAATGAATGTCACTTCCTTTACTAGTTTAGAGACAGTTTGTGAATCCCATGAGCATAAAAAGAGGAGATACCTGTGCACACGTTTTTTCCCATGATGTGTTGCCAGCAAACAAAACAGGCATGTCCAGTGTATAAACAGGAAACTTTTCCAGGGCATGTATTACTGCAGGTGCCAAATGAGAAGTTTGCCCACACCCTGGCTCTCCAACTAGTAAGCACCGTGGCCTCACACAGGTTGGCTGGTAAGGAGCAGTTCTAGAACAAGGAGGAGGAAAGAACTTTCAGAGTCAAGTGATGAATAGACACACAGCTGTCAAAGGCTTTTCCCTAACCTCCTTTGTTTGTAAAGACTCTCTCTGTTCCAGCAAGTAAGAAGCTGGTCTGTGATCAGAAAGACTTTCAAAACCCATTTTCTTACCAACTCATCCCATAGCTCCCCTACGAAATCCCACCAATCCTGCTATTTGCTTGGCTGGGTGAAGCAACAGCTCTTGAATCACACAGGGGACTGTCCAGCTCAAATACACACACACCAGCTGGTCAGTAACCTGATATTGGGCAGAACAACCCTCACTCAGGACACACCTCTCTGGATCTCTTCACCACCCGTCCACCCCAATTTTCAGCTGCAATTTGCCTATTGTTACTGGAGACGGAAGGAAGGGAGGGAGGGAGGGAGGGAGGGAGGGAGAAGAGAATTAGGAAAAAAAAATTGAGGTGGGCACTGAAACACGTTCCCCGTATCTGAAGTGCACAATTGATTGGTTAAATTACAGCTGTACCCGAAGTATGTGTAAGATTTTCTCAGTCCTTCTCATTGTTTGAATTGTGTTTGGCTTTCCTAGTCATCATTCTGCACTAGCACGAAATACATTTGTCAAGAGCCCTTGTTGTGTGCTACACTGTTGTGCCTTTGCTGGCTGAAGTCCAAGATCCCAGAGACATAACCAAGCTCAGCAGGTCAGGTTTCTCTGGACAGCACAGCGACAGAGATTGAGAAAAAGAACTGACCCAACAGTAGTGGCAACAGGAAAACTTTTCAGCTGTTAGCTTATACAAACTGCACATTAAAATGTCTGAAGATCAGCATAAACAGTTACCCTCTAGGATGGAGGAACTGCCTCTCTTCTCTTCTGGGCTTTTTATGCGGTGGCATTTCTTCAAAGGTTGATGGTGATCCTGGTAGGATATTTTCCAGAGATTAGCATAATAGCAGTTAACAAACCTCCATTTGTCTGGGGTGGAGCAAGTTTATCACTTTACAGACTCTCACCAACGGACAGACTAAACCGGCTCAGGCCTGAGGCTGTCATAGGCAGGACCTCACATCTGCTGGGCAAGCCGAGCCCCAGCGTATATAGTGCTAAACCACTCTGATCTCATGTACAAGTGTGCACTGCAATCCACAGGCAGTCAGGTTAAAACCCTAGGGTTAGAAATCATGGTAGCTCAAGCAGTATTTAGCTTAAACCACTTATACGTGTCTTGTGGGCCTGACATTCTTCAGACAGGCATTAGAAGCCTTCCCTTCTGCCCCTAGTTAAATGTTTTGAAAGAGCTACCTTGTACATTCAATCTTAGATCCATATTTACAACTGAGAAATAGGATGTTAGCTACTGCCACAAACAGGATGCTGAAGTAGAGAAGGCTGTTGTTGACTGCATACAGCGAGTCATTCACAGCTCCCATCCTGCACTTCAGTTTAGAATCCAGAACACAAACTGTGCGTGGTATTCCTGCAATGAAGGTGTGCCCCTGCCTGTTATACAGTGATGCTGCCATTCTGCTGGAGAGGCTGGTGGATGGTGATGGCACAAATGAGCAGCTTTTGCTTTGGCAGAATGTTAAAGAAGTGAATGCTACTGTTGTACCTTGTTGGTGGTCCTTCCGTAGCGCAGACTCTGTGTGGGGAAATACTCTCTGCAAGGCCTGTAAAATCCTTGCGAGGGAGTTTTCAAGCAGCGGTTTGGCAATAGGGCATAGCGCTCGCCCAGGGGAAGCCAAAGCCCTCTGTGAAGCTGGAGTAATCTTCTGCATAGCCACAAAAAAATCCTCTGCTGTTATTTCAAGAGAAGCAACATCGATTGGCAGCTTCTCGTTACTTTCATAGATCTGAGGATAGTGGCGGCGCAAAGCACAGAGAGCAGCTTCAGCACATAAGGCTCGAATGTCAGCACCGCAATACCCTAAGAAACAAGACAAAAGCCAAATGGGACATCAGTCTCAGGCAGCACACCACTCAAAGCCCAGGTTTCTGAAGTGCAGTGCTGAAAGACTTTGCCCGCAGCCAACAATTCACAGGTTAACAGAGCACTTCAAGAGGCACCGCGCTGCAGACAAGTTTTGTTACGTCGCTCGCAGCCTGGTCTCCCACACTTAGGAAGCAGTCTCCTCATCAGAACTTTGCTCCTGAGGAAGATGCCCCAAACCCATTCAACGTTCTCAGAGACACAAAAAGAATATTCACAAAATGAAAAGAATCTCTTCACTTCTCCCACGCCGTGCCAGGTGCCTCACTGCCACGCTGTGCAGCAAGGTGCAAGAGCCTGGGTACTGCCTGGTAGAAGCTCAGATTCCTTCGGACTCAGCCACGTGCAGAAGCTCACTTTGTTTTCAAACTTACCAACACATCTGTCAGCGAGCTCTTGCAGGAACGTGCCTGGTGGCTGAGGCCTCCAATGTTGTGTGTGAATCTCAAAAATCTCCTTTCTAGCCTGGAAAGAAAATGGTTGTGGTTTGTCCTACGTCTTCTCTTAAAAAAAAAACAACCAAGCCAACCAACACAAAAAGCCCCAGATCCTCACATGAGTACAAATAGAGGACAGTGTCTAGGTGGATACAGTACATAAACAAACAGGAACGTCTTTGGGAATGAAAACAAGTTCATTCACTCTGGCACCAGCCTTGGTAAAAGGTTTTCCTAGCAAAAGAGGAATGCTTGTGTGCACAACATTTCTTTGCTTTTCAAGATGTGAAAGCAGTAATTTATAGTTACTTGAGACATTTACTGCCAGAGTCACATACAATCACAGAGATCCAGTACCCGACCTTACTGCCAATGCAGCATGGCTTTTGTCCAAGTTGTCAATACTGATTTTCACCTGAACTGCTCTGCAATACCGCACTGTGACCCTGGTTCTGTTCTCAAGAAGGACTTTGTCACATCAACATGAAGGTTGAGTTTCAATTCTGACCTTCGTATCTGGCAAGCTGAAGAAGAACTCGCGATCAAAGCGTCCAGGTCTTCGTAAAGCAGGATCTACAGAATCCAGCCTGTTGGTGGCTCCGATTACCACCACCTCTCCTCTGCTGTCAAAGCCATCCATAAGGGCCAGAAGAGTTGTTACGATAGAGCTAAGGGAAAAAAAAGAATTTCCATTCACTGCTTTAGAACATTTTCTGATATTCTACACAGTCTTCTCCAATGATGACTCAAAAAGAACAAGCTTTTATCAGTAAGACACTGGTTAGCTAAAGACCCATTGGAAGACATAAAGAAACCAATATGCTAACACAGGCCTTGTGCTCCTATCAAGCTTAGCGAATTGATTTCAATTCTTGTTGAAAAATACTCTGTTATTTAGCAGCAATTACTGGTTTGCAGGATCAATTCCCGTGACACAGCGTTAAACAGGTTCTGGTCTTCTTTTCACAGAGGTCGAGAAGCTTCTATGTAGATGCAAAAAAGGCACTACCTATGAATCTGGTCTTGTTTGTCGGACCGCACAGGAGCAAGGCCGTCTATCTCATCAAAGAAAATGATTGAAGGTCGCATCTTGTAGGCCTAGAATGGAAACACAGGATCCTGACATCATAATGCAAGCACTATTTTAAGGAGAAAAAATCCTTAAACGGGTTTGTTTCGCATGGTATTCCCATTTGCTCTATTTATCTTTCCCAATACAGGTCAAGACCTCATGCCCCTCAATAACCCAGTGCAAAAGGAAACACTGACAAAACACAAAAAAGCAGGGAGTTCTTCCTAAAAATACTGACCACAGAAGTTTACAGTTACCACTCGGACAGAACACAGGGCACATTTCAGCCTTACCTGATCAAACAATTCACGAAGCTGTCGTTCAGTTTCCCCTGCCCATTTACTCAGGCAGTCGGCACCTTTTCTCATAAAAAAGGCTATTCTCCTGCCACCTCGGCTATATTCGTTAGCCAGCGCACGAGCAACCAGTGTCTTCCCAGTTCCTGGTGGACCGTAGAACAGACAGCCTCTGCAATGAAAACAAAACACAACCCCACAAAACCCCCATTAAATTCACATATGATAACCCCCCTAATGGAAAAATACCTATTACAACCCCCATCCCGAAACTACACGCCTCTTCTCTCCTAACCAGAACTAGCGGCAACAGCTGAAGAGGGAGAAGGCAAAAAGAGATGGAAGTTCTGGGTTCCAACGCAATTTAACAAGGCAGGAAGTGCAATTGATAGAGAGGAGAGTGGAGATGTACAAACCTTGAGAGCACATCATTGCATCCCAGAAGGACACTTCCAAAACTGCCCACAAATTAGCAGGGCAGGTTACAGCACAGCACAGCCAAGCAAGAATAAACCTTAGCACAAAATCCCAGACTGGCATAACTTGGGAATCACCAGTTCATTCTTCAGTGATACGCTGCATTGAAATGCTTGTCCTCGCAGAAGGCAAGATTTGACAGTGAAGCATTGCACTCTCCCCTCAAAAGCTCTAAGTTACTGGATTTGCTCTCCCAGACCATGCATTGCTGATGCTAAAAAAGGTGCAGGTCTAAGGCTGGGAGAGAAAACTGCATTTCCAGATAAATACAGTCATCAGTGAGAACAGCTGAAACGTTGCTGTTTCAAAAAGAATTTCAGTGCATAAAGAAGCCAAACCCTGCAAGACTTTCCTTCCGTTATTTGTAATACTTTCAAAGCGACTGAAATCAAAGAATTTCACTGTAGCACGACTGAACTTTGCTGATCAAACACATACAAAGCTAACAATTACATTTCTACTTGTTTCCTGACACAGAACTAATTTAGCAGCATAAAAAGTGGACAGACTCTTATATTACCCCAACCACAAACACCACTGCAACGCTGTGGCTGTAATTCTCAGTCTTACTTGATCACTTGCGACAAAAGACTCTTGAGAGAGAACACTGGACTTGCAAGCAATGAATTACAGTTGACTATAGCTATAGTATTCCTTCCTGCTTGTAAACTAATCAAGTTGGCTTGTACCTAGAACGCAAAACAAGAACACCCCAAGCCCTCCTTTTAAAGGCAAGGCAGTGACAAAGGACGCCCTTGCTGCACCTGGATTCTAGATTCTACCCATTTTAAATAAATTCTTTTTTACTACTGCTAAGAAAACCCACCAACACGGCTGAAGAGTTTGAAGCATGGAAACATATTGATAGCTCAGTTGAATACTCTCAGGAAAATGGGTTAATTAGAATGTACACAGTATCTGTTACCTTGGAGGCTGAATTTGGAATCTCTCAAAGACTTCAGGGTAAAGCAGCGGTAAAATGACCATCTCTTTTAAAGCTGAAATGTGGTCAGAAAGACCACCCACACCATCAAATCGTACCTAAAGAGAAAGTCAACAGAGCACATCTCATACATCACAGAAAGCTATGACCTTGACAAGGTTCCATCAGAAAGTCTGTGTCAGCACAAAGAAGAGCTCTGGGCAGTATTCAAATTGCTTGAGAGCAGAACTGTAAACCCCCTTTCCATTAGGGGGGGTATCCATAGGCAGCACGTGACTGGAAGCTTTCAGAAACACTGCAAACACTTCGCTGGCACGCTGATCTAGCTTTACTTACTGAATGGCCTGTTTGCATTGGATCAACATCAGCCTGACTTGCTCCCCTTTTCCTTCGATCCTTCTTGAGGTTTAGTGGAAGGCACCTGATTTGAACGAAGGAGAGGAAGAGGAAAGCATTTGTTAGCATGCAGCTAGAAGATTTTTACATTTATAATGACAGCAGGTGAACCCAGAAGACCACCTAAGTGAGATCAACCTCAAAAAGAGGTAAATATTTGTTCAAATTGGTTTACATTTAATGTCCAAGAGTAAACAAAGGAAAATGGTCACTCCAGACATGAAGCCAGGCTAACTGACAACTCTTAGCGCTTATGAATATCCATGGCAGACCACACAACAGACAGATGAATGCAAGCTGTGAACAAGGAGTTCCACAGATGCAGACTGTGAACTGACCATGACTTGGGTGATAGAAGAACCCCCCAAAGCACACTTCCAAGTACACACTAAGTAATATCAACATTTAAATGAATTCCATCTCAGAATTTCCTTTGAGATCTATTAGTTTCAGACGATTGTTCTCCTGATGAATCTCATTTCAAAGCCGTTACACGATTTCCCTTGTGACAGGGAAATTTCATGTTTCTTAGGAAGGTAAAATGTTTAACTGTTTTGCAAAGAAATGGCATAAACAAATGATTCATGGTGTCCTCTCTCTCTCACACACATAGAAATGGAGTTTCACCTCATGTCATATATCCACTCTGTGGAAAGTCAAACCTTCTACACCGGTTTAAAAAGACAGTTTCCTGAACCCGTCCTTCTCTGTCTGCTCTTGAGGATGCTGAGCAAAGTGCTCCTCATATCTAGCAAGAGACAGCGTGCTCCATGCTCTCGCTGCTTACAGGATCCAAACCCCCTCTGTCATGACTGTGGTCATTTAGAATTTCTAATTTCATTTAGCCTTTTTCTTGGTGAAGGACAGTTTCCTACTCAAACAGGAACTGATTCCAAAGAGAAGCCAAAATCAGTACTTGAGTGATTAAGTAAATCCACACAGGGTCTCCCTCTTCCTAAATTAGTTTTAAGAAAGTAACTGGTATCCTCCAAGCTTAAAAAGTCTGAGAGCAAAATGTTTTTTCAGAGGGACATTCTGGCTTCAAGTCAAGAAGGAGAGAATTTCAGTTACATCATCTCAGCCCCACCCTCCATAATCACCTCATTGAGGACAACAAATGCTGCATTTCAAATAATTAATGGCTAATAAAAAGTATGGCCTCCCCCCTCAATACTTGCTTTCCTTCTACCCTTGGACTACCACAGCAGTAATCCTAACGTTCATCTGTAATTCCCACCAATCCAAAACCTCTGGAAGCATTAGTCAGCAGTATCACTGACAGCACTACTGAGAAATAAGGACCATCACCAAACATTCACGAACCTGTCAGTTCTTTGGCTGCAGGAGTCTTCTAGTCTTTGAGGACTTCCAAATGGGGACCTCTGTCTGGCATCTGAAGAGCAGTCTGAAACTTTGCTCTTACTTTGCCTTGGTTCTGTTGAAAGCAAAGAGAAGTTGAGTGCCCATATGCATTTTCATTCCAAAACCATCTCACTGAAAGAAATCAGCTCTGAAGAAAAACCCTGCAGAGAGCCTACTTTTCAGTGGTGGTTGATAGTCCTCAACAGGTTTCCTCCTCTCTCGAAGGTGATAAAGCTTCTGAGTATCTTCTTCATCCTTCTCAACACTTTCTTCTGGCAGAACAACTGTACATTGAGATAAGACTGAACTTCTTAAGTACTCTTGTAAATTAAATTCAGAATGCACTACACAGAGGTTCTGTCCTTGCTGAGATGACTGGGTGGCTTCTCATCGGTCTTAGTAACAACAGTTCTGTCATCTTCTTTAGCTGAGGCTTGAGGCACAAAGGCTTCAGTTTCTCTGCTGTTCTGCTCCCTATGTCCTTCCCCTTGCTCTGCTGGGAGAGCCCTGGAGGGGCCCAGGTGGCTGTTCCTCCTCCATTTGATTTGGGTGCCTGCCATTGCGTACCCATGCGCTCGTCTGGGCCTGTGCAGGTAGGGCTTGGATGGGCTGACGGCCCTGGGAGCAGCCCGCTGGGGTCTTCTTTGGGCTCCCCCTCCTGCCACTGTGTCTCTGAGCTCCGCTGTGGGGGTGCAGGGTTGGTCCATCACAAAACCTAACACTGGTTGGCTCAACTACCACCACATCCTTTCCTGTCCTTAAGCATCCTCTTGCCTCATTCTGTCCCATCCAGAAATCTCCTACAAGGATCGCTGGGCCGACTGCCCTCATCACAACCATCATTCCCACTAAACCTTCACATTTCCCCCCTCGCTCCAAGCATAAAGTCAATATGGCCTTTTACATTTTTACCAAATAACCTCATTGCTCATTTAGTTGCCCACTGAGCTCTGGGGTGACAGCTCCTAATTACAGGCCTGGACAGCAGCTTCCTCCAATCACCAGCTAAACACAGAAAGGAACACCACTCTCTTCTCCCCTGCTGATCTTCACACTCTGCAGGAGCTTTCCATACACACCTGGCAACCTGCCTTACTTCCTGAGAAGTCTCTCCCTGCTGCTCACAAGCAGGAAAACTGGCACGTTCCTGTTGTAGTGGGATTGCTCTTCCTCCTTCTGAGGAATAACTTCTCTTTGTATTCCCACCTGTGCACAGCCATCTGCTGCCTTTTATCTTGTAAGCTTTCTGGAGAAGCCTGATGATTATTTTCCTCTCTGAATACCTGTTCTGAGCTCACTACAGTACAGCCCTGAAGTACAGCCCTGACTATAGCTTGTAATGCCAATAGCAAGACGGATCATTGTTTTAAAGAGACTAAAAATGCCCCACAGTTCAGCTTGTGTCAAGTGTTTAGGACAAGGCTTTTGGCTCGAGCATAGGAAAGAAAAACCAGAACTAAGTCACAATCCCACCTTGCTCATCAGTTATTTCTTTGCCAGCTCTTGGCACTTCTTTCTTTCCCTTGGAGGTCCCATTGAGGTTCTCCTAAATAAGAAAAAAAACAACCCCCAAACCAGAAAGATCAGTCACAGGCATGTAGAAAACCTGACATGCGTATTTTATCGGGTGCCCCTGTAGTAACATCATCACCGTGCTCCATATAGACAAACGAGTGAAGTAAGGTACAGGAGGAGAGAACAGGTACAGCACTGGCACCCAGGAGCAGTGACAAGAATTCCTGCTCTAAAATGGGACTTTGTACATGTGACACTTAAATACAAAGCCCAGTCTATCAATTAATCACAGATCAATAATCCAAGAACCCAGGCAAAACCTAGGAAAAACAATGTCTAGCAGATAAAACATGCATCTGGGCACTTGAGGGACCATGTACTCGCTGATCCTTAGGGGTCTCTCCCACCTCAGGATCTTGTATCATTCTATGAAACTACCTGCAATTCTGCTTTCATTAAAAACAAAAAGGTAACTCAGATCTAAAGAAAAACCTATGAAAGCACCCTATGAGGATGTTTCTAAAACAAAGTGCCCCTCATTCAAAAGGACAGGAGAACCTAAATTCATAGAGCAAAACTAAGATGTGAAGTGAAAACCCAAGCCCTGAAACAGCTGTATGCAAAGAGCATGCATTCAAAACTCACAAGGCAGTTCAGAAAGCGTAGTAGAAGACATGGATTTCAGCATAACACTGCTATTTCATATCTCTTGAAGAAGAGTCTTCCACCACCCACCCTTACGACTCTCTCTGTAGCCCAGCCGTAAGAGGAAGATGTTACATTCCAATTAGGGGGCAAAACCTCACATTCTTTTAGAGTAGAGTGGGTTTTGGAACCGCTAAATTAAAATCACAACTAATTCATTTCCCTATCTGGACTACACCAGTTATACAAAAAGAACAGAACAGATTAGCAGCGCCCACGCTGTGGAATACCCCAGGGTCTTCTCCCATTTGTCCTCTGCGCCTCTTCCCCATGTCGTCCACTTTCTGCTGAACTGCTTCTGCAGTACTAAGACAAAAAGTTGATGTAAGAGCAAGGACAGGCAAATACAAACCAAAACATTGAAAACAGTACACAAAATCAACATCTGAACATAGCATGCACAAGCCAAGAGTCACTGGCAGAATGAAAGACAGGCAGAAACACTAAGACCACTCTGGCTGCATCCAACTTTCCTCAGTATCTCAACTCAACTGAGCATTATAAAAATACTCTTAAGTATGGAAGAAAAGTTGAAATGAAGGCACTTCCAATGCTAAGAACACTGATTTGGAGGGCAACTTAAATCTACCAAAAGTCACAAGGTGAAGCGGTCCTTTTGATTCACAAGGCAACACAGAAACCCACCCAGCACATACACAGAAGACCCTCTCAGATGAGGATCTTTCCGCAACTGGCAATCCAAAAGGAAGATGCCAGGGGCCAGTGTGAAGACTGTCTGTACCCAAATTCTCTACACATGAAGCATCTTTCCAAATACGTCCTCCTTAAACAGCCACCAGAACCTATTCCCAAAAAACTCCTTTTAAACACAGAATCACAGAATTGTAGGGTTTGGAAAGGACCTCCAGAGATCATCGTGTCCAACCCCCCCCGCTAAAGCAGCCTACCTAGGACAGGTCGCACAGGTCGGTGTCCAGACAGGTCTGGAGTATCTCCAGAGAAGGAGAGATCCCCCTCACAGGGGATATGCTCCAGGCCCTTAGTCAGTGTAGCTGTGAAGAATAAAAGGCCAGCCCGCAACCAACTCAGGGTATATTAAGACTGAGTGATTACAGGACCTACTGGAGGACACCCTACCTGCTCAGCAGTTACAGAATGCTAATGAGACCTCCAGGTCCAATCCCAATCAGGCTCTATTATGACACGTACCTACATGTCACGCTGACCATTGTGACTTACCACAGAAGCAGAGAATGATGGGAGTTGGAAGGGCCCTCTTCACAGCATCTAGTCCAACCCCCCTGCCAGAGCCACATCTCCTACAGCAGGCTGCCCAGGACAGCATCCAGTGGGCTTTGAGTAGCGCCAGAGATGGAGACTCTGCAACTTCTGGGCAGCCTGTCCCAGTGCTCTACCACCCTCACAGGAAAGATGTTCCTCCTGATGTTTAGGTGGAACTTCCTATATACAAGTTTATGCTCATTGGCAAGATTATTCCAGCCCCTTCTGCTCCAGCTAAACTCCCAAATGCCAAAAAGCTCCATCGCTTGCTGCTTCAACAAAAGATCAGCCCAGTATTTACCACACAGCATCCTCTCTCACTGCTTCCCTCCTTGCACTGTGTATGGGATTTGCACGGCAAAGTTTTGGTAGGGGGGCAGGGGGGAGCTACACGGGGACTCACTCTTGAGCAGCCTGCTCCTCAAGGTCTGCACCCTTCAGAGACACATTACAGGATTTCCTTCAGGGGACAGCATTTCTCTACAAAACCAAAGGCAATTCCAGCTAAAACTTTTATATGACTGTTGAACTTTTGGCATTTCTGCAAGGAGAACCTATCACCCTGACTACACGAGGAAAGCTGTGATGACAACGAGGGGGCTCTTGTTCAGTTCACAAGCTAAAGTTTCTTTGGGAGTGCACCAAGCTAAGCTACGTTCTGAAAAGGGCAGAAAACTTGGTGACATATCTTCATGAGACAGGCCTTTTGACGAGGACGACTTCAACCACCTGTCTCTTTACTGGGACACCCCAGGAGCGCAGTGCCAGGGGAGCAGCCCGGCCCTGCTCCAAGCGAGCCCATTGCTCAGCCCAAGGCCTGGCTCCAGGGTGAGGGAACCCACAGGGCCACAAGTATCACCTAACAGTCCAAGCAAGTGCCTCTGCCTGGAATAGGACTCACTGGAGGAAGCTGATCACTAGTCTGTCCTGGCTTATTTATGTAACGGTGGTTCTGAGTCCTGCTCCAAGTGGCAGCAACAGGAGAAGGGGCTGCAGTTCCTCACAGCCAGCGCCATCGCTAAGACACCAGGCCAGCATAGATGACAAGTAGCTTCACTTGTGGGAACCAGGAAAGGCCCCGAGTCTGGGCCACGTACAGGAGAGTCTGGGGAGGTCTGAGCCAAGGGCTGGGCTGGTGGGCAGAAGGCACAGCTACTGGAGAGGCCATAGGCCTGGGGCCCATCTGTGTCTGCACATGATGTAACTGAGAGGACAGGTCATTCAGGGCCAGTTAGTGGCTTGACTGAGCATCTAAGGAGAGGGAGAGGGCTATACAGAACACACGCACGCACACGTGCACACACATGGGATCAAAATGCCAACAAGCAGAGCAGGGCTGTTGTGGACCTCTGGGGAAAGCAGAGCAAACTACAGGCAAACCGGTGCCCAAGAACAAAAAATACAGACATGCATGTTGCACATACGCACCTCTGTGTGCATTTTCCCTCTAATGGTTTTTCACCCCCCTAGCCAGAGAGGCAACAAACATCAGGCCCTTTGTACTGTCCACAAGGTTCAGCCAGACCGAACATGCAGCACTTGGAAATGAGGACATTTTAACTAAGAGACTTTCTAACAGCAGCGGCTGTTGGTGCGCTCTTAGCGGGCGGGGGCGGTGCCGGCACCGCAGTGGGATGGGGCTGCTGGAGCAGAGCGAGGCTGCCTTCGGCTCCTCGGACCTTTACCGCGTCCTCGGCGTCCGCCGGGAGGCCTCAGCCCAGGAGATCCACCGCGGTTCCCACCGCGCCTCGCTCCGCGTCCACCCTGATCGCGCTGAGCCCGATGCGAAGGAGGAGGTGACGCGGCGGTTCCAGATCCTGGGTGAGGCGTACGCCGTCCTGAGCGACGCGGAGCAGCGCGCGGTGTACGATGAGCAGGGCACGGGGGATGAGGAGGGCGAGGCCCTTCGCGGTGAGCGGGACTGGCAGGAGGACTGGCAGCTGCTCTTGAAGAAGGTCTCTCTGAAAGACACTGAAGACTTTGAAAAGAGCTATAAAAATTCTCAAGAAGAGCTGGCCGGTACTGAAGCAGCGTACGTGGATTTTGAGGGGGACATGGACAGGGTAATGGAGTCTGGGCTGTGCCTGGAAAATACAGACGAACCCAGAATATGGAAAATCATAGAAAACGCCATCGATTCCGGAGAAGTCCCATCCCACCGAGGCTTTGTAGAAGAGTCGAAGCAGAAAAGGGTCTCAAGAAAACGCTGGGCAGAAAAAGAAGCTGGAGAGGCAAGAAAGATGAAGAACAAAGCGGGCCTCAGTGGAGAAGATGATGTGAAAGCGCTGATTCAAAGCAGAAATCAACATTGAAAAATGGAAACGGAGGACTTGTTGGCACAACTGGAAGCAAAATACAGCAACAATGCTAAAAAAGGAGGAAAGAAGAAAAATTAATTAATTTTTTTGGGAGCTGGCTGTGTTGTGTGCTGTCTCCTCCACTTGTCAGTAACAGAGTTCCCTTAAGTATCTCCTTCCCTTGTTATTCCTCAAATTCTTCCCTGAAATTCTGTTTTCACTGCCGTGCCTGGGAAACCAGTGCTTATCCTGATTTCCTTAGACAACTAATGCCTTGTGCTCTCTATCCGCAGTACCTCATGTGATCCCATGATGCGAAAAGCCCCGTGACACTTGCAGTGCTTCCTGATGTTCATTATCAGTTATTTAACATTATTTGAATTGCTTGTTGTATGCTATATAACAAAATATTATCGATTCCCCATTATTTTTCAGTCTTTATTCTTGCTTGTAGTGTTTTTGTTGGTTGCTGATGTT
Source organism: Gallinula chloropus (assembly GCF_964237585.1). Classification (NCBI taxonomy): domain Eukaryota; kingdom Metazoa; phylum Chordata; class Aves; order Gruiformes; family Rallidae; genus Gallinula; species Gallinula chloropus. The sequence goes on along the minus strand of NC_140114.1, from coordinate 4,335,218 downwards.
CTCTTTTTGTATTCGTGTTGGGGAAAAAATGTCTCTTGAAAAAAGGGATGTTTATGCTGTGACCTTCTGTCTCTGGAATTCGGAATGGCATTAAAAGGATGCTGTTAATACAGCAAATGTTTCATTGCCACCTCTGTTACATTCATTCTGATGCAGCAGAGTTTCATTGAATGGTGAATTTGACTTTTGGAGTTGCAGCAGGTACTTTGCATCTGCTAACTAACAGTCCTTTTATTTTGATGCAATGTTGCTTTATCCACTGTTGCCTGTTTTTTCACTCTTACTCCAAAGGATACAGTTTTAGCAGATAAATGCTAAATTCAGGAATGGGTTATCATTTAAGCCCACTCCCACATTTTGAGGATTTGAACATATTATTGCTGTTAAACATGGGGGGGGGGAAAGTGTTGCAGCAAGGAGGGATGCAAGCGAGCTGGGGTTTTGCTGTGATCTTATTTGAGATCTGCAGGCACTCTTTGTTTCCAATGAATCGTGCTTCCACTTCCATGTCCTTCCCCCTCTTTGCAAAAATAAGGTGTTACATTCTTCTGCTAAAAGCATGAAGAAGACTTCCATCTTCTTTCTTTTCACACCTTCAAGTACCTGAGAGGAACATACAAACAGAAGGGGAATCAACTTTTTAAAAGGGTAGACAATGGTAAGACAAGGGGGAATAGATTAAAACTAAAGGAAGGAAGGTTTAGATTAGATATTAGAGGGAAGTTTTTTTACAGAGAGAGTAGTGAGGTGCTGGAACAGGCTGACGAGAGGTGGTGGATTGATCAGCTCCCGTGGCAGTAAGGACAGCTACGGCTGACCATTGCCACACACTACACCTACGCACTGCTCTATCCCTGCCGTGTTCAGTTCTGACTTGCAGCTGCCACTGCTCAGCCAAACCAACCCCCTTTCAGACCTGTCAAGTGCTTTGATGTCAGACAGCATATCCTTGGGAACCAAATACCTCAGCCCTTCTGCAGAGAGAAGGATATTTGCATCATTCACCGCCACACCAACCACCTGGTCTGGTTTCACAGTCCCCAGCTTAAAGCCCTCTCTGTCCCCATCAAATTGCCCAACACGACTGCACAGCTCCGACCAGAAAGACACTGGAAAGATGTCCCTGACAGACACAGAGAACAGTCACTCTGCTCAACGTAAGCAAAGACACAGCATGGAAAAGCAAACTGTTAGTTCTCATCCAGGCTTTTCCCTCATCTGATATTTTAACAGCAGTCCAAGCCCAGACACATTCTGCAGCACAGCTGAGTCACTTGGGGCCACACCAGTATGACCACACGAGACCCAGCAGTCGCAGCAGAGCAGAGATGCTGGAGGAAAAACACCAGGTACTGACACACTTGTAAGAAAATTGAAAAAAACCTCAAGACGGACCCCCTGAAATAGAGTGTGTGTGTGTGTGTGTCTGTGTGTGTGTGTGTGTGTGTGTCTGTGTCTGTGTGTGTCTGTGTGTGTGTGTGTCTGTGCCTGTGTGTGTGTGTATGCGCAAAGACTCAGTGACAGAAAGGGGTCAGCCCTTCCTAGAGTCCTTTCAGCTAGAAATGGCCTTATCCCCACTCAGCTCCATGGGGGCGTCAAGACAACTTGCCAGGCAGCGGTTACATCCTGCTGCATCAGCTGTCAAGTATTCCTGCTGAACGAGACAGCCAGCAGACTGGGGTACAAAAGACAACGCTCCCAGGGAAAGACAGCTTCACAGACAGATGCACAAGACAGCTGGATGGACCACGACCTTGCCCAGACACGTGGCTCTCTTGGAGGAAGAACCCCGCCGAGAGGCACCTTCATGGCTGGCAACAGAAAGGGGGTCAGCTCATGTGTACCTCGGCTTTGTTCTTTCCTTCCAAGCAAGAACCAAAAAGCCACAGAGCAGGAGAAATGACCCTGGCTCTGGAAGCGCACGGACATTCCCAGCTACACTGAGTCCTCTGGAATTGCCACCCATGGGCCAGAAGCCCTCTCACCCCTCCCGGACCCGGCTCTGGCTCACCTGGCACTCAGTCTCCATGGACCACAAGTGCACCAGACCTACTGACTGCCCAGAAAGGAGTCACACTGTGCCACAAGGGACACTGCCCAGCCTGCAGCAGACATATTACATTCTGGGGGGGGGAGGGGGCTTTGTTCATGCAGCTCCTCAAGTGTCACGGTACCTTTGTGTCAATGTTTTCTGCCTCCAGGCTGTGAACAACTTCAGCAACAAAACCAGCTACACCAAAAGGCTACAGAAAAATGCAGAAGCATCTGCAGCAGCTTGTTTTAGTCACCCTAAAAGAATTCTAGTTTTTTTCTTGTAGCTTAGAAGATGATTTTGATGTTAAAGGAGTTACAGCAGCTCTGAGAGTATAAAGCACCTTCAGGCCATTAGCAATAGGTAACTAGGACGGTGTGTGCCTTGATCTCTGGGGGAAGCTTTATGGGCTATGTATTAAAACAGTGGGTACTGGCTATGGACCTGGACTCAAAAAAACATGATAATCACTTTCAGGAAAGAACATAAATATGCTGAGCATTACCCTCCCTTCTTTATATTCAAAGGAATCAATAAAGTTAACCAATGATTTCTGTAGAATAAGGATATAGGTGAGACAACTCAAAGCCAATCTGTACTTCAAGAAACAAAGCCTGAGCCACAGAGTAAATCCCTACACTGCTGTCAATTTGGTCCCATTATCTCCCCCCACAAATGACCTTCATCACCTGAGGAGGAAGTTGTGGTCCCATAAATACAGCCAGCTCACTAGTAGCCACCCGCTGACCAAGGAAGGAACAGGGATCAGACAGTGCTGGGAACTAAGGAGCACGTTCTCCAGGCCTCCAATCACAGCACCTTGGGAAAAGGGCTGTGATCTTGGTTTGGAGTTTTCCCTTCAGCCAACTCTTGGATTAAAACCTATCCTACAATTCTCTGGGAACAGGTGACATGGCACAAAGACACAGGTGGAGACTTCACCAAGACTACTGACCGGACACCAGGTAAGGGTCTTCCTACAGCGACTGTCCTCTTCACAGCAGGAACTCATCCTCCCACCATCGATGGCTCCTCTCAGGTTCTCAGACAGCCAGAGGCAGAGAGCAAACAACCAGCAGCAGCTGAAGGCCAAGCACTGAAAGGGAATAAATGACACCGAGACTGTCAGGTTTCACAGCACTGAATCACCCCAACAGCAACCTGCTCCTAGGACAAAAGGAAAACACTTGGCAAGAAGGGAGATGTGAAGACTGGAAAGGAAATATATTCTAAACACATCTGGTATTTGTTCTTCCCTGATCGAATACAGTACCTGAGCTCGCTGACTGGGAGCTGTTTGGGTATCAGAGATGTGAACTGAGGCATCGTTCATTTTATAGCAAAGTTCATTAGTGCCTGTTGTAGTTTTGTGTGGCTGGGTTCAGGTGGAGCAGGGGGGCTGCAGGAGGGGCTGCTGCAGGAAGCAGCCAGAAGCTCTCTGCAGGCTCCACAGAGTAAACACCACCCAGCTCAAGGCTGGAGTCAATGCTGACGGAGGCTGAGCCCATCAGTGATGGTCAGGGTTCCTCTGGGAATCACACTTAGGAGGGAAAAACCCACAAGCAGCTGCTTTGTGCCCCCAGAAAAAGGGAGTGAGAAGATGTAAGAAAATGTGCAGGCACCAAAGCCAGTGAGGGGGGTGGAAGGAGGCACCCCAGGTGCTGGAGAGAATGATGCCCCTGCAGCCCCTGCAGAAACCCATGGTGGAGTGGGTGTCCCCCCACAGCCCAGGGAAAAGGCCCAGACCCCACCTGCAGCCCGTGGAGAGGCCCCACGCTGGAGCAGGGGCAGACAGACAGGAGCTGCTGTGACCCACATTGGAGAAAACCCCTGGCAGCACTTGCAGCCTACAGAGAGAGACTATGGCACAGAGATGAGCGAGGGACAGAGAGATCCATGCTGGAGCAGGTTTGCTGAGCGGGGGGGCTTCTGACCCTGTGGAGAAGAGGATGGAATAGTCAAGCCTGATAAATATTCTGGGATTTTATGACTGCACCCATAGCAGTGACCCACGCTGGGGAAGCTGGGGAAGAGATAAATCCCCGTGGGAAAAGACTGATGTTGGAAAAGTTGGGGATCTCCAAAGAAAAATAGAGAAAAGAGATAAAGGAAGGGACAGGGAAAGGGGAAAAGGGGGAAAAAAATCCCAAACAGCAAAAAAAAAAAACCCCACCCCAAGGAAAGACAAGGAGAAAGGGGCGGGTAGGGAGAAGAAAAAGAGAAGGAAGAGCCAGAGGAAAGGGCTGGAGGCAGGTGAGTAAAAAGAACCCAACCAAAGAGAAAAAGAAAAAGCAAGAGGAAGAGGTGGGTGGGTGGAGGGTGTAAAGAGAAAAAGACAAAAGGAACGATCAGGAAACAAGGCGGATGTGGGGGGGGTCGGTTGCTTGTGGAAGGGTCGGTTGCTTATGGGAGGGTCAAAGGGCTTTGTGGGGGCCACTCGAGCAGCTCTGGGTGGCCAGGCCTCTTTGGTTGCGCAGCGAGGAGAAGCTCTGTGTCGGGGAGCCTTGGGAGCCCCTCAAGCAGTCTGCCTGAGACTCCTGGAGAGACCCCAGAGCTCCCAGAACATGCCAGCCATCTGCTCGAGTGGCTCCAGAAAAGCTGCATGGCTGCTGGGAGCCCCACAGGGCTTTTTGGAGCCTCCCGAGAAGCTCCTCACTGCTGGGGATATTCTGATGCCCCTCGAGCAGTCTGCCCCAGGACCTGGAAAGACCCCAGAGTTCCCCAACAGCTCCGGTGATCTGCTCAAGGGGCTCCCAAAAAGCCACAGGGATGGGATTTTTGGGATCCTGGTGAGGGACACTGGTACGTCATGGAATTTCTGGGCCATCTGAGCAGTCCCTGCACTTTTTAAAGGCTGGAGTGACAAGGGCTTTGGTCTGATCTTCAGGCACCTCGCCTGTTTGCCAGGACCCTTCTTTCCCCTCACAGCCCCCAAGAGCTGCTGGGGGGGGCTGAGGGCACCCCCAAGCCCCTGCCCTGCCCGGGAGGGGCTGGGAGGCAGATGGGGTGGGGCAGAGTACAGGCAGCCCCTACGTCACTTCCTGGAGACTCCAGAGAGTCCTTAGCAACCAACCATCCCCAGGGACCATGGTGCTGCCACAGCCCGGCCCAGGGGCCCCCCGGCCCCTGCAGACTTCTGTCCTTCCCCACAGCGTCTACCCCCAGGGAAGGACCCAGCCCGAGCCTTCAGCCCAGGGACACTGCGCTCCTGGGGGCTGAAGCAGAGCTGCCCACCGCCCAGCGCTCCTGTCTCTCTCTCAGGCTCAGCCAACCTGTGCCCACCGCCTGCCCAGCAGCAGCAGCCCTTCCCTGCAGCCCAGGCACCCTTAGTGGGGGGCACCCCAGGGCCCCCAGGCACCACCGGCAGCTACAGCAGCCACCGTTTGATCCATAGGGACCCATAAGGACCCACAGAAACAGATAGAGAACCACAGAGACACATAGAGACCCATAGGGACCCACACAGACTAACAGCAACCCATAGAGACCCATAGAGAGCCAGAGGGACCCTTAGGGACCTTTAGAGACCCATAGAAACACAGAAGGACACATAGAGACACATAAAGATTCATAGGGACCTTTAGAGACCCATAGAGACCCAGAGGGAGAGATAGAAACACATAGAGACCCACAGGGACCCATAGAGACCCCTAGAAATACACAGGGACACTGATTGACTCATAGAGATGCATAGGGACACACAGAGCCTCATAGGGACCCCTAAAGACACATAGAGACACATATGGACCCATAGAGACCCATAGAGACCCACAGGGACCCACAGGGACCCACAGGGACACACAGAAACCCATAGATACCCATAGGCACCCATAGAGACCCAGAGAGACACACAGAAACACATAGGGACGCAAAGGGACACATAAAGACCCACAGAGACCCATAGAGACCCACAGGGACCCACAGAGACCGTTAGGGACCCATAGACACCCATAAAAAACCACAGGGACCCATAGAGACCCAGAGAGACCCACAGAGACACACAGAGACCAATAGAAACATTAGGGACACATAGGGACCTATAGGCATTCATAGATACTTGTAGAGACTCATAGGAACCCACAGGGAACCATAGAGACCAACAGGGATATATGGAGACCCATAGAAACCCATAGATTCCCATAGGGAGCCACAGAGAGCCATAAAGACACATAGGGACCCACAGAGACCCATATGGACACATAGAGGAAACAGGAAACCGCAGACACCCATAGACACCCATAGAGACCCACAGAGATTCATTGAAACCCATGGAGATCCACAGAGACCCATAACGACCCACACGGACACACAGAGACCTATAGAGAACCATAGAGACCCAGACAGACTCACAGACACCCACAGGAAACCATAGAGACACACATAGACCCATAGAGACCCATAGGGACCCATAGAGACACAACAGGGACCCACAGGGATCCATAGAGACTCATAGTGACACATAGAGACCCATAGGGACCCACAGAGACACACAGAGACCCACAAGGAGCCATAGATATCCACAGAGACCCATAGACAGCCATAGGAACCCAAACAGACATATAGAAACTCATAGAGACCTATGGAGAATCACAGGGACCCCTTAGAGACCCACAGAGACCCATAGGGACCCACAGAGACCCATAGGGTCCTATAGAGACACATAGTAAGCCACAGAGACCCAGAGGGAACCATAGAGAAACACAGAGACCCACAGGGATCCACAGAGTCCCAGAGGGACCCACAGAGAGCCACAGGGACTCACAGAGACCCATAGAGTCCTATAGGGACCATAGAGACCGAAAGAGACCCATATGGACCCACAGAGAACCATAGAGACTCATAGAGCACCATAGAGCCCCATAGGGACACATACAGACCCACAGAAAACAACAGGGACACACAGGGACCCACAGAGACCAATAGAGACCCACAGGGAATCATAAAGACCCTTAAAAACCCAGAGAGATCCAAGGGGGACTCATAGAGACCCACAGCAACTCAGAGGGACCCATAGGGACCCATAGAGACCTATAGGGACAAATAGAGACCCGTACGGACACACAGAGAACAACAGCTACTTAAAGGGACCCATCGAGACCCATAGAGACCCATAAGGACAATTTGAGACCCATAAAGACCCATAGAGACCCACGGGGACCCATAGAAACCAAAAGAGACCCATAGAGACCCATAAAGACACAGAGGGACCCATAGAGAAGCATAAATACAGAGACCCATAGGGACCCATAGAGACCCACTGGGACACACAGAAATGCATAGACACCCAAAGTGACACATAGAGACCCACAGGAACCCATAGCGACATATAGGAAAACATAGAGATGCATAAAGACCCACAGGGAACCATAGAGACACATAGAGACTCATAGAGACCCACAGAGACCCCTAGGACCCCACAGGGACTCACAGAGAACCTTAGAGATCCATAGAGACCCAGGGGGACTCATAGAGACGTACAGGGACCCATAGAGAACCGTAGGGACACACAGGGATCCATAGAGACCCATAGAGACCAACAGGGACATAAAGACACCCATAGAGACTCATAGAGACCTACAGAAGCCCATAGGAACACCGAGGGCCCCACAGAGACCCACAGGGACACATAGGGACAAATTCGGGGAAAAGGGCTGGGCGAGGGGTCGGGAAGCACAAACAAAGGGAAGGGCAAAAGGCACGGGGGGAATCGAATAAAAAGCAGAACAAAAGAAAGGAAACAGCAAGTGGAAGGGGCAGGAAAGAGGGAAGAAAAAACCCCAAAACCAAGAAAACAAGAAAAGGAGAGGACAGGAGGTGGGGACAGGGACGGGAAGAGAAAAAGAACCACCAACAACAGAAGAAAAAGCAGGAAGCAGCTGGGGGGGGGGGGGGGGGGGGACACACGACATGGAAACACCCCCAACAACCACCACCACCAAAGAAGGAAAGAGCGTGAAGAAGGGTGTGGAGGAGGGGGTGAAGAAAGGAACATAAAAGAGGAGAAAGGAGGAAGGAAGCAAAGGAACCCCCTGCCAAAAGAGTAACAAAAGAGCACGATGAAGTTTCGTGCAGGGGCAGGGAGGTTATGGGGGGGGAGAAGTAGGGAAAAAAACACCAAAGAGAAATGAAAAGGAGTGAGTGGAAGGGAGGGATTCTGGGCTGGGGGGGAGAATCTGGAAGCAGTTGGAACACCACAGTGCTGGGGGCATTTGGTTGCCCATCGAGCAGTCAGCGTGAGGACGCTGAGAGACCCCAGAGTTCCCCAACAGCTCCGGTGATCTGCTCAAGGGGCTCCCAAAAAGCCACAGGGATGGGATTTTTGGGATCCTGGTGAGGGACACCGGTACATCGTGACATTTCTGGCCATCTGAGCAGTCCCTGCACTTCTAAAAGGCTGGAGTGACAAGGGCTTTGCTCTGATCTTCAGGCACCTCGCCTGTTTGCCAGGACCTTTCTTTCCCCTCACAGCCCCCAAGAGCTGCTGGGGGGGGGGCTGAGGGCACCCCCAAGCCCCTTCCCTGCCCGGGAGGGGTTGGGAGGCGGTTGGGGTGGGGCAGAGCACAGGCAGCCCCTACGTCACTTCCTGGAGACTCCAGAGAGTCCTTAGCAACCAACGGATGCCATGGACCATGGCACTGCCACAAGGGCAGCCCAAGTGCCCGGCCCACGGGCCCCCAGACCCCTGCAGACTTCTGTCCTTCCCCACAGCGTCTACCCCCAGGGAAGGACCCAGCCCGAGCCTTCAGCCCAGGGACACTGCGCTCCTGGGGGCTGAAGCAGAGCTGCCCACCGCCCAGCGCTCCTGTCTCTCTCTCAGGCTCAGACAACCTGTGCCCACCGCCTGCCCAGCAGCAGCAGCCCTTCCCTGCAGCCCAGGCACCCTTAGTGGGGGGCACCCCAGGGCCCCCAGCCACCACCAGCAGCTATGGCACCCCGCTCTGCTCTGGCCCCCAGGCACCTTCCGCATCGCCCACCCCGGGCGCTGCCAGAATCCCCCTCACCCCTGTCCCCAGGGCGCTTTTGGCACAGGGCTTCAGCAAGCCCGGGCAGCGTGCCGGCTCTCGCCTGGCTGACGCCTGCCCAGGGAATCCACAGCATTTCCCAGCTCCTTGTGCCCAGCTCTCCCGGGTCACCTCACACAAACAAGGCTCCTCCCTGCTTTTCAAGCCCGTCCTGCTGTCGCAGCAGCTCAGTGGGTACCCAGAGCCAAGTCACAAATTCCCAGCGTGCTCAGGAAAGAGCTGGGGGCCTTTGGCCATTGGGACCCACTTGCTGGTGGGGGCCTTGCGAGTCTCCCCAGCCAGTCACCGCTCCCTCTCCCTCACACAGGTCTGGAGAAGGTTCCAGGCAGCTGCTTCTTCCATCACACGAGGGAGTGGACAACCAAAAACCTGCCTCCACTGGGCAGCTCCACCTTTGGCCACGGCACCACCCAAGTTCTGTCATCACCGGAAAGGTACCAGGGGAAACCAAAGAGAGAACAGAAACAGCAGGAAACAGGGGGGGGTTGGCAGGGGAAAAAATGAACATGAAACCGCAATTCAAAAGAAAAAGAAAAGAGCAGGAAGAATCAGGCAAAGAAATATGAAAGCAAATCCAAAACCAAACAAGGCACGAAAAGTAGGAGGGAGCGGGCAGGGGAGGAAGTGAAAAATGAACCACACAAAACCAGAAATGAGAAGGAAACTCCTGGAAAGGGGGTTGGATGGGGAAGTGAAACAATAGGAATAAACAGAAGGAAGGAACTAAAAAGTAAAAGGCAAAAGTAAGCAGGTGGGTGGAAAGCAAAAGTAAGAAGTGCAGGTGTGGGCAGGGAGCTGCCAGCAGAAAATAAAGGAGATGAAGAGGAGGTAAAAAGGAAAAATCATTGGAGGTGGAAGCGGTGGGAGGGAAACCCAAAGAAACAGCAGATGGCAACAGCAGGCTGGAAGAGAAATAGAAGGGTTTAAAGAAGCACAGGGCAGGAAGCAATAGAAGAGGCAGGTGGAAGGGGCAAGCTGGAATCTAAAAACCAGCAGAATAAAAGAAACAACTGAAAACTGGAAAAACAAAACCTGAGGAGACAGCAGAAGGCATCGATGACATGCGGGTGGCGTGTACCACTGAGGCCGAATATGTGGTGCTGTCTAATTGCCTGATACTTCATAGTTTTATATATATATTTATATTATTATTAAATGCATATATAGACATCTTTTTATATTTATGTTATTGTCAGGTAGGCACGGTATAGGCAGCAGGGCCTGTATTGCCCTGGACAGTGTGCACTGTCCTGTCTGCACTGTGCTGTGTCACACGGTGTTCATTTCTCCATCCTATTGCTCAGTGTATTTTGTGTTGCTCCCCAGGAGACTTTCTGTTGTAGTTTCCATCACTCTGTTGCCTGTATTTTTTAGTGCTCTGTACAGTCTCTTGTGGGCACTGTGTGGTGTGATGTGTCTGACACGTGTGGTCCCGCAGTGGGGGTGTTTTGTTGTTTCCTTTCACTGTCAGGGATAAAAAAATCCCAAACCAAACCAGTCCTAAAAGCCCAAGGAAAGACAAGGAGAAAGGGGCAGGTAGGGAGGGAAAAAGAAATAACCCAAGAAAAAGAGAAGAAGGAAGAGCCAGAGGAAAGAGGCTGGAAGGGGGTTGGCAGAAGGAAGAAAAAATCAGAAGAAAGAGAAACAGAAAGAGCAAGAGGAAGAGGTGGGTGGGTGGAGGGTGTAAAGAGAAAAAGACAAAAGGAACGATCAGGAGAGAAGGTGGATGTGGGGGGGTCGATTGCTTATGGGTGGGTCAACGGGCTTTGTGGGGGCCCCTCGAGCAGCTCTGGGTGGCCAGGCCTCTTTGGTTGCACAGCGAGGAGAAGCTCTGTGTCGGGGAGCCTTGGGAGCCCCTCAAGCAGTCTGCCTGAGACTCCTGGAGAGACCCCAGAGTTCCCCAACAGCTCCGGCCATCTGCTCAAGGGGCTCCCAAAAAGCCACAGGGATGGGATTTTTGGGATCCTGGTGAGGGACACTGGTACATCATGACATTATTGACCATCTGAGCAGTCCCTGCACTTTTTAAAGGCTGGAGTGACAAGGGCTTTGGTCTGATCTTCAGGCAGCTCGCCTGTTTGCCAGGACCTTTCCTTCCCCTCACAGCCCCCAAGAGCTGCTGGGGGGGGCTGAGGGCACCCCCAAGCCCCTGCCCTGCCCGGGAGGGGCTGGGAGGCAGATGGGATGGGGCAGAACACAGGCATCACTTCCTGGAGACTCCAGAGAGTCCTTAGCAACCAACGGATGCCAGGGACCATGGTGCTGCCACAAGGGCAGCCCCAGTGCTCAGTCCACGGGTGCCCCGGCCCCTGCAGAGTTCTGTCCTTCCCCACAGCGTCTACCCCCAGGGAAGGACCCAGCCTGAGCCTTCAGCCCAGGGACACTGCGCTCCTGGGGGCTGAAGCAGAGCTGCCCACCGCCCAGCGCTCCTGTCTCTCTCTCAGGCTCAGACAACCTGTGCCCACCGCCTGCCCAGCAGCAGCAGCCCTTCCCTGCAGCCCAGGCACCCTTAGTGGGGGGCACCCCAGGGCCCCCAGCCACCACTGGCAGCTATGGCACCCCATTCTGCTCTGGCCCCCAGGCACCTTCCGCATCGCCCACCCCGGGCGCTGCCAGAATCCCCCTCACCCCTGTCCCCAGGGCGCTTTTGGCACAGGGCTTCAGCAAGCCCGGGCAGCGTGCCGGCTCTCGCCTGGCTGACGCCTGACCAGGGAATCCACAGCATTTCCCAGCTCCTTGTGCCCAGCTCTCCCGGGTCACCTCACACAAACAAGGCTCCTCCCTGCTTTTCAAGCCCGTCCTGCTGTGGCAGCAGCTCAGTGGGTACCCAGAGCCAAGACACAAACTCCCAGCGTGCTCAGGAAAGAGCTGGGGGCCTTTGGCCATCGGGACCCGCTTGCTGGTGGTCCTTGCGAGTCTCCCCAGTCAGTCACCGCTCCCTCTCCCTCACACAGGTCTGGAGAAGGCTCCAGGCAGCTGCTTCTTCCATCACAGGAGGGAGTGGACAAGCAAAAACCTGCCTCCATAGGCAGCTCCACCTTTGGCCACGGCACCACCCAAGTTCTGTCATCACCGGAAAGGTACCAGGGGAAACCAAAGAGAGAACAGAAACAGCAGGAAACAGGGGGGGGTTGGCAGGGAAAAAATGAACATGAAACCGCAATTCCAAAGAAAAAGAAAAGAGCAGGAAGAATCAGGCAAAGAAATATGAAAACAAATCCAAAACCAAACAAGACACGAAAAGTAGGAGGGGGCGGGCAGTGCAGGAAGTGAAAAATGAACCACACAAAACCAGAAATGAGAAGGAAACTCCTGGAAAGGGGGTTGGATGGGCAAGTAAAACAAGAGGAATAAACAGAAGGAAGGAACTAAAAATTAAAAGGCAAAAGAAAGCGGGTGGGTGGAAAGCAAAAGTAAGAAGTGCAGGTGTGAGCAGGGAGCTGCCAGCAGAAAATAAAGGAGATGAAGAGGCGGCAAAAAGGAAAAAACATTGCAGGTGGAAGCGGTGGGAGGGAAACCCAAAGAAACAGCAGATGGCAACAGCAGGCTGGAAGACAAATAAAAGGGTTTAAAGAAGCACAGGGCAGGAAGCAATAAAAGAGGCAGGTGGAAGGGGCAAGCTGGAATCTAAAAACCAGCAGATTAAAAGAAACAACTGAAAACTGGAAAAACAAAACCTGAGGAGACAGCAGAAGGCATCGATGACATGCGGGTGGCGTGTACCACTGAGCCCAAATATGTGTTGCTGTCTACTTGCCTGATGCTTTATGGTTTTATATACATATTTATATCACTCTTTAAATGCATATATAGACATCTTTTTATATTTATGTTATTGTCAGGTAGGCACGGTATAGGCAGCAGGGCCTGTATTGCCCTGGACAGTGTGCACTGTCCTGTCTGCACTGTGCTGTGTCACACGGTGTTCATTTCTCCACCCTATTGCTCAGTGTATTTTCTGTTGCTCCCCAGGGGACTTTCTGTTGTAGTTTCCATCATTCTGTTGCCTGTATTTTTTAGTGCTCTGTACAGTCTCTTGTGGGCACTGTCTGGTGTGATGTGTCTGACACGTGTGGTCCCGCAGTGGGGGTGTTTTGTTGTTTCCTTTCACTGTCAGGGAGAAAAAATTCCCAAACCAAACCAGTCCTAAAAGCCCAAGAAAAGACAAGGAGAAAGGGGCAGGTAGGGAGGGAAAAAGAAATAACCCAAGAAAAAAAGATGAAGGAAGAGCCAGAGGAAAGGGGCTGGAAGGGGGGTGGCGGAAGGAAGAAAAAATCAGAAATAAGAGAAACAGAAAGAGCAAGAGGAAGAGGTGGGTGGGTGGAGGGTGTGAAGAGAAAAAGACAAAAGGAACGATCAGGAGAGAAGGTGGATGTGGGGGGTCGATTGCTTATGGGTGTGTCAAAGGGCTTTGTGGGGGCCACTCGAGCAGCTCTGGGTGGCCAGGCCTCTTTGGTTGCACAGCGAGGAGAAGCTCTGTGTCGGGGAGCTTTGGGAGCCCCTCAAGCAGTCTGCCTGAGACTCCTGGAGAGACCCCAGATTTCCCCAACAGCTCCGGTGATCTGCTCCAGGCCGTCCCAAAAAGCCACAGGGATTGGATTTTTGGGATCCTCGTGAGGGACAGTAATGTGTCCAGACATTTCTCGGCCATCTGAGCAGCCCCTGCATTTTTTAAAGGCCCCTCGCCTGTTTGCCAGGACATTTCTTTCCCCTCACAGCCCCCAAGAACTGCTGGGGGGGGCTGAGGGTAACCTGTGCCCACCGCCTGCCCAGCAGCAGCCCTTCCCTGCAGCCCAGGCACCCTTAGTGGGGGGCACCCCAGGGCCCCCAGGCACCACTGGCAGCTACGGCAGCCCGCTCTGCTCTGGCATATATACACATATACACACACAGTGTGAGAGTATTGGAAGGTTGATGCCCAGCACTATGTGCACTGCACACATCACCTTGTCTGTGTTGTGGGGCTTTAGTGTATTTCCCATTGGGTGTAGCCTTGCCCTGTCTGTATGTTACGGGCTGGGACTGCACTGTAAGTCCCGTGCTGTCCTCTTGCTCTCTGCAGTGCACTTTGTGTTGAATTCCAGGCGCTGCACTGCACTGGATGGTGTTGCACTGTACAATGTACAGCGCGGGCACGTCCGGAAGCGCACTGTGCACTGCACGCTGGGTGCTCTCCTGCACGCTGCAGGGCTGCCTGTCACACAGCTTGTGCCTATTTGATCCGAATGTTGGAAAGAGCAGTTGGAATCCAAATAGAAAGACTAAAAAAAGCACAGGGCTGGAAGAAATAAGAGAGGCAGGTGGAAGGGACAGACAAAGAAGAGGTTGAGGAGGAGGAAGAGGACAGGGAGAAACAAGATTCCAGAAATGAAAACAGAGAATTACATGTGGAGGAGTAGGAGGAGGAGGTGGAGGCAGATGCAGAGGAGAAAGATAACAGATACTGCACACTATGAGAAAGAAAAATTTAGGAAGAATAAAGAAAAATGGAGTATAAATAGGAGGAGGAAGATGAGAATCAAAGAAGCAGCTGAGAAAGAGGAAGAACATGATGAGGTATAAGAAGATTCCAAAAAGGAATACAGGCAAGACTATGAAGAGGAGATGGAGGAAGAGGTAAGTGGAGGAGCAGAAGGACGAGAAGGAGACACAGGAAAAACACAGGGAGAAAGAAGAATCCAAGAATGATCACAGGGAGGAATATGAGGAAGAGCAGCATTAGGAGACAGATTTGGAAGGAGAAGGAGAAGCAGGTGGAGATGCAGGAGGATGAAGACAGAAAATGACCACTGTGAAGAGGAATACTAAGGAAGAATACACCTAAGTGGAGGAGGAGAATGAGGAGGAGATGAAGGAAGAAGAGGAAGAGGAGGAAGAAGAATCCAAGGAGGAATACAAGGAGGAGGAGGAGGTGGAGGTGGAGGACAAGGAAGACAGTCTATGAAGAATAAGAGGTGAAATACTAAGGAGGAAGCCAGGTAAGAGAAAGAAGAAATATGAGGAGGAGGAGGAGTATGAAGCAGAGGAAGAAGTGGAGCAGCAGGAAGAAAAGGACGAGGAGGAAGAAGATTCCAAAAAGGAATACAGTGAAGAATATGAGGATGAGGAGGACGAGGAAGTGGAGGAGACAGACAATGAACAGTATGAGGAGCAATACTAAGGAAGAACACAGGTAAGTGGAGGAGAATGAAGAGGAAGATGAGAGAGAGGAAGAAGAGGACGAGGAGAAAGAAGAATCCAAGAATGATCACAGGGAGGAATATGAGGAAGAGCAGCATCAGGAAGCAGATTTGGAGGAGGACTGACAAAGAACAGTATGAAAAGGAGGAGGTGGATGGAAAGTGAACACTATGAGGAGGAATACGAAGGAAGAATACAGGTAAGTGGAGGAGGAGGAAGAGGAGGAGGATGAGATGGAGGAAAATGAGGAAAAGGAGGAAGAAGAATCCAAGAAGGAATACGAAAAGGAGGAGGTGGAGCTGGAGGAGAAGGAGGAAGCGAGGAGGATGGAAGCAAACCATGAACAGTATGAGGAGGAATTGTAAGGACGAAAACAGGTAAAGTGGAGGAAGAAAACGTGGCTGAGGATGAGACAGACAAAGAAGAGGCTGAGAATGAGGAAGAAGAGGACGAAAAGAAAGAAGATTCCAGAAAGGAATACAGAGAAGAGTAAGAGGCGGAGGAGGGGGAGTAGGAGGAGGACGATGAGAGAAAGAAGAGGACGAGGAGAAAGAAGAATCCAAAAATGAACACAGGGAGGAATATGAGGAAGAGCAGGATTAGGAGGTGGATTTGGAGGAGGACCGACAATGAACAGTATGTGGAGGAGGAAGAAGACAGACAGTGAACAGTGTGAGGAGGAATAGTAAGGAAGAATACAGGTAAGTGGAGGAAAAATCCAAAGAGCGGAATGAGACAGAGGAAGAAGAGGTTGAGAAAGACAAAGAAGACGACGAGGAGAAAGAAGAATCCAAGAATGAAGACAGGGAGGAACGTGAAGAAGAGGAGGAGGATGAGGA
Organism: Gallinula chloropus; assembly: GCF_964237585.1. Lineage (NCBI taxonomy): Eukaryota > Metazoa > Chordata > Aves > Gruiformes > Rallidae > Gallinula > Gallinula chloropus. The sequence continues at coordinate 4,319,145 of NC_140114.1, read as the reverse complement.
GGAAGTTGTGGACGACGGAGAATGAAGAGTATGAGGAAGAATACTAAGGAAGAAAACAGGTAAGTAGAGGACGACGAGGAAGAGGATGAGATGGAGGAAGATGAGATCAAGGAGGAAGAAGAATCCAAGAAGGAATACGAAAAGGAGGAGGAGGTGCAACTGGAGGTGAAGGAGAAGGTGGAGAAGGAGAAAGACGGACAATGAACAGTAGGAGGTGGAATATTAAGGAAGAAAACAGGTAAGTGGAGGAAGAATTCGAGAATGAGACTAACGAAGAAGAGGTTGGGAAAGAGGAAGAAGAGGACGAGGAGAAAGAAGATTCCAGAAAGGAATACGAAAAAATATTATGAGGAGGAAGAGGAGGTGGAGGAGCACAGACAATGAACAGTATTAGTAGGAATAATAAGGACGAATAGAGGTAAGTGGAGGAGGATGAAGTGGAGGATGAGGAAGAAGATGAGATGGAGGAAGAAGAGAAAGAAGAGGAAGAAGAATCCAAGAAGGAATATGAAAAGGAGGAGGAGGTGCAACTGGAGGTGAAGGAGAACGTGGAGAAGGAGAAAGACGGATAATGAACAGTAGGAGGTGGAATATTAAGGAAGAATACAGGTAAGTGGAGGAAGAATTCGAGAATGAGACTAACGAAGAAGAGGTTGAGAAAGAGGAAGAAGAGGACGAGGAGAAAGAAGATTCCTAAAGGAATACATAAAATATTATGAGGAGGAAGAGGAGGTGGAGGAGCAGAGACAATGAACAGTATTAGGAGGAATACTAAGGACGAATAGAGGTAAGTGGAGGAGGCCGAAGAGCAGGAGGAAGATGAGATGGAGGAAGAAGAGGAAGAAAAATCCAAGACGGAATACAAGGAGGAGGAGGAGGAAGTGTAGAAGGAAGACAGACTATGAAGAATAAGAGGATGAATACGAATAAGGAACTAAATCCAAGAGGAGTAATGATATGATGATGAAAATAGTACAGAGGAAGAAGTGTTTGGGAATGAGGAAGAAGAGGACAAGGAGCAGGAATTATCCAGTTATACAGGGAGGAATACGAGGAAGAGTAGGAGGAGGAATACAAGGAGTTACATAGGAAGGAATACAGGAAGTAATACGAGGAGAAGGAGGAATGCAAGGAGGAGGAAGAAGAAGAATCCAAGAAGCAATACAGAGTAAGAGGAGTTGGAGGAATATGAGGAGGAACAGAAGCGGCAACAGAAGATGGAATAGGAGGAGGAATAGGAGGAGGAGTATGAGGAGGATGAGGCGCTGGAGGAGGAGGAGGAGAAATTCAAGGAGAAATAGTAGAAGAAATACAAAAAGGAAGATGAGGAAGAAGAGGAGAAGGAATACAAGATGGAATTAGAGAAGGAATACAGGAAGGAATACGAGGGGGAGCAATATCCGGTGGAGGAATATGGGGAATAGGAACAGGAGGAAGAAGTGAGAACACTCAAGTAGCCACAGAAACTGTACTTGGAGAAAGAAATCTCCAAGCTGTACCTTGTCTTGGTTCCCAAAGTTGAGCTGGCTCTGGCAGGTGTCTGTAGGCATCAGCACGTCCTTGGCCTCAGGCAGAACAGTCTGGGTCATGTTCAGCAGCTTTTAAGGCTCTGTCAGAGTTCAGCTCAGAGCTGCAGGGGAGGGAAACAAACTGCACATCGGGTGGGAGCAGGGAAATACTCTGCTCACACCCTCCAGACAGGTGGCACACTGCCAAATCTGCACAAGAATTTGCCAGCACAAAGAAAAGGGGGTGGAAAAGAGGGGTGAACTTACCGGGGACTGAGGGGCTGAAGCTCTGGGGCTGCCGACCCCACACGAGGCCAGATGGCTCCGGCAGGGACTTGCTGCCCAGGCTGTGGCAGATACCAAAAGCCCCGGCTGGGCGGGGGAGCGGAGCTGCAGGGAGAGGGGGTGCCGGGGGTGGGGAGAGGCTGGAGGGGGAGAAACACCCCCCTCCTGTGGGGAATGGAACAGCCGCCCGGGAAAGGAGACACCTTGTGCTGGGGGGAGGGGAGCTGTGAGAGCCCGAGGAGCAGCAGCACAGCCCGAGACAGGGAGTGTGGCAGCCATGTCAGTGTGGGTGCTGTCTGGCAGCCGTGTCAGTGTGGGTGCTGCCTGGCAGCCATGTTAGTGGGGGTGCTGTCTGGCAGCCGTGTCAGTGTGGGTGCTGTCTGGCAGCCGTGTCAGTGTGGGTGCTGTCAGGCAGCCCTGTCAGTGTGGGTGCTGCCTGGCAGCCGTGTCAGTGTGGGTGCTGTCTGGCAGCAATATCAGTGTGGGTGCTGTCTGGCAGCCGTGTCAGTGTGGGTGCTGTCTGGCAGCCCTGTCAGTGGGGGTGCTGTCTGGCAGCAATATCAGTGTGGGTGCTGTCTGGCAGCCATGTCAGTGGGGGTGCTGTCTGGCAGCCGTGTCAGTGTGGGTGCTGTCTGGCAGCCGTGTCAGTGTGGGTGCTGCCTGGCAGCCATGTCAGTGGGGGTGCTGTCTGGCAGCCGTGTCAGTGTGGGTGCTGTCTGGCAGCCGTGTCAGTGGGGGTGCTGCCTGGCAGCCATGTCAGTGGGGGTGCTGTCTGGCAGCCATGTCAGTGGGGGTGCTGTCTGGCAGCACGGTTTCAGCCACGCAGGCACTGTTACAAGCTCTGCATCTCTTCAAGGCTGCCAATTGCCAGTGATTACTATTTCCAGCCTTGAAGAGGTGCACAGCTCTCCCCATGTCCTGGTTTAGATCACACTGTACTTCAGGTCACTGGAAACACAGACTGTGGTGGCAAAGTTCAAGCATCACTTTTCTGACAGGGAGAGAAGCAGGAAGCAGGATCACTGTGAACAGTCTGGGCTCATGTAAAGCCATCCAACACTTGGCTGCAGTTTCTATCTTATTTTGTTTGGGTATTACAGGAAATACAGAAAGCCACAGAATGATCAAATTGCAGCAAATCTGTATTTACACTACCCACTTAATACATGCCATTCTTAGGAGTCCTGTTTTATAACAGAGAATAAATGTGCACTAGATGTTCAAAGTTCCTTCTCCTTCTCTTCTACAGAAAATCCCCATGAAGATTAAAAATGTCTAGAGTCCCTTTTTCTGAAGGACATCGTAATTGCAGAAGCCCGGGCACTGTCCCTGCCAATACAGGCTCTGCTCCTGTCCTGCGCTGTGACACACACCTTCCCTCTTGGCTCCTCTGGCCAGAAAAGCCCAGCACCTACACACAGCAGCACACGCAGCTGGGGAGTTTTGATCCAAAAGCCCTGAGGAACTAAGAGGACAGGATTGCTCACCCCTACCCACATTAAAGACCATCTCAGCTGGGAGTTTTGCAGCTCAGGGGACCCAGCACAGCCCCAGCAAGGCAGCATCACCTCTGCCACACCGAGAGCCTCAAAAGCTGCTGAAGGGGAAACCACCACAGTGTCAGCACCCCAAATATAGAACCCCGCAGGCCTGTCTGACTGGGCAAAAGGGTTTTGGCCCACTGGTTTCTACCCAATACACAGTGAACAAAGCATCACCCACAGATGCTGCTGGCTCCTGTGCTCCAGTACGCCCAGGCACAGACAAGGCCAGTTGTCCCCAGGTGCCACGCACAGCTGGGGGTGCTGGGGAAACCCCGGTACCTTCTCCAGCACTGCTGAGAAACCCATTTTGTCATCAACTGAGTCAAACTTGCACATAGAGTCAAGGCTGGGTCACCCATCACTGGGAGAAGGTAGGAGGATTAATTAGGTCATAAAACCCCCACTTTTGTCAGGAGGAGAACATGTTGCAGAGCAGCCACAAATTCCATCCCCGCAAGGACTCCCCTCATCCCTTGCAGGGGGGGCACAGATCCATGAGAGCAGCAGAACCACATACCTGGGTCTCGCTCAGGGCACGGCAGGTCCGGGGCTCTCACCGTGCCCGTTTGGCTCTTTCACTGCCTGTGGGCAGGAGCAGAAGAGACAGTGCAGGGAAGGAATATGCCCTGGTGAGATGTCAGCGCTGCTGCTGAACAAAGTTTGGTTTGTGTGACATGAAAATACTCCAAAGTAACCTACAGGAGTTTGGCTATGAAAGCCCTGAGCCGCAGCGCCAGAGGGGCTGCTTGTGGGCTCCCTGGGGAGGTTTCAGGCCAGGTATGTCTCTGTGTCCTCGCTCTTTTGTTTTGGGAGCTGCTGCTGGACGTTTGGCATGTTTGAATGTGAAGGAAGGTAGAGCTGAGAAATGACATAGGGCACTGTTAGGACTGTTCCCTGAGGTATTAAAGCCTGGTAGGTGATTTGCCCCTCAGGTTCTTACCGAAAGGATGAGAAGAAGGGACTCGGGCAAAGCTATGGCTGAGAGGGGGTGACAGGAAAGGAAGTGGTTGGTAAAAATGCCAGGGGGTTTTTGGTGAACTGTTGGCTGCCCGTGCGATTGGAGAGGGATCCTCCAGCTGTTACGTGGTCATTGAACAAGAACTGGGGCTGGGGAGTGATTGGGTCAAGAACTGGCAGCGATGGGGATTTTGGCTTCCCAACGGAAACAGCGTCACAGCGCAGACCTCGGCCTGGCCGGAGGGGCGTCCCTCAGCGCCCCAGCAGCCTCCTCGTATCCCCCCTCTTCCCTGGCACGGCACAGGCAGCTCCCAGGGGTGCCAGAGACACCAGCAGCAGCAGCAGCACCAGCAGCAGCAGCACCACCAGCAGCAGCACCAGCACCAGAACCAGCAGCACCAGCAACACCAGCACCAGCAGCAGATGCAACAGCACCAGCAGCACCAGCACCAGCAGCAGAACAGCAGCACCAGCACCAGCAGCACCAGCACCAGCACCAGCACCAGCAGAACCAGCAGCAGCACCAGCACCAGCAGCAGAACAGCAGCACCAGCACCAGCAGCACCAGCACCAGCAGAACCAGCAGCAGCACCAGCACCAGCAGCACCAGCACCAGCAGCACCAGCACCACCAGCAGCACCAGCACCAGCAGCAGCAGCACCAAAATCCTGCTTGAGAGCGCGACTTGGGGATGAGGCTGCACTCGGTATCGAGTCTCGCTGTGCCTGAACTGGGGGAAGGATAAAAGACAACCCCGAAAGCTTCCCGCTCCCTGCCTCAGTTTCCCTTTGATCAGCAGCTCTTCCACCAGTTCAGCTGCTGCTCTTCAGCATCGTGGAGAAAAGATGTTACGCGGAGGCGACGGCACATCGAGGCATCCAGAGCTCCAGAAACAGGAGGGATATACGGAAGGGAAGGGAGGGAGGGAGGGAGGGAGGGAGGGAGGGAGGGAGGGAGGGAGGGAGGGAGGGAGGGAGGGAAGGAAAAAGCCTCTGAAAGGAATAACTGGCGCGTTGTATTTAAATACCAAGGAGGAATTTGGGGTCTCATCCTCACCAACGCCAGCCAGTTTCTGCTGCTCCAGTGCTGCTTCACCTGACTGTGCTTTTGGAAATGCGCATGTGCAGTTTTCCCTCCCCACCTCCCCACAGAAAGTACTAAAAAAGGAATCCAGTGAACCCAGTATTTCTGCCATGATGATGGCGCATGACAAAAAAGAAGACTCCAGCCAGTTTTGACAAGGGCCTGGGGACCCACCTAAAGCTTAATTTGCTGAGCAATGTGTGATGGGGTGGGAAAGCTGTGGACTGCCTGCATTGCATATTCCAAAGCTGATTGGTTTTTCATTTCCAAAATCACAACAAACAAGGGAATGTATTAATTTGATGGTACCAATTTATGATGCATTTTTAATTTTGTTAACTTTTGCTTCATGTGTCCTTGTGATCCTCACCCATATTCATCTTGTAAATGTTCATGTAAAGTATCATTGTTTTATTTTGCTCCAGCCCCTGAACTACAAGGGACAGAATCATAGAATCATAGAATCATAGAATTGTAGGGGTTGGAAGGGACCTCGAGAGATGATCGGTTCCAACCCCCCTGCCAAAGCAGCTCCCTAGGACATATCACTCAGATAGGCGTCCAGGCGGTTCTTGAATATCTCCAGAGATGGAGACTCCACCACCTCCCTGGGCAGCCTGTCCCAGGGATCCCTCACCCTCACTGGGAAAAAGTTTTTCCGCATGTTGGTGCTGAACTTCCTGTGCTCCAACTTGCAGCCATTGCCCCTTGTCCTATCCCCACAGAGCACTGAAAAGGGGCAGGCTGATTCCCCCTGCATCCCCTGCTTCAGATACTTATAAACTTTAATTAGATTCCCCCTTACTATTCTCAAGGCTGAACAATCCCAACTTACTCAGCCTTTCCTCAAAGCGGAGATGCTCCAGGCCCTTCATCATCTTCGTAGCCCTTCTCTGGACTCTCCCATGGGATAGCCCCTATTAAGTAGCGGAGGAGATCAAAGTTAGCTCTTCCAAAATTCAGGGTAGCTATCCTACTTTTTGGCTTGCTTCCTCCACCCAGGATCTTGAACTCAACCATTTCATGGTGGCTTTGTCCTAAGCTGCCCCCGACCTTCACTTCCCGAACGAGCCCGTCCTTGTTAATGAAAACAAGGTCCAGCACCCGCCCTCCCCTTGTAGGCACCTGCACCATCTGTAGCAGGAAATTGTCTTCAACACTCCGCAGAAATTGTCTGGACTGCATACGACTGGCCGTGTTGCTTGCCCAGCAAATATCTGGATAGTTGAAGTTCCCCATGAGGATCAGTGCCCGGGATCTTGAGGCTACTTCTAACTGCTTATAGAATGCGCTATCAACCTGCTCCTCTTGATCAGGTGGCCTGTAGACACTCTCACAACAATGTCACCCGTGCCAGTTTTCCCCTTGATTTTAACTCACAAGCACTCGACGGATGGTTCATCCTTCCCCAGGTGTTGGTAGTCAGGGCCTGGCGGTCGGGAGATGTCGGGCTGTACGGAAAGGTAGGACCCCCCCCCTCTCCTCAGGTAACCAGTAGTAGGCAGCCGGTGATGTAAGCGGGCGGAAATGACATCATAAACCTCGGCTATAGAACACTGTGCCACTCACTAATAAACGCCATGTGCCGTCCCCCACGTTGGTGTCTGTGAGCTGATGGCCCGAGCGGCCAGAGTGTGGCCGCCGTGCCGTTCCTGAACCAGGTCGCCACGCCTAGAGAGGCAACAGCCAGGTGAAGCTCAATACATTCCAGCTGCTCTCTCACATAAAGAGCAACTCCTCCACCTCGCCTCCCTAGCCTGTCTTTCCTAAGAAGCACATAGTCATCCATGACAGTGTGCCAGTCGTCCAGGTTGTCCTGGGGGATTCCATCCACTTTCTGTCCCCATCTTTTCACTCAGGGGTCTGGGTATCAGTAGACAAATGGTATTACTACTAAAGACTGAGGAAAAAAGGCCTCAGTCTTTTCTTCATCCTCTGTCACAATTAAGTAATTGTAGATTTAATTAATTTGCTATGTGTTATTATAGAGTTAATAACATAAGTAGGGCCAGGGAGAATATCCCTCCTTTATTGTAGGTCGCAAACAAAAGGTTCGAGGGCTGAGCAAGTTTCCTGGTCAGAAACCTCCCCAGGTAGTCCACAAGCAACCCTGGTATCCTTGGGGCTAAGGTCATTCCTAGTCAAGGGAATGGTCCTAATAATGCTAGATGTCATTTTCAGGCTCTACAGGCATCCACATTCCAAAATGCAACACGTCCAGCAATAGCTCCCAAAGAAAAGGTGTGAGGGCTGAAAGATGTTTCTGGTCCGAAACCTCCCCAAGTAGTTGTCAGGATCCAAAACCAGACTAATCTGGCAGAGGTTACACACCATTGTGTTCCAAAAGACCTCAGGTTGCTCTGGGTGGCTGGGGGCACCTGGGCTTAACTCCTGAGTAATTCCCAACTAGGAGTTTTGTCATGACCAGGTCTTCACAATTTTCAGGACCAGAATTAAGACTCAAAACCGAGTCAAGGGTCAAGTCACTTTATTTGGCCAACAACAAGTGTGCAAGAGAAGGGGGGGGAAAGAAATGCGATATCTACCACCATGGAGCTGCAGTGTCCTGTCAGGCCAATGTCTTCAGGTCTGGTGGGGCAACGTTCCCTCCATGTCAGTCACCTCTGTTCTTTTATTGTGTTGTATTCACTCCTTCCAGGAATCAATTAGCATATTTCAAGAGCTACTTTGTTTAGCTGCACCCTCCACTCAGTGGTGGTGTGTCTGCCCAATACCATCACTGGGAGGTTTTAGGTGGTCTTCAGGGGTCTCTGGCCCCTGTCTCTCCCAGACCCCGGGTCTGGGCACATGCACAGTGGTTGGGTTAAATTTAATCAGCTCTGCATTCAGGTCCATAGGAAGGCAGGATGCATCTGGTCTTGCAGTCTGACCGTTGCTCTACTGCTGACAGTGGTGAGAGCTGGTGGTGTAATGTTCCAGCAGTGTTGAGACAAACACCTGACACAGTCTCTTCATTGTTTGACACAGTCCCCTAGACCACCCTATGGCTCCACATGGCTGTTTGGTTCATGTTACGCCACGGTGGCATGAATGACAGGAGGTAAAGTGAGGAAGAAGGAAAAGAGACAGCATGGTCACAATAGCTAACAACATCCAATTAACTATTGCATTTTTACTTCTTAAAATGTAAATCTCTTCCTGCTGGAACAGGCTGCACAGAGAGGTGGTGGATGCCTGATCCCTGGAGGTGTTCAAGGCCAGGCTGGATGGGGCCCTGGGCAGCCTTGTGTAGCTCCAGGCCTGGAGGTTGGTGGCCCTGCCTGTGGCAGGGGGGTTTGAACTGTATGATCCTTGGGGTCCCTTCCAACCCAGACCAGTCTGTGATTCTATTATTATCAATTCAGAACATCTATGCATTCTGGTACCTGTGTGGTTATGGTGATACAAAGCAGAGTGATTGTGGCCTTTGTGGTTCATGTGGTCTGCTGCCCTGGTCTGTTCTGGTTGGGGTCGGCATACACAGTAGGAAAATGGATTTCCACACCCCCTTAGTCTAAGGTACATGTTTTGTCGGGGTCTCAAAACTTCTGTTCTAGAGTTAAGCAAAGGCAAGTAAAAACACCCTCTTTAATATGATCCATACTGCTGACAGTGTCGTTGGGCATTTCTTTAACGCCCTCAGGTGAAGCAGGAGTTACAAATTGCCTATTGGCTACGACATGTTGAATCAATTGTATAAAACATGGAATAATACGTGGTAAAAACAACAATGTGGTGAATCCACATGTCAAATAAAATAAGATTCACTTAACCCATGGCCCAACGGGGAGCCAGGACAACATATCAATGCCCCAGCCTTCCCATGTTTGAACGGGGACATGGGCTAACTTCTGTATTCTGGCTGTGGTTTGTTTAACAACCTTGCTGTTGTCATCTATTTTCAAACCACAATTAGAATCATTTGTGACCACCAATGCCTCCTCCTTTGGCTGGCAGGTAATTGAGAACCATGTGATGTGTTAATATTGCTCTTCACATTTGTGCCCCCTGATTGGCCAATAGATGGAGGGCATGAGCTGTGTCATCAGTAATAATTCCTACGATGGCTTGTAGACGAATACTGCGATTTAGATTATAGACTGGGTCTCGAGCAGCCCTAATCCATTCGTTAGGATTCTAGGTTGCAGGTCCAAAATGTTGTACGACACATTGGAGGGTCCACCTGTCTTTTCCCCAAGACTGGCTACTCACACCTGCTATAGAAACATCAATGGACACTCGATATCGACTGAGGTCGTTATAGACCTTAATTCCCAAACTGTTTCCACTCTGGTCTGGACACAAAAAAACAACCCAAAACCAGAAAGGGTGTATATAACCCACGTAACATGTTCTGCTCCAATTGTTTGGTCATTTTCGATAAGCATGTTGGCCACCAATCCAGTAATGACATTTAAAGCCCAATGGGCCTTACACTTTGAGTCTTAAATCGGAACTACAGGGACTTTCAAAATAAATCATGTTTTTTTAAACCCAAAGGATGCTTAATTCGATTATTTGATATTAATTATTGTTCCAAAAATTGCATCTCCGTGCTCCTACCCAATTGCTGTAGTTACACTGAATGGTAACTTCCTGGTTGGTTATTGCAACCAGGTTCTGCCACAACACAAAGGGTTGGATTCCCTCAATATCTCAACTCCCATAGGATTTGTATTAGACCAACAGATATCAAATTCTTTTTGATGACCAGTTTCATTGCAAAGCAAGGATGAGGTGCCTCTAGTCACTTGTCATACTCCTTACTCTCCCCAAGGGGAAAGAGTCCCCTTCCTGTCCCTGTCTGGGGGTCCTGCCTCATGTGGAGACAAGAAAAAGTGATTCTTCTAAACAGCCCGTGTTTGATCAGGAGAAAGGACTCTGCTGGACAGAAGGATTTCTCCCCAGCCTAGAGAGCAGATGGCAGGGAGGAATTCAGTGTCTTTCCAAGTTGGTTCCCTGGAGCTTCGGGAATACCTCAGAGGAGCCGAGGAGTACGTGACGCCTTCACCTCCTCCTCTGCCTGTAGCTGGGCTGGACTCCTGGGACAGTGGGAGCTGATGAAACATTACAGCAATGATGAGGGACAGCTCTGCCACAGAGCAGCTCCTCTGCCAAGCACACAGGGCTGTGGACACTGCCTGTAGGCATCAAGGGGAGACCTGAGAGGGTGAGAGAGCTGCCAGATGCTGACAGCTCACTGGAGGAGAAATATCCTCAGCACCATACCTGTGAGTATGTCCGTGGTATGTCTGTGGGTGCAGAGCAATGCAGGTTCTGTTCCTGGAGGGATCTCCTAAAGCTGGGACATAGGACAGTGTGTGGGGTCTGTCAGGAAGATAGATTCTCTATAGGACAAGAAAGTGCTGCCTGGAAGGGATGCCCTTGTGCCCCATCAGAGGGACAGGGCAGGACAGCTGTCTTCTCCTGGGCATGGCTGAGGGGTGCCCAGGGCTCTCCTTGCAAGCAGGGTCCCTGCACACCGAGGTCTCTGTGCTGGGGCTGGAACTCTGCTGCTGCCAGGGTCAGCACTCAGCCTGCCTGCTGGGCTTTCCACAGGGATATAGACAGCACCTCTGGGTTGAAGCACTGACCCAGGGAAGGGCAACGTAAGGTCCTTCTGCTGTAAGAAAGTGCTGCCTGGGTCAGCTTTGCTCCCAGCCAGAGCTGATCCTTGAGAAACGCCAAAGAGAATATTTCTCCAAAGGCAGAGTCTTTGCTTTGACTTTTCCTCTCCTGTGGGCTGTGCTGAGTGTGGTAGATGAGAACTTATTTCTCCCCTTGAGAATATGCAGTGAAAACTTGATTCTCATGAAGATGTTGGAGCCTGGGCTGAGCCCTGCACACACAGAGGTTCCCTGGGGCAGCGCCCTGATGCCAGGAGGGGTCTGCAGAGCAGAGCTGAGCGCATGGCAGGTGGGATGAAGTCTGTGAGCACAGAGCAGGAGGTGAGATGGGCAAAAAGAAGGATCTGCAGGGACAGCTCCAGGCAGCAGAGACACTGTCAGGGAGGGAGTAGGAGCTGCTCCCAGAAATTCCCTGGCAGTGGGGATTTGGGACCTCCCTGACACTTTCTCACACCCACTCCCTGGTTTCTGCCACCCAGCACAGACTTTGCACCCAGAGTTCCAGGGTTTCAGGCTGAGTCTTCTCCTTGGCAGCCAAACCAGCAGTTAGGAGAAACCCCTGAGTGCCTGTCTGTCTGTTCCTGACCCTAAAGCTTTTGCTGCAGCATTTCCTGCTGTATCCCCTCCTGTCCTTGCTGCCTTTGTCCCACCATTACCCGGGGCTTTGAGCACGTCCATTGGTGGGGCTGGTCTGAGCTGACCCTCACTTCAGGACCCCCATCTGTAGGACTGAGGTTGTCCAGGCAGCTCCTGCTGGGCTGCAGCTGCCTCCCACAATGGCACCGCTCTCCCAGGGACTCTTGTGCCCCAGAGAGGAGCCCCATGCAGGAGACATCTCGGCACAGAGGCCGTGGCAATGCCACTCGTCACCTGTGTGTGGGCAGCTGCACTGAGCCCTGTGTGTCCCTGGCTGGGAGCGGGGAGCTGAGATCCTCCTTGGGCAGGATGAGACCGCAGGAGGGCTTTGGAGCTCTGCCCTGCGAGACTGGATTCCTCAGCTCTCTGTGGTTTCCAGTTTCTTCTACGGGGAACAGCAGGGTGTGATCACAGAGCATCCAGCACAGAGCAGCTGAGAGCAGGGCTGATGGACAGAGCAGCTCTCCCCACTCTGCACTCAGGGGAAGGTTTCACTGGCACTGCAGCAGCAATGTCAGGGAGTTCTGACAGGAGAAACACTCCTCATCTCCTTCCTATCCACAGGGGATTTAGTCTGAGATCACACCATCCTTCTATTTACTGACTGCTGCCAGGCAGGACTGAGTTCTCATGAGCCCACAGCCAACCCTCCTCCCAGCAGTGGCACACTCAAGCCAGCACAAATCAGACCTCCAAAAAGGGAACTGACAAAAGTCTTCCTAAATACAGGGAGTTAATGGGAATTGGAAACTGTTTCCCTCAAAGAATTGTTCCCTAACTTCTCACTACCTTTTTATCATTTGACAGGTCTCCACACTTGATGGCCGCAGATGTCCAACAGCAGCAGCTCCATCAGCCAGTTCCTCCTCCGGCCCTTTGCAGACACACGGGAGCTGCAGCTCCTGCACTTCTGGCTCATCCTGGGCATCTACCTGGCTGCTCTCCTGGGCAATGGCCTCATCATCATCACCATAGCCTGTGACCACCACCTCCACACCCCCATGTACTTCCTCCTCCTCAACCTCTCTGTTACTGACCTTGCCTACATCTGTACCACTGTTCCCAAATCCATGGTGAATTCCTTGTGGGACACCAGGGCCATTTCCTACACAGGATGTGTGGCTCAACTCTTTTTCTTTTTATTTTTGCTCTCCACAGAGTACTTTCTTCTCACTGTCATGGCCTATGACCGCTACATTGCCATCTGCCACCCCCTGCACTACGGGACCCTCCTGGGCAGCAGAGCTTGTGTCCACATGGCAGCAGCTGCCTGGGGCAGTGGGTTTCTCAGTGCTGTGCTGCACACAGCCAATACATTTTCACTGCCCCTCTGCCATGGCAATGCCCTTGACCAGTTCTTCTGTAAAATCCCCCCGATCCTCAAGCTGTCCTGCTCAGATGCCTACATCAGGGAAACTGGACTCATTGTGCTTGGTATCTGTTTAGGTTTTGGGTGTTTTGTGTTGTCCTATGTGCAGATCTTCAGGGCTGTGCTGAGGATCCCCTCGCAGCAGGGACGGCACAAAGCCTTTTCCACCTGCCTCCCTCACCTGGCCGTGGTCTCCCTGTTTGTCAGCACTGCCATATTTTCCTACCTGAAGCCCCCCTCCATCTCTTCCCTAATTCTTGACCTGGTAGCGTCATTTCTGTACTCAGTGTTTCCACCAGCAGTGAACCCCCTCATCTACAGCATGAGGAACCAGCAGCTCAAGGATGCCATGTGGAAACTGAGGACTGGATCTTTCTAAGCAGCAAGAGACTTTTCATCGTCTTCTGCATATCACTGGCCATGTAACTCACATTAGGACCAGTCTCTATTTAGTAGGTTTTAGTTGTCAGAGGTTTTTTTCAGTTTCTGTTTTGTCTCAGCTGTAATAAGGTTTCACGTTCATCCCATTCCTAATGATGTATCTCCAGGTCTTGTGTGGCCCTTTACATATCACTGACCATGGAACTCACCGTATGACTAGTCTTTATTTTGTACCTTCTGTAGTTGTGGTTGCTTTTGTTCCAGTCTGGCTGTTCTATAATAACAGTGTCCACGTTCATCCCATTCCTGCTGTATTCTTGTGTGACTCTGACACTGCATATTGACTACAATTTACTAGCACATGACTGGAATGGCCATGCTTTCCATCCAGGGCAGAATGTGAATTTCTAGGATTGGTACAGATGATAGCAGAATAAATACCTTCCCCTGTACCTGCATTACTGCCAATCTGTCCCTTTCATCTTCCCCATCACTCAGGTGTTTCCACCTCTCCTGATACGACCATGCGTAAGGACACCCTGTAAGCAAACTGGCTGGATGTGTGCACTTCACTTTTCTCAACAGGTTTCCACCTCCGCTCAGCTCTCTGGTTTATACTTCAGAGATTTGGAAAACATCCCATCTATCACAGAATCACAGAATCACAAGGTTGGAAGAGACCTTTGAAGATCATCAGGTCCAACCTTTCCCATCCTATGCTAAACCAGATCCCTAAGTACCTCATGAACCCTTTTTTTGAACACATCCAGGGATGGTGACTCAAGCCCCTCCCTGGGCAGCCTGTTCCAATATCCAATCTGACCCTGCCCTGGCACAGCCTCATGCCATTGCCTCTTGTTCTATCTTCTGTCCCCTGGCTGAAGAGACCATCACCCACGTCTTTACAACCTCCCTTCAGGAAGTTGTAGGTGGTGATAAGGTCTCCCCTCAGCCTCCTCTTCTCCAGGCTAAACATCCCCAGCTCCCTCAGCCATTCCTCATATGATTTGACTTTCATCCCCTTCACCAGCCTGGCTGCCCTTCTCTGTACTTGCTCAAGGACCTCAATGTGCTGGCCCGGCCATCCAGCCAGTTTTTAACCCAGCTGAGGGTCCACCTGTCCAGGCCAGTGGCAGCCAGTTTCTCAGTCAGAATGCTGTGAGAAACCCTGTCAAAGGCTTTACTGAAGTCCAGGTAGACACATCCACAGCCTTCCCCTTGTCCATTCAGCGGGTCACCTTGTCATAGAAGGTGATCAGGTTAGTTTGGCAGGATCTGCCTTTCCTAAACACATGTTGACTGGGCCTGATCCCCTGGCCATCACACACATGCTGCATGACAGCTCCCAAGATGACCTTCTCCATGACCTTCCCCGGGACTCAGGTCAGACTGACAGGCCTGAGGTTCTCCGGATCCTCCTTTCAACCCTTCTTGTCTATGGGTGTCACATCTGCAGCCTCCAGTCGAGTGCAACTTCCCCAGTCTGCCAGGATTTCTGGTAGATGATTGAAAGGGGTTTGGCAAGCACATCTGACAGCTCTCTCAGCACCCTGGGGTGAATCCCATCAGGTCCCATTGACTTGTTAGTGTCTAACTGGCCAAGTAGGTCGCTAATCATTTCCTCCTGAACCATGGGAATTTTGCTATCCTTCCCCTCTCTGTCTGTCATGCAAAACTGATGTGCTGTCACAGTTTTGCATAACTAGGTACTGGTAGAGAATGGGGGGCTGCAGAAATGGCTGCTGCAAGAAGCAGCCAGAAGCTCTCCGCAGGCCCCAGAGAGTCAATATTGGCTGACTCAAGGCCAGAGTTGCTACTGACCAAGGCTGAGCCAGTCGGCGATGGCCACAATGCTTCTGGGAGTCACAGTTAGGAGAAAGAAACCCACAAGCAGCTGCATTTTGCCCCCAGAGAAGGGAGTGAGAAGATGTAACGAGCTTTGCAAACACCAAGACTGGGGAGGGGGGGAAGGAGGCACCCCAGGTGCCGGAAAGAGAAGCAGCCCCTGCAGAAACCCATGATGGAGAGGGTGTCCCCCCACAGCCCAGGGAAAAGGCCCAGACCCCACCTGCAGCCCGTGGAGAGGCCCCACGCTGGAGCAGGGGCAGACAGACAGGAGCTGCTGTGACCCACGCTGCAGCCAGCCCCTGCCAGCACTTGCAGCACGTGGAGAGAGACAGAGACACAGAGATGAGCAAGAGAGAGATTTGTGCCGGAACAGGTTTGCTGGGGGGAGGCTGGTGACCCCACAGAGGACTGGGACTGAGAGACACTGTGATTGATGGCTGCACCCATAGCAGTGACCCACACCGGGGCAGCTGGGGAAGAGCTGAAGTCCTGTGGGAAAGGACTCCTGTTGGAGAAACCAACTTGCAAGGAACTGGCCGATGACCCCGTTTCCCCAGTCCCTGCACCTCCCTGTGCCACAATGGGGGGGAAAAAGGGAGTGAAATCATGACTAGAGTGGAGTCTGCTAAAAAGGGAGGGGTTGGGGAAGTGCTTTAAATCTGGTTGCTCTTCTCATTACCCGACTCTGGTGTCACTGTGTGTGTAGTGCAGTGTAATAAATTAGAGAGTTTTCTGTCCTTTGCTCTGTGCTGAGTCTGTTTTGCCCATGACGCTGATTATGGAACGATCTCTCCCTGTCCTAATGTCAACACCTGAGCCTCCCAATATCTACTTTCTCCCCTGTCCAACTGAAAAGGGCACTAACACTAACAAGTCAATGAGACCTGAGTGATGGAGCAGCTTTGGTGGGTGTCTGGCCTCCAGCCAGACCGAAACCATCACACCAACATCCTCAACATCCCTGAGGTAAAAGGTGGAGGGCCCAGACCTATACCCCTTCCCTCCAAACGTGCTGAGTCCCTTCACCCTTTGTCATGGGCATCAGACATGTCACCACAGCATCAGACATGTCACCACAGCATCAGAACTGTCACCATGCCATTAAGACACGTCGCCGTGGCTTCAGACCTGCTGCGGTGCCAGGCACAGCCGGGCTTCGGCGTGTCACAAAGGAGCTGCGCGCCATTGGCTCTGCTGGCCCTGGGTGACCAATCACCAGCGCTGCCCTTTGTGACACCCCCAGTGATGCGGCCGTGGCACCGCAGTGCCTGGTAGGGCAGCGACAAGACAGGACAGGAGTGTGGAGCTGGCGAGGAGCCCCCGAGCTCAGCCCATATCTTTCCCTGCCTTCTCCCCCCCGTGCTGCCAAGGCGTTGTGTTTGCTGAGGCATCCCCTTCCCAGCCCCTACCCCTTTTCTTTGTCTGGAAGGATGGCGGAGAGACCACCCAGGCTCCCCAGGGAGGGCTGGGAAGAGAGCGGGGCTCTCCAGGAGAGCAGCTCTCCAGAAGAGATCTCCAAGCTGTACGTGTCCCAGCTGCTGCAGGCCAGTAAGTGACAGAGGGCAGGGCTCCTTCGTCTCTCGTGTTTGCCTCCAGCCCCTCTCTACCATCCCTCCTGCTCTCCTCCTTTCCCAGGTCACGTATCCAGCTGGCCCATGCTCTACAGAAAGGAAGAGAAATCCCTGTGCCTCGTCCAGGAAATTCTAAAGAGCCCAGTCAAGGTAACCACGGCTGTTTCCATGGTACCTGTGCCTTCATCTCCTGAACGGGGCACTGGCTCTGCTGCCTGCTGCAGACTGGGTGGAGCTGCTCCTCCTGGGATCTCTGGCACAGCACTGAACCCCAGTGCTCCAGTGCTGCTGGCCATCCCTCCTCATGGTCCCCCATTTTCTCTCTGTCCCCTGCCAGGACGTGGCCCTGAAGGTCCAGTTCCTACAGACCCTCTGCAACCTGTGCAAATCCGCCAGGCGCAAAGGCTTGGAGAGGGACCTGAGCACATTCTGCCACACATTTGAGCTGGCAGAGACCATCAAGGTGAGGGGACTCCCGTGGGGTCAGGGAAGGGGGTGGGGGCAAGGTCCCCAGGCTGTTGTCACAATCCACAACCAGATACATAGACTAATTTGGGCAGAGGTTAAACCCCCTTGCATTCCAACCAACCTCAGATCGCTCTGGGTGGCTGGGCTTAACCCCTGAGTGATGTCCAGCGAGGTGGTTTATCCTGACCAGGTCTTTGCAGTTCTCAGGAACAGAATTAAGACTCAAAACGGAGTAAAGGTTCAAGTCACTTTATTTGGCCCACAACAAATGTGCAAGAGAAGGGGGGAAGAAAGAGAAAAGAGTGGAAAAGAGAGAGAGAGAGGGAGGGGGAGAGGGAGATTGCAGTATCTACCACCAGGGAGCTATGCCATCCTGTCAGTCCAGTGACCCCAGGTCCGAGGGCACAGCATTCTTCTGTGCCTTCGGGTTGATGGGGGGACGTTCCCTTGTTGACCCTTTGTCTCCTGATGTCTTCCCATTTGTTTTTCTGATGGGGGAATGCTCTTCAGGGTGGCTTTGTTGGTCTTGCCTTTTTACAGCATTATCTCGTTGCATAGTCATGAAGTCCTTAGCATAAGCCACTTCAAGCCTGACCAGTGGAATTCCCTTTGGTGTTGTAGGGATGAGGTTTTATGGTGATTGAGAGAGTGGAAGGAGGGGAGTGGAGAAGAAAGAGAGGGGGGTACGGTTCTGCCAGCGATTGATAAGGCATATCTCTAATACCTTACAGCTGTGCATGGCCAAGGGGAGGGCAGGACCAGCATGCATGGACACTGAGATGCCCTGAGGCTACTCGGGTGCTGCTGAGAACCCCGGCCAGGAGAGACCCCGGCACGGGGGGCTGGCAGTGGGTTGGTGCTGGGGCAGGGTCTCCACCTCCTGCCACTGGGTCTGCTGGCACTGAGCACTGGCAGCTGACAGGTTCCATCCCGGTGCTGCTCCACAGGTGCTGCTGGAAGAGGAGCCCGACAACCACCTGTACACAGCGGTGCGAGAGCAAGCCATGCTTGCCATCGCTGGCATGAGGTACCTGCCCAGTTCCTGGTTTGGCTGGCACCTCTCCACAGCCCTGGCATCCCCACGCAGGGGATCCCCATCCAGGCAGAGTCCAATGGTGCCGTCAGAGGGACGCTGCTCTGCCCCGCTCGTGGGCGGTTGGGAGGGCGTAGGGGAGGGCGTAGGGGTCCTGCAGCTCCTGGCCACATCTCGGCTCACGCACAAACTGCCAGGACTGCCCTTTGGCCAAGGCCACATTGTGCTACCCGCACACCCTCTATCCTTCCTGGGGACCCTAGCTCCAGAGGGAGGGCCATGTCCACCTGCCCAAGGCATCAAGGCCACCAGTGTCCAACAGGCCCCTCTCTCTGTCTCCTTGCAGCAAAATGGGCACATTGCTGGACGGCAGAAAGGAAAGACTCTTAGAAGCCTGCTTCAGGAGCGTCTTCCTGCTTCCTCCTAAAACATCCATGCAGCACCTGGACACCACTCTCTACTTTCGGGTGAGTGTGGGCTGAGCTACAGGAGCCCACAGTCCCCCTGGGCTGCTCCCTGGTCACCAGCGTGTGCTGAGACACAGCCGGAGATCCGATCCCAGGGCAGGGTCTCGGCTTTGCTTTCCCACCCTCACCCTTTCATCCGCTTCCCATGGGCCTGGCTGTCTCCAGTGCCACAGGCTGCTCTCCCCACAGCAGCTGGTCTGCCCTGAGGCCTCCTGTGGGCTCTGTGAGGCAGCGTGGGTGTCCTCTCTTGGCATGGGGAGCTCAGGCCAACTCTGGGGGGTGTGAGGAGCTGCACAAAGGTCACTGAAACTCTTTGTCCTCCTTGCAGACCCTGGATGCCATGGACATCATGCTGAAGAACCTGGTGCTCAGCTCTTTCACCACTGGCTTCGAAGACCTGTGGACAATCTTAAAGGTCTGGCATTGGCAAAGTGTGGGGTTCACAGGGGCTGTTCCTCACCCTGGAGGGAAGGGGGTGCCCACTCCTGAGTGGGTGGCCCACCACCCCTATGCCACGCACAGAACGCACTGCAGGGAGGGGGTAGACAAGAGTGGACAACCATGCTCTCACAGGAGCCTGGTGTCCCCTCTCTGCAGTCAATGGGCCTTCTCCTCTGAAGCCTCCTCCCAGGTCACAGCAAAACCTTGTCCATCGCCCTCCTGGGCCAGATCTATCCCCAGAGCTTTCCTTGCACCGAAGCAGTGGGAGGCACTTGAGTCCAGCCTTCCTGGAGAAGGGGACACAGGGCCGTGTCCTGGGGGAGGGCACAGAAAGGAGCAGGCGCTGCCCTGAGGGTGACATCTGCCCCTCTCCCTGGCTACAAGGACTCCACAAGTCCAGCCAGGACTTCGTCAGAGCTGCTTGTGCTGGCACAGGCACCAGCTGCCAGGGCCCATCCGCAGTTTCTCTCCTCCAGATGCTGATGACCTTTGCCACCTGCCCAAACACAGCCGCGTGCGAGCGGGCTCTGGGGCGGATTGTCCAGCTGGTCGATTTGCTGGACAGATGCTCCTCGGCAGAGGTAAGAAGCCAGGCACCCTCCAGCCTGGCTGCCTTCCCCTTTTCCTGCATGCTGAGCAGCCTGCAGCTCGGCCATGCCTGCGTGGCAAGCCTGGACCCCAGCTGAGGCATTGAGTAAGGCTCTGCCCTGGAGCAAGGGTCTTGGCATCTCTCTTTTCCCTGTGGTCTCCTCTCTCCAGCTCTCCCTGACCTGCTGTCCAGCTGGGTGCTTTGGGGGGGGGGGGGGGGGGGCGGGGCTCCAAAGGTGGCTCTGGCTCACCTTCCCTTGGTGGACTCATGGGTTCAGGGCTTTGGTTGTAGATGCTGCCCCTCAGCCCTTTTGCCTGTTCCCTCACCTAGGTCAGGAGCAGTTTTGTAGGAGATGACAACATCCCTGCCTTCCACACAGAGATCCATGTCCCCTTCCTGGGAAAGCTGCTTGGATGTCTCGTCCTTTGCTGGGCTTGCAAGGACTGGGAGATCAGCAGGGCAGCTTTGGATGCTCTCCATCACCTCTTCAGATTCATCCAGCACCAAAAACGTAAGAGACACTGTGGTGGGCTTACACCCCTCCCCACACAGACGTCTCCTCAGATTCTGCTTGTTTCATATCGTGGCAGACCATTCATGTGTTTGCTGGAGGCTCACAGGGAATTCTGCCACCTTCCCTGACCTCCCTGTCCTCTTCTGTGACACTGTCCTGTTTAGGTGGGGCGATGCCAGAGAATGATCCAGAGCATCAAGAGCGCCAAAGGGAATGGGAAGCAGAGAACAGTTCCTGGCTGGCTTTGCCCAGCACCAGCAGCATTCTAATGGTAAGGAGCTCCTCCCTCAATGGGCCCTCTGCCCTGGGCATCAGCAGGAGCCCTGTGTGAGCAGAAAGATACAGAATCACCTGCCTCTGGCTCTCCTGCGGGCACTGCTGCCAGCGCTGCCAGGCATCTCTTGCCAGAGCTGCTCTCACCAGCAGCTCGGTAGCACCATCGGGCACTTGTCTTGGCGACGTGTCTTCCCTGCCTGCCTCCCTCCCGTAGGCATTTGGAAAACACCTCCAGCCTTCTGAGAAGAAGGACGTCGTCCTCATGGCCGTTGAGGCCTTTAGAGACTCGAACAGCTGTGACAAGGAGGTGGTGAGTGGCATCCTGGATGTGGTGAGCAGCATCCTGGATGTGGAGAAGAGAGAACCTGGCTCCTGGCTGGCAGATGTAAGTGGGCTGTGGCTGTGCTGCGCTACCCCTGAGCCCTTTCAGGCACTGCTCCTCCCCCCACCATTCCCTCCTCATCCCAGGTGCTTCCAGCACCTCAAAGCCTTTTTAATCCAGCAGAGTGGGGTGGGAAGGGCAGCAGCTTCAGAGGCAGCTGAGGACTATTGCCTTTTCATACAGGTGAGGAAAATGCTGGTCCTGCTGCTGGACATCATGGGGAGTCAGCAGGATGCCAGCGCTGACAACAAGGCGCAGGCCCTGCTTCTCTTGAGACATGTGATGGGCCACATGAGCGGGAAGGAGGCCGTCCCCATCGCTCCGCAGCTGCTGCAGACGCTCCTGCCACTCTTTGATGACGTAAGGCTGCTGTGGGAGCCTCAGCCCCACCGATAGCCCCCTTGGAAGGACAACTGCCCCTCAGCCCAGCCCTGCGGCGACCGCCGTTCCCCTCCCCTCACACCCCTGGGTTCCCCTGGGGGCGGCTCCTGGGCTCTGCGGCCCAGCTCTGCTTCTCCCTGGCAGGTGGATTCCCCAGAGAGCTCTGCACTGGGGGTGCTGATGTGGCTGCTGGTGAATGCTGGGGGGGCTGGCACAGGCACAGGCCTTTTGCGTGGCTTCTCATGGGCCCAGGGCCATCCCGCTGTGGCTGCTGATCTGTCCCACAGCTCGTGCGTGCAGAACCTGACTCACGTCAGTCACGCCAACGCCCAGGGGGTGCCT
Organism: Gallinula chloropus; assembly: GCF_964237585.1. NCBI lineage: Eukaryota > Metazoa > Chordata > Aves > Gruiformes > Rallidae > Gallinula > Gallinula chloropus. The sequence continues at coordinate 4,297,443 of NC_140114.1, read as the reverse complement.
GTTGCTCAAGTCCTCCTGTCCTCCTCTCTGCCAGGAGTCCAGCCAGCTGCGAGAGTTCTCCATCTGCCTCTTCAAAGATGTGATGGAGATGGTGATGGGGAACAACAAGAACATAAAGCAGCAGGTGAAGAGGAGCCTCGTCCCGCTGCTGTTCCACTTAAATGACCAGACCCAGAGCGTGGCCAAGGTACGGAGCAGTGATGTGGGGAAGGGCATGGTGACACTGTGGGGGTGGCCTGGGCTTCCGGGAGGGGCAAGGGCTGCTGGCACTTGGGTCTGTGCAACTCAGGGACCAACTGCCTGGGTCCCTGAGGACAGGGCAGAGCTCCCCTCCTTCCCTGCACCACGGCCTTCCTCCTTGCTCCGTGCCTCCTGCTGCAAAGCAGGATGGGGAGGCAGGGTCCCCTGCCATCCCTGCTCCCCCCATTCCACCCTCCTCCAGCACACCCCAGGGGAATTTCCCAGCACACACGGTGCGATGAGGGGTGGAGAGGCTGGCACCCACGTTTCCCACCCCTGCTCTACATGGTCCATCAGGTCCCAGCAGGCCACCATGGCCACATAGGCCATGGCACAGGAGTCTCCAGGGTCTTCCCAGGTGTCTCTCTAGGTGTTAGAGGCTGGGGCTGCAAGCCCCAAACCCTGTCCCCAATCTCTGTCCCCCTCTGCAGGTCTCTCAGGAAACCCTCCTTGTTGCTGCAAAGATGCTCAAGTGGGACCAGCTCGAGCACCTGATGCAGACCCAGAAGACACAGAGAGCTGGGAAGTGCTTGGTGAGGAGGAATTTCCCCCCCCCGCCCAGGTCCCAGGCCCCAGGCAGCACAAGGGATGCCCCCTATGCAGCCGTGCCCCACCTCCAGCCCAGAGCCCACAGCCTGGAGCTGCATCCTTCTCTCCTGCCCTCACACACAAAGCCCCTGAGCACTCTGCTCTGGGCCTCTCTCCCCTTGCACCTTCAGGATGTTGAAGGAGACCCTAGCCCACCTGGGCCCTGTGGTGGGACAATGGGGTCTCGGGACCTCCAGATCCCCCTCTGCCATCCAGCTGCCTCTGAACCTCAGCCCCACAGGGCTCCTGGCTGGGAGGTGGGAATGGCCTGGAGTGGAAGGGGGATGGTGTGCTGATTGGGAGGAGGGACTGGTCTGACCGTGAAGGGTCTGTGCCAGCCCCATGACCTTGTGCTCTCTCCAGCTGGCGCAGGACCGTAGCCGAGTTGAGGACTACGTGAGACAGAGCCTGCCATACTTGAAGAGTGCTCAGGCCAGTTTGCAACAGGAGGCTGTGAGGTTCCTTGGTGAGTCACAGTCCCCACAATCCAGCACCCCCACCCACCCCCTCCTCCAGACCTCCCAGTACTGTCCTTCCCTGGGGTCACCCTGTTGAGGGGTGCAGCCAAACCGGCAGAGCCGGGAGCTGTGCTGCTGGGAGCGTGCTGGGGAGCGGGTGGTCTGACGGAGCTCTGTGCCCAGGGCTGGCGGCACCGCGCCTGAGTGACAGAAGCGAGCTGCTGTCTGATATCTGCGATGGTGAGTAGGGGCAGTGCTGGTGGGACAGAGGATGGAGCTCAGGCAGGGGGCTGCTGCGCCTTGCCCTGCTCCAGGGAAATGCTTCAGGGACAGAGGAACATCTCAGGGCTGTGAGGGGACATTCCTGAGCAGTGGCTTCCAGCTGATCCAGCTTCCAGCTGATCCTTTTGTCCCACCTGCTCCCCCCCACCTCCCCTCCCATTCCCCTTTGATCAGGAAAAGGGGCTGGCATGGCCCAGAGGGGATGCCTGGGGGGAGCGGGGGGTCTCTGCAGATAGGCAGGCTTCAGCTCTGTTCTCTTTCCTTCTGTCACAGACCTCCAGCTTTTGCACCGAGAGTCCGGAGAGCCGGTCGCTTCCCTGGCACTTCAGACCGAGCAGATCCTGAGATCAACCCCAAGGCCACGGTCCAGATTATGGGGGTTCCTGCAGGCACTGTGCTGCTGGCTCAGCAACACCTAGCACAAGCAAAGCTCTCTGCAAGAAAACGTCTCCTTTTTTAATTAAACCTTGAACTAGAATCCCGAGGCCACAGTGTCCTTCACATGGGAACCACCCTGAGTGTGCTGAGCAGACAGCATTGTCTCAGGCCTCCACTGCTGTGTTTTGGGGATATCTCACCCCTCAGCCCACGCTGGCCCCATTATTGTTTAAGAAGTTCATCCCTCTGTTGGGCTTTTCCCCAAAACAAGTCATGTTTGTTCACCTCTCACGGAAGCCTCTGCTTCTTTCTGGGAGGGGCAAAAGGTCAGACCCTCCCATCCCCACCCCAAAGGAACCAGGACTGCCTTGAGAAGCTGCCTGAGGCTTTCCAGCAGCCCACAGCAGCACACAACTCGTTTGCCTGAGGTGTCCTCAAAACAAAGCCCCAGCCACCCTGCTCAGCTGCAAAACCTGGCATTGAGAGGTGGTCACCTCTTGGCATGCTCTGGGCTTGCACATCCCTGCCTGGGAGCCAAGGGAGAAGCTTGGAAGAGCTGTGCCTCCAGAACACCTCCTCTGGGCTGCTGGGGCTGGATGCCCAGCCCATTTTCCTCGCTAGTGCAACAGCACTGGCCACAGTCCAGCTCCAGCTCTTACCCCAGCCATCCAGGCTGGGACGTGGGATGGGATCCCAACAACCCCGGGGGTGTCACCAGGGTGGGGAACATCTCGGGGCTTTGGGGTGGTGAGTTATGGGGACGGACAAGGAGCTGTGGACGAGCCAGGAATCTGGGTTGAGCTGGGTTGAGGACCCTGAGGGATGTGGAATGGGGTCCCAGCAGCCCAGAGGAACATCTCAGAGCGCTTTGGGGCTATTGCACACCCTCCAGTCTGCAGGCAGGGACACACCAATCGCTTCTGAACCTAGGGTATCGACCTCTCTATCTGGACACAGATGCCTTGGTGCTCCAAGCCCCTGCTTGGGGAGCATGCAGGATGCTGGTCCTGCTGAACAGCAGCCCCATGCTGAGCAGTGAGGACGCACATGGTGTTTTTCCACGTGTCCCACTCAGTGCCCCATCCTTGTCCATCGTGGAAAGTCCCTCCTTGAAACAACAGAGCCAACCGGCAGCGTCCTTACTGTCCAGGGGGGAGAAGGTCAAGAAAGTTCTCCTCCTGGAAGACCACCAGAGACCCTATAGAAGCCCCTGCACTTCTAACTTAGGGTATAACTTAAAAATAATAATTAAAAAAAGATTTCACAGCAGTGCAAACCTCTGGGACACGACAGCACGATGGAGTGACTTCATTGTAGGAAATGGCGGGGGGGCCTCTGGGATGTGAGGTGTCTGACTGCAAACAAGGCCCAACACCTCTCTCCCACTGCCTCCCCAGGGAAAGCTATTCCAGGAGTTTGGTAAATCTTCAGAGGCTCAGCTGGAGGTAACGCCACCTGCAAAAGCCTGGGAAGTTGGCATTGATATACCCCACAAGGCTTCTGGATGGGTGGGGTCCTGCTATATCTCCCCTTAGGCAGAGCCCAAGGTGGTTCTTTCCAAGACCAGGAGGAGCAGGGGGTGAGAACATGAGGCTCAGCATAAACAGACATGCACTACAAGGTAGCCCGTGTTGGCCTGCTTGGCTGATCCTGACCCACAAGCTCACAGGCTCAACAGAAAACCTAAGGCAGAGATCCAGGCTCCAGCATTTCATTAAATTAGTGTCTGCTCTTGTTATTATCTATCACATCCTTGAACCCCTGTTGCTGTGATCTTGATAGAGGAACCACAAGTCAGCTGAGCCATCTGCACGAACCCCTGACACATCAGAGTTTCACTGCAAAGAGACTCTGAGAAAACCTGGAGTGTGACAAACACAAACCTCAAGATGTTTTGCAATGAGAAGGAATCTTCTCCTTCTGATCTTGTGATGTTCTGTACCAGGGGCAGAACCACCCCATTGTCCTGGTTTGGGCTGGGGTGGAATTAATTTCCACCATAACATCCTGTATGGGTCTGTGGTTTGGATTTGTGACCAAACCAGGGCTGGTAACACACTGTTTGGGTATTGCTTAGCAGTGCTTGCACAGCATGAGGGCCTGATTGCTAATTCTGCCTCACCAGCAAGTAGCCTGGGAGAGCAGGAGCTGTTCTGAGGGGACTCTACCACGAGAGCTCACCCACACTGCAACTGCTCAAAGGCATCTTCCATACTCTGTGACTTCGTGAGGGAGTGAGCACTGTGTGGCACTGAGCTGTCTGGCAGATAAAATCACAATAGGCACAAATCAAGGCAGGCTCAGGCATGGCTGGTTGAGGAGCAGCCTCAAGGAAAAGGCACTGGGTGTTAGGAGGGATCCCAAAGCAGCCCATGGTGCTGAACAGGAATCTGGCCATGAGCACACTGGGCTGCATGGGGAAGAGCATGGCCACTCAGACAAGGACACTTCTTGTCCATCTTGACTCAGCACTGGTGTGGACATCTCTGGAGCAGTGAGTCCCAGTGTGGGGCTCCCCAGCCTGGAGGAATGTGGAGGACTTCTCACATGGGAAGAGAACCTCTGCTGGGGAAGTCTTAGGGGGAAAAATCCACCTGGACGGTGTCCTGTACAGTCTGCTCTGGATGATCCTGCTCTGGTAGGGGACTTGGACAAGATGATCTCCAGTGGTCCCTTCCAATCCTGATCACTCTGTGATTCCAGGATTCCATGATTGGATGTGGAGAGGCTGAGACCTGAATTTCTTTAGCCTGGAGCAGTGGAGGCTGAGGAATTCACAGGAGTAGCTCCAAGGAGTTTAAATATTGATTTTGTTGATGAAGGCATTCTTTGAGGTATGAAAAAAGAGCATGAGAAAAGAAATCCATCATAAACTACAGATTTGGAGGACACAGTGGATGTGAGGATGAAGAAATGTGACTTTGCCCTCAATGCTGTGGGTCAAAAAGTCAGTTGGAGCAAGTGTGGATGAGCTGGTGGGTTTGTGTTTGTGGGAACAGCTGGCGAGGATGGAGAGACAGCAGTACAGGCAGGGACATCGTGGGGTGGGAACTATGTGGGGAGTAGTGTTGGGTGCCTGCAGCCTACAAGGAAACTGGCACAGGCATGAGGCAGTGTGGGATGGGCTGTGGTGCAGATGGCCAAGGGTGTCAGCCAGGATGAAAGGGCCTGATAGTAACAAGGTCTTTGCCCCCTTGGCTATTGCAGATGGCTCTGCCACAGAGGCCTCAGGGAAGACACATTGTCCTCATGGCCATGGAGCATGGTTGCCGCCTTGCACCCATCCCAAAGGAGGCCACCATGTGTCATACCCCTGTCCTTCCCCTTGTGTTTTCTCCTCACATCCCAAGGAAGAGCCCTGAGACATAGGTGAGGGTCAGAATCTCCCTGCCCAGTTGGCTGGGGGTCAGCACTTGGCATTTCTGCTTCATCAGACCAAGCCAGGGTGTCCTCAGCATCAGAGCTGCCTGTGCTTTGCTTGGGTTTGTCCTCATGGCCTCCAGTTGTCTGCTCTAACGAGCCCCTGGGGAGGCTTTGTCAGGAATGGCTCCCAGTGGGGCCTGTTAGTGCTTCAAGGTACTTTGGGCATTACTCCTGACTTGAATTTCTTGAGAGGTTTCTTCACTCTCCTCTTGGTATCTGAAGTCTGTGGACTCAGAAGAAAAGACACCATGGGGCTCATTAACACCCAGAAAGCCCTTACAAGCATGGCTCTTCAAGTCACTTTCATTAAAAAATCTCAAAAGTTCTACAACTAATTGGATTTCAGTTAGGTCCTTAGTGATGAAATTTCAAAGGAATTTCCCATGGAGGACCTGTTTTCAGTCTCAGGTATTTTCTGCCATGGCTCAGTTGATAGAAGAAGTGACAGCAGCATTCTGGGATGGATATGGGTCTGCTAAGGAGATCTGGACAGGCAGGAAAAGCAGTCCCTTGAGATCCAGCCCTGCATGCAGAACCTTGCTCTTCCCCAAGACCAGCAGTTCTCTTGCTGACCTCCTGGGACTCCCAACACTTTTCCTGGCATCATCTGTGCTCACAGGCACAGACAGATTTCTCTGACAACAAACAGCAGTTCAACATGATCCAGTTTCATAACCATGAAATGTCTCTCCTCAGCCGCTGCTACGGCCAAGCAGCGTGTGAAGGGGGTCAGCTTTACTGGTGCTCCCAGTGCACAACCTGGGCAGGTTTAGGTGTCTTGCTGGATATTTTGCATTTTTGAAACTTGACGCTGCTGGAGCAAGAAGATGATGTCAGGCACTTGTAAGGACTGTTCCCTTTGACCAGGACAGTCCTGAGCTCCAAGATTACTGGGGCTGCTAATGGGATGTCTGAGTAGGTTTCAGGCCAGGAACAGCTTTAATCACTCGCTCCTTTTGCTTTGGTGCTGTTGGTGGACATTCAGCACATTTGGAGTTGGATGCTGGTAGAGACTGAAAATGACATCAGGCACTATTTAGATCGTTCCCTCAGCTACAAAAGCTCTGAGCCTCAAGGTTACTGGGGCTGCTTTTGGGCATCCTGGGGAGTTTTCAGACTCCCAAGATATTTCAGCCCTCAAACTTTTTGTTGTGGAGCTATTGCTGGACATTTAGCATCTTTGAATGTGGATGCTGGTAAAGCTGGAAAATGATGTCTGGTGTTATAGGACAATTCCCATAGCCAGGAATGCCCTTTGCCCAAAGTTTACAAGAGCTGCTTGTTGGCTAACTGGTAAGGTTTCAGCCCAGGAACATCTTTCAGCCTTCACAGATGTATTTGGGAGCTATTGATGTTTAGAATTTTCAAAGGCGGAACCTAGTAGAGCCACAAAAATCATGTGGGGCAATCGTAGGACTGTTCCCCTGGCTAGGAAAGCCCTGACTCCCAAAGATACTGGGGCTACTAGTGGGCTACCCAGGGAGGTTTCTAGAAAAGAAATTTTTTCAGCCCTTGCAACTTTTCTTTGCGACCTACAATAACGGTGGGAGATTCTCCCTGGCCCTCCTTTTGTTATTAATGAATTTATAGAATTAATAACAAAAGGATTACCAGGGAGAATCTCCCACCTTCACTGGATCGGGGGGAACCACTGTGATGGAGGATAAAGAAAAGGCTGATGTACTTTGCCTAAGTCCTTAGTAGTAACGCCATTGGTCCCCTGATACCCAAACCCCTGAGTGGAAAGATGGGGATGGGAAGTGGACTGAAGTCCCCATCATCCACGGGGAACTGGTTACTGACCTGTTCAGCCGCTTAGATCCATACGAGTTGATGGGTCTGGATGGGAAACACCCCAAGGTACTGAGGGAGCTGGTGGATTTCCTCCCCAAGCCACTTTCCCTTAGTTACCAGCAGTCTTGGCTGAGCAGGGTGGTTCTACCTGACTGGAAGCTGGCACATGTGACACCCATCTACAGGAAGGGACAGAGGGAGTCCTGAGAAATTACAAGCCTGTCAGCCTGACCTTGGTGTTGGGGAAGTTGATGGAACAAATCATCTTGAGTACCATCATGCAACACATGCACCACACTCAGGCCATCAGGCCCAGTCAGCATGGGTTTAGGAAAGGCAGATTGTGCTTCAAGCTGCTGATCTCCTTCTATGACAAGGTGACCTGCTTAGTGGACGAGGGGAAGGCTGTGGATGTGATCTACATGGACTTCAGTGAAGCCTTCATCAGTTTCCCCCAGGGCACCCTGCTGAAGCCTCTGTTCATGGATTAGATGGGTATACTCTTTGCTGGGTCAGAAACTGGCTGAAGGCTGGGCCCAAACAGCTGTGGTGAATGGAGTTAAATCCAGCTGGCAGCACATCACATGTGGTGTTCTCCAGGGCTCAGTGCTGGGGTCCATCCTCTTGAACATCTTTATTAATGATCTGGATGAGGGGATTGAGTGCTGCCTCAATAAGTTGGTACATGACACCAAATTGTGGAAGGCAGGAAGGCTCTGCAGAGCAACCTGGACAGGCTGGATCAATTGGCAGAGGCTTTATGGGGCTTGGTCATGAGCTTTGCTCACAGTAACAACAGGCAGGGTTACAGTCCTGGAGCAGAGTGGCTGGAGAGCTCCCTAGAAGTATAGGATATGGGGGTGTTAGCTGAACATGAGCCAGCGCTGTGCCCTGGTGGCCAAGAAGGCCAGCAGCATCCACGCCTGGATCAGGAATAGTGTGACTGCCAGGAGTAGGGAAGAGATTGTTCCATTATACTCAGCTCTGGTGAGGCCACACCTTGAGTGCTGTGTCCAGTTTTGAGCCCCTTGCTAAAAGAAGGACGTTGAGATGATGGATTGTGTCCAGAGACTGGCAGAGTAGACAGTGAAAGGTTTGCAGCACAAGTCCTGTGAGGATCAACTGAGGGAACTGGGGCGTTTTAGTCTTCAGGATGCTGAGGGAGACCTTATCACTCTCTACAAGTACCTGCAAGAAGGATATAGAGAGGTGCAGGTTGGCCTCTTATCTCAGATAAGAAGCGATAGGATGACAGGGAATGGCTTGAAATTATACCAGGGGAGATTTAGGTTCGACATCAGGAAGAATTTCTGTATGGAAAGGGTATTCAGCTATTGGAACAGGCTGCCCAGGGATGTGGTGGAGTAACCATCCCTGGAAGTATTACAAAGGTGTGCAGATGTTGTGCTTGATGACATGGTCTGGAGGTGGACTAGGCAGGATTAGACTGTGGTTGGACTTTGTGAAAGATTCTGTGACTTTTTGTTACACTTCAAGGAAATTCCTGTTCTGTCATGGTGGGAAAGCATTGCCATTTCAGACAAGTAGTCAAATGATTCAGGCAATGAAAATGTTCTTATAAATATTTAATAAATGTCAGGAGAAATTTTAGGAAAGAAAAATTTGTGCACCTTTTCAGGCAGACGTGATGCAAAGAGAGCACAGCCCATCCTTACCCAGCGTGTGGGTCACACTGTATCAGCAATGGGATGACTGTGGACCATCATATTCCAGTTTAAATAAACTAGAGGCAAACAAAGAAACAGGAACTAAACCCCATACTAAATAAAGACTGGTCCTAATGTGAGTTACACGGTCAGTGATAAGAAGATGAGCAGTTCGTTGTTGCTTAGAAACATCCAGTCATCAGTTTCCACATGGCATCCTTGAGCTCCTGGTTCCTCATGCTGTAGATGAGGGGGTTCACTGCTGGTGGAACCACTGAGTACAGAAATGACAATACCAGGTCCAGAAATAGAGAGGAGATGGAGGGTGGCTTCAGGTGGGCAAAGAAGGAAGTGCTGACAAACAGGGAGACCACGGCCAGGTGAGGGAGGCAGGTGGAAAAGGCTTTGTGCCGTCCCTGCTGCGAGGGGATCCTCAGCACAGCCCTGAAGATCTGCACATAGGACACCACAATGAACACAAAACACCCAAAAGCTATACAGGCACTGACCACAGTGACTGCAATCTCCCTGATGTAGGCATCTGAGCAGGAGAGCTTGAGGATCTGGGGGATTTCACAGAAGAACTGGTCAAGGGCATTGCCATGGCACAGGGGGAGTGAAAATGTGTTGGCTGTGTGCAGCACAGCACTGAGAAACCCACTGCCCCAGGCAGCTGCTGCCATGTGGACACAAACTCTGCTACCCAGGAGGGTCCCGTAGTGCAGGGGGTGGCAGATGGCAACGTAGCGGTCATAGGCCATGACAGTGAGAATATAGTACTCTGTGGAGATTAAAAATAGGAAGAAAAAGAGTTGAGCCACACATCCTGTGTAGGAAATGCCCTGGTGTCCCACAAGGAATTGGCCATGGATTTGGGAACAGTGGTAGAGATGCAGACAAGGTCAAGAACAGCGAGGTTGAGGAGGAAGAAGTACATGGGGGTGTGGAGGTGGTGGTCACAGGCTATGGTGATGATGATGAGGCCATTGCCCAGGAGAGCAGCCAGGTAGATGCCCAGGATGAGCCAGAAGTGCAGGAGCTGCAGCTCCCGTGTGTCTGCAAAGGGCAGGAGGAGAAACTGGTTGATGGAGCTGCTGCTGTTCAACATCTGCTGCTGTCAAGTGTGGAGACCTGACAAAGGATAAAAAGGTAGTGAGAAGTTAGGGAACTCTTCTTTGAGGGAAACAGTTTCCTATTCACATTGAGTCCCTGTATTCAGGAAGCCTTTTGTCAGGTCCCATTTGGGAGGTCTGCTTTGTGCTGGCTTAAGTATGCCACTGCTGGCAGGAGGGTTGGCTGTGGGCTCATGAGAACTCAGTCCTGCCTGGCAGCAGTCAGTAAATAGAAGGATGGCCTGATCTCAGACTAAATCCCCTGTGGATAGCAATGAGCTTTTCAGCACTGTCACTCCAATTTCACCGGAGGGCAGAGCACAGATTTGGAGCTTTGATCTTCTCGTGATTGAGAGCCGAGGAATCCAGTCTCGCAGGGCAGAGCTCCAAAGCCCTCCTGCAGTCTCATCCTGCCCAAGGAGGATCTCAGCTCCCCGCTCCCAGCCAGGGACACACAGGGCTCAGTGCAGCTGCCCACACACAGGTGACGAGTGGCATTGCCACGGCCTCTGTGCCGAGATGTCTCCTGCATGGGGCTCCTCTCTGGGGCACAAGAGTCCCTGGGAGAGCGGTGCCATTGTGGGAGGCAGCTGCAGCCCAGCAGGAGCTGCCTGGACAACCTCAGTCCTACAGATGGGGGTCCTGAAGTGAGGGTCAGCACAGTGCCAGCCCCACCAATGGACGTGCTCAGAGCCCCAGGTAATGGTGGGACAAAGGCAGCAAGGACAGGAGGGGATACAGCAGGAAATGCTGCAGCAAAAGCTTTAGGGTCAGGAACAGACAGACAGGCACTCAGGGGTTTCTCCTAACTGCTGGTTTGGCTGCCAAGGAGAAGACTCAGCCTGAAACCCTGGAACTCTGGGTGCAGAGTCTGTGCTGGGTGGCAGAAACCAGGGGGTGGGTGTCAGGAAGTGTCAGGGAGGTCCCAAATCCCCACTGCCAGGGCATTTCTGGGAGCAGCTGCTCCCTCCCTGACAGTGTCTCTGCTGCCTGGAGCTGTCCCTGCAGATCCTTCTTTTTGCCCATCTCACCTCCTGCTCTGTGCTCACAGACTTCATCCCACCTGCCCTGCGCTCAGCTCTGCTCTGCAGACCCCTCCTGGCATCAGGGCGCTGCCCCAGGGAACCTCTGTGTGTGCAGGGCTCAGCCCAGGCTCCAACATCTTCATGAGAATCAAGTTTTCACTGCATATTCTCAAGGGGAGAAATAAGTTCTCATCTACCACACTCAGCACAGCTCACAGGAGAGGAAAAGTCAAAGCAAAGACTCTGCCTTTGGAGAAATAGTCTCTTTGCAAGTTCTCAAGGATCATCTCTGGCTGGGAGCAAAGCTGACCCATGCAGCACTTTCTTACAGCAGAAGGACCCTACATTGTCCTTCCCTGGGTCACTGCTTCAACCCAGAGGTGTTGTCTATATCCCTGTGGAAAGCCCAGCAGGCAGGCTGAGTGCTGACCCTGGCAGCAGCAGAGTCCCTGCCCCAGCACACAGACCCTGGGTCACAAGGACCCTGCTCACAAGGATAGCTCTGGGCACACCTCAACCATGCCCAGGAGAAGAGAGCTGTCCTGCCCTGTCCCTCTGATGGGGCACAAGGGCATCCCTTCCAGGCAGCACCTTCTGGTCCTATAGAGAACCTGTCCTCCTGACAGACCCCACACACTGTCCCATGTCCCAGCTTTAGGAGATCCCTCCAGGAACAGAACCTGCATTGCTCTGGACCCACAGATATACCCCGGACATACTCACAGGTAGAGTGCTGAGGATATTTCTCCTCCAGTGAGCTCTCAGCATCTGGCAGCTCTCTCACCCTCTCAGGTCTCCCCTTGATGCCTACAGGCAGTGTCCACAGCCCTGTGCGCTTGGCAGAGGAGCTGCTCTGTGGCAGAGCTGTCCCTCATCAGTGCTGTAATGTTTCATCAGCTCCCACTGTCCCAGGAGTCCAGCCCAGCTACAGCAGAGGAGCAGGTGAAGGTGTCACGTACTCCTCAGCTCCTCTGAGGTATTCCTGAAGCTCCAGGGAACCAACTTGGAAAGACACTGAAGTCCTCCCTGCCAACTGTTCTCTAGTCTGGGGAGAAATCCTTCTGTCCAGCAGAGTCCTTTCTCCTGATCAAACACGGGCTGGGCAGAAGAATCACTTTTTCTTGTCTCCACACGAGGCAGGACCCCCAGACAGGGACAGGAAGGGGACTCTTTCCCCTTGGGGAGGGTAAAAAGTATGTCAAGTGACTAGAGGCACATCATCCTTGCTTTGCAGCCCTGGGGCTGAAAGGGGATGCAGCTTGGGCACAGGGCTGCCTCAAACCAAGGGAACCTGGGATTCCTCTAGCCACAGTTCCAGTGGGCACAAAAGAGGTACCTGCTTCCTGGGAGCTGCTGGTCCCAGCTCTCATGGGAATTAATGGGGGAGGGAAGCCAAGAAGGAAGTGTTCAAACACCAACACCCGGTGAAACCTGAGGGGCCAGAGGTGCTCCAAGAGACGTGCAGGGAGATCCAAGGTCAAGGAATCACAGAACGTCAGGAGTTGGAAGGGACCTCAAAAGGTCATCTAGTCCAACCCCCCTGCCAGAGCAGGATCACCTGGACTAAACCACACAGGAACACATCCAGGTGGGTGTGAATGTCACCAGAGGTGGAGACTCCACAACCTCTCTGGGCAGCCTGTCCCAGGGTTCTGGCACCCTCACAGTGAAAGAGTTTCTCCTGACATTCACATGGAACTTCCTCTGCTCCAGCTTTTACCCATTGACCCGAATAAGGCCACCCCTCAGTCTCCTCTTCTCCAAGCTAACGAGGCCCAGCTCCCTCAGCTCAGAGGAACTGGCCAGCATTGCCCCTCTGCAGAAAGAGGCCCAGCTCAGAGGAAACAGGGACAGGCTCCTGGAATGGCTGCATGTGAAACGTGGCCAGGCAGGATCCAAGGATTCCCACAGGGAGGCACATGCCAGGGGGTGGCCTGTCACTGGGAAGCTTGCCCCACCTGGCTCTGGGCCTGTGAACAATGCTGCCTGCGGCTAGAGCGGCACCCCATGGAAGAGACCCCCCTGCAGCTGAGAGAGAAAAAGACCCTTTGGGAGGCCTGGTAAAGCGACTCCATTGGAGCCCTTGGGAAGGCGGAGGGGAAACAATAGTATTAGTGGGAGTGGAAATCATTCCTGGCCTAGTCCCAGCCGAGGCATTTCCAGGAGCAGCAGGAGAACATCCAGGCCGGGCCCTGAGCAATTGGTTTCGCTTTCTGCCAACCCCCAGTCTGCTCAGTCAGACCAGGGCAGTCATTTCACTGCTGCCAAGGGGCAGGAGTGTGCCAAGGAAGGAGGAGTGAGGAGGGGATTTCACAGCCCGTGTTACCCCCAAGCTAATGGGATAGTGGGGGGAACTGATGGGCTTTTGAAAGGGTTTCTAAAAGCTCACAAGGCACACTGGGCAGAACGACTCTGGGATGCAGTTCCCCAAGTCAATGATTGCTGGGGAATAATTGGATATCCCAACTAAATGCCTTTTGACCCAAACCCCAAATTTAATCCCCAAACCTCACACTCCCAGCACCCCAGAAAAGCCAGTTTTCTCTCCTGGTCTGCCAGTCTTGGTAGAAATACCGACCATTGGGACCGTTCCCCTCGTACTGGCTGAGCCCCTCAACAAATATGCATGGAAAGCAAAAGATGCCCATGGGAAGGAACACAAAGTCAATACAAGGTGGATTATTCCATCCTTCTAATAACAATCTATGACCAGTTACTTAATGCAAACTGAGTCTGGGTTTTTTCTCTTTTCCAGATGGAATCTCTGACACCTGCTTGAAGGAATAGATGAAGCTGTTAATTGTCTGTATAGTTTAGTTAATAACTGCTTTGTTAATATTTATAGGACGTTTAGCAGACTATCACAAACATTGTTTTGATTGACCATTCTCACCAACTTCAATATCTGGGGAAACTTTTGTGCCCCCCTCTTCAGCCTGGGGTGGCCAAATGGATTTATAACTTTAGGCCAGCAGGTGCCCAACACTTTTAACCTGACAAATTGTTGGGGATGTGGGAGCCCTTCAGGATTTAAAGTCTGGCCATGGACATTGAAACAATATCCCCAAAATGGCTCCTGAGTGATCTAAGTGACATAACCATCGGTAATGATTCATTCTATTGGAATGAGGAAGCAAAACCATGCAAAATCCCAGTTCCAGAAAAGTCTGAATTGAAATGACAACAATGGAGGTTTTGTGGGTCACAGTGTGTGTGATTGGACTTTCAGGTGTGGAAATCCTTGTATCTTCCCTGGGTGTCGACCCATTAATTGTGCAATGTATAATCACTCTTCCTGTCAGTGGTGACATGTTATGGTATATGTTGAGCAACACCACTGATGAGCAAAACTCATCCCTCAATGGCTAAATTGGGCATGGGTCAATGAAATTGGTCACCAAAAAATTTTGATATCTTTTGGTCTAATAGGAATTGTATGGAGTTGAGATATTGAGGGAATCCAACCCTTCGTCTTGTGGCAGAACCTGGTTGGCATAATCAACCAGGAAGTTACCATTCAGTTTAGGAATTAAGGTCTATGACGACCTCAGTTGATATCGAGGGTCCATTGATATTTCTATAGCAGGTGGGAGTAGCCAGTCCTGGGGAAAAGACAGGTGGACCCTCCAATGTGTTGTACAACATTTTGGACCTGCAGCGTAGAATCCTAACGAATGGATTAGGGCTGCTCGAGACCCAATCTATAATCTAAATCCCATTATTCGTCTACAAGCCATCGTACGGATTATTACTAATGACACAGCTCCTGCCCTCCATCTATTGGCCAATCAGGGGGCACAAACGTGAAGAGCAATATTAACACATCACATGGTTCTCAATTACCTGCCAGCCAAAGGAGGAGGCATTTGTGGTCACAAATGATTCTAATTGTGGTTTGAAAATAGATGACAATGGCAAGGTTGTTAAACAAACCACAGCCAGAATACAGAAGTTAGCCCATGTCCCCGTTCAAACATGGGAAGGCTGGGGCATTGATATGTTGTCCTGGCTCCCCATTGGGCCATGGGTTAAGCGAATCCAATTTTATTTGACATGTGGATTCACCACATTGTTGTTTTTACCACGTATTATTCCATGTTTTATACAATTGATTCAACATGTTGTAGCCAATAGGCAATTTGTAACTCCTGCTTCACCTGAGGGCGTTAAAGAAATGCCCAACGACACTGTCAGCAGTATGGATCTTATTAAAGAGGGTGTTTTTACTTGCCTTTGCTTAACTCTAGAACAGAAGTTTTGAGACCCCGACAAAACATGTGCCTTAGACTAAGGGGGTGTGGAAATCCATTTTCCTACTGTGTATGCCGACCCCAACCAGAATAGATCAGGGCAGCAGACCACATGAACCACAAAGGCCACAATCACTCTGCTTTGCAACAACAAAACCACGCAGGTACCAGAATGCATAGATGTTCTGAATTGATAATAATAGAATCACAGACTGGTCTGGCTTGGAAGG
This sequence comes from Gallinula chloropus, assembly GCF_964237585.1. Taxonomy (NCBI): domain Eukaryota; kingdom Metazoa; phylum Chordata; class Aves; order Gruiformes; family Rallidae; genus Gallinula; species Gallinula chloropus. The sequence goes on along the minus strand of NC_140114.1, from coordinate 4,281,996 downwards.
GACCCCAAGGATCATATAGTTCAAACCCCTCTGCCACTGGCAGGGCCACCAACCTCCAGGCCTGGAGCTACACAAGGCTGCCCAGGGCCCCATCCAGCCTGGCCTTGAACACCTCCAGGGATCAGGCATCCACCACCTCTCCGTGCAGCCTGTTCCAGCAGGAAGAGATTTACATTTTAAGAAGTAAAAATGCAATAGTTAATTGGATGTTGTTAGCTATTGTGACCATGCTGTCTCTTTTCCTTCTTCCTCTCTTTACCTCCTGTCATTCATGCCACCGTGGCATAACATGAACCAAACAGCCATGTGGAGCCATAGGGTGGTCTAGGGGACTGTGTCAAACAATGAAGAGACTGTGTCAGGTGTTTGTCTCAACACTGCTGGAACATTACACCACCAGCTATCACCACTGTCAGCAGTAGAGCAACGGTCAGACTGCAAGACCAGATGCATCCTGCCTTCCTATGGACCTGAATGCAGAGCTGATTAAATTTAACCCAACCACTGTGCATGTGCCCGGACCCGGGGTCTGGAAGAGACAGGGACCAGAGACCCCTGAAGACCACCTAAAACCTCCCAGTGATGGTATTGGGCAGACACACCACCACTGAGTGGGGGGTGCATCTAAACAAAGTAGCTCTTGGAATATGCTAATTGATTCCTGGAAGGAGTGAATACAACACAATAAAAGAACAGAGGTGACTGACATGGAGGGAACGTTGCCCCACCAGACCTGAAGACATTGGCCTGACAGGACACTGCAGCTCCATGGTGGTAGATATCGCATTTCTTTCCCCCCGCTTCTCTTGCACACTTGTTGTTGGCCAAATAAAGTGACTTGACCCTTGACTCGGTTTTGAGTCTTAATTCTGGTCCTGAAAATTGTGAAGACCTGGTCATGACAAAACTCCTAGTTGGGAATTACTCAGGAGTTAAGCCCAGGTGCCCCCAGCCACCCAGAGCAACCTGAGGTCTTTTGGAACACAATGGTGTGTAACCTCTGCCAAATTAGTCTGGTTTTGGATCCTGACAACTACTTGGGGAGGTTTCGGACCAGAAACATCTTTCAGCCCTCACACCTTTTCTTTGGGAGCTATTGCTGGACGTGTTGCATTTTGGAATGTGGATGCCTGTAGAGCCTGAAAATGACATCTAGCATTATTAGGACCATTCCCTTGACTAGGAATGACCTTAGCCCCAAGGATACCAGGGTTGCTTGTGGACTACCTGGGGAGGTTTCTGACCAGGAAACTTGCTCAGCCCTCGAACCTTTTGTTTGCGACCTACAATAAAGGAGGGATATTCTCCCTGGCCCTACTTATGTTATTAACTCTATAATAACACATAGCAAATTAATTAAATCTACAATTACTTAATTGTGACAGAGGATAAAGAAAAGACTGAGGCCTTTTTTCCTCAGTCTTTAGTAGTAATACCATTTGTCTACTGATACCCAGACCCCTAAGTGAAAAGATGGGGAGAGAAAGTGGATGGAATCCCCCAGGACAACCTGGACGACTGGCACACTGTCATGGATGGCTATGTGCTTCTTAGGAAAGACAGGCTAGGGAGGCGAGGTGGAGGAGTTGCTCTTTATGTGACTGAGCAGCTGGAATGTATTGAGCTCCACCTGGCTGTTGCCTCTCTAGGCGCGGCGACCTGGTTCAGGAACGGCACGGCGGCCACACTCTGGCCGCTCGGGCCATCAGCTCACAGACACCACCGTGGGGGACGGCAAATGGCGTTTATTAGTGAGTGGCACAGTGTTCTATAGCCGAGGTTTACGATGTCATTTCCGCCCGCTTACATCACCGGCTGCCTACTACTGGTTACCTGAGGAGAGGGGGGGGGTCCTTCCTTTCCGTACAGCCCGACATCTTCCGACCGCCAGGCCCTAACTACCAACACTTGGGGAAGGATGAACCATCCGTCGAGTGCTTGTGAGTTAAAATCAAGGGGCAAACTGGCATGGGTGACATTGTTGTGAGAGTGTCTATAGGCAACCTGATCAAGAGGAGCAGGTTGATAGCGCATTCTATAAGCAGTTAGAAGTAGCCTCAAGATCCCGGGCACTGATCCTTATGGGGGAATCCAACTATCAACTATCCTATCAACAATTTATGCACTATGTTGAAGACAATTTCCTGCTACAGATGGTGCAGGTGCCTTCAAGGGGAGGGTGGGTGCTTGACCTTGTTTTCACTAACAAGGACGGGCTCATTAGGGAAGTGAAGGTTGGGGGCAGCTTAGGACAAAGCAACCATGAAATGCTTGAGTTCAAGATCCTGGGTGGAAGAAGCAAGCCAGAAAGTAGGATAGCTACCCTGAATTTTGGAAGAGCTAACTTTGATCTCCTCTGCTACTTAATAGGGGCTATCCCGTGGGAGAGTCCAGAGAAGGGCTACGAAGATGATGAAGGGCCTGGAGCATCTCCGCTATGTAGAAAGGCTGAGTAAGTTGGGATTGTTCAGCCTTGAGAATAGTAAGGGGGAATCTAATTAAAGTTTATAATTATCTTAAGCAGGGGATGCAGGGGGAATCAGCCAGCCCCTTTTCAGTGCTCTGTGGGGATAGGACAAGGGGCAATGGCTGCAAGTTGGAGCACAGGGAGTTCTGCACCAACATGCAGAAAAACTTTTTCCCAGTGAGGGTGAGGGAGCCCTGGGACAGGCTGCCCAGGGAGGTGGTGGAGTCTCCTTCAATGGAGATATTCAAGACACACCTGGACGCCTCTCTGAGTGATATGTCCTAGAAAGCTGCTTTGGCAGGGGGGTTGGACCTGATGATCTCTCAAGGTCCCTTCCAACCCCTACGATTCTATGATTCTATGATTCTGTCCCTTGTAGTTCAGGGGCTGGAGCAAAACAAAACAATGATACTTTACATGAACATTTACAAGATGAATATGTGTGAGGATCACAAGGACACATGAAGCAAAAGTTAACAAAATTAAAAATGCATCATAAATTGGTACCATCAAATGAATACATTCCCTTGTTTGTTGTGATTTTGGAAATGCAAAACCGATCAGCTTTGGAATATGCAATGCAGGCAGTCCACAGCTTTAGCACCCCGTCACCCATTGCTCAGCAAATTAAGCTTTAGGTCCCAGGCCTGGTCAAAACTGGCTGGAGTCTTCTTTTTTGTCGTGCACCGTCATCATGGCAGAACTACTGGGGTCACTGGATTCCTTTTCTATTACTTTCTGTGGGGAGGTGGGGAGGGAAAACTGCACATGCGCATTTCCAAAAGCACAGTCAGGTGAAGCAGCACTGGAGCAGCAGAAACTGGCTGGCGTTGGTGAGGATGAGACCCCAAATCCCTTCTTGGTATTTAAATACAACGTGCCAGTTATTGCTTTCAGAGGCTTTTTCCTTCCTTCCCTCCCTCCCTTCCCTTCCGTATATCCCTCCCATTTCTGGAGCTCTGGATGCCTCGATGTGCCGTCGCCTCTGCGTAACATCTTTTCTCCATGATTCTGAAGAGCAGCAGCTGAACCGGTGGAAGAGCTGCTGACCAAAGGGAAACTGAGGCAGGGAGTGGGAAGATTTTGGGGTTGTCTTTTATCATCCCCCCAGTTCAGGCACAGCGGGACTCGATACCGAGTGCTGCCTCATCCCCAAGTCGCGCTCTCAAGCAGGATTTTGGTGCTGCTGCTGGTGCTGCTGGTCCTGCTGCTGTTGCTGGTGCTGCTGGTGGTGCTGCTGGTGGTGCTGGTGCTGGTGGTGCTGGTGCTACTGGTGCTGGTGCTGTTGCTGCTGCTGCTGATGGTGCTGGTGCTGCTTGTGCTGCTGCTGGTGCTGCTGCTGCTGGTGCTGGTGCTGCTGCTGGTGTCTCTGGCACCCCTGGGAGCTGCCTGTGCCGTGCCAGGGAAGAGGGGGGATACGAGGAGGCTGCTGGGGCGCAGAGGGATGCCCCTCAGGCCGGGTCAAGGTCTGTGCTGTGACACTGTTTCCGTTGGGAAGCCAAAATCCCCATCGCTGCCAGTTCGTGACCCAACAGTGCTGCTCCTTCAGCTGCTGTTTATCATTTCTAGAGAGAGGGGACGGGGGCAGCTTTACCCCCATCGCTCCCCAGCCCCAGTTCTTGTTCAATGACCGTGTAACAGCTGGAGGATCCCTCTCCAATCATACGGGCGGCGAGAGTTCACCAAAAACCCCTGGCATTTTTACCAACCACTTCCTTTCCTGTCATCCCCTCTCAGCCAGAGCTTTGCCCGAGTCCCTTCTTCTCATCCTGTCAGTAAGAACCTGAGGGGGAAATCACCTACCAGGCTTTAATACCTCAGGGAACAGTCCTAACAGTGCCCTATGTCATTTCTCAGCTCTACCTTCCTTCACATTCAAACATGCCAAACGTCCAGCAGCAGCTCCCAAAACAAAAGAGCGAGGACACAGAGACATACCTGGCCTGAAACCTCCCCAGGGAGCCCACAAGCAGCCCCTCTGGCGCTGCGGCTCAGGGCTTTCATAGCCAAGAGAAATGCTTTATAAATGCATTTGGGAACTATAAAATGTATTTGGTTTCCTGATCATCTCCAGCCAAGGGAACATAAATTTTGGGAACTGCAAGAAGTCTCCCAACAAGAAGTTCTGCTGGGGAAACTCCTGTAGGTTACTTTGGAGTATTTTCATGTCACACAAACCAAACTTTGCTTAGCAGCAGCGCTGACATCTCATCAGGGCAGATTCCCTCCCTGCACTGTCTCTTCTGCTCCTGCCCACAGGCAGGGAAAGAGCCAAAGGGGCACGGTGAGAGCCCCGGACCTGCCGTGCCCTGAGCGAGACCCAGGTATGTGGTTCTGCTGCTCTCATGGATCTGTGCCCCCTCTGCAAGGGATGAGGGGAGTCCTTGTGGGGAGGGAATTTGTGGCTGCTCTGCAACATGCTCTCCTCCTGTCAAAAGTGGGTTTTTATGACCTAATTATTCCTCCTACTTTCTCCCAGTGATGGGTGACCCAGCCTTGACTCTATGTGCAAGTTGGACTCAGTTGATGACAAAATGGGTTTCTCAGCAGTGCTGGAGAAGGTACCAGGGCTTCCCCAGCACCCCCAGCTGTGCGTGGCACCTGGGGACAGCTGGCCCTGTCTGTTCCTGGGCGTACTGGAGCACAGGAGCCAGCAGCATCTGTGGGTGATGCTTTGTTCACTGTGTATTGGGTAGAAACCAGTGGGCCAAAACCCTTTTGCCCAGTCAGACAGGCCTGCGGGGTTCTATATTTGGGGTGCTGACACTGTGGTGGTTTCCCTTTCAGCGGCTTTTGAGGCTCTCGGTGAGGCAGAGGTGATGCTGCCTTGCTGGGGCTGTGCTGGGTCCCCTGAGCTGCAAAACTCCCAGCTGAGATGGTCTTTAATGTGGGTAGGGGTGAGCAATCCTGTCCTCTTAGTTCCTCAGGGCTTTTGGATCAAAACTCCCTCGCTGTGTGTGCTCCTGTGTGTAGGTGCTGGGCTTTTCTGGCCAGAGGAGCCAAGAGGGAAGGTGTGTGTCACAGCGCAGGACAGGAGCAGAGCCTGTATTGGCAGGGACAGTGCCCGGGCTTCTGCAATTACGATGTCCCTCAGAAAAAGGGACTCGAGACATTTTAAATCTTCATGGGGATTTTCTGTAGAAGAGAAGGAGCAGGAACTTTGAACATCCAGTGCACATTTATTCTCTGTTATAAAACAGGACTCCAATGAATGGCAGGTATTAAGTGGGTAGTGTAAATACAGATTTGCTGCAATTTGATCATTCTGTGGCTTTCTGTATTTTCTGTCATATCCACCGAATTAAGATAGAAATTGCAGCCAAGTGTTGGATGGCTTTACATGAGCCCAGACTGTTCACAGTGATCCTGCTTCTTGCTTCTCTCCCTGTCAGAAAAGTGATGCTTGAACCTTGCCACCACAGTCTGTGTTTCCAGTGACCTGAAGTACAGTGTGATCTAAACCAGGACATGGGGAGAGCTGTGCACGTCTTCAAGGCTGGAAATAGTAATCACTGGTAATTGGCAGCCTTGAAGACATGCAGAGCTTGTAACAGTGCCTGCGTGGCTGAAACCCTGCTGCCAGACAGCACCCCCACTGACATGGCTGCCAGACAGCACCCCCACTGACATGGCTGCCAGGCAGCACCCCCACTGACATGGCTGCCAGACAGCACCCCCACTGACATGGCTGCCAGGCAGCACCCATACTGACATGGCTGCCAGACAGCACCCCCACTGACAGGGCTGCCAGGCAGCACCCTCACTGACACGGCTGCCAGACAGCACCCACACTGACAGGGCTGCCAGGCAGCACCCCCACTGACACGGCTGCCAGACAGCACCCACACTGACAGGGCTGCCAGACAGCACCCACACTGACACGGCTGCCAGACAGCACCCATACTGACAGGGCTGCCAGACAGCACCCACACTGACACGGCTGCCAGACAGCACCCACACTGACAGGGCTGCCAGACAGCACCCACACTGATAGGGCTGCCAGACAGCACCCCCACTGACACGGCTGCCAGACAGCACCCACACTGACACGGCTGCCAGACAGCACCCCCACTAACATGGCTGCCACACTCCCTGTCTCGGGCTGTGCTGCTGCTCCTCGGGCTCTCACAGCTCCCCTCCCCCCAGCACAAGGTGTCTCCTTTCCCGGGCGGCTGTTCCATTCCCCACAGGAGGGGGGTGTTTCTCCCCCTCCAGCCTCTCCCCACCCCCGGCACCCCCTCTCCCTGCAGCTCCGCTCCCCCGCCCAGCCGGGGCTTTTGGTATCTGCCACAGCCTGGGCAGCAAGTCCCTGCCGGAGCCATCTGGGCCTCCTGTGGAGTCGGCAGCCCCAGAGCTTCAGCCCCTCAGTCCCCGGTAAGTTCACCCCTCTTTTCCACCCCCTTTTCTTTGTGCTGGCAAATTCTTGTGCAGATTTGGCAGTGTGCCACCTGTCTGGAGGGTGTGAGCAGAGTATTTCCCTGCTCCCTCCCGATGTGCAGTTTGTTTCCCTCCCCTGCAGCTCTGAGCTGAGCTCTGACAGAGCCTTAAAAGCTGCTGAACATGACCCAGACTGTTCTGCCTGAGGCCAGGGACGTTCTGATGCCTACAGACACCTGCCAGAGCCAGCTCAACTTTGGGAACCAAGACAAGGTACAGCTCGGAGATTTCTTTCTCCAAGTACAGTTTCTGTGGCTACTTGAGTGTTCTCACTTCTTCTTCCTGTTCCTATTCCTCATATTCCTCCACCGGATATTGCTCCCCCTCGTATTCCTTCCTGTATTCCTTCTCTAATTCCATCTTGTATTCCTTCTCCTCTTCTTCCTCATCTTCCTTTTTGTATTTCTTCTACTATTTCTCCTTCAATTTCTCCTCCTCCTCCTCCAGCGCCTCATCCTCCTCATACTCCTCCTCCTATTCCTCCTCCTATTCCATCTTCTGTTGCCGCTTCTGTTCCTCCTCATATTCCTCCAACTCCTCTTACTCTGTATTGCTTCTTGGATTCTTCTAATTTCTCCTCATCATCTTCTTCCTCAGCCTATACCTCCTCATACTGTTCGTTCTCCATCCTGCACCTCCTCTTCCACCTCCAAGTATTCCTCCTCATATTCCTTCTCAGTTCCTCCTTGCATTCCTCCTTCTCCTCGTATTACTTCCTGTATTCCTTCCTATGTAACTCCTTGTATTCCTCCTCCTAGTCTTCCTCATATTCCTCCCTGTATAACTGGATAATTCCTGCTCCTTGTCCTCTTCTTCCTCATTCCCAAACTCTTCTTCCTCTGTACTATTTTCATCATCATATCATTACTCCTCTTGGAATTAGTTCCTTATTCGTATTCATCCTCTTACTCTTCATAGTCTGTCTTCCTTCTACACGTCCTCCTCCTCCTCCTTGTATTCCGTCTTGGATTTTTCTTCCTCTTCTTCCTCCATCTCATCTTCCTCCTGCTCTTCGGCCTCCTCCACTTACCTTTATTCGTCCTTAGTATTCCTCCTAATACTGTTCATTTTCTGTGCTCCTCAACCTCCTCTTCCTCCTCATAATATTTTTTCGTATTCCTTTCTGGAATCTTCTTTCTCCTCATCATTTTCTTCCTCTTTCTCAACCTCTTCTTCGTTAGTCTCATCCTCGAATTCTTCCTTCACTTACCTGTATTCTTCCTTTATATTCCACCTCATACTGTTCATTGTCCGTCTTTCTCCTTCACCTCCTTCTCCTTCACCTCCAGTTGCACCTCCTCCTCCTTTTCGTATTCCTTCTTGGATTCTACTTCCTCCTTGATCTCATCTTCCTCCAATTCATCCTCTTCCTCGTCTTCCTCTACTTACCTGTTTTCTTCCTTAGTATTCTTCCTCATACTCTTCATTCTCCTTCGTCCACAACTTCCTCATCATCCTCCTCCTCTTCTTCATGTTCCTCCCTGTGTTCATTCTTGGATTCTTCTTTCTCCTCGTCGTCTTCTTTGTCTTTCTCAACCTCTTCTTCCTCTGTCTCATTCCGCTCTTTGGATTTTTCCTCCACTTACCTGTATTTTTCCTTAGTATTCCTCCTCACACTGTTCACTGTCTGTCTTCCTCCTCCTCCTCATACTGTTCATTGTCGGTCCTCCTCCAAATCCACCTCCTAATCCTGCTCTTCCTCATATTCTTCCCTGTGTTCATTTTTGGATTCTTCTTTCTCCTCGTCCTCTTCTTTGTCTCATCGTCCTCCTCCTACTCCCCCTCCTCCTCCTCTGACTCTTCTCTGTATTCCTTTCTGGAATCTTCTTTCTTTTCGTCCTCTTCTTCCTCTTTCTCAGCCTCTTCTTTGTCTGTCTCATCCTCAGCCACGTTTTCTTCCTCCACTTTACCTGTTTTCGTCCTTACAATTCCTCCTCATACTGTTCATGGTTTGCTTCCATCCTCCTCGCTTCCTCCTTCTCCTCCAGCTCCACCTCCTCCTTTTCGTATTCCTTCTTGGATTCTTCTTCCTCCTTTTCCTCATTTTCCTCCATCTCATCCTCCTCCTCTTCCTCCTCCTCCACTTACCTGTATTCTTCCTTCGTATTCCTCCTCATAGTGTTCATTGTCCATCTACCTCCTCCTTTTCATACTGTTCTTTGTCAGTCCTCCTCCAAATCTGCTTCCTGATGCTGCTCTTCCTCATATTCCTCCCTGTGATCATTCTTGGATTCTTCTTTCTCCTCGTCCTCTTCTTCCTCTGTCTCATCCTCCTCTTCATTCTCCTCCACTTACCTGTGTTCTTCCTTAGTATTGCTCCTCATACTGTTCATTGTCTGTGCTCCTCCACCTCCTCTTCCTCCTCATCCTCATATTCTTCACTGTATTCCTTTTTGGAATCTTCTTCCTCCTCGTCCTTTTCTTCCTGCTGCTCCACTTCTTCTTCCTCTGCTTCATACTCCTCCTCCTCCTCATATTTCTTCTTTCTCTTACCTGGCTTCCTCCTTAGTATATCACCTCTTATTCTTCATAGTCTGTCTTCCTTGTCCTCCACCTCCTCCTCCACCTCCTCCTCCTCCTTGTATTCCTTCTTGGATTCTTCTTCCTCCTCTTCCTCTTCTTCCTTTATCTCCTCCTCATTCTCCTCCTCCACTTAGGTGTATTCTTCCTTAGTATTCCTCCTCACAGTGTTCATTTTCTGTCTTCATCCTCCACCACCTCCACCTGCTTCTCCTCCTCATGTTCCTTCTTAGATTCTTCTTCCTCTTCTTTCTCTTCTTCCCTTCATCTCATCCTCCTCCTCATCCTCCACTTCATCCTCCTCCACTTACCTCTAATCGTCCTTAGTATTCCTCCTAATACTGTTCATTGTCTGTGCTCCTCAACCTCCTCTTCCTCCTCATAAAATTTTATGTATTCTTTTCTGGAATCTTCTTTCTCCTCGTCCTCTTCTTCCTCTTTCTCAACCTCTTCTTCGTCTGTCTCATCCTCGAATTCTTCCTCCACTTACATATATTCTTCCTTTATATTCCTCCTCCTACTGTTCATTGTCCGTCTTTCTCCTTCTCCACCTTCTCCTTCACCTCCAGTTGCACCTCCTCCTCCTTTTCGTATTCCTTCTTGGATTCTTCTTCCTCCTTGATCTCATCTTCCTCCACCTCATCCTCTTCCTCGTCGTCCTCTACTTACCTGTTTTCTTCCTTAATATTCCACCTCATACTGTTCATTGTCCGTCTTTCTCCTTCACCACCTTCTCCTTCACCTCCAGTTACACCTCCTCCTCCTTTTCGTATTCCTTCTTGGATTCTTCTTCCTCCTTGATCTCATCTTCCTCCATCTCATCCTCTTCCTCGTCGTCCTCTACTTACCTGTTTTCTTCCTTAGTATTCTTCCTCATACTCTTCATTCTCCGTCGTCCACAAATTCCTCCTCATCCTCCTCCTCTTCTTCATGTTCCTCCCTGTGTTCATTCTTGGATTCTTCTTTCTCCTCGTCGTCTTTTCTCTTTCTCAACCTCTTCTTCCTCTGTCTCATTCCGCTCTTTGGATTTTTCCTCCACCTACCTGTATTCTTCCTTAGTATTCCTCCTCACACTGTTCACTGTCTTCTTCCTCCTCCTCCTCATACTGTCCATTGTCAGTCCTCCTCCAAATCCACCTCCTATTCCTGCTCTTCCTCATATTCCTCCCTGTGTTCATTTTTGGATTCTTCTTTCTCCTCGTCCTCTTCTTTGTCTCATCGTCCTCCTCCTACTCCCCCTCCTCCTCCTCCTCTTACTCTTCTCTGTATTCCTTTCTCAAATCTTCTTTCTTTTCGTCCGCTTCTTCCTCTTTCTCAGCCTCTTCTTTGTCTGTCCCTTCCACCTGCCTCTCTTATTTCTTCCAGCCCTGTGCTTTTTTTATTCTTTCTATTTGGATTCCAACTGCTCTTTCCAACATTCGGATCAAATAGGCACAAGCTGTGTGACAGGCAGCCCTGCAGCGTGCAGGAGAGCACCCAGCGTGCAGTGCACAGTGCGCTTCCGGACGTACCCGCGCTGTACATTGTACAGTGCAACACCATCCAGTGCAGTGCAGCGCCTGGAATACAACACAAAGTGCACTGCAGAGAGCAAGAGGACAGCACCGGACTTACAGCGCAGTCCCAGCCCGTAACATACAGACAGGGCAAGGCTACACCCAATGGGAAATACACTAAAGCCCCACGACACAGACAAGGTGATGTGTACAGTGCACACAGTGCCGGGCATCTACCTTCCAATACTCTCACGCTGTGTGTGTATATGTGTATATATGCCAGAGCAGAGCGGGCTGCCGTAGCTGCCAGTGGTGCCTGGGGACCCTGGGGTGCCCCCCACTAAGGGTGCCTGGGCTGCAGGGAAGGGCTGCTGCTGCTGGGCAGGCGGTGGGCACAGGTTGGCTGAGCCTGAGAGAGAGACAGGAGCGCTGGGCAGTGGGCAGCTCTGCTTCAGCCCCCAGGAGCGCAGTGTCCCTGGGCTGAAGGCTCGGGCTGGGTCCTTCCCTGGGGGTAGACGCTGTGGGGAAGGACAGAAGTCTGCAGGGGCAAGGGGGGCCCCTGGGCGGGGCTGTGGCAGCACCATGGTCCCTGGGGATGGTTGGTTGCTAAGGACTCTCTGGAGTCTCCAGGAAGTGACGTAGGGGCTGCCTGTGTTCTGCCCCATCCCATCTGCCTCCCAGCCCCTCCCGGGCAAGGAAGGGGCTTGGGGGTGCCCTCAGCCCCCCCCAGCAGCTCTTGGGGGCTGTGAGGGGAAAGAAAGGTCCTGGCAAACAGGCGAGGTGCCTGAAGATCAGACCAAAGCCCTTGTCGCTCCAGCCTTTAAAAAGTGCATGGGCTGCTCAGATGGCCCAGAAATGTCTGGACACATTACTGTCCCTCACCAGGATCCCAAAAATCCCATCCCTGTGGCTTTTTGGGACCCCCTGGAGCAGATCACCGGAGCTGTTGGGGAACTCTGGGGTCTCTCCAGGAGTCTCAGGCAGACTGCTTGAGGGGCTCCCAAAGCTCCCCGACACAGAGCTTCTCCTCGTTGTGCAACCAAAGAGGCCTGGCCACCCAGAGCTGCTCGAGGGGCCCCCATAAGCCCGTTTGACACACCCATAAGCAATCGACTCCCCACATCCACCTTCTCTCCTGATCGTTCCTTTTGTCTTTTTCTCTTCACACCCTCCACCCACCCACCTCTTCCTCTTGCTCTTTCTGTTTCTCTTATTTCTGATTTTTTCTTCCTTCCGCCACCCCCCTTCCAGCCCCTTTCCTCTGGCTCTTCCTTCATCTTTTTTTCTTGGGTTATTTCTTTTTCCCTCCCTACCCGCCCCTTCTCCTTGTCTTTTCTTGGGCTTTTAGGACTGGTTTGGTTTGGGATTTTTTTCTCCCCAACATTGAAAGGAAACAACAAAACACCCCCACTGCGGTACCAACCGTGTCAGAGACATCACACCAGACAGTGCCCACAAGAGACTCTACAGAGCACTAAAAAATACAGGCAACAGAATGATGGAAACTACAACAGAAAGTCCCCTGGGGAGCAACACAAAATACACTGAGCAATAGGATGGAGAAATGAACAGCGTGTGACACAGCACAGTGCAGACAGGACAGTGCACACTGTCCAGGGCAATACAGGCCCTGCTGCCTGTACCGTGCCTACCTGACAATAACATAAATATAAAAAGATGTCTCTATATGCATTTAAAGAGTGATATAAATATATATATAAAACCATGAAGCATCAGGCAATTAGACAGCACCACATATTTGGGCTCAGTGGTACACGCCACCCGCATGTCATTGATGCCTTCTGCTGTCTCCTCAGGTTTTGTTTTTCCAGTTTTCAGCTGTTTTCTTTAATTCTGCTGGTTTTTAGATTCCAGTTTGCCCCTTCCACCTGCCTCTTTTATTGCTTCCTGCCCTGTGCTTCTTTAAACCCTTCTATTTGTCTTCCAGCCTGCTGTTTCCATCTGCTGTTTCTTTGGGTTTCCCTCCCACCGCTTCCACCTCCAATGATTTTTCCTTTTTACCTCCTCTTCATCTCCTTTATTTTCTGCTGGCAGCTCCCTGCCCACACCTGCACTTCTTACTTTTGCTTTCCACCCACCCGCTTTCTTTTGCCTTTTACTTTTTACTTCCTTCCTTCTGTTTATTCCTATTGTTTCACTTCCCCATCCAACCCCCTTTCCAGGAGTTTCCTTCTCATTTCTGGTTTTGTGTGGTTCATTTTTCACTTCCTGCCCTGCCCGACCCCTCCTACTTTTCGTGTCTTGTTTGGTTTTGGATTTGTTTTCATATTTCTTTGCCTGATTCTTCCTGCTCTTTTCTTTTTCTTTTGAATTGCTGTTTCATGTTCATTTTTCCCCTGCCAAACCCCCCCTGTTTCCTGCTGTTTCTGTTCTCTCTTTGGTTTTCCCCTGGTACCTTTCCGGTGATGACAGAACTTGGGTGGTGCCGTGGGCAAAGGTGGAGCTGCCCGGTGGAGGCAGGTTTGTGCTTGTCCACTGCCTCATGTGAAGGAAGAAGCAGCTGCCTGGAGCCTTCTCCAGACCTGTGTGAGGGAGAGGGAGCGGTGACTGGCTGGGGAGACTCGCAAGGCCCCCACCAGCAAGCGGGTCCCGATGGCCAAAGGCCCCCAGCTCTTTCCTGAGCACGCTGAGAATTTGTGTCTTGGCTCTGGGTACCCACTGAGCTGCTGCGACAGCAGGACGGGCTTGAAAAGCAGGGAGGAGCCTTGTTTGTGTGAGGTGACCCGGGAGAGCTGGGCACAAGGAGCTGGGAAATGCTGTGGATTCCCTGGGCAGGCGTCAGCCAGGCGAGAGCCGGCACGCTGCCCGGGCTTGCTGAAGCCCTGTGCCAAAAGCGCCCTGGGGACAGGGGTGAGGGGGATTCTGGCAGCGCCCGGGGTGGGCGATGCGGAAGGTGCCTGGGGGCCAGAGCAGAGCGGGGTGCCATAGCTGCTGGTGGTGGCTGGGGGCCCTGGGGTGCCCCCCACTAAGGGTGCCTGGGCTGCAGGGAAGGGCTGCTGCTGCTGGGCAGGCGGTGGGCACAGGTTGTCTGAGCCTGAGAGAGAGACAGGAGCGCTGGGCGGTGGGCAGCTCTGCTTCAGCCCCAGGAGCGCAGTGTCCCTGGGCTGAAGGCTCGGGCTGGGTCCTTCCCTGGGGGTAGACGCTGTGGGGAAGGACAGAAGTCTGCAGGGGCCGGGGGGCCCCTGGGCCGGGCTGTGGCAGTGCCATGGTCCCTGGGGATGGTTGGTTGCTAAGGACTCTCTGGAGTCTCCAGGAAATGATGTAGGGGCTGCCTGTGCTCTGCCACACCCCATCTGCCTCCCAGCCCCTCCCGGGCAGGGAAGGGGCTTGGGGGTGCCCTCAGCCCCCCCCAGCAGCTCTTGGGGGCTGTGAGTGGAAAGAAGGGTCCTGGCAAACAGGCGAGGTGCCTGAAGATCAGACCAAAGCCCTTGTCACTGCAGCCTTTAAAAAGTGCAGGGACTGCTCAGATGGTCAATAATGTCACGATGTACCGGTGTCCCTCACCAGGATCCCAAAAATCCCATCCCTGTGGCTTTTTGGGGAGCCTCTTGAGCAGATGGCCAGAGCTCTTGGGGACCTCTGGGTTCTCTCAGCCCCCTCCTTTTTCCTGTGCTGCTGTGAAAAGCCGGAATCAAAGCTCAGTGGCCTTGGTGCCTGTGAAGAGGGATTCTTCCCTGCAGCGCTGGGCACTCAGGGCTTCGCTCCTCCATATGTGTGCGCTGCTCAAGACCAATTTTCCTCACCATCTTTGTGTTTGTTTTGTGGATTTTTGGGGTTTTTTCTTCCCTCTTTCCTGCCCCCTCCACTTGCTCTTTCCTTTCTCTTGTTTTGCTTTTTATTCGATTCCCCCCATGCCTTTTGCACTTCCCTTTGTTTGTGCTTCCCGACCCCTCGCCCAGCCCCTTTCTCCTGTTCTGCCCTTGGCCCTTGTTTGCCTTTTGCTCTCTCCCTTCCTGTCCCTCCATCTCTTTCCTGTTCTCTCTTTTGGTTTTGTTTTATTTAACTTCTTCCCTCCACTCTCTCCTGTCCTCTTTCCTTTCTTCCCTTCTCTCTTACTCACCTTTTACTCCTGTCCTTTCCATTCCCTTCTTCCCCCCGTACCCCCCCACCTGCTCTGGCCTCTGCTCCTCTGCTGAGTGTGAGTTTTAGGTGTTTCCCTGCTGCCCTCCCACCTGCCGCTTCTTCCTGCTCTTTATTTACTGGGGTGTTTTGTTTTTTGTGCTTCCCCCCAACCCGCGCCTTCCTCCAGCTTTAGTTCCTGGAAGAGAGACGCTTCTAGGAAGCCACTGATCCCTGTGGCTTTTTGGGAGCCCCTTGAGCAGATGGCCGGAGCAGTTGGGGATCTCTGGGGTCTCTCCAGGAGTCTCAGGCAGACTGCTTGAGGGGCTCCCAAGGCTCCCCGACACAGAGCTTCTTGCTGTGCAACCAAAGAGGCCTGGCCACCCAGAGCTGCTCGAGGGGCCCCCACAAAGCCCTTTGACCCACCCATAAGCAACCGACCCCCCACATCCACCTTTTCTACTGATGGTTCCTTTTGTCTTTTTCTCTTTACACCCTCCACCCACCCACCTCTTCCTCTTGCTCTTTCTGTTTCTCTTTCTTCTGATTTTTTCTTCCTTCTGCCAACCCCCTTCCAGCCCCTTTCCTCTGGCTCTTCCTTCATCTCTTTTTCTTGGGTTATTTCTTTTTCCATCCCTACCTGCCCCTTTCTCCTTGTCTTTCCTTGGGCTTTTAGGACTGGTTTGGTTTGGGATTTTTTTCTCCCCAACATTGAAAGGAAACAACAAAACACCCCCACTGCGGTACCAACCGTGTCAGACACATCACACCAGACAGTGCCCACAAGAGACTCTACAGAGCACTAAAAAATACAGGCAACAGAATGATGGAAACTACAACAGAAAGTCCCCTGGGGAGCAACACAAAATACACTGAGCAATAGGATGGAGAAATGAACAGCGTGTGACACAGCACAGTGCAGACAGGACAGTGCACACTGTCCAGGGCAATACAGGCCCTGCTGCCTATACTGTGCCTACCTGACAATAACATAAATATAAAAAGATGTCTATATATGCATTTAAATAATAATATAAATATATATATAAAACTATGAAGTATCAGGCAATTAGACAGCACCACATATTCGGCCTCAGTGGTACACGCCACCCGCATGTCATTGATGCCTTCTGCTGTCTCCTCAGGTTTAGTTTTTCAACTTTTCAGTTGTTTTCTTTAATTCTGCTGGTTTTTAGATTCCAGCTTGCCCCTTCCACCTGCCTCTTTTATTGCTTCCTGCCCTGTGCTTCTTTAAACCCTTCTATTTGTCTTCCAGCCTGCTGTTTCCATCTGCTGTTTCTTTGGGTTTCCCTCCCACCGCTTCCACCTCCAATGATTTTTCCTTTTTACCTCCTCTTCATCTCCTTTATTTTCTGCTGGCAGCTCCCTGCCCACACCTGCACTTCTTACTCTTGCTTTCCACCCACCCGCTTTCTTTTGCCTTTTACTTTTTACTTCCTTCCTTCTGTTTATTCCTATTGTTTCACTTCCCCATCCAACCCCCTTTCCAGGAGTTTCCTTCTCATTTCTGGTTTTGTGTGGTTCATTTTTCACTTCCTGCCCTGCCCGACCCCTCCTACTTTTCGTGTCTTGTTTGGTTTTGGATTTGTTTTCATATTTCTTTGCCTGATTCTTCCTGCTCTTTTCTTTTTCTTTTGAATTGCTGTTTCATGTTCATTTTTCCCCTGCCCAACCCCCCCTGTTTCCTGCTGTTTCTGTTCTCTCTTTGGTTTTCCCCTGGTACCTTTCCGGTGATGACAGAACTTGGGTGGTGCCGTGGGCAAAGGTGGAGCTTCCTATGGAGGCAGGTTTGTGCTTGTCCACTCCCCCGTGGGATGGAAGAAGCAGCTGCCTGGAGCCTTCTCCAGACCTGTGTGAGGGAGAGGGAGCGGTGACTGGCTGGGGAGACTCGCAAGGACCACCAGCAAGCGGGTCCCGATGGCCAAAGGCCCCCAGCTCTTTCCTGAGCACGCTGGGAATTTGTGTCTGGGCTCTGGGTACCCACTGAGCTGCTGCGACAGCAGGACGGGCTTGAAAAGCAGGGAGGAGCCTTGTTTGTGTGAGGTGACCCGGGAGAGCTGGGCACAAGGAGCTGGGAAATGCTGTGGATTCCCTGGGCAGGCGTCAGCCAGGCGAGAGCCGGCACGCTGCCCGGGCTTGCTGAAGCCCTGTGCCAAAAGCGCCCTGGGGACAGGGGTGAGGGGGATTCTGGCAGCGCCCGGGGTGGGCGATGCGGAAGGTGCCTGGGGGCCAGAGCAGAGCGGGGTGCCATAGCTGCTGGTGGTGGCTGGGGGCCCTGGGGTGCCCCCCACTAAGGGTGCCTGGGCTGCAGGGAAGGGCTGCTGCTGCTGGGCAGGCGATGGGCACAGGTTGGCTGAGCCTGAGAGAGAGACAGGAGCGCTGGGCGGTGGGCAGCTCTGCTTCAGCCCCCAGGAGCGCAGTGTCCCTGGGCTGAAGGCTCGGGCTGGGTCCTTCCCTGGGGGTAGACGCTGTGGGGAAGGACAGAAGTCTGCAGGGGTCTGGGGGCCCGTGGGCCGGGTACTTGGGCTGCCCTTGTGGCAGTGCCATGGTCCATAGCATCCGTTGGTTGCTAAGGACTCTCTGGAGTCTCCAGGAAGTGACGTAGGGGCTGCCTGTGCTCTGCCCCACCCCATCTGCCACCCAACCCCTCCTGAGCAGGGAAGGGGCTTGGGGGTGCCCTCAGCCCCCCCCCAGCAGCTCTTGGGGGCTGTGAGTGGAAAGAAGGGTCCTGGCAAACAGGCGAGGTGCCTGAAGATCAGACCAAAGCCCTTGTCACTGCAGCCTTTAAAAAGTGCAGGGACTGCTCAGATGGCTCAGAAATGTCACGATGTACCAGTGTCCCTCACCAGGATCCCAAAAATCCCATCCCTGTGGCTTTTTGGGAGCCCCTTGAGCTGATCACCGGAGCTGTTGGGGAACTCTGGGGTCTCTCCAGGTCCTGGGGCAGACTGCTCGAGGGGCATCAGAATTCCCCAGCAGTGAGGAGCTTCTCGGGGGGCTCCAAAAAGCCCTGTGGGGCTCCCAGCAGCCATGCAGCTTTTCTGGAGCCGCTCGAGCAGCTGGCTGGTGTGTTCTGGGTGCTCTGGGGTCTCTCCAGGAGTCTCAGGCAGACTGCTTGAGGGGCTCCCAAGGCTCCCCGACACAGAGCTTCTCCTCACTGTCCAACCAAAGAGGCCTGGCCACCCAGAGCTGCTCGAGGGGCCCCCACAAAGCCCTTTGACCCCCCCTATAAGCAACAGACCCCCCACATCCACCTTCTCTCCTGATCGTTCCTTTTGTCTTTTTCTCTTTACACCCTCCACCCACCCACCTCTTCTTGTTCTTTCTATTTCTCTTTAGTTGCGTTCTTTTTACTTACCTGCCTCCAGACCCTTCCTTTGGCTCTTCATTCTTCTCTTTTTCTTCTCCCTACCCGCCCCTTTCTCCTTGTTTTTCCTTGGGGTGTGGTTTTTTTCTGTTTGGGATTTTTTTCCCCATTTCCCTTTTCCCTGTCCCTTCCTCCATCTCTTTTCTCTATTTTTGTTTGGAGTTACCAAACCTCTCCAATGTGAGTCTTTCCCCACGGGCCTTCAGCTCTTCCCCAGCTGCCCCAGCATGGGTCACTGCTATGGGTGCAGTCATAAAATCCCAGAATATTTATCAGCCCCTGACTACTCCATCCTGTCCTCCACAGCGTCACAACCCCCTTTGCTCAGCAAACCTGCTCCAGCTTGGATCTCTCTGTCCGTCACTCATCTCTGTGTCTCTGTGTCTCTCTGTGGGCTGCAGGTGCTGGCAGGGGCTGGATCCAATGCAGGTCACAGCAGCTCCTATCTCTCTGCCCCTGCTCCAGCGTGGGGCCTCTCCACGGGCTGCAGGTGGGGTCTGGGCCTTTTCCCTGGGCTGTGGGGGGACACCCACTCCACCAGGGGTTTCTGCAGGGGCTGCAGGGGCATCATTCTCTCCAGCACCTGGGGTGCCTCCTTCCACCCCCCTCACTGGCTTTGGTGCCTGCACAGTTTCTTACATCTTCTCACTCCCTTTTTCTAGGGGTACAAAGCAGCTGCTTGTGGGCTTTTCCCTCCTAAGTGTGATTCCCAGAGGAACCCTGACCATCACTGATGGGCTCAGGCTCTGTCAGCATTGACTCCAGCCTTGAGCTGGGTGGTGTTTACTCTGTGGAGCCTGCAGAGAGCTTCTGGCTGCTTCTTGCAGCAGCTCCCCCTGCAGTCCCCCTGCTCCACCTGAACCCAGCCACACAAAACTACAACAGGCACTAATGAACTTTGCTATAAAATGAACGATGCCTCAGTTCACATCTCTGATACCCAAACAGCTCCCTGTCAGCGAGCTCAGGTACTGTATTCGATCAGGGAAGAACAAATACCAGATGTGTTTAGAATATATTTCCTTTCCAGTCTTCACATCTCCCTTCTTGCCAAGTGTTTTCCTTTTGTCCTAGGAGCAGGTTGCTGTTGAGGTGATTCAGTGCTGTGAAACCTGACATTCTGGGTGTCATTTATTCCTTTTCAGTGCTTGGCCTTCAGCTGCTGCTGGTTGTCTGCTCTCTGCCTCAGGCTGTCTGAGAACCTGAGAGGAGCCATCGATAGTGGGAGGATGAGTTCCTGCTGTGAAGAGGACAGTCGCTGTAGGAAGACCCTTACCTGGTGTCCGGTCAGTAGTCTTGGTGAAGTCTCCGCCTGTGTCTTTGTGCCATGTCACCTGTTCCCAGAGAATTGTACCATGGGGTTTAATCCAAGAGTTGGCTGAAGGGAAAACTCCAAACCACGATCACAGCCCTTTTCCCAAGGTGCTGTGATTGGAGACCTGGAGAACATGCTCCTTAGTTCCCAGCACCGTCTGATCCTTGTTCCTTCCTTGGTCAGCGGGTGGCTACTAGTGAGCTGGCTGTATATATGGGTTCACAACTTCCTCCTCAGGGTGATGAAGGTCATTTGGGGGGTAGATAATGGGACCAAATTGACAGCAGTGTAGGGGTTTACTGTGTGGCTCAGGCTTTGTTTCTTGAAGTACAGATTGGCTTTCAGTTGTCTCATATATATCCTTATTCTACAGAAATCATTGGTTAACTTTATTGATTCCTTTGAATATAAAGAGGGGAGGGTAATGCTCAGCGTATTTATGTTCTTTCCTGAAAGTGATTATCATAATTTTTTGAGTCCAGGTCCATAGCCAGTACCCACTGTTTTAATACAGAGCCCATAAAGCTTCCCCCAGAGATCAAGGCACGCACCGTCCTAGTTACCTATTGCTAATGGCCTGAAGGGGCTTTATACTCTCAGAGCTGCTGTAACTCCTTTAAGATCAAAATCATCTTCTAAGCTACAAGCAAAAAACTAGAATTCTTTTAGGGTGACTAAAACAAGCTGCTGCAGATGCTTCTGAATTTTTCTGTAGCCTTTTGGTGTAGCTGGTTTTGTTGCTGAAGTTGTTCACAGCCTGGAGGCAGAAAACATTGACACAAAGGTACCATGACACTTGAGGAGCTGCATGAACAAAGGCCTCCCCCCCAGAGTCTAATATGTCTGGTGCAGGCTGGGCAGTGTCCCTTGTGGCACAGTGTGACTCCTTTCTGGGCAGTCAGCAGGTCTGGTGCACTTGTGGTCCATGGAGACTGAGTGCCAGGTGAGCCAGAGCCGGGTCCGGGAGGGGTGAGAGGGCTTCTGGCAGAGGGCTTCTGGCAGAGGGCAATTGCCAGAGGACTCAGTGTAGCTGGGAATTGCCAGAGGACTCAGTGTAGCTGGGAATGTCCGTGCGCTTCCAGAGCCAGGGTCATTTCTCCTGCTCTGTGGCTTTTTGGTTCTTGCTTGGAAGGAAAGAACAAAGCCGAGGTACACATGAGCTGACCCCCTTTCTGTTGCCAGCCATGAAGGTGCCTCTCGGCGGGGTTCTTCCTCCAAGAGAGCCACGTGTCTGGGCAAGGTCGTGGTCCATCCAGCTGTCCTGTGCATCTGTCTGTGAAGCTGTCTTTCCATGGAGCGTTGTCTTTTGTACCCCAGTCTGCTGGCTGTCTCGTTCAGCAGGAATACTTGACAGCTGATGCAGCAGGATGTAACCGCTGCCTGGCAAGGTGGTTTTATGCCCCCAAGGAGCTGAGTGGGGATAAGGCCATTTCTAGCTGAAAGGACTCTAGGAAGGGCTGACCCCTTTATGTCACTGAGTCTTTGCGCATACACACACACAGACACAGACACACAGACACACACACAATCACAGAGACACAGACACACACACACAAACAGACACACACACACACACACACACACATAGACACACACATAGACACACACACAGACACACACACAGACACACACACAGACACACAGACACAGACACACAGACACACACAGACACACACAGACACACACAGACAGACACACAGACACAGAGACACACACACACAGACACACAGACACACACACACACAGACACACAAACACAGACACACACAGACACACACACACACAGACACACACACACACACAGACACAGACACACAGACACACAGACACACACACAGACACACACACACAGACACACACACAGACACAGACACACACAGACACACACATACACAGACACACACACAGACACACACACACACACAGACACACAGACACACACACAGACACACACACACACAGACACACAGACACAGACACACACAGACACACACATACACAGACACACACACAGACACACACAGACACACACAGACACACACAGACACACACACACAGACACACACAGACACACAGACACACAGACACACACAGACACACACACACACAGACACACACACACACACAGACACACACACACAGACACACACACAGACACAGACACACACAGACACACACACACAGACACACACAGACACACAGACACACAGACACACACAGACACACACACACACAGACACACACAGACACACACAGACACACACACACACACAGACACAGACACACAGACACACACACACACATACACACACACACACAGACACACAGACACACACAGACACACAGACACACACAGACACACACACACACTCTCTCTCTCTCACTCTCTCTATTTCAGGGGGTCTGTCTTGAGGTTTTTTTCAATTTTCTTACAAGTGTGTCAGTACCTGGTGTTTTTCCTCCAGCATCTCTGCTCTGCTGCGACTGCTGGGTCTCGTGTGGTCATACTGGTGTGGCCCCAAGTGACTCAGCTGTGCTGCAGAATGTGTCTGGGCTTGGACTGCTGTTAAAACATCAGATGAGGGAAAAGCCTGGATGAGAACTAACAGTTTGCTTTTCCGTGCTGTGTCCTTGCTTACGTTGAGCAGAGTGACTGTTCTCTGTGTCTGTCAGGGACATCTTTCCAGTGTCTTTCTGGTCGGAGCTGTGCAGTCGTGTTGGGCAATTTGATGGGGACAGAGAGGGCTTTAAGCTGGGGACTGTGAAACCAGACCAGGTGTTTGGTGTGGCGGTGAATGATGCAAATATCCTCCTTTCTGCAGAAAGGCTGAAGGATTTGGTTCCCAAGGATATGCTGTCTGACATCAAAGCACTTGACAGGTCTGAAAGGGGGTGGGTTTGGCTGAGCAGTGGCAGCTGCAAGTCAGAACTGAACACGGCAGGGATAGAGCAGTGCGTAGGTGTAGTGTGTGGCCATGGTCAGCCGTAGCTGTCCTTACTGCCACGGGAGCTGATCAATCCACCACCTCTTGTCAGCCTGTTCCAGCACCTCACTACTCTCTCTGTAAAAAAACTTCCCTCTAATATCTAATCTAAACCTTCCTTCCTTATGTTTTAATCTATTCCCCCTTGTCTTGCCAATGTCTACCCTTTTAAAAAATTGATTCCCCTTCTGTTCGTATGTTCCTCTCAGGTACTTGAAGGGCTGAAAAGAAAGAAGATGGAAGTCTTCTTCATGCTTTTAGCAGAAGAATGTAACACCTTATTTTTGCAAAGAGGGGGAAGGACATGGAAGTGGAAGCACGATTCTTTGGAAACAAAGAGTGCCTGCAAATCTCAAATAAGATCACAGCAAAACCCCAGCTCGCTTGCATCCCTCCTTGCTGCAACACTTTTTCCCCCCTGTGTTTAACAGCAATAGTATGCACAAATCCTCAAAATGTGGGAGTGGGCTTAAATGATAATCCATTCCTGAATTTAGCATTTATCTACTAAAACTGTATCCTTTGGAGTAAGAGTGAAAAAACAGGCAACAGTGGATAAAGCAAAATTGCATCAAAATAAAAGGACTGTTAGCAGATGCAAAGTACCTTCTCCAACTCCAAAGGTCAAATCCACAATTAAATGAAACTCTGATTTTCACAACAGACAAGCTGCATCTGAATGAATGCAACAGAGGTGGCAATGAAACATTTGCTGTATTAACAGCATCCTTTTAATGCCATTACAAATTGCAGAGACAGAAGGTCACAGCATAAACTTCCCATTTCTCAAGAGACACTTTTTTCCCCAACATGAATACAAAAAGAGAACATCAGCAGCCAACAAAAACACTACAAGAAAGAATAGATAAAGACTGAAAAACAATGGGGAATTGACAATATTTTGGTATATAGCATACAACAAGCAATTCAAATAATGTTAAATAACTGATAATGAACATCAGGAAACACTGCAAATGTCACGGGGCTTTTTGCACCATGGGATCACACGAGGTACTGTGGATAGAGAGCACAAGGCATTAGTTGCCTGAGGAAATCAGGATAAGCACTGGTTTCCCAGGCACGGCAGTGAAAGCAGAATTTCAGGGAAGAATTTGAGGAATAACAAGGGAAGGAGATACTTAATGGAACTCTGTTACTGACAAGTGGAGGAGACAGCACACAACACAGCCAGCTCCCAAAAAAATTAATTATTTTTTCTTCTTTCCTCCTTTTTTAGCATTGTTGCTGTATTTTGCCTCCAGTTGTGCCAACAGGTCCTCCGTTTCCATTTTTCAATGTTGATTTCTGCTTTGAATCAGCGCTTTCACATCATCTTCTCCACTGAGGCCCGCTTCGTTCTTGATCTTTTCTGCCTCTCTCGATTCTTTTTCTGCCCAGCATTTTCTTGAGACCCTTTTCTGCTTTGACTCTTCTACAAAGCCTCGGTGGGATGGGACTTCTCCGGAATCGCTGGCCTTTTCTATGATTTTCCATATTCTGGGTTTGTCTGTATAGTCCAGGCACAGCCCAGACTCCATTACCCTGTCCATGTCCCCCTCAAAATCCACGTACACGGCTTCAGTACCGGCCAGCTCTTCTTGAGAATTTTTATAGCTCTTTTCAAAGTCTTCAGTGTCTTTCAGAGAGACCTTCTTGAAGAGCAGCCGCCAGTCCTCCTGCCAGTCCCGCTCACCGCGAAGGGCCTCGCCCTCCTAATCCCCCGTGCCCTGCTCATCGTACACCGTGCGCTGCTCCGCGTCGCTCAGGACGGCGTCCGCCTCACCCAGGATCTGGAACCGCCGCGTCACCTCCTTCGCATCAGGCTCAGCGCGATCAGGGTGGACGCGGAGCGAGGCGCGGTGGGAACCGCGGTGGATCTCCTGGGCTGAGGCCTCCCGGCGGACGCCGAGGACGCGGTAAAGGTCCGAGGAGCTGAAGGCAGCCTCACTCTGCTCCAGCAGCCCCATCCCACTGCGGCGCCGGCACCGCCCCCGCCCACTAAGAGCGCACCAACAGCCGCTGCTGTTAGAAAGTCTCTTAGTTAAAATGTCCTCATTTCCAAGTGCTGCATGTTCGGTCTGGCTGAACCCCGTTGACAGTACAAAGGGCCTGATGTTTGTTGCCTCTCTGGCTAGGGGGGTGAAAAACCATTAGAGGGAAAATGCACACAGAGGTGCGTATGTGCAACATGCATGTCTGTATTTTTTGTTCTTGGGCACCGGTTTGCCTGTAGTTTGCTCTGCTTTCCCCAGAGGCACACAACAGCCCTGCTCTGGTTGTTGGCATTTTGATCCCATGTGTGTGCACGTGTGCGTGCGTGTGTTCTGTATAGCCCTCTCCATCTCCTTAGATGCTCAGTCAAGCCACTAGCTGGCCCTGAATGACCTGTCTTCTCAGTTACATCATGTGCAGACACAGATGGGCCCCAGGCCTATGGCCTCTCCAGTAGCTGTGCCTTCTGCCCACCAGCCCAGCCCTTGGCTGAGACCTCCCCAGACTCTCCCGTACGTGGCCCAGACTCGTGGTCTTTCCTGGTTCCCACAAGTGAAGCTACTTGTCATCTATGCTGGGCTGGTGTCTTAGGGATGGTGCTGGCTGTGAGGAACTGCAGCCCCTTCTCCTGTTGCTGCCACTTGGAGCAGGACTCAGAACCACCATTACATAAATAAGCCAGGACAGACTAGTGGTCAGCATCCCCCAGTGAGTCCTATTCCAGGCAGAGGCACTTGCTTGGACTGTTAGGTGATACTTGTGGCCCTGTGGGGTCCCTCACCCTGGAGCCAGGCCTTGGGCTGAGCAATGGGCTCGCTTGGAGCAGGGCCGGGCTGCTCCCCTGGCACTGCGCTCCTGGGGTGTCCCAGTAAAGAGACAGGTGATTGAAGTCGTCCTCGTCAAAAGGCCTGTCTCATGAAGATATGTCACCAAGTTTTCTGCCCTTTTCAGAACGCAGCTTAGCTTGGGGCACTCCCAAAGAAGCTTTAGCTTGTGAACTGAACAAGAGCCCCCTCGTTGTCATCACAGCTTTCCTCGTGTAGTCAGGGTGATAGGTTCTCCTTGCAGAAATGCCAAAAGTTCAACAGTCATATAAAAGTTTTAGCTGGAATTGCCTTTGGTTTTGTAGAGAAATGCTGTCCCCTGAAGGAAATCTTGTAATGTGTCTCTGAAGGGTGCAGACCTTGAGGAGCAGGCTGCTCAAGAGTGAGTCCCCGTGTAGCTCCCCCCTGCCCCCCTACCAAAACTTTGCCATGCAAATCCCATACACAGTTCAAGGAGGGAAGCAGTGGGAGAGGATGCTGTGTGGTAAATACTGGGCTGATCTTTTGTTGAAGCAGCAAGTGATGGAGCTTTTTGGCATTTGGGAGTTTAGCTGGAGCAGAAGGGGCTGGAATAATCTTGCCAATGAGCATAAACTTGTATATAGGAAGTTCCACCTAAACATCAGGAGGAACATCTTTCCTGTGAGGGTGGTAGAGCACTGGGACAGGCTGCCCAGAAGTTGCGGAGTCTCCATCTCTGGCACTACTCAAAGTCCACCTGGATGCTGTCCTGGGCAGCCTGCTGTAGGAGATGTGGCTCTGGCAGGGGGGTTGGACTAGATGCTGTGAAGAGGGCCCTTCCAACTCCCATCATTCTCTGCTTCTGTGGTAAGTCACAATGGTCAGCGTGACATGTAGGTATGTGTCATAATAGAGCCTGATTGGGATTGGACCTGGAGGTGCTCATTAGCATTCTGTAACTGCTGAGCAGGTAGGGTGTCCTCCAGTAGGTCCTGTAATCACTCAGTCTTAATATACCCTGAGTTGGTTGAGGGCTGGCCTTTTATTCTTCACAGCTACACTGACTAAGGGCCTGGAGCATATCCCCTGCGAGGGGGATCTCTCCTTCTCTGGAGATACTCCAGACCTGTCTGGACATCAACCTGTGTGACCTGTCCTAGGTAGGCTGCTTTAGCAGGGGAGGTTGGACACGATGATCTCTGGAGGTCCCTTTCAACCCCTACAATTCTGTGATTCTGTGTTTAAAAGGAGTTTTTTGGGAATAGGTGCTGGTGGCTGTTTAAGGAGGACGTATTTGGAAAGATGCTTCATGTGTAGAGAATTTGGGTACAGACAGTGTTCACACTGGCCCCTGGCATCTTCCTTTTGGATTGCCAGTTGTGGAAAGATCCTCATCTGAGAGGGTCTTCTGTGTATGTGCTGGGTGGGTTTCTGTGTTGCCTTGTGAATCAAAAGGACCACTTCACCTTGTGACTTTTGGTAGATTTAAGTTGCCCTCCAAATCAGTGTTCTTAGCATTGGAAGTGCCTTCATTTCAACTTTTCTTCCATACTTAAGAGTATTTTTATAATGCTCAGTTGAGTTGAGATACTGAGGAAAGTTGGATGCAGCCAGAGTGGTCTTAGTGTTTCTGCCTGTCTTTCATTCTGCCAGTGACTCTTGGCTTGTGCATGCTATGTTCAGATGTTGATTTTGTGTACTGTTTTCAATGTTTTGGTTTGTATTTGCCTGTCCTTGCTCTTACATCAACTTTTTGTCTTAGTACTGCAGAAGCAGTTCAGCAGAAAGTGGACGACATGGGGAAGAGGCGCAGAGGACAAATGGGAGAAGACCCTGGGGTATTCCACAGCGTGGGCGCTGCTAATCTGTTCTGTTCTTTTTGTATAACTGGTGTAGTCCAGATAGGGAAATGAATTAGTTGTGATTTTAATTTAGCGGTTCCAAAACCCACTCTACTCTAAAAGAACAGGAGGTTTTGCTCCCTAATTGGAATGTAACATCTTCCTCTTACGGCTGGGCTACAGAGAGAGTCGTAAGGGTGGGTGGTGGAAGACTCTTCTTCAAGAGATATGAAATAGCAGTGTTATGCTGAAATCCATGTCTTCTACTACGCTTTCTGAACTGCCTTGTGAGTTTTGAATGCATGCTCTTTGCATACAGCTGTTTCAGGGCTTGGGTTTTCACTTCACATCTTAGTTTTGCTCTATGAATTTAGGTTCTCCTGTCCTTTTGAATGAGGGGCACTTTGTTTTAGAAACATCCTCATAGGGTGCTTTCACAGGTTTTTCTTTAGATCTGAGTTACCTTTTTGTTTTTAATGAAAGCAGAATTGCAGGTAGTTTCATAGAATGATACAAGATCCTGAGGTGGGAGAGACCCCTAAGGATCAGCGAGTACATCACCCCTCAAGTGCCCAGATGCATGTTTTATCTGCTAGACATTGTTTTTCCTAGGTTTTGCCTGGGTTCTTGGATTATTGATCTGTGATTAATTGATAGACTGGGCTTTGTATTTGAGTGTCACATGTACAAAGTCCCATTTTAGAGCAGGAATTCTTGTCACTGCTCCTGGGTGCCAGTGATGTACCTGTTCTCTCCTCCTGTACCTTACTTCAGTCGTTTGTCTATATGGAGCACGGTGATGATGTTACTACAGGGGCACCCGATAAAATACGCACGTCAGGTTTTCTGCATGCCTGTGACTGATCTTTCTGGTTTGGGGGTTGTTTTTTTCTTATTTAGGAGAACCTCAACGGGACCTCCAAGGGAAAGAAAGAAGTGCCAAGAGCTGGCAAAGAAATAACTGATGAGCAAGGTGGGAGTGTGGCTTAGTTCTGGTTTAAGTTTTCTTTCCTATGCTCGAGCCAAAAGCCTTGTCCTAAACACTTGACACAAGCTGAACTGTGGGGCATTTTTAGTCTCTTTAAAACAATGATCCGTCTTGCTATTGGCATTACAAGCTATAGTCAGGGCTGTACTTCAGGGCTGTACTCCAGTGAGCTCAGAACAGGTATTCAGAGAGGAAAATAATCATCAGGCTTCTCCAGAAAGCTTACAAGATAAAAGGCAGCAGATGGCTGTGCACAGGTGGGAATACAAAGAGAAGTTATTCCTCAGAAGGAGGAAGAGCAATCTCACTACAACAGGAGCGTGCCAGATTCCCTGCTTGTGAGCAGCAGGGAGAGACTTCTCAGGAAGTAAGGCAGGTTGCCAGGTGTGTATGGAAAGCTCCTGCAGAGTGTGAAGATCAGCAGAGGAGCAGAGAGAGTTGTTCCATTCTGTGTTTAGCTGGTGATTGGAGGAAGCTGCTGTCCAGGCCTGTAATTAGGAGCTGTCACCCCAGAGCTCAGCGGGCAATTAAACGAGCAATGAGGTTATTTGGTAAAAATGTAAAAGGCCATATTGACTTTATGCTTGGAGCGAGGGGGGAAATGTGAAGGTTTAGTGGGAATGATGGTTGTGATGAGGGCAGTCGGCCCAGCGATCCTTGTAGGAGATTTCTGGATGGGACAGAACGAGGCAAGAGGGTGCTTAAGGACAGGAAAGGATGTGGTGGTAGTTGAGCCAACCAGTGTTAGGTTTTGTGATGGACCAACCCTGCACCCCCACAGCGGAGCTCAGAGACACAGTGGCAGGAGGGGGAGCCCAAAGAAGACCCCAGTGGGCTGCTCCCAGGGCCGTCAGCCCATCCAAGCCCTACCTGCACAGGCCCAGACGAGCGCATGGGTACGCAATGGCAGGCACCCAAATCAAATGGAGGAGGAACAGCCACCTGGGCCCCTCCAGGGCTCTCCCAGCAGAGCAAGGGGAAGGACACGGGGAGCAGAAAAGCAGAGAAACTGAAGCCTTTGTGCCTCAAGCCTCAGCTAAAGAAGATGACAGAACTGTTGTTACTAAGACCGATGAGAAGCCACCCAGTCATCTCAGCAAGGACAGAACCTCTGTGTAGTGCATTCTGAATTTAATTTACAAGAGTACTTAAGAAGTTCAGTCTTATCTCAATGTACAGTTGTTCTGCCAGAAGAAAGTGTTGAGAAGGATGAAGAAGATGCTCAGAAGCATTATCACCTTCGAGAGAGGAGGAAACCTGATGAGGACTATCAACCACCACTGAAAAGTAGGCTCTCTGCAGGGTTTCTCTTCAGAGCTGATTTCTTTCTTTGAGATGGTTTTGGAATGAAAATGCATACGGGCACTCAACTTCTCTTTGCTTTCAACAGAACCAAGGCAAAGTAAGAGCAAAGTTTCAGACTGCTCTTCAGATGGCAGTCAGAGGTCCCCATTTGGAAGTCCTCAAAGACAAGAAGACTCCTGCTGCCAAAGAACAGACAGGTTCGTGAATGTTTGGTGATGGTCCTTATTTCTCAGTAGTGCTGTCAGTGACACTGCTGACTAATGCTTCCAGAGGTTTTGGATTGGTGGGAATTACAGATGAACGTTAGGATTACTGCTGTGGTAGTCCAAGGGTAGAAGGAAAGCAAGTATTGAGGGGGGAGGCCATACTTTTTATTAGCCATTAATTATTTCAAATGCAGCATTTGTTGTCCTCGATGAGGTGATTATGGAGGGTGGGGCTGAGATGATGTAACTGAAATTCTCTCCTTCTTGACTTGAAGCCAGAATGTCCTTCTGAAAAAACATTTTGCTCTCAGACTTTTTAAGCTTGGAGGATACCAGTTACTTTCTTAAAACTAATTTAGGAAGAGGGAGACCCTGTGTGGATTTACTTAATCACTCAAGTACTGATTTTGGCTTCTCTTTGGAATCAGTTCATGTTTGAGTAGGAAACTGTCCTTCACCAAGAAAAAGGCTAAATGAAATTAGAAATTCTAAATGACCACAGTCATGACAGAGGGGGTTTGGATCCTGCAAGCAGCGAGAGCATGGAGCACGCTGTCTCTTGCTAGATATGAGGAGCACTTTGCTCAGCATCCTCAAGAGCAGACAGAGAAGGACGGGTTCAGGAAACTGTCTTTTTAAACCGGTGTAGAAGGTTTGACTTTCCACAGAGTGGATATATGACATGAGGTGAAACTCCATTTCTATGTGTGTGAGAGAGAGAGGACACCATGAATCATTTGTTTATGCCATTTCTTTGCAAAACAGTTAAACATTTTACCTTCCTAAGAAACACGAAATTTCCCTGTCACAAGGGATATCGTGTAACGGCTTTGAAATGAGATTCATCAGGAGAACAATCGTCTGAAACTAATAGATCTCAAAGGAAATTCTGAGATGGAATTCATTTAAATGTTGATATTACTTAGTGTGTACTTGGAAGTGTGCTTTGGGGGGTTCTTCTATCACCCAAGTCATGGTCAGTTCACAGTCTGCATCTGTGGAACTCCTTGTTCACAGCTTGCATTCATCTGTGTGTTGTGTGGTCTACCATGGATATTCATAAGTGCTGAGAGTTGTCAGTTAGCCTGGCTTCATGTCTGGAGTGACCATTTTCCTTTGTTTACTCTTGGACATTAAATGTAAACCATTTGAACAAATATTTACCTCTTTACGAGGTTGATCTCACTTAGGTGGTCTTCTGGGTTCACCTGCTGTCATCATAAATGTAAAAATCTTCTAGCTGCATGCTAACAAATGCTTTCCTCTTCCTCTCCTTCATTCAAATCAGGTGTCTTCCACTAAACCTCAAGAAGGATCGAAGGAAAAGGGGAGCAAGTCTGGCTGATGTTGATCCAATGCAAACAGGCCATTCAGTAAGTAATGCTAGATCAGCGTGCCAGCGAGGTGTTTGCAGTGTTTCTGAAAGCTTCCAGTCACGTGCTGCCTATGGGTAACCCCCCTAATGGAAAGGGGGTTTACAGTTCTACTCTCAAGCAATTTGAAAACTGCCCAGAGCTCTTCTTTGTGCTGACACAGACTTTCTGATGGAACCTTGTCAAGGTCGTAGCTTTCTGTGATGTATGAGATGTGCTCTGTTGACTTTCTCTTTAGGTACGATTTGATGGTGTGGGTGGTCTTTCTGACCACATTTCAGCTTTAAAAGAGATGGTCATTTTACCACTGCTTTACCCTGAAGTCTTTGAGAGATTCCAAATTCAGCCTCCAAGGTAACAGATACTGTGTACATTCTAATTAACCCATTTTCCTGAGAGTATTCAACTGAGCTATCAATATGTTTCCATGCTTCAAACTCTTCAGCCGTGTTGGTGGGTTTTCTTAGCATTAGTAAAAAAGAATTTATTTAAAATGGGTAGAATCTAGAATCCAGCTGCAGCAAGGGCGTCCTTTGTCAGTGCCTTGCCTTTAAAAGGAGGGCTTGGGGTGTTCTTGTTTTGAGTTCGAGGTACAAGCCAACTTGATTGGTTTACAAGCAGGAAGGAATACTATACCAGTAGTCAACTGTAATTCATTGCTTGCAAGTCCAGTGTTCTCTCTCAAGAGTCTTTTGTTGCAAGTGATCAAGCATGACTTTGAGAATTGCAGCCACAGCGTTGCAGTGGTGGTTGTGGTTGGGGTAAAATAAGAGTCTGTCCACTTTTTATGCTGCTAAATTAGTTCTGTGTTAGGAAATAAGTAAAGATGTAATTGTTAGCTTTGTATGTGTTTGATCAGCAAAGTTCAGTCGTGCTACAGTGAAATATGACTTCAGATTCTTTGCTTTCAGTCACTTTGAAAGTATTACAAATAACGGAAGGAAAGTCTTCCAGGGTTTGGCTTCTTTATGCACTGAAATTCTTTTGGAAACAGCAACGTTTCAGCTGTTCTCACTGATGACTGTATTTATCTGGAAATGCAGTTTTCTCTCCCAGCCTTAGACCTGCACCTTGTTTAGCATCAGCAATGCATGGTCTGGGAGACCAAATCCAGTAACTTAGAGCTTTTGAGGGGAGAGTGCAATGCTTCACTGTCAAATCTTGCCTTCTGCAAAGACAAGCATTTCAATGCAGCGTATCACTGAAGAATGAACTGGTAATTCCCAAGTTATGCCAGTCTCTCTATTGTATCACTGAAGAATGAACTGGTGATTCCCAAGTAATGCCAGTCTCTCTAGCATATCACTGAAGAATGAACTGGTGATTCCCAAGTTCTGCCAGTCTGGGATTTTGTGCTAAGGTTTATTCTTGCTTGGCTGTGCTGTGCTGTAACCTGCCCTGCTAGTTTGTCGGCAGTTTTGGAAGTGTCCTTCTGGGATGCTATGATGTGCTCTCAAGGTTTGTACATCTCTGATCTCCTCTCTATCAATTGCACTTCCTGCCTTGTTAAATTGCGTTGGAACCCAGAACTTCCATCTCTTTTTGCCTTCTCCCTCTTCAGCTGTTGCCACTAGTTCTGGTTAGGAGAGAAGAGGCGTGTAGTTTAGGGATAGGGGTTGTAATAGGTATTTTTCCATTAGGGGGGTTATCATATGTGAATTTAATGGGGGTTTTGTGGGGTTGTGTTTTGTTTTCATTGCAGAGGCTGTCTGTTCTACGGTCCACCAGGAACTGGGAAGACACTGGTTGCTCATGCACTGGCTAACGAATATAGCCGAGGTGGCAGGAGAATAGCCTTTTTTATGAGAAAAGGTGCCGACTGCCTGAGTCAATGGGCAGGGGAAACTGAACGACAGCTTCGTGAATTGTTTGATCAGGTAAGGTTGGAATGTGCCCTGTGTTCTGTCCGAGGGGTAACTGTAAACTTCTGTGGTCAGTATTTTTAGGAAGAACTCCCTGCTCTTTCATGTTTTGTCAGTGTTTCCTTTTGCACTGTGTTATTTAGGGGCATGAGGTCTTGACGTGTATTGGGAAAGAGAAATAGAGCAAATGGGAAAACCATGCGAAACAAACCCCTGTTTAAGGATTTTTTCTCCTTAAAATAGTGCTTGCTTTATGATGTCAGGATCCTGTGTTTCCATTCTAGGCCTACCAGATGCGACCTTCAATCATTTTCTTTGATGAGATAGACGGCCTTGCTCCTGTGCGGTCCGACAAACAAGACCAGATTCATAGGTAGTGCCTTTTTTGCAGCTACATAGAAGCTGCTTGGCCTCTGTGAAAAGAAGACCAGAACCTGTTTAACGCTGTGACACGGGAATTGATCCTGCAAACCAGTAATTGAATGCTGCTAAATTACAGAGTATTTTTGAAATCAATTCCCTAAGCTTGATAGGAGCACAAGGCCTGTGTTAGCTTACTGGTTTCTTTATGTCTTCCAGTGAGTCTTTAGCTAACCAGCATCTCACTGACAAAAGCTTGTTCTTTTTGAGTCATCATTGGAGAAGACTGTGTAGAATATCAGAAAATGTTGTAAACCAGTGACTGGAAATTCTGTTTTTTCCCTTAGCTCTGTCGTAACAACTCTTCTGGCCCTTATGGATGGCTTTGACAGCAGAGGAGAGGTGGTGGTAATCGGAGCCACCAACAGGCTGGATTCTGTAGATCCTGCTTTACGAAGACCTGGACGCTTTGATCGCGAGTTCTTCTTCAGCTTGCCAGATACAAAGGTCAGAATTGAAACTCAACCTTCATGTTGGTGTGACAAAGTCCTTCTTGAAAACAGAACCAGGGTCACAGTGCGGTATTGCAGAGCAGTTCAGGTGAAAATCAGTATTGACAACTTGGACAAAAGCCACGCTGCATTGGCAGTAAGGTCGGGTACTGGATCTCTGTGATTATATGTAACTCTGGCAGTAAATGTCTCAAGTAACTATAAATTACTGCTTTCACATCTTGAAAAGCAAAGAAATGTTGTGCACACAAGCATTCCTCTTTTGCTAGGAAAAACTTTTACCAAGGCTGGTGCCGGAGTGAATGAACTTGTTTTCATTCCCAAAGACGTTCCTGTTTGTTTATGTACTGTATCCACCTAGACACTGTCCTCTATTTGTCTTCATGTGAGGATCTGGGGCATTTTGTGTTGGTTGGTTTGGTTGGTTTTTTTTAAGAGAAAACGTAGGACAAACCACAACCATTTTCTTTCCAGGCTAGAAAGGAGATTTTTGAGATTCACACACAACATTGGAGGCCTAAGCCACCAGGCATGTTGCTGCAAGAGCTCGCTGACAGATGTGTTGGTAAGTTTGAAAACAAAGTGAGCTTCTGTATGTGGCTGAGTCCGAAGGAATCTGAGCTTCTACCAGGCAGTACCCAGGCTCTTGCACCTTGCTGCACAGCGTGGCAGTGAGGCACCTGGCACGGCGTGGGAGAAGTGAAGAGATTCTTTTCTTTTTGTGAATATTCTTTTTGTGTCTCTGAGAACGTTGAATGGGTTTGGGGCATCTTCCTCAGGAGCAAAGTTCTGATGAGGAGACTGCTTCCTAAGTGTGGGAGACCAGGCTGCGAGCGACGTAACAAAACTTGTCTGCAGCGCGGTGCCTCTTGAAGTGCTCTGTTAACCTGTGAATTGTTGGCTGCGGGCAAAGTCTCTCAGTATTGCACTTCAGAAACCTGGGCTTTGAGTGGTGTGCTGCCTGAGACTGATGTCCCATTTGGCTTTTGTCTTGTTTCTTAGGGTATTGCGGTGCTGACATTCGAACCTTATGTGCTGAAGCTGCTCTCTGTGCTTTGCGCCGCCACTATCCTCAGATCTATGAAAGTAACGAGAAGCTGCCAATCGATGTTGCTTCTCTTGAAATAACAGCACAGGATTTTCTTGTGGCAATGCAGATTACTCCAGCTTCACAGAGGGCTTTGGCTTCCCCTGGGCGAGCGCTATGTCCTGTTTCCAAACCGCTGCTTGAAAACTCCCTCGCAAGGATTTTACAGGCCTTGCAGAGAGTATTTCCCCACACAGAGTCTGCGCTACGGAAGGACCACCAACAAGGTACAACAGTAGCATTCACTTCTTTAACATTCTGCCAAAGCAAAAGCTGCTCATTTGTGCCATCACCATCCACCAGCCTCTCCAGCGGAATGGCAGCAGCACTGTGTAACAGGCAGGGGCACACCTTCATTGCAGGAATACCACACACAGTTTGTGTTCTGGATTCTAAACTGAAGTGCAGGATGGGAGCTGTGAATGACTCGCTGTATGCAGTCGACAACAGCCTTCTCTACTTCAGCATCCTGTTTGTGGCAGTAGCTAACATCCTACTTCTCAGTTGTAAATATGGATCTAAGATTGAATGTACAAGGTAGCTCTTTCAAAACATTTAACTAGGGGCAGAAGGGAAGGCTTCTAATGCCTGTCTGAGGAATGTCAGGCCCACAAGTCACGTATAAGTGGTTTAAGCTAAATACTGCTTGAGCTACCGTGATTTCTAACCCTAGGGTTTTAACCTGACTGCCTGTGGATTGCAGTGCACACTTGTACATGAGATCAGAGTGGTTTAGCACTATATACGCTGGGGCTCGGCTTGCCCAGCAGATGTGAGGTCCTGCCTATGACAGCCTCAGGCCTGAGCCGGTTTAGTCTGTCCGTTGGTGAGAGTCTGTAAAGTGATAAACTTGCTCCACCCCAGACAAATGGAGGTTTGTTAACTGCTATTATGCTAATCTCTGGAAAATATCCTACCAGGATCACCATCAACCTTTGAAGAAATGCCACCGCATAAAAGACCCAGAAGAGAAGAGAGGCAGTTCCTCCATCCTAGAGGGTAACTGTTTATGCTGATCTTCAGACATTTTAATGTGCAGCTTGTATAAGCTAACAGCTGAAAAGTTTTCCTGTTGCCACTACTGTTGGGTCAGTTCTTTTTCTCAATCTCTGTCGCTGTGCTGTCCAGAGAAACCTGACCTGCTGAGCTTGGTTATGTCTCTGGGATCTTGGACTTCAGCCAGCAAAGGCACAACAGTGTAGCACACAACAAGGGCTCTTGACAAATGTATTTCGTGCTAGTGCAGAGTGATTACTAGGAAAGCCAAACACAATTCAAACAATGAGAAGGACTGAGAAAATCTTACACATACTTCGGGTACAGCTGTAATTTAACCAATCAATTGTGCACTTCAGATATGGGTAACGTGTTTCAGTGCCCACCTCAATTGTTTTTTTACTAATACTGCTCTCCCTCCCTCCCTCCCTCCCTCCCTCCCTCTCTCCCTCCCTCCCTCCCTCCCTCCCTCCCTCCCTCCCTCCCTCCCTCCCTCCCTCCCTCCCTCCCTCCTTCCTTCCTTCCTTCCTTCCTTCCTTCCTTCCTTCCTTCCTTCCTTCCTTCCTTCCTTCCTTCCTTCCTTCCTTCCTTCCTTCCTTCCTTCCTTCCTTCCTTCGACACAACCCAACTAGTGCAGGTGATTCTTTCCTGTGTCTTACAGCACTTTGTATCACTGTTAAGCGTGTGTGAGTCCCGCCTGCGTGTGTGTGAGCTCTGGACATGGCACTTAGCAGGGTGTTACTCTTCACTGCTTAGTTGCCTGTGTTAGAAGACTTTTCCATTTCACTCTGAGGCCATTTCTCCGTATTGCAAACCCCTTGTTGTACTTGGAAAGAGTCATTGGCAGTTTCTGCAGGGAACGGCTTGAACTGGAAGACAGTGGGTCCACCCCCACAGCCATCTCCAAGCAGTTAACCTCAGTCTGTCAGGAGTCCTTCCCCACAACCTTTGTCGTGAGCATCTTTATTTTGACAAGGGGGAGATTTCTGCCTCTGACGGTTTAATAGTCACATTCTCTGATCCCTTCCTCTAAGAGAGGACTTCTGACTTGTCAGAACTCAGCAGAAATCGTCCAGAGGCACCCATGGTGCCAGTCAGGCGTTCCCAGCCTTGAGTCCATTTAGATAGGTTGGATATTGAGTCTTTAGATACAAGATCCTTGAATCTATTTGGTTTTGAGCTGCTTGTGCCTGAGAAGAGAGCAAATTCCTTCTACTTCTCAGCCTGCCTTGCAAAAGAGGAAGATCTGGTCTTTGGCCCTTGTCTTCCACATCTGACAAAGAGTTAGACCGGACGTTCTGTTCTGACTGTGCAGCCCTGAGGATGCTTTGGATTCAGGGATGCCATTCCTGACAAACAGGCCCATCTCTCATCCAGCATAGTGATGTGGCTTAGCATGGGAAGGGACGTGTTTCTGTTGCCTGGGGCTTGTGAGGTTTTGTGACTTCACTTGTAATGCTTAAATTAAGAGAGACTTGATTTCTTTGTTTCCTACTTTAGCTTTAACAAAAAAAAAAACCCAAGCCTCCTATTCAGAGTGATGCTGCAAGTCAGTCAGGAGCAAACTCTGTGTATGAAGAGAGAATTCTTTAACAAGTAATGATTCAGGGTGCAGAAGGGAGCATTTCCAGCATTTAGTTGGGGCTTTTCTGGAACTGTCTCCTCTTTCTACCTGTTGGAAGCACTGTTGATACAGAGCCATGGTCCCGTGATACAGATCCACACTGTCTCTCTTGTCCGTGCTGACAGGATCCAAAGATACACGTGTTTAACATCCGTGGAAGTAAAGAAAGACGTGGTGGTGGTGGTAGCAGCACATGTATTTGCTAAATATTGCTAACAGTTGCATGTATGGACAGATTCTTTATTCCTGTGATGAATAAATAAGCAGGGTCCTGAAGCTCTTGTTCATGCTGACTGCTGGTTTGTCTTTTCTTCTTCCTAGGAAATGAAGAAAGAAATCGAAGCCTTCAGTCATGCCTTCCACCATGACTGACTTCAGCATTCTTCCACTCGGCTGTTCTCTTCTCGCTGCACACTGTTCTTTGTGCATTATTCAATAAATGTTACTTCCATATCTATTAAACAAATATATTGTAAAATTGATTAGGAACGCTCGAAGTCCTTTAGCTGCTTTTGATGTTTTCATCATTATCTAGAAGGCCCATCCTAAATCTTTGCCTGATCTTTCTGCACTGAGACACTCCTGGTTTTCACAGGGAAATTAACCTCAAAGTCCAGGAACACCACTTAGTTAATCAATGGGAAAGACTGGGCTTTTGATCACAGGAAACACTCTCCTACCAAAACACACAAGCGCTGTCTGAAGTCCCAGTCTGGGAAACCAGGAACAGATTTGCCTCCCAGAAGCTCAACTGCAGTTTATGACAAGCAGGACGGCTGCCATGCTGGGCAGCAGAGTGACTGATCCTCACTGCAAGCCCAGCAGGCACCAGTGCAGAACAGAGATCAGAGACTGACTGGGAAATATATTCCTACTGCTAGGAAAGGAAGGTCACTCCTAAGCAAAGTCCTACTAGAGGATGTGGGCCTCAGGATTGACTGGTGGGGATGAAAGTTACACCAACTCCAGTGTCCAGAAACACAGGATTTAAAAGCATTTTAAAGTACTTCAGTGCCAAATAATTTGTCAGTTGTCAGGTAACAGCATCTCTGGAGCCCTTTGCCATTATGCTCTCCCTTTCATTACTTTTACACACCAACTGGTCCATAATTTTGTACATTTAAATCTAAAGTGGTGTCATTTACCAAAAAACACCTCATTGTAATAAGAAGAAAAAAAAGGAGTACTAATTCTGATAATCAACAGAACCTTTCCTATATACAAAACCCATCTGTGAGTTCCCAGTCTGGGTAAAAAGTAGGTAGCAGGGGGAAAAATGTCCTGCACAGTCCTCTATTTATTAATGGACTAAAGCTACTGAATCCCATCAGCAGGAGCTCATTTTGTCCTTGATATTAAATCTCTCTGTGTGCTCCATCTGCCCCAGTCTGCAACTCTGGCCTCACTGCTGGAGCTCTACATGCAAATGATTTTATGGGTATGAACTGTTGCCCTAAGCTCAGAAGGATTATTCACAGCTACCAAGTCAAGCATGCAGATACACACACACAGGTATTTTCAAACCAGACAGGAAGTTCCAGGACAGGATTCTCATTGCCCTGGTTGCTGGTAGGGTTGGTACTTACCAGCAATCATGCCTAAGAACACAGCTGTATTCAGTATCACCCTTTCTGGAACAATCAACAGTCTGAAGCCAAACACAACCGTTATATTGCCTACTTTATCCTCTTCTTAGAAAGAGGAATATTCTTTTACTGAGATCAGCTGCTTTCATGTGAGTAAAATAGCCCATACACAAAAAAAAAAAAAAAGCCAATCTAGCTCTAAAGACACTAGAAGTTGCAATAATCCTTCTTTTCCAAAGTAGTTTACTCTGATGCTTCAGTGTTTCTCATCTCGCAGTCACTACAACAAACACACTCATTTTTCATCTTAGAATCCTCACAACACACCCCCTCCTTTCTGAGCTTACGAGCAGCACAACACAAACAGACCTTTTCCTTTTATTTTTTTCCTCACTTCAAGTATAGGTTCTCTTCTGGTATTCCATATCCATGCATATCTCTGTCTAATATCCAAATCACTTTGCAATGCCAAGAGCAAGCCCGCATAGGCGCTCTCTGTCCAGTTCTCATTTCTGGGACAAAACAACAGCACCTGAAATACAGTAGGAAAGGTCCCATTTTCTGGCCATTTTCACCACTGACCAAGTGATACTGGGGACACCACACATTACAATACCATTTTAATCTATCCCTAGGCAGGGGCATCCCTCCAGATTTACTCCAGTTCTTTAAGATGCTTCCAAAGGGACAACAGAGAAAAACTTTCTTGCAAGAAGTGAAACTCATCTTGGTACCAAAAAACTATTTCCTAAACCAAAGTTTCTTAGGCCAGAATTCCAAACTTTCAGATAGAAACCCAGGGATCTCTTCCCTGCATTACCAATACAGCGTGTAGAAACAAAGCCATGCTGCTGCTGGATCTCTCTCTGACACGACTTACGCAGAGCTTAAGCAAAGAAGAACTCACACTGCCTCCTGAAAAGCCTTGCTTTCCCCCATTTCTGTCCCTGTTAAGTGGACAATTCTACTTTATAGATACCATGGCTTCCCCTGGGGCAAGCCTTGAGGTTTCTGGGATCACACAGCCATTTTCAATTCAGGTCACCAGCACAAGTTTCCCAAAAGAGACAAGGCTCAGCTGGACAAGCTCATCTTGTGGATTTGCTTGAAACAGCAGAATTTTGAACGCTGTGGAATTTGGTAGCAGTTACCCCAGGCGTAACTTCCTCACTGTCCTTTATAGCCCAGGCTTAGGTGTTCCCTCCCAGGGGTGACGAGTAACATGATTTGGAGAGGTGAACACAATCGACATGTGCATGTGCCCCTTTCTTGGGATTACCAAATTTAGGGGTGTCAGCTTTGACAGTCAAGAGAACTGGTTCACCTGGGCTGCTCTGCAGCCACTGTCACCACCTCTGTTCGGTGGGTCTCAGCGTTGCTCTGCAGTCGCTGTCACTCCCTGCAGCAGCTCTCCAGCACACAGGACGTTTCAAAGATCACACCAGAGCTCAGGAATTGGGACGGTTGCCCATCAATGCTGGTTTTCATCTCCCCCACAGTGCTCTGTCCAGATCCTTGCCCCCAGTTTGTGATTCCTCCCTCCCAGCCTGCAGCCCACCAGGAACTGTCTCTTTCCCTCTCTGTCTCTGCTGCCTGGTCTTCTTCTTTCACTCCTCCCCTCTCTGGCCCAGAGACACTGGCTGATGTTGTCTCTCCCTGACTGCCTGTCTGTCCCTCCTGGTCCCTGTCTGTCTGTCCTGCAGCCTGTACTCTGTTTCCCTCTCTCCACACGTCTCTCTCCTGCTCCCTGCCCTTCTCTGTTTTCTGTCAATCCTTTCTCCTCCCCTCCGCCTCTTCTCTCTCCGTGTCCCCCCGTCCTGCTCTCTGGCCTGGCCTGTGTCACCCAGTCCCTCTGCCCTCCTCCTGGCCCTGCTGCTCCTCTGGGCTGCTGCTCAGCACCAGTTTTCTTCAGGCACCTGCTCTCCACAGCCCCTCCATCTCCTTTCTGATCTCTGCCTCTGCTGCCATCTCTCCCAGCTTTTCCCTCCTTCCTCCTCCCTCAGCTTCCTGCCCATCTTTCAACCCGTCCCTCTGTCTATCTGCTGTCCCTCTTGGGCAGGGGCAGCCCTGGGGAGGCAGCCATGGGGCCTGCGGGGGCAGGGCCGGCCTGGGGGACGGTGTCCCATAACGGTCCCACTGCAGGAAGCAGCAGCCCCGCTGTGTGATGGGAGCTGTGGGCCAGAGGCTGCT
Organism: Gallinula chloropus; assembly: GCF_964237585.1. Taxonomy (NCBI): domain Eukaryota; kingdom Metazoa; phylum Chordata; class Aves; order Gruiformes; family Rallidae; genus Gallinula; species Gallinula chloropus. The sequence continues at coordinate 4,240,602 of NC_140114.1, read as the reverse complement.
GGGCGGCCATAATAGTTCCTGGGCATGGTGGGAGTCAGAGAGCAGAGGCTGCTGGGCGGCCATGGTGGTTCCTGGGGCATTGTGGGAACTGTAGGCCTGGGTCATGGGGCTACTGGGCGGCCATGGGGGTCTGGCCAAGCCCAGTCTCTGCTCCAGCTGCGACCAAGCTGAGCTGAAGGCTGGGGTCCCCGTGAGGCAGCAAGGCCCTTGGCCAAGCGCAGGGGCTTCTGCTGCCTGCTGGAGCTCCCTGCATGGGCAAGATCCAGGCAGCCAGGAGAGATTCCTGTCAGGAGCTGCCTGACAGATCCAGGCTGCTGCTGGGCAGGGGCAGAGCTGAACACTCCTTCTGCAAGGGCTGGGCCAGGGCTTTCAGGCCCAGTCAGCCCAGCCAGGGCTGGCAGGCAGAAGCCAGCGCTTCACTGCAGGCCTTGCTCTGAGGGCCATGGACATCAGCATGGGAAGTGTTTCTGAGACAGGCATCAGCCTGGCTCCTTGGGCTCTGCTGCCTCTCAGCCCGAATGCAGCAAACCCCTGAGATGTGTGCTGTGTGCTCCGGGCAAAAGGGAGTTTTAAACACTTCCAGTTCATTCCAGTCTCAGTGTCCTCACTCTTCAAATACTGCTTTCAGGTCACATCTGAATTTGCATGGCTTTAGTTTCCATTTTTGTTTCTGATGCTCTTTTATGTTTCACCGTTCACATACCTTGAGAGCAGCAATTTTACACCCACTAAATAAAGCAGGTGGTGACTAGGGCTGAATCGAGCACTGCCACCTGGAAAAGGTTGGTAGGAAAATTGCCCTTCCACCATGATTCTTCACTGACAGACAATACTTGTGAAGATCTATCAGTCCGCTTGCGTACATTTCAATTCCATGTGATGCACTACTATCCTACGGCACTGCTTCTACTGTGAGTTCCACAGAGTACCATACAGGATGTTCCAGAAAAGTCTCTGCTGCTCCCTTTACAAAATACACCTATCATTCCATCAAAAGAGTATCACCCATCCAGCTTCAGCACCTTTCGCTTCTGGAACACCCTCAGTCCCTGTACTTCAGTGCACGGAGCTCATTCTGCCTGTGGTTCAGTTCTGGAACTCTGGGCTCTGTTGCCTTATGGGATCCAAAGACTCTGCCGAACAAGGACGTCAGCATTCCTCCTCTTCAGACCCTCCCAGGATGCCACAGCTCTTTAAGAACTTCCAGTTACAGGCTGTGCGCAAACCTCCAGGCTGGATGTTCAGGCAGCCAGACTGACAAAATAATCTATCCTGATTCCCCTGATGTTTATGATTTCCTATGAGCTACTCTGAAAAACGCTAGTCATGCAGTAAAACTAGATCCAGCATTCTGCTGCTCCTTTAAATTGAATTATTTTAGGATAATACTAATCTGAGACTGCTTTTTTTAGAGGCAAATAGCCAAAATCTTAACGCAGCTAACACTGAATAACAGCAAAAGTTCCTTGTTTCTCTTTCCTCCTGTACACCTTTAGAAGAGCTAAAATTAAAAAGTAATATATAAAAAAGCACCTGCTCGTTTCCACTATTTCCCAGTTCTGTGCATGAAAAATCAGCTGTCTGCCAGATGTCAGCCTGGTACTAACCCCAGTTAACTGCAACGTAACAAAAGAAGAGGTTCTATCTACAAAGTGCATTCAATAAAGTGCAGTTTGGAGCTAAACCTCAGCGTGCAAAGAAAAAACAACTGGTTCTATTAGCCTGAAGGCGATTTCCACTTTCTCTGAGTCAGAAAGTATTTGGTAAAAAAAACCCCAAACAACAAAAAGACAACTGCTGCAAATCCAGACCTCTGTAGGGACAGAATAACCTCAAATCTACCTCACGTTTTACCCCCCCAAAAACTGCAGTGCAGCTGCACTAGTCCTCAGGAATTGCCTCTAGGTGTGTATTAGTGTGGTGGTTTAGCCCTGGCTGGAGGCCAGACGCCGTCCAAAGTCAGTCTATTACTTCCCTTCTTAGTTGGACAGGGGAGAAAATATGTGGAGGATTCAGTGCAGACTTGGTTGTTGGAGAAGGGACACAGCTGCACAGACCTGCTCGAGATGGCATAAGTAGGGTAAAGGTTGGTTCAAAGTCAGTGTGCCCTTGGGACCAGCTGCAGGCAGTCCTGTTGTCTTAGAAAGAGGTCTTTCTCATAACAAAATGCAACAGAATGTAAGCAAATGTGTAATAGAATGTAAGCAAGGGCAGGACTGCAATCGATTAGCTGGACCAATGATGAGCTCGGCTTTGCAATATTCAATGAGCTAATTAACTACTATATTTAAGCTATGCTTGTGTGATTAAAGTTTGAGACAGCCTGACGAACCACATGGTGTCCGTGTCTTCCTTCTCCGACAAAATGGTGACCCCGACGTGATTCTCGTCAACTCCCAATCCCCCGACGGGAATACTGCGACGCGGCACCACGGTCGAAGAAGCCGAGCTGGGTCCTGTATGCAGGCAGGACGGCGACTTAATCAGGGTGCGCCCCCAAAGATTACAAAGGTAATTTTGGGCCATAGAAGTCTGGAAGCTGCAACAGCGCGCTGAGGATTACACGATGGATAGGCAAGTGGCATATGATTTATTTGCAAATACTTTAAGAAAATGGGATATTAAGGGGTTAGATCTAAAAAAGGAATTACCGGGGTTATTGGCTTATGGGTATACTAAGGGATGTTTTCAGAATCCGCACACGGTTCACGAGTTGGCCGAGTGGCGGAAATTTGGGGATATTCTGTGGGATCTTATATTAGATGATGATAAAACTGCCAGAAAGTTGGGAAAACAATGGCGGGTGGTACACAATGTACTGCTCCAGTCAGTAGCGGAAAAGAAAGCGGCAGAAAAGGCAATAGAAGCACACAGAAGAAATATGACCTATGGACAGGAGCGGGAACCTTTAGCACCAGGGACTGCCTCCGGGATCATACAAATGACCCCTGGAGAGGGGGCAGCAAAGACTAGTTGTCCGGCATTACCATCTGCCCCTCCCCTCGCTCAGGAGGAGGATGTTGAGGAGGAGAGTGAGACCCCTGTGCAAGAAAAATTTGAGCCCCCATTAGCATTAAGACAGTCAGCCGGGCCTACACCATTGAGTGCAGGCCCCAACCCACTGCAAGGGGAACCTAAGCCCCTTCCTCGTACTCCCGACCCTATGCCGGGACCTCCAAATGATTTGTGGAGTGAAATGGCTAAGCAGCGTAGAGAGGCCTGGGAGAATGTAGCTCGGGAAGCCCTGCAAGACGGGGATTGTCATATGTTTGAGGCTGCCAGGCCGATCGCGTGCCCGGTCATTTATACGCCGGTGTTGGATCAGAACACGGGGCAGCAGACAGGTTATCATTTTGCTTATAAGCCCCTAGATTGGAAAATGCTTTCTCAACTTAGATCGACAGTAAGCCAGTTTGGAGTCAAAAGTGAGCCGGTGAGACAAATGTTAGAATATCTGTTTAATACAACCCTGTTACTACCCAATGATCTTAGGGGAATAGCAAAGCTCATTTTTTCACAGCACCAGCAACTGCTGTTTAACGCTCACTGGCAGACTGCTGTTATGGAGAGTTTAGAGATTCAGAGGGGCCCCGGAGACCCATTGCAGGGTGTAACATTGGAGGAGTTAATGGGACTGGGGCCATACCTGCGGACAGAAACTCAGATGACCCTGGGGCCAGACAAAGTGCGAGAGGCCATGCGGCTAGTCATGCTGGCAATAGATAGAGTGAAAACACCAGAGGGGGTACCAGCGTACATGAGTATTAAGCAAGGAAAGGATGAAACATTTGGGGAGTTTATTGACAAGGCAGCAGCAGCGATAGATCGTGCTGGGGTGCCAGAATACATGAAGGGACCCATGCTGAAACAGTGTGCCCTGCAAAATAGCAACCCAGCTACTCAAAGGGTACTTACTACCCTGGGAGCCCATTGGACTATAGCAGACGCTTTAGAGAAGATGGCACAGATGCCAATGGGATCTCAGGCGTTTCTGGTGGAAGCCCTGAACAAGTTAGGAGAGGGGTTAAAGAAACAAGCAGAATTAACACACTCTCAAGTATTAGCCTCAAAATCTCAAGTGTTAGCCGCCCTTGCTCCTCTCCAGGCTTCTAAAAGTTCCTCCACAAAATGCTACCGCTGCGGAGAGAATGGCCATTTTCGGCGCAATTGTCGTGCCACAGGGGTGTGGTGCCAGGCATGCCAATCTACTAGCCACAATGCCAGCATATGTCAACGTCGCCGATCGGGAAACTCCCGGCGGAGCGCGAACGGCCGCGCTCCGACACAAGTCGCCGTAGGGAGCAGCGCGCCACTGCCCCAGAGCTCCAACCCGCCACCTCTGGATCCCTCGGACTGGACCTGGCAACAGCAGTAGACGTCACCTTGATGACTACTCGGCCCACTAAAATACCTACTGGAATAAAAGGACCGGTGCGAATTAAAGGTCAAGCGTATGGAGCACTGTTATTAGGACGTTCTTCTGCCTCTATCTTGGGACTATTTGTACTACCGGGAGTGATCGATGCAGATTACACCGGAGAAATTCAAATCATGGCATATACTCCTTTTCCACCACTGAAAATTGAGAAAGGGCAACGAATTGCTCAACTGATCCTGCTACCACAACTCACTACGGAGCTCGTCCCGCGTCTCAAGGAACCACGACAGGACAAGGGATTTGGCTCCACAGGACTCACATTGCTGACTTTGAATCTCACCGACCGGCCTCGAAAGGACATAATTATGACCTATAAAGGCCAAGACATCAAACTCACCGCCTTGTTGGACACAGGAGCTGACACTAGTATAGTGTCTCCTGAAAGTTGGCCGCCAACATGGCCATCGTATTCTTCCTCTCATGCGGTTATGGGGATTGGAGGACTCACGTTGGCAAAAAGAACACCTCCCGTGACCCTCTGCCTCGATAAGCAACAACTGACAGTAGTCTTTTCCATCGTGTCGCTGCCGCCCACAGTCACCTGTTTACTTGGGCGAGATGTACTGGCTCAATTGGGGGTGGTGTTGACAAACGAGCACCCTTTGGGGTAGTTGCCATTGCTTGGACTTTCCCACTTCCACTCACATGGAACACCAACGAACCTGTGATGGTTAAGCAATGGCCCCTAAAAAGGGAAAGCCTGATTCAAGCACACCACTTAGTGGAGGAACAATTCCAGCAAGGACACCTGAAATTGTCAACGAGCCCATGGAATACTCCTATTTTTGTGATCAAAAAGAAATCTGGGAAGTACCGGCTACTACACGACCTCAGAGCCGTCAACAACCAGATGGAAGCAATGGGAGCATTACAGCCAGGGCTCCCCAACCCCGCAATGATACCACAAGATTGGCCACTGTTAATCATTGACCTAAAAGACTGCTTCTTTACAATTGCCCTGCACCCCAATGACACAAAACGCTTTGCCTTCACACTTCCAGCGGTTAACAGAGGAGAACCAGACAAGAGATTTGAGTGGACAGTGTTACCACAGGGCATGCGCAACTCGCCAACATTATGTCAACTATATGTTGACGCTGCCTTACAACCGCTGCGGCGACGATGGCCAGAGACTATGATCTACCACTACATGGATGACATCCTATTCGCCCAGCCTCAGGAATTTACTGAAGCACAGACTGAAACCATTCAGAAGACACTCACCGAGTGCTCCCTGGTAATTGCCCAGGAAAAGATTCAGAAATCGGCGCCATGGAAATACTTAGGATGGACATTGACAAACCAGACCATCCGGCCACAGAAGGTGGAACTCAACCTTCGCATTAACACCTTGTATGAGGCTCAAAGGTTGCTCGGTGACCTTCAGTGGCTGAAGCCCATCGTAGGAATACCCAACCAATTATTACAACAACTAAGGCCTCTTCTCAAGGGAACAGACCCGCGTACACCAGTACGACCTACGCCTGCTCAGACAGAAACCATTCAGCAAATCGCACGCTGTATTACATCAGGGTTTGTTTCCCGACGCCTACCAGACCACCCATTGAATATCACGGTCTGGACCTCACCCAACCACTTGCTTGGGGCCTTGACTCAGCACAAAAAAGAAACGGGGGAGCAGCCGGGGGAGCGTGTACTGGAATGGCTTTCACCCCCTCTACGGGCGGGGGAGCGTGTACTGGAATGGCTTTCACCCCCTCTACGAGCCCAGAAGACAATAAATACTAAAATTGAACAGTTGGCGACCCTCATTCGCAAAGGACGGCTGCGGGTCATTGAAATCACAGGACATGAACCTGACACCATTTACCTCCCAATGGACAAAAAAACATTGAATTGGTACCTAGTGAACTCAGAAGCCTTGGCAGTGGCCCTGTTAAGCTCAGAAGCACGAGTTAAAACAGGGTTGCCAGCACCAAAGGCACTGCAATGGATGGGAGGATGGGAATGGACCGTCAAACCGCTGCGTGAAGACAAACCCATTAAGGATGCAATAACAGCCTTTACAGATGCAGGAAAGAAGTCACGCAGAGCAGCTGTCACCTGGAAAGAGAAGGGACAATGGAATCAAGAGCTGTTGGAAGCAGAAACTACAGACAGTCTCCAGACTCTAGAATTGCTAGCGGTTTTGTGGGCAATTGTTAATCTAGAGAGTCCACTGAATATCGTGACCGACTCCTTGTATGTAGCAGGAGTATTACAATGCATAGAGGATGCCAGCATTAAGGAAGTCAGCAATGAGAGACTGTACAGCCTATTCCTGCAACTGAAACGAGCGCTGCGGAACAGACGGGCACCATACGCAGTTATACACATCAGAAGTCACAAGTGGGATATAGGCCTAGGAGAAGGCAATGCCCGAGCAGATAAGCTAGTAATGGCAGGCGAAGGACCATTACCTAACAGTAAGTTAATCCTGGCGAGAGAGGCACATAGCTTCTACCATCAAAACGCAAAGGGATTAACACGACAATTTGACATAAAGATTGGTGATGCCAAAGCGATAATAAGGGCATGTCCCACGTGCAGCCACCACAACGGGGGTGTGGGCTTAGGGTGCGGGGTAAATCCGAGGGGCCTAAAAGTGAATGAGATCTGGCAAATGGACGTAACTCATGAACATAGTTTTGGTAGGCTAAAGTACGTCCACGTCACCATTGATACCTTTAGCAAGTACATATGGGCTACGGCACAAACGGGAGAGAAGGCCCTGCATGTTATCAGACACTTGCTGAGTTGCTTTGCGGTGATGGGGGTCCCTCAGACAGTGAAGACAGATAACGGCCCAGCCTATGTTGGGGAAAAAGTCAACAGGTTTCTTAGCCAGTGGGGGATTGAACACACCACAGGCATCCCGCATTCACCCACGGGTCAAGCCATCATAGAAAGAGCACATGGGACTTTGAAGCGATACATTGCCAAACAGAAGGAGGTGGTAGACCCACATTCCAGGCTAGCCAAGACTCTTTATGTTATTAACCATTTATGTGTTTTTGGGGATCAGCCGGATCCTGCAGCAGTACGACACCACGAGTCAACAAGGGATGAAGGAGTCAAGCAGGACGTTTGGGTTAACTATCGAGACCCAAAAATGGGTGTATGGCAAGGCCCAGCTAAGGTGTTGTACTGGGGGAGAGGTTACTTGTGTGTTTCTACCCCAACAGGATCACAGTGGATTCCTGCTAAGTGGACCAAACCTACACTGGACTTACCTACTGGACTTACCACTGACCAGTAACTGAGTTTAAAATGCTACTTCTCTTGCGCTTTCCAGTCTTTTGCTTGATGTTGATTCTGTTCGCCACGCTACGCTGCAAAATAGAGCTGCAACTGATTTTCTTTTGCTTGCCCAGGGTCACGGATGTGAGGAGTTTGAAGGCATGTGTTGTATGAACCTTTCTGATCATTCACGATCCATACATTCCCAAATTAATGAACTACGGAGGTTAACTACCAACTTACAGGTGGATTCTGGTTTAGGGCTTGATGGGTGGTTACGGTCGTTGGGATTGGGACCCTGGTTGCTATCCATAGTAAAAGCAGCTATTCTGATAGGAGTAATACTACTAACCTTTACCTTACTCTTACCATGTCTCTGTATGTGTCTGCAGAACATGATGCAAAAAATGGTATCGGCAGCTTTCAATCAGACGCTATTAGCCCAAAAAGAAAACGGGGGAAATGTGGAGGATTCAGTGCAGACTTGGTTGTTGGAGAAGGGACACAGCTGCACAGACCTGCTCGAGATGGCATAAGTAGGGTAAAGGTTGGTTCAAAGTCAGTGTGCCCTTGGGACCAGCTGCAGGCAGTCCTGTTGTCTTAGAAAGAGGTCTTTCTCATAACAAAATGCAACAGAATGTAAGCAAATGTGTAATAGAATGTAAGCAAGGGCAGGACTGCAATCGATTAGCTGGACCAATGATGAGCTCGGCTTTGCAATATTCAATGAGCTAATTAACTACTATATTTAAGCTATGCTTGTGTGATTAAAGTTTGAGACAGCCTGACGAACCACATGGTGTCCGTGTCTTCCTTCTCCGACAAAAATATATATTAAGAGGTTCAGGAGACAAAATAAGGACAGGGAGAGATCATTCTGTCAGCAATGACATGGGCAAAACAGACTCAACACAAAGTGAAGAAGAGAGAAACTACCTACTTTATTACACTACAGTACAAAGAACAGTGAAGAAACCGGCGTTGGGAGCACGACCAGATCTTAAAACACTTTCCCCCCACCACTCCATTCTTAGCAGACTTCACTCTAGTCATCATTTCACTCCCTTCTTCCCCCGATCGCAGCACAGGGGGGCAGGGACTGGGAGATGGGGCTTCGGTCAGTCCCTTGCAAGTTGGTTTCCTTCTCAGCCAGGGAGGATGGCATTCATTCCACACCCTCCCCCTGCTGCACCGTGGGGTCTCACCCACAGGAGATCGTCCTCCACGAACTTCTCCAGCATGAATCCTTTCCCCAGGGCTTTACCTATTCACCTGTTGCCCTGGCGTGGGTCACTGCTATGGGTGCAGTCACAAATCACAATGTCTCTCAGTCCCAGTCCTCTGTGGGGTCACCAGCCTCCCCCAGCAAACCTGTTCGGGTTCAAATCTCTCTCTCATCTCTGTGTCCCTGTTTCTCCTCATGGCTGCAAGTGCTGGCAGGGGCTTGTAACAATGTAGGGTCACAGCATCTCCTCTATGTCTCCACCTGCTCCATCCAGCGTGGAGCCCCTCCACGGGCTGCAGGTGGGGGCTCGGCCTTTTCCATGGGTTTCTCCAGGGGCTGCAGGGGCATCTTTCTCTCCAGCACCAGGGCTGCCTCCTCCCCTGCCCTTTCCTGGCCTTGGTGTCTGTGCAGCTCGTTACATCTTCTCACTCCCGTGGCAAAATGCAGCTGCTTTTGGGTTGTTTTCTCCTCTATGTGATTCTCAGAGGCGCTCAACTGTCTCTCGGGCCACAACTTTGGCCTTGAATTGCTCGTTGTTTATAGTTTAGGCTGGCAGAAAAGTCTTATCTGCTGCTTAAAGAAACCATCTCAGCAGCACAGCCTCACCAAACTGACACAGCTACTTTATGTCCTTGAGAGTCAGTTTTTCTGTTGCAAGGGGATAAACAATGTATCAGTGGTGGATGCCATCCCGCCCTCGAATCCTTGTTCCCAGAGATAGTGTGAGACTGTCACAAGTAAGTCCTTTGTTATGAAAAAGAAAGAAAAAGACACCGACTCTCGTGTCCTTCACAAGCCGTTAGTTCCCAGAGCTGCTTCCCATAACTACACTGCATAACTACACTACCTGTATATCGTGATCCTGTACCCTCACATCAACTGTGATTCATAACAGCTCAGTTACAGAGGTTAACATAGTTTAACTGCCTACTGGTTTGATTAACAAATTGATTATACAAGGTTTATTACAACTACCACAACTAATACACCCAGTGAACTTCGGGCCTGGCCTTGGTGTCTGCGCAGCTGGTTGCTTCTTCTCGGTCCCTTCTCTGGTGGCAAAATGCCTCTGCCTGCAGGTTGTTTTGTGTCTGAGCTCAAATGGTCGCTGCTTGGGGACAAACTGTGTGTTTTGGTTTAGTGTGGCAAGTTTCTGGCAGAGGAGGGAGGGCTGCAGGGGTGGCTTCTGCAAGCAGCAGCTAGAAGCTTGCCCTAGGCCCGACAGAGTCAACACCAGCTGACTGAGGGCCGGACCTGACGCTGATCAAGGCCCAGCACACGAGTCATATCCCGAGCCTCTGTAAATCATATTTAAGAGGGAAAACAGCACAAGCAGCTGCTTTTTGCCAACAGAGAAGAGAGTGAGATGTGAGAAACTGTGCAGACACCAAGGCCAGTGAAGGACAGGGGCAGGAGGTACTCCAGGCACTGGAGAGAGAGAGATCGATCCCCTTGCAGCATGTGGAGAAGACGTGGTTCAAGTGAAATCAAAGCATGTTAAACTTTGTACACATGAAACACATTGAGTTACAGTTTATGTCAGAGCTTTGGCACCAGAGGCATGGCTTTCCTAAGCAGGGCAACTCTGTGTGTGTGTGTCCATGGAAAGCAGGAGTGGCGGGACAGGGTGCCTTTTCTCCACGTAAAGCCTAGAATAACTGGGAAAGGGCCCTCCCCAGGAACCATTCCTGATGTCACTGGGTTACTGGGGCATGATGCCATGGTGCTGCACAAGGCTGTGCCATGGTGGAGCTCTTGGGGATGCTGGGAACCTCCTCACCTGTGGTGCTGGCACCAACACCCTGGTGTAGTGCCCAGCGAGGTCTCTGCTTGGCCACGGGCTGGCCCAGGGCCAGCAGTGCTGGCAAACAGGTTGCCCAGTGAGGATCCTGGTTTGCCCAGGGCTTGCACTGGGATGCTGTACTGGGTTGCTCATTAAGGGCACTGGGGATTGTCCAGGGAAAGGATGAAGTGGCCCAGAAAAGGCTTTAGGTTACATGGAATCTGCAGTGGGTTGCCCACTGAGGGCACTGGGTTCCTATCAGAGAATCTCTCCAGTCAGAGGGCCCCATAAGGCTTCATGAGTACAACTGCCTGCTCCTTACAAGACAACCAAAGACTAAACCAGATCACTAAGAGCTGCCCAACAGCTGTACCTGCTTGCCCAGCGAGGGCAAGAAGTGGTGCAGGAGAGGAACTAGGATGTCACAGGAAGGTATTTTCTTGCCCAGGGGTCTCACTGGGTTGCCAGTGGAGAGCCCTGGGTTGCGCAATGGCCGCATCCTGTTGCCCTGGCAGCTGCAGGGAGTGTTCCAGGGAACAATCGGGTTGCTGAGCACCCTGCGCCCGTGGCAACGGCCCACTGCTCCTGTGTCACTGAGGGCACCGGGCCCCTGGCAGTGCTGCCACAGAGCTCGGCAGTGCAGCAGCGAGTTCAGCATCTCCACGAGCACTCCAAAACCCCAGAATGGAGCTGCTCGGCTCTCCCTTGAGGACTACATACAAGCACCCAAGATCAACACCCCGCAACTTTCTGCCTCCTATCAGCACAGCCTCCAGCCTTCAGAATCGCTTCCCTTCCTCCCCCTTGCCTAACAGCTTCAGCTCCCCCTGGATGCCCAGAGTGGCCAAACCCACTGTGGGTCCCTCTTCCAAAAGCTCTCAGAAGCTAACCCCCAGAGAGGCACTTCCTCCCATCTCCCACCAAACAGCCCTCTTCACCAGGTACACCTCTGGTGACTGGTACAGGTCCAACCTGACCAACTACAACAGGTCAGAGACTGTCCGGCACACTGCAGAGTGTCTGACAGCTGACAGCTCCCGCTTGATGCAAGATAAATACCAGCAGACACGGAAAACCCAGGGAGAAACCACCAAAGCACTGGGACAGCGTGTCAATGACATCATATTTTGGAAGTCAGAGCTGCGCCACGAGCAGGAGATGATGATTGAGGAGACCAACGCTCTGGCAGACATGAAGGGCCGGCTGGAGAGAGCCTTGGCCAACACGGAGGCCCCTCTCCAGGTAAGCGTTCTGTCCCGGGGGCTGCAAGCTGTAGCCTGCTGCCGACACATCTGCAGCTGTTCAAATGTCTCAGTAAGCTTCATTGCAGCTCTGGAACAGCTGAGTTACAAAAGTTGGTAACAAAGAAATGCCTTGATACCTGCTGCATCCCCTGTCAGCACACGCTGAGCACATCAGAGCAGCACTTGGTGAAGCCAATGTTTTCAGAAGCGCTCTACCCAAAGCCCCAGCTCAGAAGACAAAAGCCCAGGTCTTCCTATGAGGCCCTGGCGAGGTCAGAGTCGAGCCTGACCCTGAGCTGGGCTGGCACCAGGGCCACATGTGCTCCCTCATGGTGCTGCAATGCTGCCATGGCAGCTCAGCAACTCGCTGCTGATGCCCTGGGCCCTTTTCTCCCCTGCTGTCACCTCTGTGCCCACCTTTCTTCCTTTAATTGATGTGGGGACCATCCCTATCTGGAAGCCTGTCCCTGCAGCCAGCAGTGACGGTGTGTCCCCAACAGGTCACCCAGGAGTGTCTGCTTCATCGGGAGAAGCGGATGGGCATCGACCTGGTCTGTGATGATGTGGAGAAACAGCTCTTTGTGGTAAGTCTGGCAATGCAGATCAGGCGTTCCAGGGACTTGTACCTAAGCTGCTCTAAGAGGCTTTTGCAGCCCTGTTCCCTCACTGGCTCCTGGTGAGGCGGGATGGTCACATCCAGAGAGGAGTTGTCAATGGCTGGATGTCCAGAGGGAGATGTGTGACAAGTGGTGTCCCCCAGGGGTCTGTACTGGGACCAGCATTAATTAATATCTTCATCAATGCCATTGACAAGGAGGCCGCAGCAGGACTGCTGCTCTGTTTGCTTAGGCAATGTATTTAACCGCAATCCTAAAACCATGCCCCCCTCTGCCTGCCTTGTATAGCCTGCTGTAAGCTCTTGCAAGCAGGGCAAGAGCTGGCAGGGGAGATGGGATCCTAACACAGGGAACGGCAAAATACAGTCGCTGCAAAGGCATTGTGGAACTGGGAAGGGAATTGTAGCCCTGGGAGTGTGAAGCCACCACTCCCTTGGAACAGTTTTTCTTACAAGTTGGGCTTTAAACTATGAAAAGATGAAAATGTATTTTGGGAAAATAATCCGAGCTGCCACGTCCATAACGGCTGTTTGGCTTTTCAGTATTTGGGACCCATTCTGGGTGTCCTTTTCAGCTGGCTCACGCAGGCAGGAGGGCTGGAAAATGACTGGGTTTGAGTACGAACCACCTGGGGCATCAGAAATGGGAGAGATGTGTGCTGAAGGGAGCTGAAAGCAAGAGATGCCTTCCTTTGGTGGAGCTGAATGTTGTGAGAAATGGTGGGGACTGGCACCAAAGTCAAGGCTACCTGCTCTTGTCCCACATGGATCAGGTTTCTCCTGGGGAGGAAAGCATTTTGGAAGCCAACAGGGCAAATGCTGATGGGGAATGGGGATGAGGGTGCGCAGGGCAATTGAGCCCAGATGCTGATGGGCTGGTGTTTTGCCTCTGCCCAGGAACTGGACATCATCAGGTCATGCCAAGAGAGGATGCGACGGCACCTGGAGCAGGCAGAAGCCCAGCTGGCGTAAGGAGGAGCTCCTTATCCCCTGCTGTGGGGCCGACAGGCACTTGCCTTTATGAGCTGCCCAAGGGGTGCTGCAGGGAAGCAGCATGGGGAGGAAAGCGTTGCACCCCTCCATCCCCTGTGACGGTGGCTGTTTGTGTGTTGAAGGTCCAACAGGCTGGCCCAGCACGATGTGGAGAGAGACCTGGCCAACAAGCAGGCAGCTCACCGCATCGACGAGCAGTGCCACCAGCTGAGGAACAGCTCTACCGGCATCAGCTACTTCCGAGGGGTCGAGCGCGTGGATGCCACGTGAGTGCCCGCCGGGCTTCCCGTCCCCAGCATGCGCGGTGCCTGTCCCTGGCAGGGAGCTGCTCTTCCCCAGCTCGCTGTAAGCACGTGTGTCTCTGCATGGCACGTCCATCCCGCTGGGAGACCCCCGCCTCAGAGGGGACCTTTGGCTCCGCTCCCCATAAAGGGAGAGCAACTCCTGGCTTGGAGCAGGATGCCGAACATTGGGCGGGCAAAACCGACTCCCACCCAGGTCAGCATTCTGTCAGGGCTCAGAGATCAGCCTGGAAATGAATGCAGCCCAGCACCTCTGCACAGCTCATGCAAACACACATTTGATGTCTGTTTCCAAGATGTCTCAGTGCTTGCCTGCATGCTCGTCATTGATGTCAAGTCTGGGGAGTTCATCCCTGCATACAGAGGGCCTGGCAGGGAGCCAAAATGACACAGAAGATAAAGAGATCATGGTCCTAGGATAGAGTTCAGCTGCTTTTGGGGGCCAGGAATTCAGCTTGGGCGTGGCAGTAAAGGAACGGTGACCTGAACCAGCCCTTGCAGAGAGATGCCCAGAGTGGCAAAGGGCTGAGGAGTAAATCCGCTCATGCAGGCGCATGTGGTTTATGGAGGGGCAGAGATTGATTCCATTTTTCTGATGTTTGAATAATTATCTGTAGTAGAGCTTGGACATATTTAGCCAGGCAAATGAATTGCAAAGGATTGATGCCAAAATTCAGAGGCGGGTAAAATGTGTGGCAGATCAGCATGTTTGAAGTGGACCTTCTGTGGTCTCTAATGTCTTTTGCTGACCTTGTTCTGGGCTGCTGCACAGGCGTGAACTTCCTCATGAATACAGACAGGGAATTGACTATTATCTAGTGCTCACTTGGTTTAGTATCAAGCTGAGGTCTGATGAAAATCTCTGTTTTCCTGGGGGAATTTGGTTTGTCCGAGCTTTTGTAAGTGTCCCAGTTTTCTCTATGACTATGTCATGGTTTGATAAGCGTTATCAATCCAGTGGTGTCCAGATGTCTGCCTTCCCCACGGCCAAATGATTTACCCTACTTTCAGTCCCTGCTGCTCCCTGGCAGGGTCTGTGCCCTCAGCAGCACGGGCTTAGCAGGGACCTCTCCTTTCCTCTCCACTGTCTGCCAGGATCTCAGTGCCGGAGTCATGGGCCAAGTTCACAGACAAGAACATCCTGCGCTCCCAGAGCGAACGGGCAGCCTCTGCCCAGCTGCGGGACAGCATTGAGAACCTGCTGGTGGGGACAGACAATGAGATGCGACAGCAGTTCCACTGCGTGAACTTGGCCTTCACCCACCGCATCACAGAGATGGCTGATGCCAAGAGGAAGATTCAGGCCCAGCTGAGCAAGGTAGCCTGAAGCTCTCCCTTTGGCTGGGACACTGCTCGGAAACCTCTGCTGTGACAGCAAGGGCAGAGAGAGGCTTTTCCCTCAAGAGACACAGCTGATGGATCTGTGCCTCTGTTTGTGGCCGAGCAACAGGAGTCTGAGCCCATGTATCCAACTTGGGGTTTATTGCAGACAGAGGGAAAGGGAAATGATGTGGTCACTTGAGAATCTAGTTTTTAACTGATGCACACGTGTCTCTCTCCTGGCAGACACTGCAGGAAATCTTCCACCTGGAGAGGAGCATCGAAGCCATTCAAAAAGCCATTCGGGACAAAGGGTTTCCCTTGAAAGTGGCTCAGACCCGGCTGGACAAACGCATCCGCAGACCAAAGATGGAGCTGTGCCGGGACCCTGCCCAGCTCCGGTAAGTGCCCAGAGTGCCCAGCAGCAGCCTGTGAGGCAACCCTGAACCTCACACCTCCTGGAAGCCTGACATGGGCATGAGGCTATGTGAAGGCGCTCAAAGACAGTTGACTCCCAACCCCTGGGCCTGTTCATCCCTCTGAGGGGACTGTTAACAGGGTGTTTTGTTGTTTTCCAGCCTTGTCAACGAGGTCTGTGAACTTGATGAGACAATCCAGAGCCTTCAGCAGCGGCTGAGAGACAGCAAGGACGTGCTGCAAAGGCTGGTTCATAACAAGTCTGTCTTGGAGCACGACCTGGTGGTGAAATCCAACTCCCTCTTCATTGACCAGGAGAAGTGCCTGGCGATGCGCAAGACCTGTCCCAGCACAGTGCGGCTGCTGGGGTATGTTCAGGCTGGGCTCAGCTGCACTCACAGCAACTGAGATATTCCCAGTTTGGTTCAAATGCCTTCCCAGTTTTCTGAAGATGGTTTGACAATAAATGATTAGACTATGTGTGTTACACAGTCTACCAGGAGTATTTGTTTTCCCCTTTATTTTTTCCCTTTCCACTGCTCTTTCCCAGTGGGCCAGAAAGGAGCTGAAAATACCCCATCAGTGACTAAGAGTAAATGCAGCCACAGGTGTTGATCCCTACCCTTTCAGGCTGCGATTTTAGGAGTAGGTGTGATGTGGAAAAAGCACCAAGGGAAGTCAAGCTAGTTGTGAGGGTACTTAGCTGTTGCCATCCCTAATGGATTTTAATGCTGCAGCAGAAGAAACACAGAATCACAGAATCACAAGGTTGGAAGAGACCTTTGAAGATCATCAAGTCCAACCATTCCCATCCTATGCTAAACCAGATCCCTAAGTACCTCATCCACCCTTTTTTTGAACACATCCAGGGATGGTGACTCAATCCCCTCCCTGGGCAGCATGTTCCAATATCCAATCTGACCCTGCCCTGGCACAGCTTCATGCCATTTCCCCTTGTTCTAACTTCTGTCACCTGGCTGAAGGGACCATCGCCCACCTCTCTACAACCTCCCTTCAGGTAGTTGTAGGTGGTGATAAGGTCTCCCCTCAGCCTCCTCTTCTCCAATCTAAACATCCCCAGCTCCCTCAGCCGTTCCTCATATGATTTGCCCTCCAGCCCCTTCCCCAGCCTGGTTGCCCTTCTCTGCACTTGCTCAAGGACCTCAGTGTCCTTTTTATGGTGGGGAGCCCAGAACTGCACACAGTACTCAAGGTGTGGCCTCACCAATGCCGAGCACAGAATCACAGAATCACAGAATCACAGAATTATCAAGGTTGGAAAAGACCTAAAAGATCATCCAGTCCAACCATTCACCTATTACTACTAGCTCCCACTAAACCATGTCCCTCAATACAACATCCAGTCTTTCCTTGAACACCCCCAGGGTCGGTGACTCCACCACCTCCCTGGGCAGTGCATTCCAGTGCCTGACTACCCTTTCAGAGAAGTAGTGCTTCCTAATGTCCAGCCTGAATCTCCCCTGGCGCAGCTTGATACCATTCCCTCTAGTTCTGTCACTGTCTACACGGGAGAAGAGGCTGACCCCCAGCTCAATACAACCTCCCTTCAGGAAGTTATAGAGAGCTATAAGGTCTCCCCTGAGCCTCCTCTTCTCCAGGCTGAACAGTCCCAGCTCCGTCAGCCGCTCCTCGTAAGGCCTGTGTTCCAGACCCCTCACCAGCCTAGTAGCCCTCCTCTGAACGCGTTCCAGGGCCTCAATGTCTTTCCTGTAGTGAGGGGCCCAAAACTGAACACAGTACTCGAGATGCAGCCTCACAAGTGCTGAGTACAGGGGGACATTAATGTCTATAAGTATCTTAAGCAGGGGATGCAGGGGGAATCAGCCAGCCCCTTTTCAGTGTCTGTGGGGACAGGACAAGGGGCAGTGGCAGCAAGTTGGAGCACAGGGAGTTCTGCACCAACATGGGGAAGAACTTTTCCCCAGTGAGGGTGAGGGAGCCCTGGGACAGGCTGCCCAGGGGGTGTGGAGTCTCCTTCTCTGGAGAGATTCCAGCCCCGTCTGGACTCCGACCTGTGCAATATGAGCTGGGGAGCTGCTCTGGCAGGGGGGTTGGACCCCATGAGCTCTTGAGGTCCCTCACAACCCCTGCGATTCTGATTTACGTCCCCGTTGGGCTGTACCCACAGTGCAGGGAAAGGTGCCAGCAGGGCAGTGAGAAGCCACCTCTCCCTCTGTCCCACAGCCAGTGGGACGGTGCTGAGTGGGCCTGCTGGGACAGGCTGTCCCCCCAGACAGGTGCTTGGCATTCTCCCTGCTGTGGGTGAATCCAGCATCACCCTGAAAACGTGCCCTGGTGCCGTCACTCAGGTTGTGTCCCAGAGCTGGGAGGATGCAGCCTGGAGAAACCAAACCAGAGGCTTTGGTGGCAGACATGGGAAACACTCACAGCACCAGCTCTGCCACAGGGTGTTGGGATGTGCTCCAGAATCATGTCATTGCTCCTTCAGGAAATGCCAGTCAGGTCTATTTGCTGGTCTGGTCTGTCTCCTGCTCAGCTCTTTTGCCAAGTCAACATGTTTCCCTTGAGAAAGGTGGAGGGGCCAGGGGCTGCTTTGGGCTGGTGACAGTTGGTGGCAAAACCCCCAAAGCAGTGTCTCTCAGTCTCTCAGGCCCAGTCCTCCATGGGCTCACCAGCCTCCCCCATCAAACCTGCTCCAGCGCGGATCTCTCCCTTGCTCATCTCTGTGTCTCTGACTCTCTCCATGTGCTGCAAGTGCTGGCAGGGCCTTGCTCCAATGTGGGTCACAGCATCTCCTGTCTGTCTCCCCCTGCTCCAGCGTGGGGCCTCTCCATGGGCTACAGGTGGGGCCTGGGCCTTTTCCCTGGGCTGTGGAGGGACACCTGCTCCACCATGGGTTTCTGCAGGGGCATCTTTCTCTGTGGCACATGGAGTGCCTCCTCCCTCCCTTCCCTGGCCAGCTCCTCACATCTTCTCACTCCCTTCTCTGGGGGAAAAAAGAAGCTGCCTGTGCATTTTTTTTCTACTAAATGTGATTCCCAGAGGCCCTGTGACCATCAACGATGGGCTTGGCCTTGGTCACCAGCAACTCTTGCCCTGAGTTTTCTGAGCTTTCTTGATTACTTTTCAACAGAAATGAAATTTCTCTCTCCCCTTTCCTGTCCTTGTCCCTTTCCCTTTCCTTCTCTCTCTTTCTCCCTCTCTTTCTCTCCTCCCCTCTTCTGATACTATCTCCTCCTGTCAGTGTAATGCTTCCTCTGTGTTCTCTTCCCCTACCTTCTCTTCCTCTTTGCCCCACTGTTCCTTTTCCCCTCCCATGTCTTTTTCCGCCTCATCATCCTAGAAACACTTTTCCTGAAGCAGTGGCATGTGGTGATGACAGAGATCTTTTTCCATTCACAAACACAGAGGGGCAAGACTGAGATTACACAGAGATTGTCAAGAAAAGCTTTATGGAAGTTCTAGGAAGTACGTTCTAGGAAGTAAGTAAAATTAAGTTTCAGGAAGTAAAGTAAGTTCTAGGATGTAAGTTCTAGGAAGTAAGTAAAGTTCTAGGAAGAAAGGACCAGTCACTGTCGTCTGAAGAGTCTCCAATGTAATTAGGTGGTGCCTCATCAGAGACTTCTTCAACAAGGTTGGAGGGGACGAATCCTCTGGTGCCGTCTGTCAGCTCGCCCACATACCACCCGTCTTCATCCACATCTCCATAGATGTAAACATCCTGTCCAGCAACGAGAGGAAGCTCCAGCTCAGGCCGCTGGTTGGGACCCTGGAAAGGGTCGTAGCTGTATTGAGCTGTGAAGGCTCGAAGCTTGAACGGTTGTTTTCTCATGGCCTCCAGGAGGATGGACTCCATGTCACAAGGAGCCTGGATTTTTCTGTATTGCCTGAGTAGCTCAGCCTCAGACCTCCACAAACGCCTGCCTTTCCTCGGAAGCAAGAACATTGTCCCCTTTGGCTCCTTCTGCAGCTGTGGGCTCCTTTCTGCCACTTCTCTCTCAGCTTCCAGTTTCCACTGGGCCTCTTCAGGCTGGGTGGGATCACAGATGTTTCCTTGGGTGGCAGAGTCTGGCTCCCCTGACACTGGTGTGAGTTGCCCAGGCTCTCCCATTTCTCCATCCTGCTGCTGAGGAACCGGTGCCATGCAGAGTTCCTCAGCAGAGCTGTGGATGGGCCGTGGCACTGGAGTATTGCCCAGGTGATCCATGATCTGCTCCAAGTGCCTGGAATTTTCAGCCAGCTTCACGGCAAGGGCAGCAAGTTTAGCCCTTGTCTGCTGCAGCTTCTCTACCTCCTTGCCTGCTTCTGGAGAGCCATCTTTTCTAAGCTGAGTAGTCTTCATCTCAATGTCACTCCCTTCCTTCTCCAGGTCTTGGAGAAGTCGCTGCAGGCAGCTCTTCTTCTCCAGTAGACGGCTGTGTATGCTGCCAGGCAGTACCAGGTCTTCCCTCTCCGGCACCTGGAGCTGAGCATCTGCCACAGCCTTGCCTGTTGTGAGGTGTGCAGGGTTCTGGCTTTCCAGCAGACTCTTCTGTGGTGCTGCCAGGGCCTGGGGCTCCTTTCTGCCAGAGGAGCAGGAGCTCTGCTCCTCCGCATCTCCCTGCTGCCCAGAAGGGTCCTTGGGCTGGGCTGCGCCAGGGGAGGTGGGCAGCTCACCCTTGAAGCGCTGCAGGAAGAACAGGAAGAGTTCCCTCTCCAGCCGCAGCTGGTTCTGGAGGATGCGGATACGGGCGGGCTGGTTGCCATCCCTCTCCCACGGGAGCTGGCTGACGACATCCCACAGCTTGCTGAGGGCCTCCCTCCTGCCCCTGATGGGCCTCACCATCTCCTCAGCCAGGGCCTGCTGCAGGTGGCGAGCCCGGCGAGTGGCAGTGCTGCACTCCTGCTGCAGCAGCGCCTGTGTCTGGCGGAGCTCAGCCTCCTTCCAGCGCTGCAGCTGGCGGGTCTCTGCCACCCGCTGCCGCTGGTCCAGCTCCTGCAGCTGGTGCTCCGACAGAACCCGTTGCTGCTCCCACTGGGACTCGAGCCATTCCGCCAGCACCTGCGTGGCCTCCTACAGAAGGGATGGCTTCCACCACATGCCCAAGAGAACTTGACCAAGGCACCTCCTGGGTGCCGGTGGCTTTGCTGCCAGATGAAACCAGACCAAGCTGGCTGGAAGCACCATTCTCTCCTCTTCACCTGGGGTTTGTTGTGGGGTTTTGGGGAGGGGTGTGTTTGTTGTCACACGGGTACAAACCCTGCTTGAGTCGTGGCATATACCTTCTCTAGTCTCTCTCTAGAGCAGAGGGATGCCTTCTCCTTGGAGATGGGATACTGCTCTGGAGAGGTGAGGAGTAGGGCAGGTTGTCTTTGGAGTTGCTGGACCAGTTTCTCCACTGGTGAGGCGAGGGAAGGAGCAAGACTTTTTTCCTGTTGTTGGAGTCCGACTGCCAGTTCATTCCATGCTGGTGCTGCTTGGCTTTCCAGTCTGTTCTTGACAGTGACTTGGTGTACAGACATGGTGGCTTTGTGCACCCTTACACCCCGTGGCTTGGGTCCATTGGGCTTCATCAGGATGGGTGGGAAACTGCGCCTTGTCCGGGTTGTAATAAAGCATCTCTGGCACAGCTCATTGTCTCAGGTACTGGATCGCTTTCTCCACGGCATTGGATTGGCTGACGTAGAAGATCTTCACCAAAGGGATGCCTTTCCCTCACACTTGAAGTGAGTCTCCTCCAAAAGCTGAAGAGATTTTGACTTTTTCCCAGTTGCCTTGTCAGTTCCTCCTTCCTTATCCAGGGATCCCAGCTGCTTGGCCTCCCTGTCGGATGATTCCAGGCTACTGGCCTCCATATCCCAGCATCGGAGCAGCCAAGTGGGAATGTCCTCACCTGAAAGGTGGAAGGAATCCTCTCAAATACTGATTCAATGAAATGCAGTAATGCTGAGTAGATTCATAGAGATGTAGCTTAGGAGACGATTAATTAATATCACTTTAATATTGTAATAAGTAATTGTTCTCAAACCTTCTATGACTGTAAATAAGCAACTAGGGCAAAGGGGAACCATTGTTCCATCACTAGTAACACCCTGAAAGAACTTCAGATCTTGCTGAGTTGGTGCCTGTGGTAGACTATGGCTGTGAATAGGTAACCAGGTCAAAAGGGGAACCATTGTTTTATCACTAGCAACATCCTGATAGGATTAAATGAGTTAACCAAATAAGATACTGAACACAACGTAGAGGAGGACTACGGGGGACCAGGACGACCCCCACTACCAGCTTACACAGCTACAGAAAAACACTGGAATATGCCACGTGTACCCGGAACTACAGGACTATAAAAAGGGGACTCCAGAAGGGTGAGGTGCGTGCCGTTTGCAGGAGCAAGGGTCTCCTCCGGACGCCCAGCGCTGATATTTGCCTATATCTTGCGGGCTTGCTTAATTAATAAATTGTTGTTTGGCTTTATCAACTGGAGTATGTCTCAAATTTATAACAATTTGGTGCCGTGACTCGGATGCAACTCACGAGATGGGACTCTTGGTCTTATCAGGGAGGCGCCCCGCCTGTTGTTTGGCGGCCTTGGTAGCCCATTTCCCATCTCGATTGCACCGACGAACCCAAATTCCAAGATATTAGGCAAGGGAGGCCGGCAGACCCTATAAACTTTGTGCACAAAGGTCCGGACGAAGACGCAGGACGCGTGAGTATCTGTGGGGGAAATCCGTTCGGTCTGGGTCGGGGATCCTGGAAGCGCGGCGAGTGTGTGTGTGCATGAGAGGGGGACCGGCAGCTCGCATTCCCCAAGCGAGTGCGGACCCTCAGTAGTGCGGTTCTCATTGCCCGCGAGGGCGTGAGCCACGAACCAGGGGAAGCGAGTGAATATATTGTTGACTGAGTGCGCTCCAGATGATGGGACAGAAGAAGAGCAAGCTGTCTGATCCCATGGGTAGCCCAAGGGTAGTGCTACATGGTAAGCCGCCAGACAGTCCTTTGGGGTTAATGATTGCCCACTGAGGGGACTAGCTGTCTAGGCGATGAAAGAATAAAGAGTGTATGATACGGGTAACGTAAACTGTGTAACTACAGTGTGACCTCCTGAGAGTGAACAGGGGAAATTTGGATACTACAGTGTGGCCCTCTCAGGATGTATTGCCCCTGTGAAGTTTGTACGTAATTATAGGATGGCCGCCTCTAAGGCAGTCCGTATCTCTAATGATGCTTCTTCCCTGGCCTGGGGGATAGATAAGTTTTGCAATCTTGAGATGCACTGATCTTGTCCCTTACCCCAGGGACAGGATTGGGTGAAAAACTGCTGGCTCCATTAAATTATCTGGGCTGGCAGAATCAGTGCAAAAAGGCTGTGTGTATTCAAGCATGTATGAGCCATGGGGGCAGGGCATTCCCCTTGCTGCTCCGGTATATCCGGTCCACCTTAAAACACTGATTAGGGGTCTTCCTGATAGCTTGAAAATCTATGTGCAAAGCCTAAAGGAAAAGATTCTGCGAGCAATTGATCACAATACTTGCTACCCCAACTAGCAGAAACAGCCTGTTTTAACATGGGAGATTTAAGAAACCTAATCATAGAAGGTATAAAGGAGGCTGCTCCTAAACTTTACTAAAGCCTTTGAGATTGAGCAGGAAAAAGATGAGACACCCTCAGTGTTTTTACAGCGACTGAGAGATCAAATGAGAAAATATTCGGGTATGAATCCTGAAGATCCTGTAGCACAAGGTCTTCTGAGAGTTTATTTTGTGACTAAAGCATGACCTGATATTAGGCGAAAGGTACAGAAGATAGATGGTTGGAGTGAAAGATCTTTGGAAGATTTACTAAGAGAGGCTCAGAAAGTGTTTGTGAAAAGAGAGTAAGAAAAGCAGAAGCAGAAAGCAAAAATGATGGTATCTGCTGTTGACGAGGTAGTAAAGAAAAGAACAGAGCCAGTCTCACCTAGAGATAGAGGGAAAAGCTGGACAAAAGGAAGTGGGAGGGGTGTGAGAAACATGAATGAAGGAGGAATTGGCCGAGGTAGGGGAAAACTTTGGCAATCCCTATGGGCTGGTTTTCTCTCAGCAGGATGTTATGGGTGTAGCAAACAGGGACATCTTAAGTGAGAATGTCCTGAGCTAAGAAAAGAAGAAAGGGTAATTCCCTTCATGTCCTTTGAACATGAATAGGGAAGTCAGGGGTCTATTAATTTAAGGTCCTACCAAGAATCCTTGATAAAATTGAAGGTGGGACCCCAGGAGGAGGACGTTGTCTCCCTGGTTGAGCTTCTAGGACTTCCTTAAATTTTATACAGACCAAAGTATAACTGTATCGGGGTAAAAGGGAAAGGATTCCCAGTCCCCATGTTTGAAAATACCACTTTAAGATTAGGTGATGAGAAAATTTGTGGGCAATTCATATATCCCTGATTCCGGAACTAATTTATTGGGAAGAGATTCGATAATACAATTAGGATTGGAATTGAAAACCCAGGATGACCAAATTGTGGTATCCATGTCTTTACTAACAGAGGAAGATGAAAAACAAATTGATCCAATAGTGTGGGTGCGAGAGGGTAATCGAGGTGGATTAAACATTATCACTTTAAAGATTAAACTTAAAAGGGACAATGACATTATTTGCCAAAAACAGTATGCTATTTCATTGGAAGGCTGTAAAAGTCTCCAACCATTTATAGAGAGTTTAATTAAGGATAAGCTTCTGAAACCATGTATGTCTCCTTTTAATACCCCAATCTTATCAGTCAAAAAAAAAAAAAAAAAAAACCACCCAAAAACAAACAAACAAACAAAAACCCCGATGGGTCATATCCTTTGGTACAGGATTTAAGACAGTTAAACCAAATAGTTCAAGTGCGTCACCCAGTAGTTCCTAAACCTTACACTCTATTGAGTAAAACACCAGATGACCACAGATGGTTTAGTATGATTGATTTAAAGGATGCTTTCTGGACCTGTCCACTGGACCCTGATAGTAGAGACATGTTTGCTTTTGAATGGGAAGATCCTTTCACAGGACAAAAGCAACAATTTATTTAGATGGACAGTTTTACCTCAGGGATTCACTGAATCACCAAATTTATTTGGACAAGCATTGAAACAAGTATTAGAAAAGTTTAAAGTCCCAACTGAAGTCACCCTTCTACAATATGTAGATGATCTTTTAATCTCAGGGAAAAATAAGAGAATCGTAAAGGAAACAACAAATGCTTTGCTAAATTTCCTAGGGAAACAGGGACTAAAAGTATCAAAAAAAACCAAACTGCAGTACATGGAAAAGAAAGTTAAATATTTAGGACATCTAATCAGTGAAGGGAGACAGAAAATAAACCCTGAGAAGATGAGTAGTTGAGTTACTTCTCCCGAAAACTAAGAAAGAGCTGTGAAAATTTTTGGGATTGACAGACTATTGTCGCCTATGGATTGAATCATTTGTACTAAAAACAAAGGGATTATATTTTAAATTGTTAGAAGAGCCTAATGACTTGGTATGGAGTAATGAAGAAAAAGAATTAATACAAGGATTAAAACAAAACTTGATCACTACTCCTGTGTTGGCACTGCCCTCCCTTAACAAACCATTCCACTTGTTTGCTACCATAGATAAGGAAACAGCCCTGGGGGGGGAGTTACTCAAAAGTGGGGAGGCAAACGACAGCTAATTGCCTATTTATCTAAACTGCTGGACCCAATATCCCGAGGGTGGCCTGAATGTGTACAGGCAGTAGCAGCCACAGCCCTCTTGGTGGTAGAAAGCAGAAGGCTAACTTTTGGAAGAGCACTCCACATCAAGTAAGGACAATTCTGACTCAGAAGGCAGGAAGAGGTCTCACTGATTCTAGGATTTTGAAGTATGAAGCAATTTTAATGGAAAAAGATGATTTAGTTATAACTGCTGAATCATGCCTCAATCCTGCCACCTTTTTATCAAAAGGGGAGACTAATAACCAAAAACTTGAGCATAACTGCTTAGACATAATAGAATATCATATTAAAGTGTGACCTGACTTGAGGGACATACCCTTGCCAACAGGTCGCTGTTTATTTATCCACTGGGTAGTACAGGCACTAGTGGACCACTTTGGAACCAAGTATATGTGTATTGGAATTTATAAAATCGCCAAAAGGATGGTGGGAAAGTGCCTGACATGCCAGAAGGTCAATAAACAACAACTCAGAAAAAAAGATACCGGGGGGGAGGGACCCTCTCTTGTGTTGCTTACCACAGATACTGCGGTTTGAACGGCCGAAAGAGGTTGGACACACACTAGCAGAATAAAGACCGGTTCGAGAATCTCGGTGGGAAACTACAAACAATCCTGACAACTTAAACGCCACCTTTCGAAGAACCAGCGAGTAAAACTGTCTATGAATGACAATTTATTTTGTTCAAATGTTGGATGTATATGTTATACTTTCGTCTTGAGTGTTGAGTGTATAAAGACAATTGGTGGGTACATTCTAGAGAAGAATATACCCCAGACATTTGTGAAAAATGTTATTGGGCAGAAAGAAAACTAACCGAATTAACCCTTAAATTAGCAGTAAAAATTGGAGAGATTATCCAAGGGTCTGAAGAGTGGTGGAGGATATATACAAAAGGGATAAATCCCAAATTAGGTTGTACATATCCTAATGAATATAAACAAGGTAGCCCAAAAATAATTCGGGTAGTGTGCCGGTCCCAGGTGAAACATTTGGATTGTTCAGCCCTGGAAGTGAAACATAAAAATTGGGAAGCCTATAACACTTGTAAGCTGAGGACAGGAAGAACCCCTGAAGACTATGACTGCTGCCGAGAAGATGGAACACCTTGCTGCTCCAAGCAACGGAGTAGGCAAAGGAGGCAGAGGCATAAGGAAATCGTGGGGTATTAAGCCCTCCAGTCCTATCACGAGGTGGCTCCATACACCAAGGCTGAAAAAGGCACCAGATACCCAAGAACCAGAAAATACCAAACAAAAACGATTGAGTCCAAGCGTCACCACTCTAGAATAGTTATTATGAACCCACCAATTGCCTTAAATAAAGGGGGGCTAATAATTGTATTTTTATAGATTTATTTAAATTTTGTATTGTTATTTGGGGACTGGGACCGCATTAGATCCAAGGCAAAACGTATTGGGTTACATTATCTCAAGCTTTGAATGCTACTACTTTTTGTGCTAGTCTTGCCACACCAAGTACTCCATTTATCACATGCTTGGTAGGAGTGCCACTGAATAGTTCCACCTGGAAAGTTTTTGAGGTTGCAATGAGTAAAATAGCAAGATGTCCTTATATTTATAATGCCAGTGAGGGCATGACAAGGTATGATTCTTGGGATGATAGAGTCCCAATTGGTCCAGAACCACAGGAACTGGAATTAATGGATTCTTTGAATACCAGCTATTGTATATACATAGATGCTGCCAAGTACCCATGTAACGAAGGTGATCACGTTAATGTTTCTTGAATGATGACCTAAAACCGATTTAGAAAAAGAAGAGGCATCGATGCTATTATCTCAAAAAGCTGTTAGTCGGTTTGAGAAACAAATTGGTCAAAATTGAAAGGGGGGATTGTAATAAGTAATTGTTCTCAAACCTTCTATGACTGTAAATAAGCAACTAGGGCAAAGGGGAACCATTGTTCCATCACTAGTAACACCCTGAAAGAACTTCAGATCTTGCTGAGTTGGTGCCTGTGGTAGACTATGGCTGTGAATAGGTAACCAGGTCAAAAGGGGAACCATTGTTTTATCACTAGCAACATCCTGATAGGATTAAATGAGTTAACCAAATAAGATACTGAACACAACGTAGAGGAGGACTACGGGGGACCAGGACGACCCCCACTACCAGCTTACACAGCTACAGAAAAACACTGGAATATGCCACGTGTACCCGGAACTACAGGACTATAAAAAGGGGACTCCAGAAGGGTGAGGTGCGTGCCGTTTGCAGGAGCAAGGGTCTCCTCCGGACGCCCAGCGCTGATATTTGCCTATATCTTGCGGGCTTGCTTAATTAATAAATTGTTGTTTGGCTTTATCAACTGGAGTATGTCTCAAATTTATAACAAATATAAGCAAAATTTGTGTGTTTTGAGAATAGATCTGGTTTGGATGTTAGTAGAATATGGCTGTAGCCGTGTGAGCTCTTTTGTGAGAGCAGCTACAGAATTTAACCCAAACAGTGTATCAGTCTTGAAGATAAAGAAGACAGGGGAGTCATAAATGAGACCAACAACCAATTATCAGCTATAAAGGGTTATTAATGAGTTTGTGCAGGAATGAGTTTTAGAAACTATGGAGAAAACCGTAAAGAACATGTGCTGAGAGAGAGGAAGACATCCAGCCTTCACCCCTGAAGACCACCAGAAGACCCCCTAAGTGTCCCCGAGTGTGCTCTATCTGGGAGGAGTGAATGTGAATGACTTCCTGGAAATAATGTGCATGACCCTGTCTTTTCTTAGAAATTCGAATGAATTCAGCCCCTGGCTGACCCTCAGCTCCTCGGGCAAGGGGCTGGGGGCATTTTGATGGCCAGCGCCGGCTCCTCTTGGTCTGCCGGGCAACACCAGGAGCTGACGTTGCCCACGGGGTGGCAAGTGGTTGGCTGCCCCCTTGCACTGTCACCCCTCGACACTGTGACGTCATCACACGTCACACTCACCCCTACTACAGATCGGGGCATCGTGGCCGTGGGGCTGCCAGAAGCCTAAGACCAGCCGTGGCAGCAGGAGCCATGGCCAGGTACCGCCGCAGCCGCAGCCGCAGCCGCAGCCACAGCCGGAGCCGGAGCCGGAGCAGACGACGGCAGAGACCCCGCTCCAGGCGCTCCGGGCAGACACTCAGCCGGAGAAGGCGGAGGCAGCCAGCTGCCAGCCGCAGGCGGCGACGCCGAGGTAGGCGATGGAAACGGGGGCCTGTTCCCAGGCGCCGTGGGACGTCCTGGGGCTGTGGGCAGTGGGCGATGGAAGGGCGGCCGCGCAGCAGGGAGCGGGGCAGGGGACTCACAGACTCCCTCTTCCCCAGGTGGCCGCTCTGTCCTACGCCGCCGCACCCGCAAGCAGAGGATGAGGCGGCGGCGCAGGAGGAGGGCACCGTAAGCGCAGCGTCCGCACCCTCCCGCGCAGGACCCTTCCAGCCGTCGATGGACCTGTGCCGGGGAGGCGGCAGGCGGTCCCCAGGAAGTGGGGGCCGCCTGCCCCAGGACAGCACAGCCTGCCAATAAACTAAACATGGCTCCTCTATCGTTGTGTCTGGTCTGGGGGCTGGCAGCCGTGGGCTGCGCTGGGGCTGAGGGGCCTGGGCTGCTCTGAGCTGCGCTCTCAGGGAGGAGGGGAGAAGCTTAGTGGGGAGGGGTCTTTGGGAGAAACCTGCTGCACCAAGCTCTGGCCCGGGGTCAGGAGGGGAGGACAAGGACCAACGTGGTGTCCCCACAACGACCACAACAATGGTAATGGTGTCAGGGTGTGAGCTCCAGGCTGCTGGGGCCTTGAGAGTGGCCACAGGGGGCTTCTGGCTCAGCTCCCACTCTGCCTTAGGCCTGGCCCAGGAGCCTTGGGCCAGGCTTAGACCTCACCTGTGCTTCGTGGGGTGGGCGCAGTGGCTGTGTGTGGTGGGCCTGGGATCAGGCCCATAGTGTCGGGGCACCCCCA
Source organism: Gallinula chloropus (assembly GCF_964237585.1). Classification (NCBI taxonomy): domain Eukaryota; kingdom Metazoa; phylum Chordata; class Aves; order Gruiformes; family Rallidae; genus Gallinula; species Gallinula chloropus. The sequence continues at coordinate 4,211,400 of NC_140114.1, read as the reverse complement.
TGGGAGGCAGAAATGGGCCCTACATGTGCAGGCTTACAGCAGAGCCCAAGTCTGGCGTGTCGGGGGCTTGAAACCCAGCTCATGGGGCCAGTCCTGGGGCTCAGAAGAGAGACTGGAGTCCTGTACGTCGGGGTTTCAAGCTGGACTTGGGGCTCAGAGCCTGTCGTAGCTTTGTGGAGCTGGGTACTGGTAAAGAAGAGGGGGGCTGCAGGGGTGGCTGTTGCAAGGAGCAGCCAGAAGCTCTCTGCAGGTCCCACAGAGCAAACACCAGCTGCCTCAAGGCCAGTGTCCTGGTTAAGGCCAGTCCAGAGTTAACCTCCCCAAGCAGCCAGCACTGGTGAGCTGAGTTAGCCTGGGTTAACTCATAACTGGAGAGTCAGGGAAAGACAGACAGAAAGGAACTCACTCTGAAACCCTGGAAGTCTGGGTGCCGAGTCTGTGCTGAGTGGTAGAAACCAGGGGATAGCTGTGTGTCAAAACTGCAGGGGATATCAGGGAGGTCCCAAATCCCCACAGCCAGGGCATTTCTGGGAGCAGCTCCTTCTCCCTCCCTGACAATGTCTCTGCTGCCTGGAACTGTCCCTGCAGCTGCTTCTCTTTCCCCACGTCACCTCCTGCTCTGTGCTCTCAGAACTCATCCATCCTGCCCTGTGCTCAGCTCTGCTCTGCAGACCCCTCCCGGCATCAGGGCACAGCCCCAGGGAACCTCTGTGTGTTCAGGGCTCAGGAGATGCTCTGACAAGTCCTAATGACCAAGAAAAGCTCAGGTCCCACTTCCCTCCCAGCAAACAAGAGCCAAAAATTCAAAGTAAAGACTCTTTACCTGGAGTGGAACATGCATCCTTGGTGTTCTTGAAAAGTCTCTGGGAAGTTCCCAGGGATCAGCTGGAGCTGGGAGCAAACCTGTCCTACGCAGCACACTGACAGCAGAAGGACCCTACACTGCCCTTCCATGGGTCACTTGCCACTCTGGGGTGATGCTGATGGAAGCCCAGCAGGCAGGTTGAGTGCTGACCCTGGCAGCAGCAGAGTCCCTGCCCCAGCACAAAGCTCCTGAGGTGCAGGGACCCTGTTCACAAGGACAGCCCGGGCACCCTTGGGTGCACACGCTACTTCACACCTCTGCTTCCATGCAAAGGAGAAGACAGCTGTCCTGCCCTGTCCAACTGATAGGGCACAAGGGCATCCCTTCCAGGCAGCACTTACTGATCCAATGATGATCCTGTCCTCCTGACAGACCCCACACACTGCCCCATATCCCAGCTTTAGGAGATCCCTCCAGGAACAGAACCTGCATTGCCCTGCACCCACAGACATACCAGGGAGAGGCTGTGCAGATTTCTCCTCCAGTGAGCTCTCAGCATCCATCAGCTCTCTCAGCCTCACAGGTCTCCCCTTGGTGCCTACAGGCAGTGTCCCCAGCCCTGTGTGCTTGGCAGAGGAGCTGCTCCTGGGCAGAGCTGTCTCTCTGCAGCGCTGCTGGGTTGCCATGAGCTCCCTCCATCCCAGGAGCCTGGCCCAGCTCAGCAGGAGAAGACCAGTTCTTCTAGGCTCCCTCTGGTGCCTCAGGACTCATGGGGATCATTCTGTGATCTCATCTCTGATCTTTCCTCCCTCAGCTGGGGAGAAATCCTTGTGTCCATCAGAGTCTTTTCTCCTGATCAAACCAGAGCTGGGCAGGAGAATCACCTTCCCTTGTCTGCACATGAGACAGGACACCCAGGTCTGGGATAGGGAGGGGACTCTTTCCCCCTGTGAAAGGAAGGGGTTTAAGTGAGCATTTGGGCATTTCTCAGGGTTTCCCAAGAACAAAATCAGGAAAAACAAATCTACAAAGCTCTGCTCTGCAGTTGGGGGAATTGGAAACCACCATCCAGACAAGATCCTAGAGATCAAAAAAGATAGACCTGCTGCTGCAAGGATAAACTGACCCCTGGAGAGCTCACTCAGAGCCCAGTACAGCCGGTGGCACCCTCAGCCAGCAGGAAATGCACCTCCCAAAAAGGACCTTTCCAATGTCTAATAAAACAGGGAGAAGCAGTCCTTGGGTCCTCAATGAGAATGTTTTGCTCAGTGAAGAGTGCCCCAAGTTCCAACTGCCTTGTTCTCCTTGCACAGGGCTCCATGCAAAGAGGCAGAGAATGTCCCATGGCAGCTTTATTCCCCACATCCTCCTCCTGCCCTTGGCAGACACAGGGGAGCTGCAGCGGGTTTCTCAGTGCTGTGCTGCTCACAACCAATACATGATCCCTCCCCCTCTGCAAGGGCAATGCTGGTGACCAGTTCTGCTGTGAAATCTCCCAGTTCCTCAGCCTCACATGCTCATACACCTACCCCAGGGAGACTGGTCTTCTTGTATCCAGCACCTGTCTAGTTTTGGGGTAGTTTATGGGATACCTGAGGAGATTTACAGTCAGGAACATCTTTTGGCCTTCGCATGTTTTGCTTGGGAGCTTTTGCTGGACATTTTGCAGTTTCCTAGATGGACACTGGTAGAGCCCCAAAATGACTTCAGGCAATGTTAGGACCCTTCCCTTGGCAAGGAACACCCTGACCCCCAAGGTTACTGGTGCTTCTCGTCCAGTCCCTAAGGAGGATCATGTGAGGAACATCTTTCAGTCCTCATACCTTTATTTAAGGTGCAATTGGTGGATATTTAGCATATTTGAAGGCGGATGATGGTAGAGCATGAAAATGAAGTCAGGCAATGTTAGGACCTTCCTTGGAAGGGAAAGCCCTGAGCCCCAAAATTAAGTCCTGTTTGTTGTCTACATGGGGACGTTTCAGGCCAGGAACTTCTTTCATCTCTTGAACCTTTTGTATTTGAGCTATTGGTGCAGTTTGGCGGTTTCAAAGTTGGAGGACTGTAGAGCTGTGCAACGAGTTCAAGCACTATAAGGGTTGTTCCCTTGGCTAGGGATGGGCTGAGCCTTAAGGTTCCTCGTGCTGCTAGTGGGTTACCTGGGGAGGTTTCAGGCCAGGAACCTCTTTAGGCCCTTGGTCCTTTTGTTTGGCAGCTATTGCTGGACATTTAGCAGTGTCAAAAGTGGATGCTGGTAGAGCTGGAAAAAGATGTCAGTCAATTTTAGGACCATTCCCGTGGGTAGGAATGCCCTGATCCCAGCGGTAACCTGGTCTGCTGGTGGGCTACCCTGGGAGGTTTCAGGCCAACAACATCTTTCAGCTCTCACTCATTTTTTTGGGGAGCTATTGCTGGGCATTTATCAGTTTTGAAAGTGGGTGCTGGTAGAGTTTGAAAAGGACATCAGGCACTGTGATGACTGTTCCCTTAGCTAGGAAAGCCCTGAGCCCCAAGGTTACTGGCTCTTCTAGTGCACAACCTGGGGAGCTTTCAGGCCAGTGAGATCCTTCATCCCTCACAACATTTGTTTGGGTGCTGCCTCTGGGTATTTAGCATTTTTGAAACTTGATGCTGATAGAGCTGAAAATGAAGTGAGGCACATCTAAGGACTGTTCCCTTGGCTGTGAAAACTCTGAGCCCCAAGGTCAGTGGTCCTGTTTGCAGTCTACATGGGGAGGTTTCAGGCCAGGAACTTCTTTCATCCCTTGCACCTTTTCTTTTTAAATTATTACTGGATTTCAGCAGTTTCGAAGGTGGAGGACTGCAGAGCTGTGCAATCTTGTCAGGCACTATTACGGTCATTCCCTTGGCCAGGAATGTGCTGAACCTTAAGGTTCCTCATGCTGCTAGTCACTTACCTAGAGAGGTTTCAGGCCAGGAAGATCTTTAGTCCCTCTCCCCCTTTCTTGGGGAAGGTATTGCTGGACATTTAGCATTTTCAGAGTTGGACACTGGGAGAGCCTGAAAATGATGTCAGGCACTGTTAAGATGATTCCCTTGAGTGGGAAAGCACTGAGCTCCAGTGCTAATGGTGTTGCTTGTAGGCTACCTGGGCAGGTTTTAAGCCAGGAATGTTTTTTTTGCCATGATACCATTTGTCTGGGATCTGTTACTGGACATTTAGCATTTTCAGAGTTGGATGCTGGTAGAGCCAAATAAAACATCAGGCCTTGTTAGGACCATTCCCTTGGCTATAAAAGCTCTGAGCTGCAAAGTTACTGGGGCTGCCAGTGGGCTACATAGGGAGATTTCAGGCCCCTAAGATATTTTGGACCTCAGACCTTTAGTTTGGGAGCTATTGCTGGGCATTTAGCATTTTGGAATGTGGATGCTGAAAAATGATGTCTGGTATTATGGGACCATTCCCTTCGCTAGGAATGCCCTTAGCCCCAAGGTTACCAGGGCTGCGTGTGGGCTACCTGGGGAGGTTCCAGGCCAGGAACATCATTCAGTCTTCACAGATGTATTTGGGAATTATTGCTGTACATTTAGAATTTTTGAAGGACGATGCCTGTAGACCCATAAAATGACATCAGGCACTCTTGGGACAGTCCTCTTGCCAAGGATAGCCCTGACCCCCAAGGTTACTGGAGCTTCTAGTGGGCATCCTCAGGAGGTTTCTGGCCAGGAAGCATTTTCAGCCCTCACAAATTTTCTTTGTGACCTACAGTAGAGGTGGGAGATTGTCCCTGTCCCTCCTTTTCTTACTTATTCTATAAATACATTAATAACAAAAGGAGGGACAGGGAAAATCTCCCAACTTGATTGGATCTGGGGGAACCATTGTGACAGAGGATGAAGAAAAGGCTGATGTACTGAATGCCTTTTTTGCCTCAGTCTTTAGTGGTAAGACCAGTTGTCTCCTGATACCCAGAGCCCTGAGTGGCAACACAGGGACAGGAAGTAGACTGAAGCCCTGCTTAGATCTGCACATGTCAATGGGTGTGGATGGAAAACACCCGAAAGCACCGAGGGAGCTGGCAGAAGTTCTCCCAAGCCACTTTCCCTTATTTACCAGCAGTCCTGGCTGACTGGGGTGGTTCTGCCTGACTGGAAACTGGCACATGTGACACCCATTTACAAGGAGGGACAGAAGGAGGACCCAGGGAAGTACAGGCCTGTCAGCCTGACCTCAGTGCTTGGGAAGGGGATGGAACTAATCATAGAATCATAGAATGGCATGGGTTGGAAGGGACCTTAAGGATCATAGAGCTCCATCCCCCCTGCCACAGACAGGATCTACACAAGGTTGCCCAGGGCCCCTTCCAACCTGGCCTTGAACACCTCCAGGTATGAGGCATCCACCCCCTCTCTAGGCAGCCTGTTCCAGCACCTCACCACTCTCTCTGGAAAAAACTTCCCCCTAGTATCCAATTTAAACCTTCTTTCATTTAGCTTTAATCCATTCCCCCTTGCCCTGCCATTGTCTGCCCTTTAAAAAAGTTCATTCCCCTTGTCGTGGTTTCACCCCGGCCGAGAGCCGAGATCCACGCATCTGCCTGCTCCTTAAAGGAAAAGAGCAGGGGAAGGGGGAAAGGGGAGGTGGGGGTGTGAGAGGCAAGGGAAGGGAAAAGGAAGGGGCAATAACCCCCAAACCAAGAAACTAAGAGGCCCGTGGGTTGGGATAAGGACAGTTTACTAAGATAACAGAAAGATACAATGTAACAATGTAATAAAAGAGCAAAAATCTATGAAGCTGTTGATACCCAATGCAGTTTCTCACCAAACCCACAGCTCAGGCCGTGCCACCCAGAGCTGTCCCAGAACCCGACCGTCCCCCAATAACCGGACGACCTGGAGCCGCCCCTGCTCCTCCTCCCATCACCCCCCCCTTTATACTGGGCAGGACGTAATTGGCCTGGAATACTCTCTTTGGCCAGTTTGGGTCACCTGTCCTGGCTTCACCCCTCCTTTCTCATGAATAGAGAAATATGAAGAGCTGAGAAAGTCCTTGACTGTCTGACAGCAACTAAACCCATCAGGGTGTTACCAGCACTGCTTTCATTTTAACTCCCAAACACAGCATTCCATCCGCTGCTGCAAATGAAATTAACTCCATCCTGACCAAAACCAGGACATCCCTAAAAGCCTTAGTATGCTGTATATTCTCACACCTCCTGTAACTCCTTTAAAATCAACATCATATTCTAAACTAAACCCAAAATCACCCAGAAGATAAACTATTATATCAGGGTGAATGTGACACTATGAGGATCAGCTGAGGGGACTGGGGCTTTTAAGTCTTAAGAACAGGCGGCTGAGGGGAGACTTTTTCACTCCCTACAACTACCTGCAAGGAACGTGTAGAGAGGTGAGGGTCAGTTTCTTATCTCAGACAGGGGGGGATGGGATAAGAAGAAATGGTGTCAAATGCACCAGGGGAGATTTAGGTTAGATATCAGGAAGAATTTCTTTCCTGAAAGGGTAGTCAAGTACTGGAACAGGCTGCCCAGGGAAGTGGTGGACTCACAATCCCTGGAGGTATTTAAAAGGTGTGTACATGTTGTGCTTGAGGACATGGTCTAGAGGTGGACTAGACAGGGTTAGGCTGTGCTTGGGTCGTAGAATCATAGAATCACAGAATCACAGACTGGTTTGGGTTGGAAGGGACCCCAAGGATCACAGAGCTCCAACCCTCCTGCCACAGAAAGGGACACCAACCTCCAGCCTGGATCTACACAAGGCTGCCCAGGGCCCCATCCAACTCAACTTTATTGATACACCTTCCCCTGGGGCAAGCCTTGAGGTTTCTGTGATCACAGAGCCACTTTCAGTGCTGGTCCCCAGCCCAAAGCTCCCCAAGAGACAAGGCTCAGGAGGACGAGGCCATCTTGTGGATTTGCTTGAAACAGCAGAATTTTGCCAGCCATGGAATTGGGGAGCAGTTACCCCAGGAGTAACATTTTTGCTCCTCTTTCTACCCCAGTCTTAGCTGTTCCCTCACAGGGGTGATGAGTAACGTGATTTGGGAGGAGAGGTGAATAGGATGGACATGTGCCTGTGCCCCTTTGTTGGGATTTCATCATCTCAGGGTGTCACTTTTGGCAGCCAAGAGAACCAGCTCCCCTGGGCTGCTCTGCAGCCACCATCCCCTCGTCTGTCAGGCAGGTCTCAGCGTTGCTCTGCAGTCGCTGTCACTCCCTGCAGCAGCTCTCCAGCACACAGGACGTTTCAAAGATCACACCAGAGCTCAGGAATTGGGGCAATTGCCCATCAATGCTGGTTTTCATCTCCCCCACAGTGCTCTGTCCAGACCTTTGCCCCCAGTTTGTAATTCCTCCCTCCCAGCCTGCAGCCCACCAGGAAATGTCTCTTTCCCTCTCTGTCTCTGCTGCCTGGTCATCTTCTTTCCCTGCTCCCCTTCTGGCCCAGAGACAGTGGCTGATGTTGTCTTTCCCCGACTGCCTGTCTGTCCCTCCTGGTCCCTCCCTGTCTGTCCTGCAGCCTGTTGCTCTGTTTCCCTTTCTCCACACATCTCTCTCCCACTCCTGCCCATCTTTCCCACCATCCCCCTGTCCCTCTTGGGCTGACGCAGCCCGGGGTGAGGCAGACATGGAGCATATGGGAGTGGGGCCAGTCCAGGGGCTGGTGTCCCCGCAGGGTCCCACAGCAGGAAGGAGCGTCCCAGGGCACAGTGGGAGCTTTGGGCTCAGGGCCCTGGGGTGCCAGGCTGCCATGGGGGTCTCTAGGCAGGATCAGTCTCTGCTCCAGCTGCGGCCAAGCTGAGGTGAGGGCCGGGGTCCCTGTGAGGCAGCGAGGCCCTTGGCTGGGCGCAGGGGCTTCTACTGCCTGCTGGATGCCCAGGGCTGGCGGGGAGGGAGATCCAGACTGGAGACTGGGCAGCCCCAGGGGTGATTTGACAGCTGGCAAGGGCAAGGACATGGAGTCAGAGCCCCCCTGGGACCAGGCACTGGGCACGCCGACTCCCAGAACCATCCTGAGCCATCCCAGCAGGTTTAGTTTGGCAGTTGGTGGAGCAGTGTGTTTCTGATTTCTCTGGCTCTGCTCAGGCCAGCTCAGCAGCTACAGCTGAACCCTGAGAAGAGCTGATGCTGCTGCGTGCTTTCTTCCAATATAAAGGGCAGGCATGAGTTCAAAACCTTTTTATAGAGGTAATACGAAAACAAATTAAGAGTATAAACAACTAAAGTGAAATATCTGTGTGTTAAAAGCCTTTTGGTGTAGCCAGTTCCATTGCTGAAGGTGTCCACAGCCTGGAGGCAGAAAACATTGACAAAAAGGTACCATGAAACCTGAGGAGATCCATGAAGAAAGGCCTCCCCACCAGAGTAAAATCACTTGTGTGTTCCTGTACCCGCTCACAGTCCCACAGTAACTCAACACACAGATGTACAAACACGTCCCACTAAACCCTGATGTCAACGACTGGTAACTCCCAGTACCTGCATTTACAGGACTGGAGTGTGAATCACACTGGATAGTGACACAGTCGTGTCAAACAACAGCGACCCCAGAAAGGCCAGGGGGTCTCTGCAGGGCGGGGAGGTTCTGTCACCACAGAGAACACCTCTGAAAGGTAAACACAGCCTTCTTCCATTTCACTGGGCTGAAGGAGATGCCAGTGAGCGTTTTCTTCCCTTTAAGCTTTTCAGAGTCTTGTCTTACAAGCAGTTGACACCACAGTCCCCACGTTACCTTGCGTGGTGCCTTGTTGGCAACTAAGGTGTCAGGGGAGACGTCCGCCTGGTGACACGTTGGGCACGTGTGTGTCTCTGACTGGAGTAACGCTGTTCAAATACCTGTGAATGATCAGCAGAATCACAAGAGGGTTTAGCCAAAGTAAAGACATTTTTAGAGTTGTAATAAGCTGTAAAGAAAAGTAGAATGTGTGAATATGATCTGAATGGAGAGCATGGAGCTATAAAAGTTGTATTGTGTAAAAAATCTATCGTTTGTGGCAAATAACATGAAGGATGCTATTTCAGGACATCCCCAGTCATCATCATTCCACTCCAAAGTACAGGGAGAATCCCCAGCCACAAGGTTACTGATTAAAAAAAACACTCTCAAAAGCCATTTGTCTGCTAGTGCACAATTCTGCCCTCCTTTCCAGGGTGTACTGAAATAGGAACCAGAACTGGGACCAAAGTGAATGGGGGATCCCCTCTTTCTGCTTACAGAAGATGAGATGTGAGGGTTTGGATTGACCAACATGGGAATAAGACTTACATTCATCACAGTAACTGTTTCCACAGCAAGGAGTGATTGCAGCATCTGTCATAGTTTCCTTGCAAAGGGGACAGAAGAACTCACTGGGAATGGGATGGTCTGAGGAGGAGGAGGAGGGCTCGATGGAGCGGAAGGGTTGCTTTTCTTTCCTTCCTCTGGCATACGCTTCCCTGGAGGGGGTGGGGAAGGAGGAGGAAGAAGGGGAAAGATGGGTAAAAGAGAAATTTTCCAGATTTTGGATTCTACCCAAGAAGGAAAATCAGTGGAGTTGTTCAGTCTCTCCATTGGCCATCTGAGACTTCAGCTTTTAGCTGAAACTACTTTTCTGTCGCTGCAACAGCAGAACTGCTCTGGAAAGCCTGGTCCAACAGCTGTTTGTGAAATGTTTTCAGGAGCAATGAAACATCAAACCAAAGCCAAGTGAGCTTGCAAACAGAATGAGTCCAGCTCAATCCTGCCTGCATGTTTTGCAGACACACAGGTAACGGCATACCACAGGTGTCACCAACTCCCAGGGGCATGACAAGTGAGACCCCCCAGTTGTAACATGAGACAGTGTCACAGATTTTAAGGCCAAGGTCCAGTGACAGTGCTTCCTCCCTGTGACTAGAAATACCAGCCAAGGTGGCTGCACTGCCACTCAGACATTTCTCCACGCTTCATCTCACTCCCTGTCTTCTCAGTGCAAGTTATTCCACACTTAACACATTAATAATGGGTACTGTGTATGTTCGTGTGCTGGTGAGCAGGGCACCCTGAGTGCTGGGGTCATCCACCTCCACCAGGAAATCCCTGGGAATTCCTGTGCTCCTCTTAATTCTGGGAACCGGCTTAAAATCTTTGTCCTGTGAAGAAGAGAAATGCAGAGAGAACTCATGGAATCACAGACTGCTTTGGGTTCCAAGGGACCATAAACAGCAGCAATACTCCACCAAAGACTTGTGTAATTAGAAAAGGCAAATAATCACCACTTGGCATCAACAGAAATCTCTTGGGTTTAGCAAAAATACTAGAAATGTTGAATGGTCATTAAAAAAGGGAAAGCCAGGAAAAAACATCATAACATGCATGAAAGTTCCCAGAGAAAGTTCTATTGGCATGTTTAATGTCAGTGACCAAGGAGAAAATGTTCCACGGATAACTACAGGTTTCCCTGGCATCTGGAAGGGCTGTGACACGTTGCCACATAGCCTCTCTATTTCACCCCACCAGCAATGGGTCTGAATACGAGTAGTCACTCCTCCGTTATCTGACTGGCAAGGGAAACAACCTCACAGCAGAGTGATGCCACCAGTCCCACGCAGACCGACCTTGTTGGTGGGGCAGTCCCTGCGGCAGTGCCCAGGTTTCCCGCAGCGGAAGCACAGGTAGGAGGGGGGAGGTGGACCCCAGGGGGTCTTCAAATAGCTAAAGGGCAAAGAAAGACCCAGATACATCTGTATCTCTCCTGTGGAAGCGAAGAGCTCAGTGACTCTTCAGTGGCCTTCAAAGGACAGGCGGGGCAGTCTCCACACTCACGTGCGTGGGTGGTACTGCTGGCACGACTGTGCCATCACTGCCGCGATCTTCTCTTTCTCGGCAGCGTCGGCACGAGCCAGATCAGCAGTCTGGGGAACAGGTCGTGATGTGACACACACATGAGGAACAGAGGGAAGCCCCCCCAGACAAAGACAAAACACCCCTTCCCATCCTGGACAGCGCAGCACCAGGCTAGCGGGGGTTGAAGGGGAACAGCTGCTGGTACAACAGACAGTTGTCCTGGAGATGCTCTGGGCAGTCCTTACGCCAGGACACGGTGTTTCTGGGCCTGTTACCCCACGTCCAAAGAGCATTCCCGGGCACTCCGAGCCCCAGGCTCTGCTGTCCCTTCCATCAGCACCTGTGTCACCAGGCCAGGTTGCTCCCAAGTGGGCTGCAGTGGAGAGTGATACACGACAGCACATGTTGGGGCTGATAAGGTTCTAAACCCCTCCTGTCTTCCCAGGCTGGACACTACTCGTGATAGGATCGTGTCAGACACATAGTTTGGAAAAAACATAATAGATTAAATTATTAACATTTAAATATAATCTTGCTTCACATGGCAACTGTCACCTAGCACAAGGTCTCAGTGTAAGATTTACAAATAGGAAGCAAACACCTTTCCAGGAACAGTTCTAGATAAATATACACTCATACCTTAATAAGCTGGGCCAGGGAAGTGGATGCAGAGGAGCCATCAGCCTGCTCAGAAATAATGAAACACAGATTCAAGCTCTACACTCAAAGCACAGCACCCGTTAACCCCTCCTGTAGTCTGGAGGTCTGTCCTACATCCTGAGTGTCCCTGAAAGAGCCATTTCCACTCTCCTCTGATTGGCATTTGCTCAAATCTGAGCCCAAACCCACGACACTTTCAGAGCATCTCTGCACTGAAGGAGAAGAACCTCAAATCCCCAAACCTGCTGGAGGTGGACAAGGCTCTAACCGTGTGCCCAAAGTACAAGTCCTCACCAAGTGAGGGTTGTGGCAAGAAGAAAACAGCACACACGAGCTATACAAACACCCATCTGACTGGCTGCTGGCAGGCAGGTGTAGGACAGGGCACCACGCTCACTTGTCCCAACCTGGAAACACCGTGACCCAAAACCATCCTACAGGATCTGAGCCACCCAGAGTCACTCAGGAAACAATCAAGTGGCTGCAGAGCGAAGCACAGTGCCTGGCTGGGCACAATGCTGATATCCACATCCCAGCTGTGCTTCTGGGGCCACTGTTTCTACTTTGGACTACGCTGAACCTATTAGCATTGTCGTGAAATCACACACTCTGTTTTGCTGCAATATGGGCTAAGTTGGTGTCTGGAAAACACAGCAGGGCCACGCTGGTTAGAATGGAGGGCAGCGTGGAGGAACAAGGGTGAGGTTGTGGTTTTACATACGGCTTTGGATGTCCCTCTGGTTGGCTCCACTCGGCCTCTGGAAGAAGAAAGACAGGATATCAGAACTGAAGCTCAAGCACTTGTGCCCAACAGAAAGCAGAGACAACAGACTGTAAAACCTCAGCATCCCAACGGGATGTCCGGAGAGCACAAAGCATACATGCTTAAATGAACCCCCAGAACAAGGCCGTGGTTAGAAGCACAACACACTGGGAACCAGGCTGAATGGGGACTGCCTGAAGGCACTGCAACAGCACCTGCAGTAGAGAAGCCCATTGTTGCCATGCAAGAGCCACGCAGATGCATGTTTTGGGCTTGCAGATGCTGCCTGGGTACCAGGGTGCTGCTGCACTGCTGGTTCCAGGCACACTGGAACTCATCGTCTCCTTTCTAAGGGCTCAAAATCCAATCCCTCTTTGGGACAGAGATTTGACAACCAAAACTCACAGCAGCTTTAACAAGAAACAGACTCTCTGAATGCCTCTGTAAGCTCCTACCCTGGAACGAGGTAGCCCACTGGCAGCCTGGACAAAGAAGCCCGTGCTCGATGGACACTTACGCAGCGGGTGTTTTCCTGGTGGCTCTTCCTCCTCCAACAGGCACTCTCCTCACAAGGACCGAGGAGTTCTTGGGGATCAGGGCATCATGATCTGTGTATTCTGAAGAGATCAATACAGAAAAAGACACCAGCTTATTGCTACGCATGGATGTTACTGTGCTGTTACAGAGCACTTCAGGGAAGCCCTTTACAGACACAGGAGCAAAAGGTGAGAGGTAACATGGCCCTTTTATCCTCTCCACATGCTATGAGTCCATATGAAGAAATTTTAGGCTACCACTGCAGTGGAATCTCATCAGAAGGGCAGAGAGACTCCAACAAAATTCCCTCTGGAGAGTGCCTGGAAAAGCCTTTGGCAAACAGGGTGTGCCTGAAGCTGTGCGTGCCGTCCCTGCGCTTGCCCCATGGCAGCCTTCCCAGAGGGATTCCCGGGAACTGCAGCTTTGGTAAACGTTACAGGTGGCCCCTCAGCAAGGCATTCTTCCACGCCTTGCTCTGAAATGAAGATGTGACTGACTCACGCTATCCTGAGACAACCCAGAGAGAGCAGAGCACAGCTCCCTCCGGGCACAGCTGCCACACAACAGTCTGTGCCACTGCCAGCCGGGTGGTCCCAGAGACCCTGCACCTGCCACCCCCACGTACCTTCGGTGGTCTGGGCATTGGAGATCTGCAGGTCACAGCTGGTGGCCTTCAGCTTCTCCTGGACAAAGATCTGGCGCTTGAGGTCACCCAGGGAAATGTGGAGGCCGCAGAAGGTGACTGTGCCATAGGTGAGCACTGAGGCGAACTTGTAGTGCACACAGGACATGTTTGGGGCCAGGCAATGCCTGCTCTGCGATGGGTCTGCCACAGCAGACTGCCCACCAGCGCTGCCCAGTGCACACAGAAGAGCACGGACCAACCACAGCCCCTTGTGGCCCAGCACATTGTGACAGAAAGCCCAGGTCACCTGGGCTTGGTGGCTCTTCTGCAAGCCCTGGGGAGAGCCGTTCCTGGTTGCTGTCACTGCCCATCAGCCCTGTACCTGGCACCAGCCTGTGCCACTGCTGTGCCTTCTGTTCTCCTTGGCCTGTCACCTCCTGCTGTCCTGTCACCCCTCAAGCCTGTCACTGCTGGCTGTCCTGTCAGCCCCTGGCCATGTGCTGACATTGGAGAGGGTTGGCCCATAGACTGAGGGATCGATAGCTGACGTGTGTGTGTCTGTATGTGTGTGTGTTGTATGTGTTCACAAATATCCAAAGACAAGAAGAGTGATGGTGATGAATTGGAAGAGCCATATCTGGGGGTGATGGAGAAGCCATGGATGCTTCTCTTCCCCTCACCAGCTGTCGAATCACCCCTGGGGCTGCCCAGTCTCCAGTTTGGATCTCCCTCCCCGCCAACCCTGGGCATCCAGCAGGCAGGAGAAGCCCCTGCACCCAGCCAAGGGCCTCGCTGCCTCACAGGGACCCCGGCCCTCACCTCAGCTTGGCCGCAGCTGGAGCAGAGACTGATCCTGCCTAGAGACCCCCATGGCAGCCTGGCACCCCAGGGCCCTGAGCCCAAAGCTCCCACTGTGCCCTGGGACGCTCCTTCCTGCTGTGGGACCCTGCGGGGACACCAGCCCCTGGACTGGCCCCACTCCCGTAGGCCCCATGGCTGCCTGCCCAGGGCTGCTCCGGACAGGCTGGGCATCTGGTGTGGCTGAAGCCTCACTGGGGACTGGTGCCCAGCTGGTGCTGAGCTGCTCAAAGACACCATGAAGGAAACTGGTGCTGAGCTGGCACCCAGTAACATCACTGCTGGACTGCTCCCTGGCATCACCCACCTGGCACGGCCCAGCTGCTGGAGGAGGCTCTGCGGAGGCACCTGGGTGGTTCTGACCCGCTCGCCTCGGCCATCAATTGGCATCTCTGGCCACCTGATGCCCAGATCAGGCAAGCGGGCAAAGCGCCCGGCACCATCTGGCACCACCAGGATGCAAGAGAGCTCCCTGAAGAACAACCTGCTTTCCAGGAGGCAGAAGATGGTGCCAAGACACTTCAGACCCATGGTGAGGGTACGCTGTGGTGGTTTAGGCCTGGCTCAAGGCCAGAGCTGGTCAGAAGAGACTCAGCACTGACTAAAGGAAAGAAAACTCTCTCAATTGTTACACTACACACACAGTGACACCAGAATCAAATCATGAGAAGCACAACTGTTATGAACAGTGGTGACAAATTGTTCACTCTAGTTTAGAGTATCCAAATAGGATTTATTTGAGCAAGTAAGAAGCAGCCAAACCAGCCCTGGGCGGCCGGGGACTCTCCGCTCCACCAACGCCGTGCACCCAAGCAGCAGCCCGACCCTACATTTATGCAGTAAAACAATGAATATTCTATTAATGCCTCTCCATAATTATTACCTAAACCCACCTACTCTGGCTTCACATGTTCATGAGCTTATCAGTCCTTTGCGCTTGTGCAGATCCTTCCAAGAACTGTGAGCGAGGGTCTCTGGTGGGCCTTGGAAGAAGGCCATGAGTCCTCACCATGTACTTTTCAACTTTCACCTAGAATGTGAGGGTCTTGCAAGCTTGCAGTGTTCTTATCAGTCTGAGCTAATTTATGTCCTTGTTAGTCAGTTTTTCTGCAGCAAGGGGATAAACAATGTATCGGTGGTGGATGCCATCCTGCCCTCGAATCCTTGTTCCCAGAGATAGTGTGACACTTTCACAAGTAAAGCCCTTTGTTATGAAAAAGAAAGGAAAAGAAACAGCCTCTCTTGTCCTTCCCAAGCTGTTAGTTCCCAGAGCTGCTTCCCATAACTACACTGCATAACTACACTACCTGTATATCGTGATCCTGTACCCTCACATCAATTGCCATTAATAACAGCTCAGTTACAAAGGTTAACATAGTTTAACTGCCTACTGGTTTGATTAACAAATTGCTTAGACAAGGTTTATTACAAAGCCAGCCAACACTTGGCTGCAATTTCTATCTTTGTTGGATATGACAGAAAATACAGAAAGCCACAGAATGATCAAATTGCAGCAAATCTGTACATTTGCACTACCCACTTAACACATGCCATTCACAGGAGTCCTGTTTTATAACACAGAGAATAAATGTCCACTGGATGTTCAAAGTTTTTGCTTTTTCACTTCTACAGAAAATCCCCCCTGAAGATTAAGATTGGAAGGAAGACCCTCAAGAACATGCCCACACAACTCCCAGTATATTCCTACCCATTAGATGAGCAGCAAGCTGCAGATTCCGTGTTTTAGTTGTTGCATTTCAGGGGTCGGATATAAACATCTGTGTTGGCATTCAGTAACAAAGGCATGTGTGTGCCCAGGTGTTGGGTATCACTCATAACAAACCTATGGTTCTGACCTAAAAGCAATGGATATAAAATACACTGTCCCATCGCTCAGGACAAAACCACTATGAACAAGCCAGAAAAATCATCTGATTGGTGCAGTAAATACACAGCAGCTTCTTTTCAGTGTCTTGATCATCAACTGCCTAAGCACAGAGGTGACATGTGATTACGGAGGACTGAGCTATGAGGACAGCTCAGACTGGTTATTACTGGCATCACAAAGTGGTTACAAACCAGAGGAAACACACTATGATTCCCTGAATTTAGATATTTATTCCCTGAGAATCTAGTACTTCTTTCTCCCAGTTGTAGACTTTTGCACCAAATGGACTTTCCTTCTTATCTAGCCAAGCTCTGCCTGCTCTGGAGGCTCTGTGCTCACCACGAAGGAACAGAAATGCCCAAAACCCATCAGCCTGGATAAATAGGTTTTTTCATATCTAATACTCCAAACCACACAAAAGAGAGCCAAACCAGGTCAAACCCTCCTTCACTATAAAACCATCTATACACAAGACATTCACTAATAGATTTTATTTCTTCACACTTTTTCTATAGATTTTTTCTTCTCCAGTTCCCTCAACTCTGTCACATCTTCCTCTCCAGGTCGAACAAATAAATCTGCTTTAGGGAATATCCTGGTTACAGTGATGACCATCCAGCATCAGTGCGCCTCCTGCATGGAATCCAACATTTCCTCAGCTTGTAAACCTCAGTGTGACCTGAGAAAGTATAGCTTCAAGAAATAGATACTGACTGTGTCTCCAAAA
Source organism: Gallinula chloropus (assembly GCF_964237585.1). Classification (NCBI taxonomy): domain Eukaryota; kingdom Metazoa; phylum Chordata; class Aves; order Gruiformes; family Rallidae; genus Gallinula; species Gallinula chloropus. The sequence continues at coordinate 4,194,751 of NC_140114.1, read as the reverse complement.
TACCAGTTCTCCTTCCACACCAGTCTTAGTTACAAGAAAAGCTCCCTGGCAGAAGGTGCACAGAGCAGCCTCAGCCTGCAGAAGAACCACTGCAGGCACAGCTATGATGGCAGATGGGTGGGACGTTTCAGGCTGTCTGCTTGCCTCCAGACAGGGCTCTAATGCCACCTGAGATGTTCTGAGGCATTCACACAGCCTTTAAGCCAGACTTAAAAGACAGCCTTAAAAGTCTCTCACTGAATCCGCATGTGTGGGAAGGAAGGACAGAAAACCTTCAATGGGATTAACCACCTTTTGCTTCCATGACCAAATGGAGCTCCTTTATTTACACAGATTTGCTTGTCAGTGTCCAGGCAGCCCAGCCTTGAGTTTGTTATTGTTCTTTTGCAGGTAAAGGGATGTTGATTAAGTCTCATACCAAGTGCCTCACATCTAAAAGTACCTGTTTATAGGACTATTGCCCACAGATTGGTTATGTCAGTAGCTGCTGGTTTCCTTTCCTCTTCATCCTTACCTAGAAAGCCCATCCTAAATTATTGCCTGATCCTTCTGCACTGAGACACTCCTGGTTTTCACAGGGAAATTAACCTCAAAGTCCAGGAACACCACTTAGTTAATCAATGGGAAAGACTGGGCTTTGGATCACAGGAAACACTCTCCTACCAAAACACACAAGCGCTGTCTCAAGTCCCAGTCTGGGAAACCAGGAACAGATTTGCCTCCCAGAATCCCAACTGCAGTTTATGACTGATCCTCACTGCAAGCCCAGCAGGCACCAGTGCAGAACAGAGATCAAAGACTGACTGGGAAATATATTCCTACTGCTAGGAAAGGAAGGGCACTCCTAAGCCAAGTCCTACTAGGGGATGTGGGTCTCAGGATTGACTGGTGGGGATGAAACTTACACCAACTCCAGTGTCCAGAAACACAAAATTTAAATGCATTTTAAAGCTCTTCAATGCCACATAATTTGTCAACCTTCAGGTAACAGCATCTCTGGAGCAACTTTGCCATTCTGCTTTCCCTTGAATAACTTTTACACACCAACTTGTCCATAATTTTGTACATTTAAATCTAAAGTGGTGTCATTTACCAAAAAACACCTCTTTATAATATGAAAAAAAAAGGATTACTAATTCTGAAGATCAACAGAACCTTTCCTATATACAAAACCCATCTGTGAGTTCCCAGTCTGGGTAAAAAGTTTCCTTGCTAAGCATTACTTCACCAGTTGCACTCAGGTCCTACTTAACCCTTGAAATGTAAGCTTTTACGGAGGCAAAAAAATAGAATTTAAATCTTTAAGAAAGCCTCTAGAATAAATCACCAGGAACATGCCCCGTCAGAGCTGACTCCCTGGTGCCGAGCAGGCAAACTCCATGTCTTCAACTGGTCAGTCTGACAATAGAACACACACAATAGCACCATTCCAGTCCCTCAGGGGCTCAGGCTGGTCCCCACCCTGTCACTCAAGCCCTCCCGTTAGACTGGGATGAGAGCCAGCCACGTGTCAGGCAGGAATCCAGGAGTGGGGTTCATGGCAGCGCCAGGATGCTCGTGCTCTTCTACCTGAATAATTGGATTTCTCTGGAGTTCCTATCAATGCCTACACCAGATCTGTCACCCTGCTGCCCTCTTCCTGCAGTGCCCTGGTTCCTGAGCTGAGATCTGTCACTCAAGCCTTCTCCTGACATCTAATACCCTATCAATGCTTTTCCAGAGTCCTAACGAATCCTACTGCCCATCTCTACCAACGCACACAGGGGCAGGACACAGGTAACACCATGTTACCTAAGGGAGAGGGGACACCTACAAATAAACATGGCAGGAGAAGCACAACAGTTGAATTTTTAAAGTAGAGGAGAAGTTCCTAGTCCCAATTTCTGGTTTTCCATTGTCAGAGTCCAGAGTCAGTTCAACTGTAACAGGCACAAATGCATTAACTTGTTCTTGGAACAGAACAGAGAAAAATCACCTCTAACACCCTGGAAGAACTTTCCTGCCACACTGGTAGAGTGCTGCAAATCTCTTCTCGTGGCACACCTCTGGAATAAGGGCAAAGCAATTTACTGCTGGCAAAGCTTCACCTTGCCCTGAAACCTCTGGGCTGACATTGCAACTTCCCCATAGCTGCTGTGCACGGGCAAATCCCTCCCTGCCCAGACACACGTGAAAAACACTATCACTCTTTGCAACAGAAAGCCTCTCCTGTCAGTCCATACAGAGTGGGAAGGGCAAAGAGCCACCACTGTATTTGTCATAAAAAACCCTCTCCCAGTTTCAGTGGGAACTGAGCAAAGGGAACCACAGCAGCACCTGCACTGAAAGGATCAAGTAACTGTATCTACCCCACTGGTCAGATCATCACCAGGCAGAGTCATTAACATGTGTCAGCACCACAAATACCTGTCTCCAGCCTTCGCTGGGAGATAGATGATCCACACTCTGTTAGGTGGTTTTATTTGCTACAGGAGTGGTACAAACCAGAAAACTTTGGGACAAATGGACCCCTTTAAAACCCCACTTTATCTGTACAATGCTCTGAAGCTTTCTGTGACTGAACTCTTCCAACTGTTATCTACCTACACCATAAGTCACCATCCTTGGTATTGCCTCTGTACTGGGCAGGGAAGAAAGATCATCAGAAAAGCAGAAGAAAAAAGCTAGAGCAGGGAAAGCAGCAGTGCCACTGCATTCAAATGGCTTTTCCTTCCTGGATTCCATACCAGTCAACTTGACCTTGGTTTCCAGAGCTATGGAATATTAAGGCTTGAGACAACAACTTCATGTAACTGGACACAATGGGATTTTTGCCACACACACAAATCTGATTTAGTCCAAGTAACTGGGAAAAGATTCTTGCCAAAACACGTGGGAGAAAACTACTACCCAAACCTCCTCTCACCCCAAATGACGTGGGCCTTTCCACCCTGGCAAACTGAGATTATTATTGGAGATGTTAAATTTGAAGACAATGTGGGGGCTTATTGCTTCCAACGTGCCCGGATCTGTCACTCTTTCTCCCAACGAGCATCCACACCCCAGAAAGGCTGATCAGGTGTTTGACTACAGAATCTATACTGCAGATCTGCAAGACTGAGACCTTCTGACCACTGCACAGTGTCACCTAAGAAAAATACATCTCATATAATGTTTCAGGTTTTAATCCTCCAGATTCTCATCTTCAAAAGGTAATTTTCTTGTAATGAAACCAAACCTCCTGGAACAGGAAGGCAAAGTCTACTGACCCTGCACACGCTGAGCAAATACATCCCGGTATCAGGGGAGGAAAATCAGTGAAAGCTCCCTGTACACATCTTTCAGATCACTAAGTAATATGGTATCTAACTGAACTTTCAAAGGTTCAGAGTCCAGTCAGTAGCAGGGGGAAAAATGTCCTGCACAATCCACTATTTATTAATGGACTAAAGCTACTGAATCCCATCAGCAGGAGCTCATTTTGTCCTTGATATTAAATCTCTCTGTGTGCTCCATCTGCCCCAGTCTGCAGCTCTGGCCTCACTGCTGGAGCTCTACATGCAAATGATTTTATGGGTATGAACTGTTGCCCTAAGCTCAGCAGGATTATTCACAGCTACAAAGTCAAGCATGCAGATACACACACACAGGTATTTTCAAACCAGACAGGAAGTTCCAGGAGAGGATTCTCATTGCCCTGGTTGCTGGTATGGTTGGTACTTAACAGCAATCATGCCTAAGAACACAGCTGTGTTCAGTATCACCCTTTCTGGAACAATCAACAGTCTGAAGCCAAACACAACTGTTATATTGCCTACTTTATCCTCTTCTTAGAAACAGGAATATTCTTTTACTCAGATCAGCTGCTTTCATGTGAGCAAAATAGCCCATATACAAAAAAAGCCAATCTAGCTCTAAAGACACCAAAAGGTACAAGAATCCTTCTTTTCCAAAGTAATTTGCTCTGATGTTTCAGTGTCCTCACTCTTCAAATACTGCTTCAGGGAACATGTGAATTTGCAGCTGTTTGTTTGACAGTTTTTAACTCTGATGCTCCCTTTCATGTTTCACCATTCACATACTCTGAGAGCTGCAATTTTATACCCACTCAATAAAGCAGGTGGTGACTGAGGCTGAATCCAGCACTGCCACCTGAAATAATGTCGGTAGGAAACCCTCCCTTCAGTGATGACTCTTCACTGACAGACAATACTTGTGAAGATCTATCAGTCAGCTTCCCTGGATTTATAATCCACGTGATGAACTACGATCCTATGGCCCTGCTTTTACTGTGAGTTCCATGGAGTGCCACACAGGATGTGCCATAAAAATCTCTGCTGCTGCCTTTACAAAATACACCTATTATTCCTTCCAAAGAGTAAAAATATCCAAAAGCTTCATGACAGAGAGATGTGTTCTTTGGAAAAAATTCTGAGTGGCACTAATGACAGTCCTTCCTCTAAATCCTGTGGAAATCTGTCATCCCTCTCCTTTCCTTATCTGGGGTATTATCCAAATTAATCAATCTGCATCTACACAGGTCACTGCACTTCTCCTTTGTGTCACCAATTCAGCTTTAGCACTTTCAGCTTCTGGAACACCCTCAGTCAAGTAAAATCTGACCCAAAACTCTGCTGCCCCTTTCAACTGCTTTCTTTTAGAATACTACGAATCTGAGACTGCCCTTTTTAGGAGCCACAGGAGGAGGAACAGCAGCAACAGGAGGAGGAAGACCTCCCCAAAAACCAGAGCAGAGCAGGAGGAAGCGGCAAAAGGGGAAAAGAAACAACCTAAACCACGAGAAGAGTACAGAAGGCAATGACAAAAGGGGAAGAAAAAGAACCCAAATGGAGTAAAGAGCAGAAAGAAGCAATGAGAGAGGGTAAAAAAGCCTCAAAACAAGAAGAGAGCAGAACAAAGAGATAGGAGAGGGAAAAGACACCACACAATGAATTAAAGACTTCAGAAGGAAGTGATGAAATGGGAAAACACAACCAAAGGAACCAGAAAAGAAGGAAGCCACCAAAGGGGAAAGAACAACCCAAAAAAAGAGAAGACAGCAGAAGACAAGAAAAGGGGAAATAATGAGGAAGTTACTTAGGAAGTGACTAAAAGGGGAAAATCCAAAAAAATCTGGAAGAGAGCAGAAGGAAGAAACAAAAGGGGAAAAACTCCCAAAGAAACTGAGAGTGGAGAGAAACAATTGAAAGGGGAACATTCCCTCCCATCCCCCCAAAAAAGCCAGGAGAGAGCAGAAAGAAGCAACAAAAATGGAATAAGAAAATACCCAAAAGAAACCCCCAGCAGAGAGGAACGATGAAATAGGAAAAAAACACCAAATAAGATGACAACAGAATGAAGCAACAAAATGGGGAAAATAAACAACCCAAAAAAAAGAGAAGAGAGAAGAATGAAGCGATGAAAGGGCAAAAATTAAAAAAGCAAACAATGAAAACAGAGAGAAGGAAGTGACCACAGGAGAAACAAAAGCCCAGGAGACAGCAGAAAGAAAGGATGAACAAGGAAACACGTCCAGCTAAAATCTAGAGTGTCAGGACATCAAAGCCATCGCATGGCACAGTCAGGAATGCCTGCTTTCTACAGTTCAGTCTCTAGATTTAAGTCACAAGAGAGTTTTTTAAGCGACTCTTCTGGTAACATTCGCACCCATGTCAAAGAGAGGGACAGATCTATTCCTAAGGCAGCTCAGCCCAACTCACTTTCCCTTGAACAACGCTGTGCAGCTCCAAGGAAGAAACCTGCCTGTGGCACTGGGATGCACACGTAGGTCAGAGCTGGGATCTGCAACAGCAGCACAGCCTTGACACGGCTCCTTTTTGCTTTCCTGGACCCCGTGTGCGTGCTGGGACGTCCTCGTTTCCCTCAAGTCCTCCCAGACAGACAGGAAAGTGGCTTCTGTCCGGTCCACGGGCCATGAAGAGAAGTTCACAAGGTTGAGGATTTGCTCTCCTAAACCAGGCACTCAAAATACACCCCTACCAGGCTCAGCCCAGTGTCAGCAATGACTGAGGCATCACGCCAGTGTCCCTTCCACAGCGCACCACGCCGCAGCAAGTGACCTGGGACCATTCCAAAGTTTCTCTTGCCCAGCCAAGGGGCTGGCTGCCTCACAGGGTCCCCGGCCCCCACCTCCCCTTGCCGTGTCCCCAGCGGTCACTGCCGCTGTGGGGAAGCTGCTGGCATCTTTTCCCAGAAACCACCTCTGCAGCAGCCCCACTAGCAAAACCCTGCCATGCCAACCCAAAACGCACTGAAACTCACACCCATTAATGTCATTCCACACCCCCAAAGATGTGCTGCTCTCCTACGGTTACCACAACCAAAGCACCAAAGTGGAAAAAGCTCTGTCCAGAAAACAGCCCTGTGTGGATTGCCAAACTCTTCAGTTTCCATACCAGACTTCAACGTGCAAAATTTCAGAGCCATCAGGCGTTAAGAACTTTCCTGGGCTTTCGCTGCCTCCTGCAGACCTGTGGGCTGTGACCAGGCCAAAGTTTGCAGCCCCTTCCCGACTGCTGCCTGCTCTCCCACAAAGTTAAGAGCCAAAAAGCCACACAGCCCTAGGGAAACCCTTGTCTTTTCCAGCACCTGGGGTCTTCCCATCACTCTTCCTTAAGCAGGAGAAATGACCCTGTATTTGGAAGCGCCCCTGCATTCACAAGTACCCTCAGTCCTCTGGCAGATGCTCCCTATGGGCCAAAAGCCCTCTCACCCTTCACAAGCTGGCTGTCGCTCACCTGGCAGTTACTCCATCCAGGAGCCTTGTCATTTCCCTGAGTTGGCCTACTGACTCAATCCATCCCCGGAGCTGCAAAGATCTGGCACAGAAGGAGAATGGAGCATCTGACCTACCTTCCAAGTGGCTACAAGGAAAAGATAGGCCTTGTTTCTTAGGAAGAAGAAGAAACTCTTTGGAAGCTCGCTCCAGGCTAAACTCCAAAACTTTTACAAGACTCAGAAGCAAGAAAGCTCGCAGACAGTAAGCACAACTGACACCAGCTGCATCAAAGCAACCCAGAAACAGCAACTGGGAGGAGTAGGGATTCCACAGCATCCTTCTGTACAGGCAGAGAAGACCCGTTTTGCCACAAAACAGTTAAAGAATCAAAACCCCCTTCTAGCCAAGGACAGAACTGCTGACTGCTCAGCCAGTCATCTGGGCTCTTAGGTACCATTGATGTCTTCTGCTGCTCTAGTTTGCCTTTCGGAAGAAAAGGCAGCTTCAAAACCTGCAAAAAAAAAAAAGAAACCAAGTGGAGGAGATATTTTGGCATTCAAGAGTTCCAGGAGCTTCTCCAGGTGCAAAGTTTTGTTGTATGGTTCACTGGAAGCACTTGAAGTTACCTATTTAGCTTATAGACTTAGACTGGGAACAAAGGCAAAGGATTCATCTGCACTTGCCTGGGTGCCTTTTGCATCAATTCCCACAACAAAATCAACCTCCAGTTCCCCAAAGGCAGGAAACAAGTCATAACCAAGCCTTGACAAGCAAATCCAACGCTGTCTCCCCATACACAGCTAGGAACAAAAAGCTGTCCTGGTTCTGCTCCAGCCGAGCACCACGCAGCTGCCTCTCTGAGGGGGTGTGAGGGGGGAATTTGCCAGGGCTGGGGGGGCGAAATGGAGAAGAAAACCAAAACCACCCCAAACCTCCTGTGTTGGGATAAGGACAGTTTACTGGACAGCAGGAGATAAGAAGAACAGACTTTACAGCAAAGTATCGCTCACTGGCACAGAATGCCCTATTGGGCCAGTTTCAGGCACTTGCCCTGGCTGTGTCCCCTCCAAGCTTTCTGGGTGCCCCCCAGCCGCCTTCTCCTTACCAGGCCAGCCTGAACAACAGAAAAGTCCTTGACTGCTGGGCAGCAACTCAAACCAGCAGTGTGGTATCAGTGCTGCTCTCATCCCAACTCCCAAAAACGGCGTTACACCAGAGGCTGGAAAGGACATTCTCTCTATCCTAGCTGAAACCAGGACAAAAGCCTTTCTCTCCATTGCTCCCCAAAACACCATTCAACCCAGAACTGGAGGCTTTTCCCTCATCTGATGTTTTAACAGCCCAGACACATTCTGCAGCACAGATGAGTCACTTGGGGTCACACCAGGATGAACACACGAGACCCAGCAGTCACAGAAGAGCAGAGATGCTGGAGGAAAAACACCAGGTACTGACACACTTGTAAGAAAATAATAAAAACTCAGGATGGACTCCCTAAAACTGTGTGTGTGTCTGTGTGTATGCGCAAAGACTCAGTGACAGAAAGGGGTCAGCCCTTCCTAGAGTCCTTTCAGCTAGAAATGGCCTTATCCCCACTCAGCTCCTTGGGGGCATAAAACCACCTTGCCAGGCAGCGGTTACATCCTGCTGTGTCGGCTGTCAAGTATTCCTGCTGAACGAGACAGCCAGCAGACTGGGGTACAAAAGACAACACTCCATGGAAAGACAGCTTCACAGACAGATGCACAGGACAGCTGGATGGACCACGACCTTGCCCAGACACGTGGCTCTCTTGGAGGAAGAACCCCGCCGAGAGGCACCTTCATGGCTGGCAACAGAAAGGGGGTCAGCTCATGTGTACCTCGGCTTTGTTCTTTCCTTCCAAGCAAGAACCAAAAAGCCACAGAGCAGGAGAAATGACCCTGGCTCTGGAAGCGCACGGACATTCCCAGCTACACTGAGTCCTCTGGAATTGCCACCCATGGGCCAGAAGCCCTCTCACCCCTCCCGGACCCGGCTCTGGCTCACCTGGCACTCGTTCTCCATGGACCACAAGTGCACCAGACCTGCTGACTGCCCAGAAAGGAGTCACACTGTGCCACAAGGGACACTGCCCAGCCTGCAGCAGACATATTACACTCTGGGGGGGGGGGGGGGCTTTGTTCATGCAGCTCCTCAAGTGTCACGGTACCTTTGTGTCAATGTTTTCTGCTTCCAGGCTGTGAACAACTTCAGTAACAAAACCAGCTACACCAAAAGGCTACAGAAAAATTCAGAAGCATCTGCAGCAGCTTGTTTTAGTCACCCTAAAAGAATTCTAGTTTTTTGCTTGTAGCTTAGAAGATGATTTTGATCTTAAAGGAGTTACAGCAGCTCTGAGAGTATAAAGCCCCTTCAGGCCATTAGCAATAGGTAACTAGGACAGTGTGTGCCTTGATCTCTGGGGGAAGCTTTATGGGCTCTGTATTAAAACAGTGGCTACTGGCTATGGACCTGGACTCTAAAAAACATGATAAGGACTTTCAGGAAAGAACATAAATACGCTGAGCATTACCCTCCCTTCTTTATATTCAAAGGAATCAATAAAGTTAACCAACGATTTTTGTACAATAAGGATATAGGTAAGGTGAGACAACTGAAAGCCAATCTGTACTTCAAGAAACAAAGCCTGAGCCACACAGTAAACCCCTACACTGCTGTCAATTTGGTCCCATTATCTCCCCCCGCAAATGACCTTCATCACCTGAGGAGGAAGTTGTGGTCCCATAAATGCAGCCAGCTCACTAGTAGCCACCTGCTGACCAAGGAAGGAACAGGGATCAGACGGTGCTGGGAACTAAGGAGCACGTTCTCCAGGTCTCCAATCACAGCACCTTGGGAAAAGGGCTGTGATCTTGGTTTGGAGTTTTTCCTTCAGCCAACTCTTGGATTAAACCCCATGGTACAATTCTCTGGGAACAGGTGACATGGCACAAAGACACAGGCGGAGACTTCACCAAGACTACTGACCGGACACCAGGTAAGGGTCTTCCTACAGTGACTGTCCTCTTCACAGCAGGAACTCATCCTCCCACCATCGATGGCTCCTCTCAGGTTCTCAGATAGCTAGAGGCAGAGAGCAGACAACCAGCAGCAGCTGAAGGCCAAGCACTGAAAGGGAATAAATGACACTGAGACTGTCAGGTTTCACAGCACTGAATCACACCAACAGCAACCTGCTCCTAGGACAAAAGGAAAACACTTGGCAAGAAGGGAGATGTGAAGACTGGAAAGGAAATATATTCTAAACACATCTGGTATTTGTTCTTCCCTGATCAAATACAGTACCTGAGCTCGCTGACAGGGAGCTGTTTGGGTATCAGAGAAGTGAACTGAGGCATCGTTCATTTTATAGCAAAGTTCATTAGTGCCTGTTGTAGTTTTGTGTGGCTGGGTTCAGGTGGAGCAGGGGGGCTGCAGGGGGGGCTGCTGCAAGAAGCAGCCAGAAGCTCTCTGCAGGCTCCACAGAGCAAACACCACCCAGCTCAAGGCTGGAGTCAATGCTGACGGAGGCTGAGCCCATCAGTGACGGTCAGGGTTCCTCTGGGAATCACACTTAGGAGGGAAAAACCCACAAGCAGCTGCTTTGTACCCCCAGAAAAAGGGAGTGAGAAGATGTAAGAAACTGTGCAGGCACCAAAGCCAGTGAAAGGGGTGGAAGGAGGCACCCCAGGTGCTGGAGAGAATGATGCCCCTGCAGCCCCTGCAGAAACCCCTGGTGGAGTGGGTGTCCCCCCACAGCCCAGGGAAAAGGCCCAGACCCCACCTGCAGCCCGTGGAGAGGCCCCACGCTGGAGCAGGGGCAGACAGACAGGAGCTGCTGTGACCCACGTTGGATCCAGCCCCTGGCAGCACTTGCAGCCTGTGGGGAGAGACAGAGACAGAGAGATGAGTGAGGGACAGAGAGATCGAAGCTGGAGCAGGTTTGCTGAGCGGGGGTGGGGGGGGGAGGGTTGTGGCCCTTTGGAGGACAGGATGGAGTAGTCAGGGCCTGATAAATATTCTGGGATTTTATGACTGCACCCATAGCAGTGACCCATGCTGGGGCAGCTGGGGAACAGCTGGAGTCCCATGGGAAAGGACTCACGTTGGAGAGGTTGGGGAACTCCAAACAAAAATAGAGAAAAGAGATAAAGGAAGGGACAGGGAAAGGGGAAATGGGGAAAAAAATGCCAAACACAAAAAAAAACACACCCCAAGGAAAAACAAGGAGAAAGGGGTGGGTAGGGAGAAGAAAAAGAGAAGAAGGAAGAGCCAGAGGAAGGGGCTGAAGGCAGGTGAGTAAAAAGATCCCAGCCAAAGAGAAACAGAAAGAGCAAGAGGAAGAGGTGGGTCGGTGGAGGGTGTAAAGAGGAAAAGACAAAAGGAACGATCAGGAGAGAAGGCGGATGTAGGGGGTCAAGCGGCTTTGTGGGGTCCCCTCGAGCAGCTCTGGGTGGCCAGGCCTCTTTGGCTGCACAGCGAGGTGAAGCTCTGTGTCAGGGAGCCTTGGGAGCCCCTCAAGCAGTCTGCCTGAGACTCCTGGAGAGACCGCAGAGCTCCCAGAACATGCCAGCCAGCTGCTCGAGCGGCTCCAGAAAAGCTGCATGGCTGCTGGGAGCCCCACAGGGCTTTTTGGAGCCCCCGAGAACCTCCTCACTGCTGGGAATATTCTGATGCCCCTCGAGCAGTCTGCCCCAGGACCTGGAGAGACCCCAGAGTTCCCCAACAGCTCCAGCCGGCTGCTCAAGGGGCTCCCAAAAAGCCACAGGGATGGGATTTTTGGGATCCTGGCGAGGGACACCGGTACATCGTGACATTTCTGAGCCATCTGAGCAGTCCCTGCACTTTTTAAAGGCTGGAGTGACAAGGGCTTTGGTCTGATCTTCAGGCACCTCGCCTGTTTGCCTGGACCTTTCTTTCCCCTCACAGCCCCCAAGAGCTGCTGGGGGGGGCTGAGGGCACCCCCAAGCCCCTGCCCTGCCCGGGAGGGGTTGGGAGGCGGTTGGGGCGGGGCAGAGCACAGGCAGCCCCTACGTCACTTCCTGGAGACTCCAGAGAGTCCTTAGCAACCAACGGATGCCATGGACCATGGCACTGCCACAAGGGCAGCCCAAGTGCCCGGCCCACGGGCCCCCAGACCCCTGCAGACTTCTGTCCTTCCCCACAGCGTCTACCCCCAGGGAAGGACCCAGCCCGAGCCTTCAGCCCAGGGACACTGCGCTCCTGGGGGCTGAAGCAGAGCTGCCCACCGCCCAGCGCTCCTGTCTCTCTCTCAGGCTCAGCCAACCTGTGCCCACCACCTGCCCAGCAGCAGCAGCCCTTCCCTGCAGCCCAGGCACCCTTAGTGGGGGGCACCCCAGGGCCCCCAGCCACCACCAGCAGCTATGGCACCCCGCTCTGCTCTGGCCCCCAGGCACCTTCCACATCGCCCACCCCGGGCGCTGCCAGAATCCCCCTCACCCCTGTCCCCAGGGCGCTTTTGGCACAGGGCTTCAGCAAGCCCGGGCAGCGTGCCGGCTCTCGCCTGGCTGACGCCTGACCAGGGAATCCACAGCATTTCCCAGCTCCTTGTGCCCAGCTCTCCTGGGTCACCTCACACAAACAAGGCTCCTCCCTGCTTTTCAAGCCCGTCCTGCTGTCGCAGCAGCTCAGTGGGTACCCAGAGCCAAGACACAAATTCCCAGCGTGCTCAGGAAAGAGCTGGGGGCCTTTGGCCATCGGGACCCGCTTGCTGGTGGCCTTGCGAGTCTCCCCAGCCAGTCACCGCTCCCTCTCCCTCACACAGGTCTGGAAAAAGCTCCAGGCAGCTGCTTCTTCCATCCCACGGGGGAGTGGACAAGCAAAAACCTGCCTCCACCGGGCAGCTCCCCTTTGGCCACGGCACCACCCAAGTTCTGTCATCACCGGAAAGGTACCAGGGGGAACCAAAGAGAGAACAGAAACAGCAGGAAACAGGGGGGGTTGGGCAGGGGAAAAATGAACATGAAACAGCAATTCAAAAGAAAAAGAAAAGAGCAGGAAGAATCAGGCAAAGAAATATGAAAACAAATCCAAAACCAAACAAGACAAGAAAAGTAGGAGGGGGCGGGCAGGGGAGGAAGTGAAAAATGAACCACACAAAACCAGAAATGAGAAGGAAACTCCTGGAAAGGGGGTTGGATGGGGAAGTGAAAAAATAGGAATAAACAGAAGGAAGGAAGTAAAAAGTAAAAGGCAAAAGAAAGCGGGTGGGTGGAAAGCAAGAGTAAGAAGTGCAGGTGTGAGCAGGGAGCTGCCAGCAGAAAATAAAGGAGATGAAGAGGCGGCAAAAAGGAAAAATCATTGGAGGTGGAAGCGGTGGGAGGGAAACCCAAAGAAACAGCAGATGGCAACAGCAGGCTGGAAGACAAATAGAAGGGTTTAAAGAAGCACAGGGCAGGAAGCAATAAAAGAGGCAGGTGGAAGGGGCAAGCTGGAATCTAAAAACCAGCGGATTAAGAAAAAACAGCTGAAAACTGGAAAAACGAAACCTGAGGAGACAGCAGAAGGCATCGATGACATGCGGGGGGCGTGTACCACTGAGCCCAAATATGTGTTGCTGTCTAATTGCCTGATGCTTCATAGTTTTATATATATATTTATATTATTATTTAAATGCATATATAGACATCTTTTTATATTTATGTTATTGTCAGGTAGGCACGGTATAGGCAGCAGGGCCTGTATTGCCCTGGACAGTGTGCACTGTCCTGTCTGCACTGTGCTGTGTCACACGCTGTTCATTTCTCCATCCTATTGCTCAGTGTATTTTGTGTTGCTCCCCAGGGGACTTTCTGTTGTAGTTTCCATCATTCTGTTGCCTGTATTTTTTAGTGCTCTGTACAGTCTCTTGTGGGCACTGTGTGGTGTGATGTGTCTGACACGTGTGGTCCCGCAGTGGGGGTGTTTTGTTGTTTCCTTTCACAGTCAGGGAGAAAAAGTTCCCAAACCAAAACAGTCCTAAAAGCCCAAGGAAAGACAAGGAGAAAGGAGTGGGTAGGGAGGGAAAAAGAAATAACCCAAGAAAAAGAGAAGAAGGAAGAGCCAGAGGAAGGGGCTGGAAGAGGGGTGGCAGAAGGAAGAAAAAAATCAGAAGTAAGAGAAACAGAAAGAGCAAGAGGAAGAGGTGGGTGGGTGGAGGGTGTAAAGAGAAAAAGACAAAAGGAACAATCAGGAGAGAAGGCACATGCGGGGGGTTGGTTGATTTTGGTTGGTCAAATGGCTTTGTGGGGGCACCTCGAGCAGCTCTTGGTGGCCAGGCCTCTTTGGTTGGACAGTGAGGAGAAGCTCTGTGTCAGGGAGCCTTGGGAGCCCCTCAAGCAGTCTTCCCAAGGCTCCTGGAGAGACCCCAGAGCTCCCAGAAATTGCCAGCAAGCTGCTCGAGTGGCTCCAGAAAAGCTGCATGGCTGCTGGGAGGCTCACAGGGCTTTTTGGAGCCCCCCGAGAAGCTCCTCGCTGCTGGGGATATTCTGATGCCCCTCGAGCAGTCTGCCCCAGGACCTGGAGAGACCCCAGAGTTCCCCAACAGCTCCGGTGATCTCCTCAAGGGGCTCCCAAAAAGCCACAGGGATCGGATTTTTGGGATCCTGGTGAGGGACACCGGTACGTCATGGAATTTCTGGGCCATCTGAGCAGCCCCTGCACTTTTTAAAGGCTGGAGTGACAAGGGCTTTGGTCTGATCTTCAGGCACCTCGCCTGTTTGCCAGGACCTTTCTTTCCCCTCACAGCCCCCAAGAGCTGCTGGGGGGGGCTGAGGGCACCCCCAAGCCCCTGCCCTGCCCGGGAGGGGCTGGGAGGCAGATGGGATGGGGCAGAGCACAGGCAGCCCCTACGTCACTTCCTGGAGACTCCAGAGAGTCCTTAGCAACCAACCATCCCCAGGGACCATGGTGCTGCCACAGCCCGGCCCAGGGGCCCCCCGGCCCCTGCAGACTTCTGTCCTTCCCCACAGCGTCTACCCCCAGGGAAGGACCCAGCCCGAGCCTTCAGCCCAGGGACACTGCGCTCCTGGGGGCTGAAGCAGAGCTGCCCACCGCCCAGCGCTCCTGTCTCTCTCTCAGGCTCAGCCAACCTGTGCCCACCGCCTGCCCAGCAGCAGCAGCCCTTCCCTGCAGCCCAGGCACCCTTAGTGGGGGGCACCCCAGGGCCTCCAGGCACCACCGGCAGCTACGGCAGGCGCCGCTTGTGCCATAGGGACCCATAAGGACCCATAGAAACAGATAGAGACCCACAGAGACACGTAGGGACCCATAGGGACCCACAGGGACTAATAGCGACCCATAGAGACTCATAGAGACCCATAGAGAGCCAGAGTCACCCTTAGGGACCCAGAGAGACCCTTAGAGACATAGAAGGACACACAGAGACACATAAAGACCCACAGAGACCCATAGGGAGCCATAGAGACCTACAGAGACTCTTAGGGACCCACAGAGATACATAGAGGCTCATAGAAACCCAAAGAGACCCACAGAGACCCATAGAGACACACAGAGACCCATAGGGACCCATAGAGACGCTCAGAGACCCACAGGGACCCATAGAGACCCACAGACAGCCATAGGAACACATATTGACACATGGGGACCCATAGAGACCCATAAATCACCACAGGGACACATAGAGACCCAGAGACACCCACTGGGACACATACAGACCCACAGGGACACAGAGAGACCCACAGGGATCCAAAGAGACCCACAGAGACCTACAGGGACCCGTAGAGACCCATAGAGACCCATAGGGACACACAGAGACCCATAGAGAACAATAGGGACACACAGGGACCCTTAGGGACCCATAGAGACCCACAGGGATCCATAGGGACCCATAGAGACCCATATGGATCTATAGAGGCCCATAGACACTCATTGAGAACCACAGAGACCAATGGAGAACAATACGGACACACAGGGACCCACAGGGACCATCAGAGACCTACAGGGACCCACAGAGACCTATAGGGACCCATAGAGACCCGTAGGGACACATAGAGACCAACAGATACTTAGAGCGACTCATAGGAGCCCACAGAGACCTACAGAGACCCATAGAGATCCAGATGGACCCACTGAGATCCACAGGAACCCACAGAGAAGCATAAAGCCTCATAAAGACCCATAGAGACCTATAGAGAACCACAGGGACACATAGAGACCGATAGGGACCCACAGAGATGCACAGAGACACATAGGGACCCATAGAGACCCATACAGAGACATAGCAACCCAGAGAGACACACAGGGACACACAGAGACCCATAGGAATGCACAGGGACACCTTAAAGACCCACAGAGAACCACATGGACCCACAGAAACCCATAGGGACCTTTATGGACCTATAGAGACACATAGAGACTCATAGAGACACATAGGGATCCACAGGGATCCATAGAGACCCATAGAGATCTACAGAGTCAGAGGGGGACCCATAGAGACCCACAGGGACTCATAGAGACTCATAGAGACCTAAAGGAACCCGTAGAGATTGAAAGAGACCCACATCGACCCAGAAAGACCCATAGAGACTCATAGGGGCCCACAGAGACCCATAGAGTCCTATAGGGAACCATATGGAAATATAAGGAACCACAGAAACCCATACAGAACAAAAGAGATCCACAGAGACCCATAGGGACCCATAGACAACCACAGAGACCCATGGACACTCATAAAGACCCATAGCGACCCATAGAGACACACAGGGATTCATAGAGACCCATACGGACAAATAGGGACACAGAGACACACAGAGAACCATGGTGACCCACAGGGGACCGCAGAGACCCGTAGAGCCCCACAGAGACCTACAGAGACCCATAGAGACCCACAGAGACCTACAGGGGCCCATAGCAACCCATAGAGACCCACAGAGACACATGAAGACCCATAGAGACCCATAGAAAACCACAGGGTCACATAGGGACAAATTCGGGGGAAAGGGCTGGGCGAGGGGTCAGGAAGCACAAACAAAGGGAAGGGCAAAAGGCACGGGGGGAATCGAATAAAAAGCAAATCAAGAGAAAGGAAACAGCAAGTGGAAGGGGCAGGAAAGGGGGAAGTAAAAACCCAAAACCAAGAAAAAGGGAAAAGGAGAGAACAGGAGGTGGGGACAGGGACTGGAAAAGTCCCAACTACAACAGAAGAAAAAGCAGGAAGCAGCGGGGGGGGGACACGACATGGAAACACCCACCAAAACCCACCACCACCAAAGAAGGAAAGAGCGTGAAGAAGGGTGTGGAGGAGGGGGTGAATAAAGGAAAATAAAAGAGGAGAAAGGGGGGAGGAAGCAAAGGAACCCCCTGCCAAAAGAGCAGATGAAGAGCATGATCAAGTTTTGTGCAAGGGGAAGGGGGGTTATGGGGGGGAGAAGTAGGGAAAAAACCACCAAAGAGAAATGAAAAGGAGTGAGTGGAAGGGAAGGATTCTGGGGTGGGGGGGAGAATCTGGAAGCAGTTGGAACACCACAGTGCTGGGGGTATTTGGTTGCCCCTCCAGCAGTCTGCGCGAGGACACTGAGAGACCCCAGAGATAACCAACAGCTCCAATAATCTGCTCAAGGGGCTCCCAAAAAGCCACAGGGATGGGATTTTTGGGATCCTGGTGAGGGACACTGGTACATCATGACATTATTGACCATCTGAGCAGGCCCTGCACTTTTTAAAGGCTGGAGTGACAAGGGCTTTGGTCTGATCTTCAGGCACCTCGCCTGTTTGCCTGGACCTTTCTTTCCCCTCACAGCCCCCAAGAGCTGCTGGGGGGGGGCTGAGGGCACCCCCAAGCCCCTTCCCTGCTCGGGAGGGGCTGGGAGGCAGATGGGATGGGGCAGAACACAGGCAGCCCCTACGTCACTTCCTGGAGACTCCAGAGAGTCCTTAGCAACCAACGGATGCCATGGACCATGGCACTGCCACAAGGGCAGCCCAAGTGCCCGGCCCACGGGCCCCCAGACCCCTGCAGACTTCTGTCCTTCCCCACAGCGTCTACCCCCAGGGAAGGACCCAGCCCGAGCCTTCAGCCCAGGGACACTGCGCTCCTGGGGGCTGAAGCAGAGCTGCCCACCGCCCAGCGCTCCTGTCTCTCTCTCAGGCTCAGCCAACCTGTGCCCACCACCTGCCCAGCAGCAGCAGCCCTTCCCTGCAGCCCAGGCACCCTTAGTGGGGGGCACCCCAGGGCCCCCAGCCACCACCAGCAGCTATGGCACCCCGCTCTGCTCTGGCCCCCAGGCACCTTCCACATCGCCCAACCCAGGCGCTGCCAGAATCCCCCTCACCCCTGTCCCCAGGGCGCTTTTGGCACAGGGCTTCAGCAAGCCCGGGCAGCGTGCCGGCTCTCGCCTGGCTGACGCCTGACCAGGGAATCCACAGCATTTCCCAGCTCCTTGTGCCCAGCTCTCCCGGGTCACCTCACACAAACAAGGCTCCTCCCTGCTTTTCAAGCCCGTCCTGCTGTCGCAGCAGCTCAGTGGGTACCCAGAGCCAAGACACAAATTCCCAGCGTGCTCAGGAAAGAGCTGGGGGCCTTTGGCCATCGGGACCCGCTTGCTGGTGGGGGCCTTGCGAGTCTCCCCAGCCAGTCACCGCTCCCTCTCCCTCACACAGGTCTGGAGAAGGCTCCAGGCAGCTGCTTCTTCCTTCACATGGGGGAGTGGACAAGCAAAAACCTGCCTCCACCGGGCAGCTCCACCTTTGGCCACGGCACCACCCAAGTTCTGTCATCACCGGAAAGGTACCAGGGGAAAACCAAAGAGAGAACAGAAACAGCAGGAAACAGGGGGGGGGGTTGGCAGGGGAAAAAATAAACATGAAACAGCAATTCCAAAGAAAAAGAAAAGAGCAGGAAGCATCAGGCAAAGAAACATGAAAACAAATCCAAAACCAAACAAGACAAGAAAAGTAGGAGGGGGCGGGCAGGGGAGGAAGTGAAAAATGAACCACACAAAACCAGAAATGAGAAGGAAACTCCTGGAAAGGGGGTTGGATGGGGAAGTGAAACAATAGGAATAAACAGAAGGAAGGAAGTAAAAAGTAAAAGGCAAAAGAAAGCGGGTGGGTGGAAAGCAAAAGTAAGAAGTGCAGGTGTGAGCAGGGAGCTGCCAGCAGAAAATAAAGGAGATGAAGAGGCGGCAAAAAGGAAAAATCATTGGAGGTGGAAGCGGTGGGAGGGAAACCCAAAGAAACAGCTGATGGCAACAGCAGGCTGGAAGACAAATAGAAGGGTTTAAAGAAGCACAGGGCAGGAAGCAATAAAAGAAGCAGGTGGAAGGGGCAAGCTGGAATCTAAAACCCAGCAGATTTTAAAAAAAAAACAGCTGAAAACTGGAAAAACAAAACCTGAGGAGACAGCAGAAGGCATCGATGACATGCGGGTGGCGTGTACCACTGGGCCCAAATATGTGTTGCTGTCTAATTGCCTGATGCTTCATGGTTTTATATATATATTTATATCACTCTTTAAATGTAGCAGCCCTTCCCTGCAGCCCAGGCACCCTTAGTGGGGGGCACCCCAGGGCCCCCAGGCACCACTGGCAGCTACAGCAGCCGCCGTTTGTGCCATAGGGACCCATAAGGACCCATAGAAACAGATAGAGAACCACAGAGACACATAGAGACCCATAGGGACTCACAGCAACTAATAGCGACCCATACAGAGCCAGAGGGACCCTTAGGGACCCATAGAGACCTGTAGAGACCCATAGAGACACAGAATGACACATAAAGATTCATAGGGATCTTTAGAGGCCCATAGACACCCGGAGGGACACATAAAAACCTTTAGAAACACATAAGGAAACGCAGAGACCCATAGAGACCCATAAGGACCCATAGGGACCCCTAAAACCACATATAGACACATATGGACCCATAGATACCCACAGGGACTGATAGATATCCACAGGGACTCATAGGGACCTATAGACACCCATACAGACCTATAGAGACCCACAGGGGCCCATAGAGACACAGAGAGACACACAGAAACACATAAGGATGCAAAGGGACCCATAAAGACCCAGAGACCCATAGAGACCCATAAAGAACCACAGGGACCCAGAGAGACCCAGAGAGACCCACAGAGACACACAGAGACCAATAGAAACCCTTAGGGACACACAGGGACCCACAGGGACTCATAGATACTCGTAGAGACTCATAGAAACCCATAGGGAACCATAGAGACGAATAGGGATATATGAAGACCCATAGAAACCCCTAGATACCCATAGGGAGCCACAGAGAGCCATAGAGACACATAGAAACCCACAGAGACCCATATGGACACATATATGAGATAAATGGGAAACCACAGACACACATAGGGACACGTAGAGACCCATAGAGACCCACAGAGACCCACAGGGACTCTTAGGGACGCATAGAGACCCACAGAGATTCCCTGAAACCCATGAAGATTCATAGAGACCCATAACAACCCACACAGCCCCATAGAGACCTACAGAGAACCACAGAGACCCAGACAGACTCACAAACACCCATAGGGAGCCACAGAGACACATAGAGGCTCATAGAGACCCATAGGGACCCACAAAGAACCACAGAAAACTACAGGGAACCATAGAGACCCATAGAGACACATAGGGACACAGAGAGACCCATAGGGACCCACAGAGATGCATAGAGACCCATAAAGAGCCATAGAGATCCATAGAGTCCCATAGACAGCCACAGGAACACACACAGACATATAAGGACCTATAGAAACCTATAGAGACTCACAGGGACCCCTCAGAGACCCATAGAGACCCACAAGGACACACAGAAACCCATAGAGACCCATAGGGACCTATAGAGAAACATAGTAACCCATAGAGTCCCAGAGGGACCCACAGAGAGCCACAGGGACTCACAGAGAGCCACAGAGACCTATAGGCACCATAGAGACCAAAAGAGACCCATATGGACCCGTAGAGACCAATAGAGACTCATAGAGCACCATAGAGCCCCATAGGGACCCACAGAGACGCACAGAAAACAATGGGGACACACAGGGACCCATAGAGACCAATAGAGACCCACAGGGAATCATAAAGACCCTTAAAGACCCATAGAGACACAGGGGGACTCATAGAGACCCATAGCGACTCAGAGGGACCCACAGGGACCCATAGGGACACAAAGAGACCAATAGAGACTTAAAGAGACACACAGAGAGACACAGGGAAACTTAGGGAACCATAGAGACCCACAGGGAGACACAGGGATCGATAGAGACCCATAGAGACCAACAGGGACATAAAGACACCCATAGAGACTCATAGAGACCTACAGCAGCCCATAGGGACACCTGGGGACCCACAGAGACCCACAGGGACACATAGAGACAAATTCGGGGAAAAGGGCTGGGCGAGGGGTCGGGAAGCACAAACAAAGGGAAGGGCAAAAGGCACGGGGGGAATCGAATAAAAAGCAAAACAAGAGAAAGGAAACAGCAAGTGGAAGGGGCAGGAAAGAGGGAAGGAAAAACCCAAAACCAAGAAAAAGGGAAAAGGAGAGGACAGGAGGTGGGGACAGGGACGGGAAGAGAAAAAGTCCCAACAACAACAGAAGAAAAAGCAGGAAGCAGTGGGGGGACACGACATGGAAACACCCCCAACAACCACCACCACCAAAGAAGGAAAGAGCGTGAAGAAGGGTGTGGAGGAGGGGGTGAAGAAAGGAAAATAAAAGAGGAGAAAGGGGGGAGGAAGCAAAGGAACCCCCTGCCAAAAGAGCAAATAAAGAGCAGAATCAAGTTTCGTGCGGGGCGGGGGGGGGGGGGGGGGGAGAAGTAGGGAAAAAAACACCAAAGAGAAATGGAGTGGAAGGGAGGGATTCTGGGGTGGGGGGGAGAATCTGGAAGCAGTTGGAAACTTCAGTGCTGGGTGTATTTGGTTGCCCCTACAGCAGTCTGCACAAGGATGCTGAGAGACCCCAGAGTTCCCCAACAGCTCCAGTGACCTGCTCAAGGAGCTCCCAAAAAGCCACAGGAATGGGATTTTTAGGATCCTGGTGAGGGACACAGGTACATCGTGACATTTCTGAGCCATCTGAGCAGTCCCTGCACTTTTTAAAGGCTGGAGCAACAAGGGCTTTGGTCTGATCTTCAGGCACTTCGCCTGTCTGCCAGGACACTTCTTTCCCCTCACAGCCCCCAAGAGCTGCTGGGGGGGGCTGAGGGCACCCCCAAGCCCCTGCCCTGCCCGGGAGGGGCTGGGAGGCAGATGGGATGGGGCAGAACACAGGCAGCCCCTACGTCACTTCCTGGAGACTCCAGAGAGTCCTTAGCAACCAACCATCACCAGGGACCATGGTGCTGCCACAGCTCGTCCCAGGGGCCCCCCGGCCCCTGCAGACTTCTGTCCTTCCCCACAGCGTCTACCCCCAGGGAAGGACCCAGCCCGAGCCTTCAGCCCAGGGACACTGCGCTCCTGGGGCTGAAGCAGAGCTGCCCACTGCCCAGCGCTCCTGTCTCTCTCTCAGGCTCAGCCAACCTGTGCCCACCGCCTGCCCAGCAGCAGCAGCCCTTCCCTGCAGCCCAGGCACCCTTAGTGGGGGGCACCCCAGGGCCCCCAGCCACCACTGGCAGCTACGGCAGCCCGCTCTGCTCTGGCATATATACACATATACACACACAGCTTGAGAGTATTGGAAGGTTGATGCCCGGCACTGTGTGAACTGTACACATCACCTTGTCTGTGTTGTGGGGCTTCAGTGTATTTCCCATTGGGTGTAGCCTTGCCCTGTCTGTATGTTACGGGGTGGGACTGGACTGTAAGTCCCGTGCTGTCCTCTTGCTCTCTGCAGTGTTGAATTCCAGGCGCTGCACTGCACTGGATGGTGTTGCACTGTACAATGTACACCGCGGGTACGTCCGGAAGCGCACTGTGCACTGCACGCTGGGTGCTCTCTTGCACGCTGCAGGGCTGCCTGTCACACAGCTTGTGCCTATTTGATCCGAATGTTGGAAAGAGCAGTTGGAATCCAAATAGAAAGACTAAAAAAAGCACAGGGCTGGAAGAAATAAGAGAGGCAGGTGGAAGGGACAGACAAAGAAGAGGCTGAGAAAGAGGAAGAAGAGGACGAAAAGAAAGAAGATTCCAGAAAGGAATACAGAGAAGAGTAAGAGGAGGAGGGGGAGTAGGAGGAGGACGATGAGAGAAAGAAGAGGACGAGGAGAAAGAAGAATCCAAAAATGAACACAGGGAGGAATATGAGGAAGAGCAGGATTAGGAGGTGGATTTGGAGGAGGACTGACAATGAACAGTATGAGGAGGAGGAAGACAGACAGTGAACAGTGTGAGGAGGAATACTAAGGAAGAATACAGGTAAGTGGAGTAAAATCCAAAGAGCAGAATGAGACAGAGGAAGAAGAGGTTGAGAAGGAGAAAGAAGACGATGAGGAGAAAGAAGAATCCAAGAATGAACACAGGGAGGAACATGAAGAAGAGGAGGAGGATGAGGAGAAGTTGTGGACGACGGAGAATGAAGAGTATGAGGAAGAATACTAAGGAAGAAAACAGGTAAGTAGAGGACAACGAGGAAGAGGATGAGATGGAGGAAGATGAGATCAAGGTGGAAGAAGAATCCAAGAAGTAATACGAAAAGGAGGAGGAGGTGCAACTGGAGGTGAAGCAGAAGGTGGAGAAGGAGAAAGACGGACAATGAACAGTAGGAGGTGGAATATAAAGGAAGAATCCAGGTAAGTGGAGGAAGAATTCGAGGATGAGACAGACGAAGAAGAGGTTGAGAAAGAGGAAGAAGAGGACGAGGAGAAAGAAGATTCCAGAAAGGAATACAAAAAATATTATGAGGAGGAAGAGGGGGTGGAGGTGCACAGACAATGAACAGTATTAGGAGGAATACTAAGGACGAATAGAGGTAAGTGGAGGAGGATGAAGTGGAGGATGAGGAGGAGGATGAGATGGAGGAAGAAGAGAAAGAAGAGGAAGAAGAATCTAAGAAGGAATATGAGGAGGAGAAGCAGGTGGAGGTGGTGGAGGATGAAGACAGAAAATGAACACTGTGAGGAGGAATACTAAGGAAGAATACACCTAAGTGGAGGAGGAGAATGAGGAGGAGATAAAGGAAGAAGAGGAAGAGGAGGAAGAAGAATCCAAGAAGGAATACAAGGAGGAGGAGGAGGTGGAGGTGGAGGAGGAGGTGGAGGACAAGGAAGACAGACTATGAAGAATAAGAGGTGAAATACTAAGGAGGAAGCCAGGTAAGAGAAAGAAGAAATATGAGGAGGAGGAGGAGGATGAAGCAGAGGAAGAAGAAGTGGAGCAGCAGGAAGAAAAGGACGAGGAGGAAGAAGATTCCAAAAAGGAATACAGTGAAGAATATGAGGATGAGGAGGAAGAGGAGGTGGAGGAGCACAGACAATGAACAGTATGAGGAGCAATACTAAGGAAGAACACAGGTAAGTGGAGGAGAATGAAGAGGAGGATGAGACAGAGGACGAAGAGGACGAGGAGAAAGAAGAATCCAAGAATGATCACAGGGAGGAATATGAGGAAGAGCAGCATCAGGAAGCAGATATGGAGGAGGGCTGACAAAGAACAGTATGAAAAGGAGGAGGTGGATGGACAGTGAACACTATGAGGAGGAATACGAAGGAAGAATACAGGTAAGTGGAGGAGGAGGAAGAGGAGGAGGATGAGATGGAGGAAAATGAGGAAAAGGAGGAAGAAGAATCCAAGAAGGAATACGAAAAGGAGGAGGTGGAGCTGGAGGAGAAGGAGGAGGCGAGGAGGATGGAAGCAAACCATGAACAGTATGAGGAGGAATTTTAAGGACGAAAACAGGTAAAGAGGAGGAAGAAAACGTGGATGAGGATGAGACAGACAAAGAAGAGCCTGAGAATGAGGAAGAAGAGGACGAAAAGAAAGAAGATTCCAGAAAGGAATACAGAGAAGAGTAAGAGGCGGAGGAGGGGGAGTAGGAGGAGGACGATGAGAGAAAGAAGAGGACGAGGAGAAAGAAGAATCCAAAAATGAACACAGGGAGGAATATGAGGAAGAGCAGGATTAGGAGGTGGATTTGGAGGAGGACCGACAATGAACAGTATGAGGAGGAGGAGGAAGACAGACAGTGAACAGTGTGAGGAGGAATACTAAGGAAGAATACAGGTAAGTGGAGGAAAAATCCAAAGAGCGGAATGAGACAGAGGAAGAAGAGGTTGAGAAAGACAAAGAAGACGACGAGGAGAAAGAAGAATCCAAGAATGAACACAGGGAGGAACGTGAAGAAGAGGAGGAGGATGAGGAGGAAGTTGTGGACGACGGAGAATGAAGAGTATGAGGAAGAATACTAAGGAAGAAAACAGGTAAGTAGAGGACGACGAGGAAGAGGATGAGATGGAGGAAGATGAGATCAAGGAGGAAGAAGAATCCAAGAAGGAATACGAAAAGGAGGAGGAGGTGCAACTGGAGGTGAAGGAGAAGGTGGAGAAGGAGAAAGACGGACAATGAACAGTAGGAGGTGGAATATTAAGGAAGAATCCAGGTAAGCGGAGGAAGAATTCGAGAATGAGACAGACGAAGAAGAGGTTGAGAAAGAGGAAGAAGAGGACGAGGAGAAAGAAGATTCCAGAAAGGAATACAAAAAATATTATGAGGAGGAAGAGGAGGTGGAGGTGCACAGACAAT
Source organism: Gallinula chloropus (assembly GCF_964237585.1). Lineage (NCBI taxonomy): Eukaryota > Metazoa > Chordata > Aves > Gruiformes > Rallidae > Gallinula > Gallinula chloropus. The sequence goes on along the minus strand of NC_140114.1, from coordinate 4,169,347 downwards.
GAACAGTATTAGGAGGAATACTAAGGACGAATAGAGGTAAGTGGAGGAGGATGAAGTGGAGGATGAGGAGGAGGATGAGATGGAGGAAGAAGAGAAAGAAGAGGAAGAAGAATCTAAGAAGGAATATGAGGAGGAGAAGCAGGTGGAGGTGGTGGAGGATGAAGACAGAAAATGAACACTGTGAGGAGGAATACTAAGGAAGAATACACCTAAGTGGAGGAGGAGAATGAGGAGGAGATAAAGGAAGAAGAGGAAGAGGAGGAAGAAGAATCCAAGAAGGAATACAAGGAGGAGGAGGAGGAGGAAGAGGAGGTGGAGGAGGAGGTGGAGGACAAGGAAGACAGACTATGAAGAATAAGAGGTGAAATACTAAGGAGGAAGCCAGGTAAGAGAAAGAAGAAATATGAGGAGGAGGAGGAGGATGAAGCAGAGGAAGAAGAAGTGGAGCAGCAGGAAGAAAAGGACGAGGAGGAAGAAGATTCCAAAAAGGAATACAGTGAAGAATATGAGGATGAGGAGGAAGAGGAGGTGGAGGAGCACAGACAATGAACAGTATGAGGAGCAATACTAAGGAAGAACACAGGTAAGTGGAGGAGAATGAAGAGGAGGATGAGACAGAGGACGAAGAGGACGAGGAGAAAGAAGAATCCAAGAATGATCACAGGGAGGAATATGAGGAAGAGCAGCATCAGGAAGCAGATTTGGAGGAGGGCTGACAAAGAACAGTATGAAAAGGAGGAGGTGGATGGACAGTGAACACTATGAGGAGGAATACGAAGGAAGAATACAGGTAAGAGGAGGAGGAGGAAGAGGAGGAGGATGAGATGGAGGAAAATGAGGAAAAGGAGGAAGAAGAATCCAAGAAGGAATACGAAAAGGAGGAGGTGGAGCTGGAGGAGAAGGAGGAGGCGAGGAGGATGGAAGCAAACCATGAACAGTATGAGGAGGAATTTTAAGGACGAAAACAGGTAAAGTGGAGGAAGAAAACGTGGATGAGGATGAGACAGAAAAAGAAGAGGCTGAGAATGAGGAAGAAGAGGACGAAAAGAAAGAAGATTCCAGAAAGGAATACAGAGAAGAGTAAGAGGCGGAGGAGGGGGAGTAAGAGGAGGACGATGAGAGAAAGAAGAGGACGAGGAGAAAGAAGAATCCAAAAATGAACACAGGGAGGAATATGAGGAAGAGCAGGATTAGGAGGTGGATTTGGAGGAGGACCGACAATGAACAGTATGAGGAGGAGGAGGAAGACAGACAGTGAACAGTGTGAGGAGGAATACTAAGGAAGAATACAGGTAAGTGGAGGAAAAATCCAAAGAGCGGAATGAGACAGAGGAAGAAGAGGTTGAGAAAGACAAAGAAGACGACGAGGAGAAAGAAGAATCCAAGAATGAACACAGGGAGGAACGTGAAGAAGAGGAGGAGGATGAGGAGGAAGTTGTGGACGACGGAGAATGAAGAGTATGAGGAAGAATACTAAGGAAGAAAACAGGTAAGTAGAGGACGACGAGGAAGAGGATGAGATGGAGGAAGATGAGATCAAGGAGGAAGAAGAATCCAAGAAGGAATACGAAAAGGAGGAGGAGGTGCAACTGGAGGTGAAGGAGAAGGAGGTGAAGGAGAAAGACGGACAATGAACAGTAGGAGGTGGAATATTAAGGAAGAATCCAGGTAAGCGGAGGAAGAATTCGAGAATGAGACAGACGAAGAAGAGGTTGAGAAAGAGGAAGAAGAGGACGAGGAGAAAGAAGATTCCAGAAAGGAATACAAAAAATATTATGAGGAGGAAGAGGAGGTGGAGGTGCACAGACAATGAACAGTATTAGGAGGAATACTAAGGACGAATAGAGGTAAGTGGAGGAGGATGAAGTGGAGGATGAGGAGGAGGATGAGATGCAGGAAGAAGAGAAAGAAGAGGAAGAAGAATCTAAGAAGGAATATGAGGAGGAGAAGCAGGTGGAGGTGGTGGACGATGAAGACAGAAAATGAACACTGTGAGGAGGAATACTAAGGAAGAATACACCTAAGTGGAGGAGGAGAATGAGGAGGAGATAAAGGAAGAAGAGGAAGAGGAGGAAGAAGAATCCAAGAAGGAATACAGGGAGGAACATGAAGAAGAGGAGGAGGAAGTTGTGGACGACGGAGAATGAAGAGTATGAGGAAGAATACTAAGGAAGAAAGCAGGTAAGTAGAGGACGACGAGGACGAGGATGAGATGGAGGAAGATGAGATCAAGGAGGAAGAAGTATCCAAGAAGGAATACGAAAAGGAGGAGGAGGTGCAACTGGAGGTGAAGGAGAAGGTGGAGAAGGAGAAAGACGGACAATGAACAGTAAGAGGTGGAATATTAAGGAATACAGGTAAGTGGAGGAAGAATTCGAGAATGAGACAGACCAAGAAGAGGTTGAGAAAGAGGAAGAAGAGGATGAGGAGAAAGAAGATTCCAGAAAGGAATACAAAATATATTATGAGGAGGAAGAGGAGGTGGAGGAGCACAGACAATGAACAGTATTAGGAGGAATACTAAGGACGATTAGAGGTAAGTGGAGGAGGATGAAGTGGAGGATGAGGAGGAGGATGAGATGGAGGAAGAAGAGAAAGAAGAGGAAGAAGAATCTAAGAAGGAATATGAGGAGGAGAAGCAGGTGGAGGTGGTGGAGGATGAAGACAGAAAATGAACACTGTGAGGAGGAATACTAAGGAAGAATACACCTAAGTGGAGGAGGAGAATGAGGAGGAGATAAAGGAAGAAGAGGAAGAGGAGGAAGAAGAATCCAAGAAGGAATACAAGGAGGAGGAGGAGGAGGTGGTGGAGGTGGAGGAGGAGGTGGAGGACAAGGAAGACAGACTATGAAGAATAAGAGGTGAAATACTAAGGAGGAAGCCAGGTAAGAGAAAGAAGAAATATGAGGAGGAGGAGGAGGATGAAGCAGAGGAAGAAGAAGTGGAGCAGCAGGAAGAAAAGGACGAGGAGGAAGAAGATTCCAAAAAGGAATACAGTGAAGAATATGAGGATGAGGAGGAAGAGGAGGTGGAGGAGCACAGACAATGAACAGTATGAGGAGCAATACTAAGGAAGAACACAGGTAAGTGGAGGAGAATGAAGAGGAGGATGAGACAGAGGACGAAGAGGACGAGGAGAAAGAAGAATCCAAGAATGATCACAGGGAGGAATATGAGGAAGAGCAGCATCAGGAAGCAGATTTGGAGGAGGGCTGACAAAGAACAGTATGAAAAGGAGGAGGTGGATGGACAGTGAACACTATGAGGAGGAATACGAAGGAAGAATACAGGTAAGAGGAGGAGGAGGAGGAGGAGGAGGATGAGATGGAGGAAAATGAGGAAAAGGAGGAAGAAGAATCCAAGAGGGAATACGAAAAGGAGGAGGTGGAGCTGGAGGAGAAGGAGGAGGCGAGGAGGATGGAAGCAAACCATGAACAGTATGAGGAGGAATTTTAAGGACGAAAACAGGTAAAGTGGAGGAAGAAAACGTGGATGAGGATGAGACAGACAAAGAAGAGGCTGAGAATGAGGAAGAAGAGGACGAAAAGAAAGAAGATTCCAGAAAGGAATACAGAGAAGAGTAAGAGGCGGAGGAGGGGGAGTAGGAGGAGGACGATGAGAGAAAGAAGAGGACGAGGAGAAAGAAGAATCCAAAAATGAACACAGGGAGGAATATGAGGAAGAGCAGGATTAGGAGGTGGATTTGGAGGAGGACCGACAATGAACAGTATGAGGAGGAGGAGGAAGACAGACAGTGAACAGTGTGAGGAGGAATACTAAGGAAGAATACAGGTAAGTGGAGGAAAAATCCAAAGAGCGGAATGAGACAGAGGAAGAAGAGGTTGAGAAAGACAAAGAAGACGACGAGGAGAAAGAAGAATCCAAGAATGAACACAGGGAGGAACATGAAGAAGAGGAGGAGGATGAGGAGGAAGTTGTGGACGACGGAGAATGAAGAGTATGAGGAAGAATACTAAGGAAGAAAACAGGTAAGTAGAGGACGACGAGGAAGAGGATGAGATGGAGGAAGATGAGATCAAGGAGGAAGAAGAATCCAAGAAGGAATACGAAAAGGAGGAGGAGGTGCAACTGGAGGTGAAGGAGAAGGTGGAGAAGGAGAAAGACGGACAATGAACAGTAGGAGGTGGAATATTAAGGAAGAATCCAGGTAAGCGGAGGAAGAATTCGAGAATGAGACAGACGAAGAAGAGGTTGAGAAAGAGGAAGAAGAGGACGAGGAGAAAGAAGATTCCAGAAAGGAATACAAAAAATATTATGAGGAGGAAGAGGAGGTGGAGGTGCACAGACAATGAACAGTATTAGGAGGAATACTAAGGACGAATAGAGGTAAGTGGAGGAGGATGAAGTGGAGGATGAGGAGGAGGATGAGATGCAGGAAGAAGAGAAAGAAGAGGAAGAAGAATCTAAGAAGGAATATGAGGAGGAGAAGCAGGTGGAGGTGGTGGAGGATGAAGACAGAAAATGAACACTGTGAGGAGGAATACTAAGGAAGAATACACCTAAGTGGAGGAGGAGAATGAGGAGGAGATGGAGGAAGAAGAGGAAGAGGAGGAAGAAGAATCCAAGAAGGAATACAGGGAGGAACATGAAGAAGAGGAGGAGGAAGTTGTGGACGACGGAGAATGAAGAGTATGAGGAAGAATACTAAGGAAGAAAACAGGTAAGAAGAGGACGACGAGGAAGAGGATGAGATGGAGGAAGATGAGATCAAGGAGGAAGAAGTATCCAAGAAGGAATACGAAAAGGAGGAGGAGGTGCAACTGGAGGTGAAGGAGAAGGAGGTGAAGGAGAAAGACGGACAATGAACAGTATGAGGCGGAATATTAAGGAAGAAAACAGGTAAGTAGAGGACGACGAGGAAGAGGATGAGATGGAGGAAGATGAGATCAAGGAGGAAGAAGAATCCAAGAAGGAATACGAAAAGGAGGAGGAGGTGCAACTGGAGGTGAAGGAGAAGGTGGAGAAGGAGAAAGACGGACAATGAACAGTAAGAGGTGGAATATTAAGGAATACAGGTAAGTGGAGGAAGAATTCGAGAATGAGACAGACCAAGAAGAGGTTGAGAAAGAGGAAGAAGAGGACGAGGAGAAAGAAGATTCCAGAAAGGAATACAAAAAATATTATGAGGAGGAAGAGGAGGTGGAGGAGCACAGACAATGAACAGTATTAGGAGGAATACTAAGGACGAATAGAGGTAAGTGGAGGAGGATGAAGAGCAGGAGGAGGATGAGATGGAGGAAGAAGAGGAAGAAGAATCCAAGACGGAATACAAGGAGGAGGAGGAGGAAGTGTAGAAGGAAGACAGACTATGAAGAATAAGAGGATGAATACGAATAAGGAACTAATTCCAAGAGGAGTAATGATATGATGATGAAAATAATACAGAGGAAGAAGAGTTTGGGAATGAGGAAGAAGAGGACGAGGAGCAGGAATTATCCAGTTATACAGGGAAGAATATGAGGAAGACTAGGAGGAGGAATACAAGGAGTTACATAGGAAGGAATACAGGAAGTAATACGAGGAGAAGCAGGAATGCAAGGAGGAACTGAGAAGGAATATGAGGAGGAATACTTGGAGGTGGAAGAGGAGGTGCAGGATGGAGAACGAACAGTATGAGGAGGTATAGGCTGAGGAAGAGGATGATGAGGAGAAATTAGAAGAATCCAAGAAGCAATAAAGAGTAAGAGGAGTTGGAGGAACATGAGGAGGAACAGAAGCGGCAACAGAAGATGGAATAGGAGGAGGAACAGGAGGAGGAGTATGAGGAGGATGAGGCGCTGGAGGAGGAGGAGGAGAAATTCAAGGAGAAATAGTAGAAGAAATACAAAAAGGAAGATGAGGAAGAAGAGGAGAAGGAATACAAGATGGAATTAGAGAAGGAATACAGGAAGGAATACGAGGGGGAGCAATATCCGGTGGAGGAATATGAGGAATAGGAACAGGAGGAAGAAATGAGAACACTCAAGTAGCCACAGAAACTGTACTTGGAGAAAGAAATCTCCGAGCTGTACCTTGTCTTGGTTCCCAAAGTTGAGCTGGCTCTGGCAGGTGTCTGTAGGCATCAGAACGTCCCTGGCCTCAGGCAGAACAGTCTGGGTCATGTTCAGCAGCTTTTAAGGCTCTGTCAGAGCTCAGCTCAGAGCTGCAGGGGAGGGAAACAAACTGCACATCGGGAGGGAGCAGGGAAATACTCTGCTCACACCCTCCAGACAGGTGGCACACTGCCAAATCTGCACAAGAATTTGCCAGCACAAAGAAAAGGGGGTGGAAAAGAGGGGTGAACTTACCGGGGACTGAGGGGCTGAAGCTCTGGAGCTGCTGACTCCACACGAGGCCCAGATGGGTCCGGCAGGGACTTGCTGCCCAGGCTGTGGCAGATACCAAAAGCCCCAGCTGGGCGGGGGAGCGGAGCTGCAGGGAGAGGGGGTGCCGGGGGTGGGGAGAGGCTGGAGGGGGAGAAACACCCCCCTGCTGTGGGGAATGGAACAGCCGCCCGGGAAAGGTGAGACCTTGTGCTGGGGGGCGGGGAGCTGTGAGAGCCTGAGGAGCAGCAGCACAGCCCGAGACAGGGGGTGTGGCAGCCATGTTAGTGTGGGTGCTGTCTGGCAGCCGTGTCAGTGTGGGTGCTGCCTGGCAGCCGTGTCAGTGGGGGTGCTGTCTGGCAGCCATGTCAGTGTGGGTGCTGTCTGGCAGCCCTGTCAGTGTGGGTGCTGCCTGGCAGCCGTGTTAGTGTGGGTGCTGTCTGGCAGCCGTGTCAGTGTGGGTGCTCTCTGGCAGCCATGTCAGTGGGGGTGCTGCCTGGCAGCCGTGTCAGTGTGGGTGCTGCCTGGCAGCCGTGTTAGTGTGGGTGCTGTCTGGCAGCCCTGTCAGTGCGGGTGCTGCCTGGCAGCCCTGTCAGTGTGGGTGCTCTCTGGCAGCCCTGTCAGTGCGGGTGCTGCCTGGCAGCCATGTCAGTGGGGGTGCTGCCTGGCAGCCATGTCAGTGTGGGTGCTCTCTGGCAGCCGTGTCAGTGCGGGTGCTGCCTGGCAGCCATGTCAGTGTGGGTGCTGTCTGGCAGCCGTGTCAGTGTGGGTGCTGTCTGGCAGCCATGTCAGTGTGGGTGCTGTCTGGCAGCCATGTCATTGTGGGTGCTGTCAGGCAGCCGTGTTAGTGAGGGTGCTGCCTGGCAGCCATGTCAGTGGGGGTGCTGCCTGGCAGCACGGTTTCAGCCACGCAGGCACTGTTACAAGCTCTGCATCTCTTCAAGGCTGCCAATTACCAGTGATTACTATTTCCAGCCTTGAAGAGGTGCACAGCTCTCCCCATGTCCTGGTTTAGATCACACTGTACTTCAGGTCACTGGAAACACAGACTGTGGTGGCAAGGTTCAAGCATCACTTTTCTGACAGGGAGAGAAGCAAGAAGCAGGATCACTGTGAACAGTCTGGGCTCATGTAAAGCCATCCAACACTTGGCTGCAATTTCTATCTTAATTCGGTGGATATGACAGAAAATACAGAAAGCCACAGAATGATCAAATTGCAGCAAATCTGTATTTACACTACCCACTTAATACATGCCATTCTTAGGAGTCCTGTTTTATAGCAGAATAAATGTGCACTGGATGTTCAAAGTTCCTGCTCCTTCACTTCTACAGAAAATCCCCCATGAAGATTTAAAATGTCTAGAGTCCCTTTTTCTGAGGGACATCGTAATTGCAGAAGCCCGGGCACTGTCCCTGCCAATACAGGCTCTGCTCCTGTCCTGCGCTGTGACACACACCTTCCCTCTTGGCTCCTCTGGCCAGAAAAGCCCAGCACCTACACACAGGAGCACACACAGCGAGGGAGTTTTGATCCAAAAGCCCTGAGGAACTAAGAGGACAGGATTGCTCACCCCTACCCACATTAATAACCATCTCAGCTGGGAGTTTTGCAGCTCAGGGGACCCGGCACAGCCCCAGCAAGGCAGCATCACCTCTGCCACACCTCAAAAGCCGCTGAAGGGGAAACCACCACGGTGTCAGCACCCCAAATATCGCACCCCGCAGGCCTGTCTGACTGGGCAAAAGGGTTTTGGCCCACTGGTTTCTACCCAATACACACTGAACAAAGCATCACCCGCAGATGCTGCTGGCTCCTATACCCCAGTACGCCCAGGCACAGACAGGGCCAGTTGTCCCCAGGTGCCACGCACAGCTGGGGGTGCTGGGGAAGCCCCGGTACCTTCTCCAGCACTGCTGAGAAACCCATTTTGTCATCAACTGAGTCAAACTTGCACATAGGGTCAAGGCTGGGTCACCCATCGCTGGGAGAAAGTAGGACGTAAAAACCCACTTTTGACCAGAGGAGAGCATGTTGCAGAGCAGCCACAAATTCCCTCCCCGCAAGGACTCCCCTCATCCCTTGCAGGGGGGTGCACAGATCCATGAGAGCAGCAGAACCACATACCTGGGTCTCACTCAGGCACGTCCAGGGCTCTCACCGTGCCCCTTGGGCTCTTTCCTTGCCTGTGGGCAGGAGCAGAAGAGACAGTGCAGGGAGGGAATCTGCCCTGATGAGATGTCAGCGCTGCTGCTGAACAAAGTTTGGTTTGTGGGACATGAAAATACTCCAAAGCAACCTACAGGAGATTCCCCAGCTGATCTTCTCGTTGGGAGACTTCTTGCACATCCCAAAATTTATGTTCCCTTGGCTGGAGATGATCAGGAAACCAAATACCTTTTATAGTTCCCAAATGCATTTATAAAGCATTTCTCTTGGCTATGAAAGCCCTGAGCCACAGCGCCAGAGGGGCTGCTTGTGGGCACCCTGGGGAGGTTTCAGGCCAGGTATGTCTCTCTGTCCTCCCTCTTTTGTTTTGGGAGCTGCATCTGGACGTTTGGCATGTTTGAATGTGAAGGAAGGTAGAGCTGGGAAATGACATAGGGCACTGTTAGGACTGTTCCCTGAGGTATTAAATCCTGGTAGGTGATATCCCCCTCAGGTTCTTACTGACAGGATGAGAAGAAGGGACTCGGGCAAAGCTCTGGCTGAGAGGGGGTGACAGGAAAGGAAGTGGTTGGTAAAAATGCCAGGGGTTTTTGGTGAACTCTCAGCATCCCGTGTGATTGGAGAGGGATCCTCCAGCTGTTACGTGGTCATGGAACAAGAACTGGGGCTGGGGAGCGATTGGGGTAAAGCTGCCCCCGTCCCCTCTCTCTAGAAATGATAAACAGCAGCTGAAGGAGCAGCACAGTTGGGTCACGAACTGGCAGCGATGGGGATTTTGGCTTCCCAACGGAAACAGCGTCACAGCGCAGACCTCGGCCCAGCCGGAGGGGCGTCCCTCAGCACCCCAGCAGCCTCCTCGTATCCCCCCTCTTCCCTGGCACGGCACAGGCAGCTCCCAGGGGTGCCAGAGACACCAGCAGCAGCACCAGCAGTACCAGCAGCAGCACCAGCAGCACCAGCAACAGCACCAGAACCAGCAGCAGCACCAGAACCAGCGGCACCAGCAGCAGATGCAACAGCACCAGCAGCACCAGCACCAGCAGCACCAAAATCCTGCTTGAGAGCGCGACTTGGGGATGAGGCTGCACTCAGAATCGAGTCCCGCTGTGCCTGAACTGGGGGGCAGGATATAAGACAACTCCGAAATCTTCCCGCTCCCTGCCTCAGTTTCCCTTTGGTCAGCAGCTCTTCCACCGGTTCAGCTGCTGCTCTTCAGAATCATGGAGAAAAGATGTTACGCGGAGGCGACGACACATCGAGGCATCCAGAGCTCCAGAAATGGGAGGGATATACGGAAGGGAAGGGAGGGAAGGAAAAAGCCCCTGAAAGGAATAACTGGCACGTTGTATTTAAATACCAAGGAGGGATTTGGGGTCTCATCCTCACCAACGCCAGCCAGTTTCTGCTGCTCCAGTGCTGGTTCACCTGATTGTGTGCTTTTGGAAATGCACATGTGCAGTTTTCCCTCCCCACCTCCCCACAGAAAGTACTAGAAAAGGAATCCAGTGACCCCAGTAGTTCTGCCATGATGATGGTGCATGACAAAAACGATGACTCCAGCCAGTTTTGACCAGGCCTGGGGACCCACCTAAAGCTTAATTTGCGGAGCAATGGGTGACGGGGTGGGAAAACTGTGGACTGCCTGCATTGCATATTCCAAAGCTGATCAGTTTTGCATTTCCAAAATCACAACAAAGAAGGGATTGTATTAATTTGATGGTACCAATTTATGATGCATTTTTAATTTTGTTAACTTTTGCTTCATGTGTCCTTGTGATCCTCACACATATTCATCTTGTAAATGTTCATGTAAAGTATCATTGTTTTGTTTTGCTCCAGCCCCTGAACTACAAGGGACAGAATCATAGAATCATTGAATTGTAGGGGTTGGAAGGGACCTCGAGAGACCATCGGGTCCAACCCCCCTGCCAAATCAGCTCCCTAGGACATATCACTCAGATAGGCGTCCAGACGGGTCTTGAATATCTCCAGAGATGGAGACTCCACCACCTCCCTGGGCAGCCTGTCCCAGGGCTCCCTCACCCTCACTGGGAAAAAGTTCTTCCCCATGTTGGTGCTGAACTTCCTGTGCTCCAACTTGCAGCCATTGCCCTTTGTCCTATCCCCACAGAGCACTGAAAAGGGGCTGGCTGATTCCTCCTGCATCCCCTGCTTAAGATAATTATAAACTTTAATTAGATTCCCCCTTAGTATTCTCAAGGCTGAACAATCCCAACTTACTCAGCCTTTCCTCATAGCGGAGATGCTCCAGGCCCTTCATCATCTTCGTAGCCCTTCTCTGGACTCTCCCACGGGATAGCCCCTATTAAGTAGCGGAGGAGATCAAAGTTAGCTCTTCCAAAATTCAGGGTAGCTATCCTACATTCTGGCTTGCTTCTTCCACCCAGGATCTTGAACTCAAGCATTTCATGGTCGCTTTGTCCTAAGCTGCCCCCGACCTTCACTTCCCTAATGAGCCCGTCCTTGTTAGTGAAAACAAGGTCAAGCACCCACCCTCCCCTTGAAGGCACCTGCACCATCTGTAGCAGGAAATTGTCTTCAACATAGTACATAAATTGTTGATAGGATAGTTGATAGTTGGATTCCCCCATAAGGATCAGTGCCTGGGATCTTGAGGCTACTTCTAACTGCTTATAGAATGCGCTATCAACCTGCTCCTCTTGATCAGGTGGCCTGTAGACACTCTCACAACAATGTCACCCGTGCCAGTTTGCCCCTTGATTTTAACTCACAAGCACTCGACGGATGGTTCATCCTTCCCCAGGTGTTGGTAGTCAGGGCCTGGCGGTCGGAAGATGTCAGGACCCCCCCCCTCTCCTCAGGTAACCAGTAGTAGGCAGCCGGTGATGTAAGCGGGCGGAAATGACATCGTAAACCTCGGCTATAGAACACTGTGCCACTCACTAATAAACGCCATTTGCCGTCCCCCACGGTGGTGTCTGTGAGCTGATGGCCCGAGCGGCCAGAGTGTGGCCTAGAGAGGCAACAGCCAGGTGGAGCTCAATACATTCCAGCTGCTCTCTCACATAAAGAGCAACTCCTCCACCTCGCCTCCCTAGCCTGTCTTTCCTAAGAAGCACATAGCCATCCATGACAGTGTGCCAGTCGTCCAGGTTGTCCTGGGGGATTCCATCCACTTTCTCTCCCCATCTTTTCACTTAGGGGTCTGGGTATCAGTAGACAAATGGTATTACTACTAAAGACTGAGGAAAAAAGGCCTCAGTCTTTTCTTCATCCTCTGTCACAATTAAGTAATTGTAGATTTAATTAATTTGCTATGTGTTATTATAGAGTTAATAACATAAGTAGGGCCAGGGAGAATATCCCTCCTTTATTGTAGGTCGCAAACAAAAGGTTCGAGGGCTGAGCAAGTTTCTTGGTCAGAAACCTCCCCAGGTAGTCCACAAGCAACCCTGGTATCCTTGGGGCTAAGGTCATTCCTAGTCAAGGGAATGGTCCTAATAATGCTAGATGTCATTTTCAGGCTCTACAGGCATCCACATTCCAAAATGCAACACGTCCAGCAATAGCTCCCAAAGAAAAGGTGTGAGGGCTGAAAGATGTTTCTGGTCCGAAACCTCCCCAAGTAGTTGTCAGGATCCAAAACCAGACTAATTTGGCAGAGGTTACACACCATTGTGTTCCAAAAGACCTCAGGTTGCTCTGGGTGGCTGGGGGCACCTGGGCTTAACTCCTGAGTAATTCCCAACTAGGAGTTTTGTCATGACCAGGTCTTCACAATTTTCAGGACCAGAATTAAGACTCAAAACCGAGTCAAGGGTCAAGTCACTTTATTTGGCCAACAACAAGTGTGCAAGAGAAGGGGGGGGAAAGAAATGCGATATCTACCACCATGGAGCTGCAGTGTCCTGTCAGGCCAATGTCTTCAGGTCTGGTGGGGCAACGTTCCCTCCATGTCGGTCACCTCTGTTCTTTTATTGTGTTGTATTCACTCCTTCCAGGAATCAATTAGCATATTCCAAGAGCTACTTTGTTTAGATGCACCCCCCACTCAGTGGTGGTGTGTCTGCCCAATACCATCACTGGGAGGTTTTAGGTGGTCTTCAGGGGTCTCTGGCCCCTGTCTCTTCCAGACCCCGGGTCTGGGCACATGCACAGTGGTTGGGTTAAATTTCATCAGCTCTGCATTCAGGTCCATAGGAAGGCAGGATGCATCTGGTCTTGCAGTCTGACCGTTGCTCTACTGCTGACAGCAGTGATAGCTGGTGGTGTAATGTTCCAGCAGTGTTGAGACAAACACCTGACACAGTCTCTTCATTGTTTGACACAGTCCCCTAGACCACCCTATGGCTCCACATGGCTGTTTGGTTCATGTTATGCCACGGTGGCATGAATGACAGGAGGTAAAGAGAGGAAGAAGGAAAAGAGACAGCATGGTCACAATAGCTAACAACATCCAATTAACTATTGCATTTTTACTTCTTAAAATGTAAATCTCTTCCTGCTGGAACAGGCTGCACGGAGAGGTGGTGGATGCCTGATCCCTGGAGGTGTTCAAGGCCAGGCTGGATGGGGCCCTGGGCAGCCTTGTGTAGCTCCAGGCCTGGAGGTTGGTGGCCCTGCCTGTGGCAGGGGGGTTTGAACTGTATGATCCTTGGGGTCCCTTCCAACCCAGACCAGTCTGTGATTCTATTATTATCAATTCAGAACATCTATGCATTCTGGTACCTGTGTGGTTTTGATGATACAAAGCAGAGTGATTGTGGCCTTTGTGGTTCATGTGGTCTGCTGCCCTGGTCTGTTCTGGTTGGGGTCGGCATACACAGTAGGAAAATGGATTTCCACACCCCCTTAGTCTAAGGCACATGTTTTGTTGGGGTCTCAAAACTTCTGTTCTAGATTTAAGCAAAGGCAAGTAAAAACACCCTCTTTAATATGATCCATACTGCTGACAGTGTCGTTGGGCATTTCTTTAACGCCCTCAGGTGAAGCAGGAGTTACAAATTGCCTATTGGCTACGACATGTTGAATCAATTGTATAAAACATGGAATAATACGTGGTAAAAACAACAATGTGGTGAATCCACATGTCAAATAAAATTGGATTCGCTTAACCCATGGCCCAACGGGGAGCCAGGACAACATATCAATGCCCCAGCCTTCCCATGTTTGAACGGGGACATGGGCTAACTTCTGTATTCTGGCTGTGGTTTGTTTAACAACCTTGCTGTTGTCATCTATTTTCAAACCACAATTAGAATCATTTGTGACCACCAATGCCTCCTCCTTTGGCTGGCAGGTAATTGAGAACCATGTGATGTGTTAATATTGCTCTTCACATTTGTGCCCCCTGATTGGCCAATAGAAGGAGGGCATGAGCTGTGTCATTAGTAATAATTCCTACGATGGCTTGTAGATGAATAATGCGATTTCGATTATAGATTGGGTCTCGAGCAGCCCTAATCCATTCGTTAGGATTCTAGGTTGCAGGTCCAAAATGTTGTACGACACATTGGAGGGTCCACCTGTCTTTTCCCCAAGACTGGCTACTCACACCTGCTATAGAAACATCAAGGGACCCTCGATATCAACTGAGGTCATCATAGACCTTAATTCCCAAACTGTTTCCACTCTGGTCTGGACACAAAAAACCAACCCAAAACCAGAAAGGGTGTATATAACACACGTAACATGTTCTGCTCCAATTATTTGGTCATTTTCGATAAGCGTGGTGGCCACCAATCCAGTAATGACATTTAAAGCCCAATGGGCCTTACACTTTGAGTCTTAAATCGGAACTACAGGGACTTTCAAAATAAATCATGTTTTTTTAAACCCAAAGGATGCTTAATTCGATTATTTGATATTAATTATTGTTCCAAAAATTGCAAATCTGTGCTCCTACCCGATTGCTATAGTTACACTGAATGGTAACTTCCTGGTTGGTTATTGCAACCAGGTTCTGCCACAAAAGAAAGGGTTGGATTCCCTCAATATCTCAACTCCCATAAGATTCGTATTAGACCAACAGATATCAAATTGTTTTTGATGACCAGTTTCATTGCAAAGCAAGGATGAGGTGCCTCTAGTCACTTGTCATACTCCTTACTCTCCCCAAGGGGAAAGAGTCCCCTTCCTGTCCCTGTCTGGGGGTCCTGCCTCATGTGGAGACAAGAAAAAGTGATTCTTCTGACCAGCTCGTGTTTGATCAGGAGAAAGGACTCTGCTGGACAGAAGGATTTCTCCCCAGCCTAGAGAGCAGATGGCAGGGAGGACTTCAGTGTCTTTCCAAGTTGGTTCCCTGGAGCTTCAGGAATACCTCAGAGGAGCCGAGGAGTACGTGACACCTTCACCTGCTCCTCTGCCTGTAGCTGGGCTGGACTCCTGGGACAGTGGGAGCTGATGAAACATTACAGCACTGATGAGGGACAGCTCTGCACAGAGTAGCTCCTCTGACAAGCGCACAGGGCTGGGGACACTGCCTGTAGGCATCAAGGGGAGACCTGAGAGGTTGAGAGAGCTCACAGATGCTGAGAGCTCACTGGGGGAGAAATATCCTCAGCACTCTACCTGTGAGTATGTCCGTGGTATGTCTGTGGGTGCAGAGCAATGTAGGTTCTGTTCCTGGTGGGATCTCTTAAACCTGGGATATGGGACAGTGTGTGGGGTCTGTCAGGAAGATAGATTATAGGACAAGAAAGTGCTGCCTGGAAGGGATGCCCTTCTGCCCCATCAGAGGGACAGGGCAGGACAGCTGTCTTCTCCTGGGCATGGCTGAGGGGTGCCCAGGGCTCTCCTTACCAGCAGGGTCCCTGCGCCCCAGGGTCTGTGTGCTGGGGCAGGGACTCTGCTGCTGCCAAGGTCAGCACTCAGCCTGCCTGCTGGGCTTTCCACAGGGATATAGTCAGCACCTCTGGGTTGAAGCAGTGACCCAGGGAAGGGCAATGTAAGGTCCCTCTGCTGTAAGAAAGTGCTGCATGGGTCAGCTTTGCTCCCAGCCAGAGCTGATCCTTGAGAAACGCCAAAGAGAATATTACTCCAAAGGCAGAGTCTTTGCTTTGACTTTTCCTCTCCTGTGGGCTGTGCAGAGTGTGGTAGATGAGAACTTATTTCTCCCCTTGAGAATATGCAGTGAAAACTTGATTCTCATGAAGATGTTGGAGCCTGGGCTGAGCCCTGCACACACAGAGGTTCCCTGGGGCAGTGCCCTGATGCCAGGAGGGGTCTGCAGAGCAGAGCTGAGCGCATGGCAGGTGGGATGAGGTCTGTGAGCACAGAGCAGGAGGTGAGATGGGTAAAAAGAAGGATCTGCAGGGAGAGTACCAGGCAGCAGAGACACTGTCAGGGAGGGAGTAGGAGCTGCTCCCAGAAATTCCCTGGCAGTGGGGATTTGGGACCTCCCTGACACTTCCCGACACCCACCCCCTGGTTTCTGCCACCCAGCACAGACTCTGCACCCAGAGTTACAGGGTTTCAAGCTGAGTCTTCTCCTTGGCAGCCAAACCAGCAGTTAGGAGAAACCCCTGAGTGCCTGTCTGTCTGTTCCTGACCCTAAAGCTTTTGCTGCAGCATTTCCTGCTGTATCCCCTCCTGTCCTTGCTGCCTTTGTCCCACCATTACCTGGGGCTTTGAGCACGTCCATTGGTGGGGCTGGTCTGAGCTGACCCTCACTTCAGGACCCCCATCTGTAGGACTGAGGTTGTCCAGGCAGCTCCTGCTGGGCTGCAGCTGCCTCCCACAATGGCACCGCTCTCCCAGGGACTCTTGTGCCCCAGAGAGGAGCCCCATGCAGGAGACATCTCGGCACAGAGGCCGTGGCAATGCCACTCGTCACCTGTGTGTGGGCAGCTGCACTGAGCCCTGTGTGTCCCTGGCTGGGAGCGGGGAGCTGAGATCCTCCTTGGGTAGGATGAGACCGCAGGAGGGCTTTGGAGCTCTGCCCTGCGAGACTGGATTCCTCAGCTCTCTGTGGGGTCCAGTTTCTTCTACAGGGAACAGCAGGGTGTCATCACAGAGCATCCAGCACAGGGCAGCTGAGAGCAGGGCTGGTGGACAGAGCAGCTCTCCCCACTCTGCACTCAGGGGAAGGTTTCACTGGCACTGCAGCAGCAATGTCAGGGAGTTCTGACAGGAGAAACACTCCTCATCTCCTTCCTATCCACAGGGGATTTAGTCTGAGATCAGGCCATCCTTTATTTACTGACTGCTGCCAGGCAGGACTGAGTTCTCATGAGCCCACAGCCAACCCTCCTCCCAGCAGTGGCACACTCAAGCCAGCACAAATCAGACCTCCAAAAAGGGACCTGACAAAAGTCTTTCTGAATACAGGGAGTTAATGTGAATTGGAAACTGTTTCCCTCAAAGAATTGTTCCCTAACTTCTCACTACCTTTTTATCATTTGACAGGTCTCCACACTTGATGACAGCAGATGTCCAACAGCAGCAGCTTCATCAGCCAGTTCCTCCTCCTGCCCTTTGCAGACACACGGGAGCTGCAGCTCCTGCACTTCTGCCTCTTCCTGGGCATCTACCTGGCTGCGCTCCTGGGCAATGGCCTCATCATCATCACCATAGCCTGTGACCACCACCTCCACACCCCCATGTACTTCTTCCTCCTCAACCTCTCTGTTATTGACCTTGCCTACATCTCCACCACTGTTCCCAAAGCCATGGCCAATTCCTTGTGGAACACCAGGGCCATTTCCTACACAGGATGTGTGGCTCAACTCTTTTTCTTTGTATGTTTGATCTCAACAGAGCTCTTTCTTCTCACTGTCATGGCCTATGACCGCTACGTTGCCATCTGCCACCCCCTGCACTACGGGACCCTCCTGGGCAGCAGAGCTTGTGTCCACATGGCAGCAGCTGCCTGGGGCAGTGGGTTTCTCCTTTCTGTGCTGCACACAGCCAATACATTTTCACTCCCCCTCTGCCATGGCAATGCCCTTGACCAGTTCTTCTGTGAAATCCCCCAGATCCTCAAGCTCTCCTGCTCAGATGCCTACCTCAGGGAAACTGGACTCATTGTGGTCGGTGCTTGTTCTGGTTTTTGGTGTTTTGTGTTCATTGTGGTGTCCTATGTGCAGATCTTCAGGGCTGTGCTGAGGATCCCCTCGCAGCAGGGACGGCACAAAGCCTTTTCCACCTGCCTCCCTCACCTGGCCGTGGTCTCCCTGTTTGTCAGCACTTCCTTCTTTGCCTACCTGAAGCCCCCCAACATCTCCTCCCTATTTGTGGACCTGGTATTGTCATTTCTTTACTCAGTTTTTCCACCAGCAGTGAACCCCCTCATCTACAGCATGAGGAACCAGGAGCTCAAGGATGCCATGTGGAAACTGATGACTGGATGCTTCTAAGCAACAACAAACGGCTCACCTTATTCTGCTTATCACTGACCATGTAACTCACATTAGGACCAGTCTCTATTTAGTATGGGGTTTAGTTCCTGTTTCTTTGTTTGCCTCTAGTTTATTTAAACTGGAATATGATGGTCCACAGTCATCCCATTGCTGATACAGTATGACCCACACGCTGGGTAACGATGGGCTGAACTCTCTTTGCATCACGTCTGCCATGTGGATGCCATGTGGAAACTGAGTATTGGATGTTTCTAAGCAGCTCATCTTTGGCATATCACTGGCCATGGAACTCACATTAGGACCAGTCTGTATTTAGTATGAATTTTGGTGGTTGTTTTTTCTTCTCAGTAGCCTAGAGACATGTATGCACTTCACTTTTCTCAGCAGGTTTCCACCTCTGCTTGCTCTTTGGTCATTTCGATGCTGCTCAGCTCTCCAGTGTCTTCCAAGACTTGGAAACTTCCCGTCTTTCAGATGTCTAATAAACAGTTCTCTCAGAAGTTCAGTGTGTTGATAAGTGACCTTTCTATGTATCTGAACAAAAGTTGGTTTGGAGAGAATCTCCTCTGAAAGCTGACCCCATTCATAGGCTGCAGGATGAGCATGAGCCAGCAATGTGCCCTCCTGGCTAAGAAGGCCAATTGCATCCTGGGGTGTATTAGAAGGGGTGTGTTCTGTAGGTCAAGAGAGGCCTTTCTCCCCCTTGCTCAGGTGCTGAAAGGTGTTCCTGGCCTGAAACCTATCTAGGTAGCTCACGAGCAGCCCAAGTAGGCTTAGGGCTCAGGGCTTTCCTTTCCTAGGGAATAATCCTAACATGCCTGTGGACATTTACGGGCTCTCCCAGCATCCAACATTGACACACTAAATGTAAAGCTGAAACCTCAAACATAACATGTAAGGGCATAAACATCTTATTGGCCTGAAAACTCCTTCTAGCCCACTAGCAGCCCCACTAACCATGGGGCACAGGGTTTTCATAGACAATGCTATGGTATGAAATTTACCTGATGTCTTTTTCCAGCATCCACTGTTGAAAACATAAAAAATCCAGCTATAACTCCCAAAGACAAAATTTCAGGTGTGAAAGATGTTTCTGACCTTCAACCTGCCTGGGTATCCCACTAGCAGCCCCCGTAACCCTGGAGCTCAAGGTTTTCTTTAGAAAGGGAACAGTCTGATGTCATTTTGGGGCTATATCCACATACACCTTCAAACTGCTAAACGAACAGCAAGAGATTCCTAACAAAAGTGTCAGGGATGAAAGATTCTCCTGGCCTGAAACCTGCCTAGGTAGATCACTGGCAGCTCCAGTACCTTAGGGCTCAGAGTGTTCAGAGACAAAAGAAGGGTCCTAACATTGCTTGCTGTCATTTCTGGGTATACCAGCGTCCACCTTTGAACCTGCTAAATGCCCAGCAATACATCCCAAACTAAAGGTGTGAGGGATGAAAGGTGTTCATGGCCTTACATATCCCCAGGTATCCCACTAACAGCTCCAGGAACATGGGGGTCAGGGCTTTTGTAGCCGTGGGAGTGGATGTATCTCTGCCCAACATATTTTTCCAGCTTCAACAGTGTCCACATTCGACACTGCTCAATGTCCAGCACCAGCTCCATGGCAAAAGGTGCGAGGGCGGAAAAAGGTTTCTGGCCTGAAAGCTCGCCAGGTAGCCCACTAACAGCCCCATTAACCTTGGGGCTCAGGGTATTCCCAGCCATGGGAACAGCCCTAACAATGTCATTTTCAGGCTATAACATCGTTCACTTTCAAACATGCTGAACAATCAGCAATCGAGTCCCAGGTTCTTTAGCACCTATTAATGTCATTTTGTTAAAAGCACCGTAAGTTAAGGAGTCATCAGCAAGCACATGTGAACCATTAGTAAAATGGAGCTTCCCTTCAAATGGACCTGGATGAACAGGAACATCGGGAAGATTTCCAAGCAGAAGAGATCTTCTCCTCCTGCCCATATTTTCTCTGCTTCTGGAATTAATGCTCATGTTGGTGGCGCCCATAGTTCTGGTGTTTGGATTTGTAAGCCATAAAGTCTAAATAAATATGTGTGTTCTTTGCTGAGCAATGCTTGCACAGCATTAAGGCCTTTTTTCTAGTTCTGCTCCAGAAATGAGTCAACTGGGAGTGCATAAGTGCCTGGAAGGGCACAGGAGTGAGCCCACCATTGTGTTGCACTTGTTGTCTACAAAGGTGCCCTAATTTTGGGAGGAATACATTAGACTTTCTTTCTAGCAGCCCATGTGGTGCCACGTTTGGGTGTTAGGATGAGAGCAGTGCTGGTAACAGGGAGGCTTTAGATGTGTCCAAGCAATCAGACTTTTCTGTTGTTCATACTCCACTACTAATGAGAAGGTGGGGGGAACCCAGGGAGCTGGGAGGGGACACAGCCAGGACAGGTGACCCAAACTGTCCAAAAAAGCATATTCCATTCAAATTACAGCATAATCAGCATAAAGAAGTGTGGTGGGGGCAGGAGAACTCAGCTCCAGGACACACGTGTTTTCGGGACGGCTGTGAGCTGTGTGGCCAGAGCTGTGGGGTTCAATGACAAATTGCACTGTGCATCACCAGCTGTGTGTATTTTGCTACAAAATCCTGTTGTTGCTGTTGTTGTTTCTCTCTCTCTGCTGTCCCAGTAAACTGTCCTTATCCCAGCCCATGAGGTTTAGGGTGCGTGGTGCTCGGCTCTCTGCTGGGGTGAAACCATGAGAAAAGGTTCCAGCACAACACCCACACATCAAGGCAGCTCAGACATGATGGGTGGAGAACCGGACACCATGAGAAGAATTTGGGCATTGCAGGGGCTGCCCTAGCAGTCAGAGGTGCAGAACAGGAATGTGGCCATGAGCACATTGGGCTGCACTGGGAGGAGTGTGGCTGCACAGACAAGGGCCCTTCTGGTCCATCTGGCCTCAGCACTGGTGAGGACACCTCTGGAGCAGTCAGTCCCAGTGTGGGGCTTCCCATTCTGAAGGAATGTGGAGGAACACGTATGTGGTCTGAGAAAGTCTGCCAAGAGACCTTTGCTTCTTTGGCCTGGGGAAGGGGAGGCTGAGGGAAGCCCTCTTTGTGCTACGTGAAAAGAACATAAGAAAGGAAGTCCATGTGAACTGACGGTTCTGAAGGCCAGGGTGGACATGAGGATAAAGAAATGTCATTCTTAGGGTAATGCTGTGTGCAAGCAGTCACTGGGAGGAAGTGTGGATGAGCTGGTGGGTTTGTGCTTGTGGGAACAGCTGGCGAGGACACAAAGACAGTAGTACAGGCAGGGACATTGTTAGGTGACAATGAGGTGGGAAAGCGTGTTGCATCCCCACAGCCTAAAGGAAACATGCAGAGGTGTGAGGCAGTGTAGCCCTGGCTGTGGTGCAGATGGCCAAGGGTGCCATTCAGGCTTCAAGTGCCTGATAGGTCTTTGCCCCCTTGGCTGTGGCTGATGTCCCTGCCACAGAGGCCTCAGGGAAGACACATTGTCCTCATGGCCATGGAGCATGGCTGACTCCTTGCACCCATCCCAGGGGAGGCCACCATGTGTCCTTCCCCTGTCCTTCCCTTGGTGTCACACTCCCCACATCCCAAGGAAGAGCCCTGAGACACAGGTGAGGGTCAGGATCTCCCTGCCCAGGGCTGGGGGTCAGCACTGGCATTGCTGCTTCATCAGACCAAGCCAGGGTGTCCTCAGCATCAGAGCTGCCTGTGCTTTGCCTGGGTTTGTCCTCATGGCCTCCAGTTGTCTGCTCTAATGAGCCCCTGGGGAGGCTTTGTCAGGAATGGCTCCCAGTGAGGCCTATTAGTGCTTCAAGGTACTTTGGGCAATACTCCTGACTTGAACTTCTTGAGAGGTTTCTTCACTCTCCACTTTGTAGCTGAAGTCTCTGGACTCACCGGAGACACCATGAGGCTCATTAACATCCAGAAAGCTCTTACAAGTATATCTCCTCAGGTAATTTTCTCTAAAAAATTAAGTCTTGTATAAGCAATTGGAGAGGTTTGAATTGGGTGATGAAAATTTTGAAGGAATTTCACAATGGAGGAATTTTTCATACAGAAAAAAATTGTTTCTGTCATTTTTCAGTCCATGGAAGATGTTGTAACAGCATTCTACAGTGGATGTTTGTACAGAGGTCTCCTAAATAGTTCTGGACAGGCAGGAAAAGCAGTCTCTTGAAATCCAACCCTGTCTGGATATCCTTGCTCTTCCCTAAGCCCAGCAGTTCCCTCACTGGCCTCCTGGGACTCCCAACACTTTTCCTGGCATCATCTGTGCTCACAGGCACAGACAGATTTCTCTGACAACAAACAGCAGTTCAACATGATCCAGTTTAATAACCATGAAATCTCTCTCCTCAGCTGCTGCTACGGCCAAGCAGCGTGTGAAGGGGGTCAGCTTTACTGGTGCTCCCAGTGCACAACCTGGGGAGGTTTCAGGCCAGGGAGATCCTTCATCTCTTGCAACTTGTGCTTGGGTGCTCTTGCTGGGTAGTTAGAATTTTTGAAACTTTTTCTGGTAGAGCTGGAAAACTACCTCAAGCACAGTTAGTGGGATAGCTGGGGACGTTTCAGGCCAGGAATATCTTCAAGCCCTCGCTCCTTCTCTTTGACACCTGTTGCTGGAGGTTTAGCAGTTTTAGAGGTTGTTGCTGGTAGATTGAAAAATGACGTCAGGCACTCTTAGGACCGTTGCCTTGGCTAGGAATGCCCTGACCCCCATGGTTACTGAGGCTGCTAGTGGGCTACCTGGGGAGATTTCAGGCCAGGAAGCTTTTTCAGCACTTGCAACTTTTGTTTGCGACCGACAATAAAGGTGGGAGATTCTCTCTGTCCCTCCTTTTGCTATTGTACTTAAAGAATTAAAAAAATAAAATGTATTGAATATTTTAAAGTATTAACAATAGAATCTCCCACCTTTATTGGATCTGGGAGGAACCACTGTGACGGAGGTTGAAGAAAATGCTTAGGTACTTAATGCTTTTTTGCTTCAGTCCCTAGCAGCATGACAATTGTCTCCTGATAGTCAGACCCCTGAGTGGAAAGATGGGGATGGGAAGTAGACTGAAGCACCCATCATCCAAGGGGAATTGGTTACTGACCTGCTCAGCTGCTTAGATCTGCACAGGTCTATGGGTCTCGATGGGATACACCTAAGGGCACTGGGGCAGCTGGCAGAAGTGATCCCCAAGCCACTGTCCCAGCAGTCTTGGCCAGAAGTGCAGGAGCTGCAGCTCCCGTGTGTCTGCAAAGGCCAGGAGGAGGAACTGGCTGATGGAGCTGCTGTTGGACATCTGTTGCCATCAACTGTGGAGACCTGTCCAAGGAGGAAAAGGCACAATGACAAGTTAGGGAACTTTTCTTTGAGGGAAAAAGAAAATTCCATACTTCTAATTTAGTTCAGGAAAACTCTTGCAGGTCCCTTTTGGGAGGTCTGCTTTGTGCTGGCTTCAGCGTGCCACTGCTGGGAGAAGGGAAGTCCAAGTCCTACAGATGGGAGTCTTCAAGTGAAGGCCAGCTCAGTGTCAGCCCCACTAATGGATGTGTGCAGGGCCAGCAGAAGGACACTACACTGTCCTTCCATAGGTCACACTTTCCACCCACAGCTTCTTTCTGCACTGCTGATGAAAGCCCAGCAGGCAGGCTGAGTGCTGACCATGGAAGCAGCAGAGTCCCTGACCCAGCACACAGACCCTGGGGTGCAGGGACCCTGCTGGTAAGGACAGCCCTGGGAAACCCTGGATGCACAATCTGCTTCACAACTCTGCAACCATGCCCAGGAGAAGACAGCTGTCCTGCCCTGTCCCTCTGATGGGGCAGAAGGGCATCCCTTCCAGGCAGCACCTTCTGGTCCTATAGAGAACCTGTCCTCCTGACAGACCCCACATGCTGTCCCATGTCCCAGCTTTAGGAGATCCCTCCAGGAAGAGAACCTGCATTGCCCTGCACCCACAGACATACCAGGGAGAGGCTGTGGAGATTTCTCCTCCAGTGAGCTCTCAGCATCCGTCAGCTCTCTCAGCCTCACAGGTCTCCCCTTGTTGCCTACAGGCAGTGTCCCCAGCCCTGTGTGCTTGGCAGAGGAGCTGCTCCTGGGCAGAGCTGTCTCTCTGCAGCTCTGCAATGTTTCATGAGCTCCCACCGTCCCAGGAGCCCAGCCCAGCTCACAGCAGAGGAGCAGGTGAATACATCACGTACTCCATGCCCCACAGGCTCCTGCAAGTTGTCCCTGGAGCTCCAAGGAACAAACTTGGAAAGATACTGAAGTCCTCTCTGACTTTCCCTCCCTTGGCTAGGGAGAAATCCTTCTGTCCAGCAGAGTCCTTTCTGCTGATCAAACCAGAGCTGGGCAGGACAATCCCCTTTGCTTGGCCATCTCAGCAGCACAGCTACACAAAACTGCAACATTCCACCCCTCACCTTTGCGATTCACATCTATGAGAATCGTCCTCACAATCCTCATCCCAACAGAAATTCCCTACAATTCTTCCACCACCCAGCTGTGTTCAGTCTCTTCTGCCCATTCCCTCATCCAATTAGTGTTTGTATCTCAAATTCCTTGAGCCCCACGTTGGGTGTCAAAAAGGACTGTGGTGGGTTTGGCCCTGATAGAGGCCAAATGCCCACCAAGCCGCTCGCTCACTCCCCCTTTCAGCCTAAAAGGGGAGAAAATATACATTGGGGTACTTAGGACTTGGGATAAGGACAGAGGGATCACTCTCCAATGAGTAAAAGAAAGAAAAGTGATTTATTACTACTACACTACCTATATATCGTGATCCTATACCCTCACATCGACTGCGATCAATAACAGCGTAGTTACAAAGGTTAACAGAGTTTAACTGCCTATTCTTCGGCAGAGAACCTTTAGGTTGTCAGGGTTTCCGGCCGTCTCCCAATGGGGAGTCTGAATGGGTCCCTTGATTCTGCTTGCGTGAGTCCACCCCGTGGCTCAACATTGCCATCTGAGAGATGGTACTCCATGATGGATAGGGGATAGAGATAAAGTAAGGAGGAAGGAAAAGAAAAGTGTGTGCACAATAGCTCAATAGTGACAATCAAAACATTCAAACAATTAACAATTTTCAAATTGCATTTGCAATAATCAATAAAAACTGTTAACATTCGATAGACATTAATTAACAATTTGAATTTGTCCCATTGCAAAAATCCCAATCACATCATATTGCTGCCCCTTGTAGTTCAGGGGCTGGAGCAAAACCAAACAATGATACTTTACATGAAGCAAAAGTTAACAAAATTAAAAATGCATCATAAATTGGTACCATCAAATTAATACATTCCCTTGTTTGTTGTGATTTTGGAAATGCAAAACCAATCAGCTTTGGAATATGCAATGCAGGCAGTCCACAGCTTTCCCACCCCGTCACCCATTGCTCCGCAAATTAATCTTTAAGTGGGTCCCCAGGCCTGGTCAAAACTGGCTGGAGTCTTCTTTTTTGTCGTGCGCCATCATCATGGCAGAACTACTGGGGTCACTGGATTCCTTTTCTAGTACTTTCTGTGGGGAGGTGGGGAGGGAAAACTGCACATGCGCATCTCCAAAAGCACACAGTCAGGTGAACCAGCACTGGAGCAGCAGAAACTGTCTGGCATTGGTGAGGATGAGACCCCAAATCCCTTCTTGGTATTTAAACACAACGTGCCGGCTATTCCTTTCAGAGGCTTTTTCCTTCCCTCCCTCCCTTCCCTTCCGTATATCCCTCCCATTTCTGGAGCTCTGGATGCCTCGATGTGTCGTCGCCTCCGCGTAACATCTTTTCTCCATGATTCTGAAGAGTAGCAGCTGAACCGGTGGAAGAGCTGCTGACCAAAGGGAAACTGAGGCAGGGAGCGGGAAGCTTTCGGGGTTGTTTTTTATCCTCCCCCCCAGTTCAGGCACAGCGGGACTCGATACCGAGTGCAGCCTCATCCCCAAGTCGTGCTCTCAAGCAGGATTTTGGTGCTGCTGCTGCTGGTGCTTCTGGTGCTGCTGCTGCTGGTGCTGCTGCTGCTGGTGCTGCTGGTGCTGCTGGTGGTGCTGCTGGTGCTGCTACTGCTGGTGGTTATGCTGGTGCTGGTGCTCGTGCTGCTGGTGCTCGTGATTCTGGTGCTGTTGCAACTGCTGCTGCTACTGCTCGTGCTGCTGGTGCTGGTGCTGCTGCTGGTGCTGGTGCTGCTGGAGCTGGTGCTGCTGCTGGTGCTGCTACTGGTGCTGGCGCTGCTGCTGCTGGTGCTGCTGCTCCTGGTGCTGCTGCTGCTGCTGGCGCTGCTGGTGCTGCTGGTGCTGGTGCTGGTGCTGCTGGTGCTGCTTCTGGTGCTGCTGGTGCTGCTGCTGCTGGTGCTGCTGGTGCTGGTGTCTCTGGCACCCCTTGGAGCTGCAGTAAGTCAGTAAGAACCTGAGGGTTAAATCACCTACCCGGCTTTAATACCTCAGGGAACAGTCCTAACAGTGCCCTATGTCATTTCTCAGCTCTACCTTCCTTCACATTCAAACATGCCAAACGTGCAGCAGCAGGTCCCAAAACAAAAGAGCGAGGACACAGAGACATACCTGGCCTGAAACCTCCCCAGGGTGCCCACAAGCAGCCCCTCTGGCGCTGCGGCTCAGGGCTTTCATATCCAAGAGAAATGCTTTATAAATGCATTTTGTAACTATAAAATGTATTTGGTTTCCTGATCATCTCCAGCCAAGGGAACATGAATTTTGGGATGTGCAAGAAGTCTCCCAACAAGAAGTTCTGCTGGGGAAACTCCTGTAGGTTGCTTTGGAGTATTTTCATGTCACACAAACCAAACTTTGTTCAGCAGCAGCACTGACAGTGCAGATTCCCTCCCTGCACTGTCTCTTCTGCTCCTGCCCACAGGCAGTGAAAGAGCCAAAGGGGCACGGTGAGAGCCCTGGACCTGCCGTGCCCTGAGCAAGACCCAGGTATGTGGTTCTGCTGCTCTCATGGATCTGTGCCCCCCCTGCAACGGATGAGGGGAGTCCTTGTGGGGAGGGAATTTGAGGCTGCTCTGCAACATGCTCTCCTCTCGTCAAAAGTGGGGGTTTTATGACCTAATTAATCCTCCTACCTTCTCCCAGTGATGGGTGACCCAGCCTTGACCCTATGTGCAAGTTTGACTCAGTTGATGACAAAATGGGTTTCTCAGCAGTGCTGGAGAAGGTACCGGGGCTTCCCCAGCACCCCCAGCTGTGCGTGGCACCTGGGGACAACTGGCCCTGTCTGTGCCTGGGCGTACTGGGGTATAGGAGCCAGCAGCATCTGTGGGTGATGCTTTGTTCACTGTGTATTGGGTAGAAACCAGTGGGCCAAAACCCTTTTGCCCAGTCAGACAGGCCTGCGGGGTTCTATATTTGGGATGCTGACACCGTGGTGGTTTCCCCTTCAGTGGCTTTTGAGGCTCTCAGTGTGGCAGAGGTGATGCTGCCTTGCTGGGGCTGTGCCGGGTCCCCTGAGCTGCAAAACTCCCAGCTGAGATGGTCTTTAATGTGGGTAGGGGTGAGCAATCCTGTCCTCTTAGTTCCTCAGGGCTTTTGGATCAAAACTCCCCAGCTGCGTGTGCTGCTGTGTGTAGGTGCTGGGCTTTTCTGGCCAGAGGAGCCAAGAGGGAAGGTGTGTGTCACAGCGCAGGACAGGAGCAGAGCCTGTATTGGCAGGGACAGTGCCCGGGCTTCTGCGATTACCATGTCCCTCAGGAAAAGGGACTCTAGACATTTTAAATCTTCATGGGGATTTTCTGTACAAGTGAAGGAGAAGGAACTTTGGACATCCAGTGCACATTTATTCTCTGTTATAAAACAGGACTCCTAAGAATGGCAAGTATTAAGTGGGTAGTGTAAATACAGATTTGCTGCAATTTGATCATTCTGTGGCTTTCTGTATTTTCTGTCATATCCACCGAATTAAGATAGAAATTGCAGCCAAGTGTTGGATGGCTTTACATGAGCCCAGACTGTTCACAGTGATCCTGCTTCTTGCTTCTCTCCCTGTCAGAAAAGTGATGCTTGAACCTTGCCACCACAGTCTGTGTTTCCAGTGACCTGAAGTACAGTGTGATCTAAACCAGGACATGGGGAGAGCTGTGCACGTCTTCAAGGCTGGAAATAGTAATCACTGGCAATTGGCAGCCTTGAAGAGATGCAGAGCTTGTAACAGTGCCTGCGTGGCTGAAACCGTGCTGCCAGGCAGCACCCCCACTGACATGGCTGCCAGACAGCACCCCCACTGACATGGCTGCCAGGCAGCACCCACACTGACACGGCTGCCAGACAGCACCCCCACTGACATGGCTGCCAGGCAGCACCCTCACTGACATGGCTGCCAGACAGCACCCCCACTGACACGGCTGCCAGACAGCACCCCCACTGACACGGCTGCCAGGCAGCACCCCCACTGACATGGCTGCCAGGCAGCACCCACCTTGACATGGCTGCCAGGCAGCACCCACACTGACATGGCTGCCAGACAGCACCCACACTGACACGGCTGCCAGGCAGCACCCACCTTGACATGGCTGCCAGACAGCACCCACACTGACACAGCTGCCAGGCAGCACCCCCACTGACACGGCTGCCAGGCAGCACCCCCACTGACACGGCTGCCAGGCAGCACCCACCTTGACATGGCTGTCAGACAGCACCCACACTGACACGGCTGCCAGGCAGCACCCACACTAACATGGCTGCCACACCCCCTGTCTCGGGCTGTGCTGCTGCTCCTCAGGCTCTCACAGCTCCCCTCCCCCCAGCACAAGGTGTCTCCTTTCCCGGGCGGCTGTTCCATTCCCCACAGGAGGGGGGTGTTTCTCCCCCACCAGCCTCTCCCCACCCCCGGCACCCCCTCTCCCTGCAGCTCCGCTCCCCCGCCCAGCCGGGGCTTTTGGTATCTGCCACAGCCTGGGCAGCAAGTCCCTGCCGGACCCATCTGGGCCTCGTGTGGAGTCAGCAGCTCCAGAGCTTCAGCCCCTCAGTCCCCGGTAAGTTCACCCCTCTTTTCCACCCCCTTTTCTTTGTGCTGGCAAATTCTTGTGCAGATTTGGCAGTGTGCCACCTGTCTGGAGGGTGTGAGCAGAGTATTTCCCTGCTCCCTCCCGATGTGCAGTTTGTTTCCCTCCCCTGCAGCTCTGAGCTGAGCTCTGACAGAGCCTTAAAAGCTGCTGAACATGACCCAGACTGTTCTGCCTGAGGCCAGGGACGTGCTGATGCCTACAGACATCTGCCAGAGCCAGCTCAACTTTGGGAACCAAGACAAGGTACAGCTCGGAGATTTCTTTCTCCAAGTACAGTTTCTGTGGCTACTTGAGTGTTCTCACTTCTTCCTCCTGTTCCTATTCCTCATATTCCTCCACCGGATATTGCTCCCCCTCGTATTCCTTCCTGTATTCCTTCTCTAATTCCATCTTGTATTCCTTCTCCTCTTCTTCCTCATCTTCCTTTTTGTATTTCTTCTACTATTTCTCCTTGAATTTCTCCTCCTCCTCCTCCAGCGCCTCATCCTCCTCATACTCCTCCTCCTGTTCCTCCTCCTATTCCATCTTCTGTTGCCGCTTCTGTTCCTCCTCATATTCCTCCAACTCCTCTTACTCTGTATTGCTTCTTGGATTCATCTTCTTCCTCCTCATCTTCTTCTTCCTCAGCCTATACCTCCTCATACTGTTCGTTCTCCATCCTGCACCTCCTCTTCCACCTCCAAGTATTCCTCCTCATATTCCTTCTCAGTTCCTCCTTGCATTCCTCCTTCTCCTCGTATTACTTCCTGTATTCCTTCCTATGTAACTCCTTGTATTCCTCCTCCTACTCTTCCTCGTATTCCTCCCTGTATAACTGGATAATTCCTGCTCCTTGTCCTCTTCTTCCTCATTCCCAAACTCTTCTTCCTCTGTACTATTTTCATCATCATATCATTACTCCTCTTGGAATTAGTTCCTTATTCGTATTCATCCTCTTATTCTTCATAGTCTGTCTTCCTTCTACACTTCCTCCTCCTCCTCCTTGTATTCCGTCTTGGATTCTTCTTCCTCTTCTTCCTCCATCTCATCTTCCTCCTGCTCTTCGGCCTCCTCCACTTACCTCTATTTGTCCTTATTATTCCTCCTAATACTGTTCATTGTCTGTGCTCCTCCACCTCCTCTTCCTCCTCATAATTTTTTTTTGTATTCCTTTCTGGAATCTTCTTTCTCCTCGTCCTCTTCTTCCTCTTTCTCAACCTCTTCTTCGTCGGTCTCATCCTCGAATTCTTCCTTCACTTACCTGTATTCTTCCTTTATATTCCTCCTCCTACTGTTCATTGTCCGTCTTTCTCCTTCTCCACCTTCTCCTTCACCTCCAGTTGCACCTCCTCCTCCTTTTCGTATTCCTTCTTGGATTCTTCTTCCTCCTTGATCTCATCTTCCTCCATCTCATCCTCTTCCTCGTCGTCCTCTACTTACCTCTTTTCTTCCTTAATATTCCACCTCATACTGTTCATTGTCCGTCTTTCTCCTTCACCTCCTTCTCCTTCACCTCCAGTTGCACCTCCTCCTCCTTTTCGTATTCCTTCTTGGATTCTTCTTCCTCCTTGATCTCATCTTCCTCCATCTCATCCTCTTCCTCGTCGTCCTCTACTTACCTGTTTTCTTCCTTAGTATTCTTCCTCATACTCTTCATTCTCCGTCGTCCACAACTTCCTCCTCGTCCTCCTCCTCTTCTTCATGTTCCTCCCTGTATTCCTACTTGGATTCTTCTTCCTCCTCTTCCTCTTCTTCCTCCATCTCCTCCTCATTCGCCTCCTCCACTTAGGTTTATTCTTCCTTAGTATTCCTCCTCACAGTGTTCATTTTCTGTCTTCATCCTCCACCACCTCCACCTGCTTCTCCTCCTCATATTCCTTCTTAGATTCTTCTTCCTCTTCTTTCTCTTCTTCCTCCATCTCATCCTCCTCCTCATCTTCCACTTCATCCTCCTCCACTTACCTCTATTCGTCCTTAGGATGCAGGCCAATACTGTTCATTGTCTGTGCTCCTCCACCTCCTCTTCCTCCTCATAATATATTTTGTATTCCTTTCCGGAATCTTCTTTCTCCTCTTCCTCTTCTTCCTCTTTCTCAACCTCTTCTTCGTTTGTCTCATCCTCGAATTCTTCCTCCACTTACCTGTATTCTTCCTTAATATTCCACCTCCTACTGTTCATTGTCCGTCTTTCTCCTTCTCCACCTTCTCCTTCACCTCCAGTTGCACCTCCTCCTCCTTTTCGTATTCCTTCTTGGATTCTTCTTCCTCCTTGATCTCATCTTCCTCCATCTCATCCTCTTCCTCGTCGTCCTCTACTTACCTCTTTTCTTCCTTAATATTCCACCTCATACTGTTCATTGTCCATCTTTCTCCTTCCCCACCTTCTCCTTCACCTCCAGTTGCATCTCCTCCTCCTTTTCGTATTCCTTCTTGGATTCTTCTTCCTCCTTGATCTCATCTTCCTCCATCTCATCCTCTTCCTCGTCGTCCTCTACTTACCTCTCTTCTTCCTTAAGATTCACCTCATACTGTTCATTGTCCGTCTTTCTCCTTCACCTCCTTGTCCTTCACCTCCAGTTGCACCTCCTCCTCCTTTTCGTATTCCTTCTTGGATTCTTCTTCCTCCTTGATCTCATCTTCCTCCATCTTATGCTCTTCCTCGTCGTCCTCTTCTTACCTGTTTTCTTCCTTAGTATTCTTCCTCATACTCTTCATTCTCCGTCGTCCACAACTTCCTCCTCGTCCTCCTCCTCTTCTTCATGTTCCTCCCTGTATTCCTTCTTGGATTCTTCTTCCTCCTCTTCCCCTTCTTCCTCCATCTCCTCCTCATTCTCCTCCTCCACTTAGGTTTATTCTTCCTTAGTATTCCTCCTCACAGTGTTCATTTTCTGTCTTCATCGTCCACCACCTCCACCTGCTTCTCCTCCTCATATTCCTTCTTAGATTCTTCTTCCTCTTCTTTCTCTTCTTCCTCCATCTCATCCTCCTCCTCATCCTCCACTTCATCCTCCTCCACTTACCTCTATTCATCTTTAGTATTCCTGCTAATACTGTTCATTGTCTGTGCTCCTCCACCTCCTCTTCCTCCTCATAATATTTTTTGTATTCCTTTCTGGAATCTTCTTTCTCCTCGTCCTCTTCTTCCTCTTTCTCAACCTCTTCTTCGTCTGTCTCATCCTCGAATTCTTCCTCCACTTACCTGTTTTCTTCCTTAATATTCCACCTCATACTGTTCATTGTTCAACTTTCTCCTTCTCCACCTTCTCCTTCACCTCCAGTTGCATCTCCTCCTCCTTTTCGTATTCCTTCTTGGATTCTTCTTCCTCCTTGATCTCATCTTCCTCCATCTCATCCTCTTCCTCGTCGTCCTCCACTTACCTGTATTCTTCCTTAATATTCCACCTCCTACTGTTCATTGTCCGTCTTTCTCCTTCTCCACCTTCTCCTTCACCTCCAGTTGCACCTCCTCCTCCTTTTCGTATTCCTTCTTGGATTCTTCTTCCTCCTTGATCTCATCTTCCTCCATCTCATCCTCTTCCTCGTCGTCCTCTACTTACCTCTTTTCTTCCTTAATATTCCACCTCATACTGTTCATTGTCCATCTTTCTCCTTCCCCACCTTCTCCTTCACCTCCAGTTGCATCTCCTCCTCCTTTTCGTATTCCTTCTTGGATTCTTCTTCCTCCTTGATCTCATCTTCCTCCATCTCATCCTCTTCCTCGTCGTCCTCTACTTACCTCTCTTCTTCCTTAAGATTCACCTCATACTGTTCATTGTCCGTCTTTCTCCTTCACCTCCTTGTCCTTCACCTCCAGTTGCACCTCCTCCTCCGTTTCGTATTCCTTCTTGGATTCTTCTTCCTCCTTGATCTCATCTTCCTCCATCTTATGCTCTTCCTCGTCGTCCTCTTCTTACCTGTTTTCTTCCTTAGTATTCTTCCTCATACTCTTCATTCTCCGTCGTCCACAACTTCCTCCTCGTCCTCCTCCTCTTCTTCATGTTCCTCCCTGTATTCCTTCTTGGATTCTTCTTCCTCCTCTTCCCCTTCTTCCTCCATCTCCTCCTCATTCTCCTCCTCCACTTAGGTTTATTCTTCCTTAGTATTCCTCCTCACAGTGTTCATTTTCTGTCTTCATCGTCCACCACCTCCACCTGCTTCTCCTCCTCATATTCCTTCTTAGATTCTTCTTCCTCTTCTTTCTCTTCTTCCTCCATCTCATCCTCCTCCTCATCCTCCACTTCATCCTCCTCCACTTACCTCTATTCATCTTTAGTATTCCTGCTAATACTGTTCATTGTCTGTGCTCCTCCACCTCCTCTTCCTCCTCATAATATTTTTTGTATTCCTTTCTGGAATCTTCTTTCTCCTCATCCTCTTCTTCCTCTTTCTCAACCTCTTCTTCGTTTGTCTCATCCTCGAATTCTTCCTCCACTTACCTGTATTCTTCCTTTATATTCCTCCTCCTTCTGTTCATTATCCGTCTTTCTCCTTCTCCACCTTCTCCTTCACCTCCAGTTGCACCTCCTCCTCCGTTTCGTATTCCTTCTTGGATTCTTCTTCCTCCTTGATCTCATCTTCCTCCATCTCATCCTCTTCCTCGTCGTCCTCCACTTACCTGTATTCTTCCTTAATATTCCACCTCCTGTTGTTCATTGTCCATCTTTCTCCTTCACCACCTTCTACTTCACCTCCAGTTGCACCTCCTCCTCCTTTTCGTATTCCTTCTTGGATTCTTCTTCCTCCTTGATCTCATCTTCCTCCATCTCATCCTCTTCCTCGTCGTCCTCTACTTACCTCTTTTCTTCCTTAATATTCACCTCATACTGTTCATTGTCCGTCTTTCTCCTTCACCACCTTCTACTTCACCTCCAGTTGCACCTCCTCCTCCGTTTCGTATTCCTTCTTCGATTTTTCTTCCTCCCTGATCTCATCTTCCTCCATCTCATCCTCTTCCTCGTCGTCCTCTACTTACCTGTTTTCTTCCTTAGTATTCTTCCTCATACTCTTCATTCTCCGTCGTCCACAACTTCCTCCTCGTCCTCCTCCTCTTCTTCATGTTCCTCCCTGTATTCCTTCTTGGAGTCTTCTTCCTTCTCTTCCTCTTCTTCCTCCATCTCCTCCTCATTCTCCTCCTCCACTTACGTGTATTCTTCCTTAGTATTCCTCCTCACAGTGTTCATTTTCTGTCTTCATCCTCCACCACCTCCACCTGCTTCTCCTCCTCATATTCCGTCTTAGATTCTTCTTCCTCTTCTTTCTCTTCTTCCTCCATCTCATCCTCCTCCTCATCTTCCACTTCATCCTCCTCCACTTACCTCTATTCGTCCTTAGGATTCCTGCTAATACGGGTCATTGTCTGTGCTCCTCCACCTCCTCTTCCTCCTCATAATATTTTTTGTATTCCTTTCTGGAATCTTCTTTCTCCTCGTCCTCTTCTTCCTCTTTCTCAACCTCTTCTTCGTTTGTCTCCTCCTCGAATTCTTCCTCCACTTACCTGTATTCTTCCTTTATATTCCTCCTCCTACTGTTCATTGTCCGTCTTTCTCCTTCTCCACCTTCTCCTTCACCTCCAGTTGCACCTCCTCCTCCGTTCCGTATTCCTTCTTGGATTCTTCTTCCTCCTTGATCTCATCTTCCTCCATCTCATCCTCTTCCTCGTCGTCCTCTACTTACCTCTTTTCTTCCTTAAGATTCACCTCATACTGTGCATTGTCCGTCTTTCTCCTTCACCTCCTTCTCCTTCACCTCCACTTGCACCTCCTCCTCCTTTTCGTATTCCTTCTTGGATTCTTCTTCCTCCTTGATCTCATCTTCCTCCATCTCATCCTCTTCCTCGTCGTCCTCTACTTACCTCTCTTCTTCCTTAAGATTCACCTCATACTGTTCATTGTCCGTCTTTCTCCTTCACCTCCTTCTCCTTCACCTCCAGTTGCACCTCCTCCTCCTTTTCGTATTCCTTCTTGGATTCTTCTTCCTCCTTGATCTCATCTTCCTCCATCTTATCCTCTTCCTCGTCGTCCACTACTTACCTGTTTTCTTCCTTAGTATTCTTCCTCATACTCTTCATTCTCCGTCGTCCACAACTTCCTCCTCGTCCTCCTCCTCTTCTTCATGTTCCTCCCTGTATTCCTTCTTGGATTCTTCTTCCTCCTCTTCCTCTTCTTCCTCCATCTCCTCCTCATTCTCCTCCTCCACTTACGTGTATTCTTCCTTAGTATTCCTCCTCACAGTGTTCATTTTCTGTCTTCATCCTCCACCACCTCCACCTGCTTCTCCTCCTCATATTCTGTCTTAGATTCTTCTTCCTCTTCTTTCTCTTCTTCCTCCATCTCATCCTCCTCCTCATCTTCCACTTCATCCTCCTCCACTTACCTCTATTCGTCCTTAGGATTCCTGCTAATACTGTTCATTTTCTGTGCTCCTCCACCTCCTCTTCCTTCTCATAATATTTTTTGTATTCCTTTCTGGAATCTTCTTTCTCCTCGTCCTCTTCTTCCTCTTTCTCAACATCTTCTTCGTTAGTCTCCTCCTCGAATTCTTCCTCCACTTACCTGTATTCTTCCTTTATATTCCTCCTCCTACTCTTCATTATCCGTCTTTCTCCTTCTCCACCTTCTCCTTCACCTCCAGTTGCACCTCCTCCTCCTTTTCGTATTCCTTCTTGGATTCTTCTTCCTCCTTGATCTCATCTTCCTCCATCTCATCCTCTTCCTCGTCGTCCTCCACTTACCTGTTTTCTTCCTTAATATTCCACCTCATACTGTTCATTGTCCATCTTTCTCCTACTCCACGTTCTCCTTCACCTCCAGTTGCATCTCCTCCTCCTTTTCGTATTCCTTCTTGGATTCTTCTTCCTCCTTGATCTTATCTTCCTCCATCTCATCCTCTTCCTCGTCGTCCTCTACTTACCTGATTTCTTCCTTAGTATTCTTCCTCATACTCTTCATTCTCCTTCGTCCACAACTTCTTCCTCATCCTCCTCCTCTTCTTCATGTTCCTCCCTGTGTTCATTCTTGGATTCTTCTTTCTCCTCGTCCTCTTCTTTGTCTCATCGTCCTCCTCCTACTCCCCCTCCTCCTCCTCCTCTTCTCTGTATTCCTTTCTGGAATTTTCTTTCTTTTCGTCCTCTTCTTCCTTATTCTCAGCCTCTTCTTTGTCTATCCCTTCCACCTGCCTCTCTTATTTCTTCCAGCCCTGTGCTTTTTTTAGTCTTTCTATTTGGATTCCAACTGCTCTTTCCAACATTCGGATCAAATAGGCACAAGCTGTGTGACAGGCAGCCCTGCAGCGTGCAGGAGAGCACCCAGCATGCAGTGCACAGTGCGCTTCCGGACGTACACGTGCTGTACATTGTACAGTGCAACAGCATCCAGTGCAGTGCAGTGCCTGGAATACAACACAAAGTGCACTGCAGAGAGCAAGAGGACAGCACGGGACTTACAGTGCAGTCCCACCCCGTACCATACAGACAGGGCAAGGCTACACCCAATGGGAAATACACTAAAGCCCCAAAACACAGACAAGGTGATGTGTGCAGTGCACATAGTGCCGGGCATCAACCTTCCAATACTCTCAAGCTGTGTGTGTATATGTGTATATATGCCAGAGCAGAGCGGGGTGCCGTAGCTGCCAGTGGTGCCTGGGGGCCCTGGGGTGCCCCCCACTAAGGGTGCCTGGGCTGCATTGAAGGGCTGCTGCTGCTGGGCAGGCGGTGGGCACAGGTTGGCTGAGCCTGAGAGAGAGACAGGAGCGCTGGGCGGTGGGCAGCTCTGCTTCAGCCCCCAGGAGCGCAGTGTCCCTGGGCTGAAGGCTCGGGCTGGGTCCTTCCCTGGGGGTAGACGCTGTGGGGAAGGACAGAAGTCTGCAGGGGCCGGGGGGCCCCTGGGCCGGGCTGTGGCAGCACCATGGTCCCTGGTGATGGTTGGTTGCTAAGGACTCTCTGGAGTCTCCAGGAAGTGACGTAGGGGCTGCCTGTGTTCTGCCCCATCCCATCTGCCTCCCAGCAGCTCTTGTGGGCTGTGAGGGGAAAGAAAGGTCCTGGCAAACAGGCGAGGTGCCTGAAGATCAGACCAAAGCCCTTGTCGCTCCAGCCTTTAAAAAGTGCAGGGGCTGCTCAGATGGCCCAGGAATGTCTGGACACATTACTGTCCCTCACCAGGATCCCAAAAATCCCATCCCTGTGGCTTTTTGGGATCCCCTGGAGCAGATCACTGGAGCTGTTGGGGAACTCTGGGGTCTCTCAGCGTCCTTTTGCAGACTGTTCGAGGGGCAACCAAATACACCCAGCACTGAAGTTTCCAACTGCTTCCAGATTCTCCCCCCCACCCCAGAATCCCTCCCTTCCACTCCTTTTCATTTCTCTTTGGTGTTTTTTTCCCTACTTCTCCCCCCCCCCCCCCCCCCCGCACGAAACTTGATCGTGCTCTTTAGTTACTCTTTTGGCAGGGGGTTCCTTTGCTTCCTCCCCCCTTTCTCCTCTTTTATTTTCCTTTCTTCACCCCCTCCTCCACACCCTTCTTCACGCTCTTTCCTTCTTTGGTGGTGGTGGTTGTTGGGGGTGTTTCCATGTCACCCCCCCCCCGCTTCCTGCTTTTTCTTCTGTTTTAGTTGGGACTTTTTCTCTTCCCGTCCCTGTCCCCACCTCCTGTCCTTTCCTTTTCCCTTTTTCTTGGTTTTGGGGTTTTCCTTCCCCCTTTCCTGCCCCTTCCACTTGCTGTTTCCTTTCTCTTGTTCTGCTTTTTATTCGATTCCCCCCGTGCCTTTTGCCCTTCCCTTTGTTTGTGCTTCCCGACCCCTCGCCCAGCCCTTTCCCCCGAATTTGTCCCTATGTGACCCTGTGGTTTTCTATGTGTCTCTGTGGGTCTCTATGGGTCTTCATGTGTCTCTGTGGGTCTCTATGGGTTGCTATGGGCCCCTGTAGGTCTCTGTGGGTCTCTGTGGGTCTCTATGGGTCTCTGTAGGTCTCTGTGGGGCTCTACGGGTCTCTGTGGTCCCCTGTGGGTCACCATGGTTCTCTGTGTGTCTCTGTGTCCCTATTTGTCCGTATGGGTCTCTATGAATCCCTGTGTGTCTCTATGGGTCGCTATGGGTCTTTATGAGTGTCCATGGGTCTCTGTGGTTGTCTATGGGTCCCTATGGGTCTCTGTGGATCTCTTTTGTTCTGTATGGGTTTCTGTGGTTCCTTATATCTCCATATGGTTCCCTATAGGACTCTATGGGTCTCTGTGGGCCCCTATGAATCTCTATGGGTCTTTCTGGGTCGATGTGGGTCTCTTTCAATCTCTACGGGTTCCTTTAGGTCTCTATGAGTCTCTATGAGTCCCTGTGGGTCTCTATGGGTCCCCCTCTGACTCTGTAGATCTCTATGGGTCTCTATGGATCCCTGTGGATCCCTATGTGTCTCTATGAGTCTCTATGTGTCTCTATAGGTCCATAAAGGTCCCTATGGGTTTCTGTGGGTCCATGTGGTTCTCTGTGGGTCTTTAAGGTGTCCCTGTGCATTCCTATGGGTCTCTGTGTGTCCCTGTGTGTCTCTCTGGGTTGCTATGTCTCTGTATGGGTCTCTATGGGTCCCTATGTGTCTCTGTGCATCTCTGTGGGTCCCTATCGGTCTCTATGTGTCCCTGTGGTTCTCTATAGGTCTCTATGGGTCTTTATGAGGCTTTATGCTTCTCTGTGGGTTCCTGTGGATCTCAGTGGGTCCATCTGGATCTCTATGGGTCTCTGTAGGTCTCTGTGGGCTCCTATGAGTTGCTCTAAGTATCTGTTGGTCTCTATGTGTCCCTACGGGTCTCTATGGGTCCCTATAGGTCTCTGTGGGTCCCTGTAGGTCTCTGATGGTCCCTGTGGGTCCCTGTGTGTCCGTATTGTTCTCCATTGGTCTCTGTGGTTCTCAATGAGTGTCTATGGGCCTCTATAGGTCCATATGGGTCTCTATGGGTCCCTATGGATCCCTGTGGGTCTCTATGGGTCCCTAAGGGTCCCTGTGTGTCCCTATTGTTCTCTATGGGTCTCTGTGTGTCCCTGTGGGTCTCTATGGGTCTCTACGGGTCCCTGTAGGTCTCTGTGGGTCTCTTTGGATCCCTGTGGGTCTCTCTGTGTCCCTGTGGGTCGGTATGTGTCCCAGTGGGTGTCTCTGGGTCTCTATGTGTCCCTGTGGTGATTTATGGGTCTCTATGGGTCCCCATGTGTCAATATATGTTCCTATGGCTGTCTGTGGGTCTGTATGGGTCCCTGTGGGTCTCTGAGCGTCTCTATGGGTCTCTGTGTGTCTCTATGGGTCTCTGTGGGTCTCTTTGGGTTTCTATGAGCCTCTATGTATCTCTGTGGGTCCCTAAGAGTCTCTGTAGGTCTCTATGGCTCCCTATGGGTCTCTGTGGGTCTTTATGTGTCTCTGTGTGTCCTTCTATGTCTCTAAGTGTCTCTCTGGTCCCTAAGGGTCGCTCTGGCTCTCTATGGGTCTCTATGAGTCTCTATGGGTCGCTATTAGTCCCTGTGGGTCCCTATGGGTCCCTACGTGTCTCTGTGGTTCTCTGTCTGTTTCTATGGGTCCTTATGGGTCCCTATGGCACAAGCGGCGCCTGCCGTAGCTGCCGGTGGTGCCTGGAGGCCCTGGGGTGCCCCCCACTAAGGGTGCCTGGGCTACAGGGAAGGGCTGCTGCTGCTGGGCAGGCGGTGGGCACAGG
Organism: Gallinula chloropus; assembly: GCF_964237585.1. Classification (NCBI taxonomy): domain Eukaryota; kingdom Metazoa; phylum Chordata; class Aves; order Gruiformes; family Rallidae; genus Gallinula; species Gallinula chloropus. Next base: position 4,129,830 of record NC_140114.1, on the reverse strand, counting down.
TTGGCTGAGCCTGAGAGAGAGACAGGAGCGCTGGGCGGTGGGCAGCTCTGCTTCAGCCCCAGGAGCGCAGTGTCCCTGGGCTGAAGGCTCGGGCTGGGTCCTTCCCTGGGGGTAGACGCTGTGGGGAAGGACAGAAGTCTGCAGGGGCCGGGGGGCCCCTGGGCCGGGCTGTGGCAGCACCATGGTCCCTGGTGATGGTTGGTTGCTAAGGACTCTCTGGAGTCTCCAGGAAGTGACGTAGGGGCTGCCTGTGCTCTGCCCCACCCCATCTGCCTCCCAGCCCCTCCCGGGCAGGGCAGGGGCTTGGGGGTGCCCTCAGCCCCCCCCAGCAGCTCTTGGGAGCTGTGAGGGGAAAGAAAGGTCCTGGCAAACAGGCGAGGGGCCTGAAGATCAGACCAAAGCCCTTGTCACTCCAGCCTTTAAAAAGTGCAGGGACTGCTCAGATGGCTCAGAAATGTCACGATGTACCGGTGTCCCTCACCAGGATCCCAAAAATCCCATCCCTGTGGCTTTTTGGGAGCCCCTTGAGGAGATCACCGGAGCTGTTGGGGAACTCTGGGGTCTCTCCCGGTCCTGGGGCAGACTGCTCGAGGGGCATCAGAATATCCCCAGCAGTGAGGAGCTTCTCGGGGGGCTCCAAAAAGCCCTGTGAGCCTCCCAGCAGCCATGCAACTTTTCTGGAGCCACTCGAGCAGCTTGCTGGCAATTTCTGGGAGCTCTGGGGTCTCTCCAGGAGCCTTGGGAAGACTGCTTGAGGGGCTCCCAAGGCTCCCTGACACAGAGCTTCTCCTCACTGTCCAACCAAAGAGGCCTGGCCACCCAGAGCTGCTCGAGTGGCCCCCACAAAGCCCTTTGACACACCCATAAGCAATCGACTCCCCACATGTGCCTTCTCTCCTGATTGTTCCTTTTGTCTTTTTCTCTTTACACCCTCCACCCACCCACCTCTTCCTCTTGCTCTTTCTGTTTCTCTTACTTCTGATTTTTTTCTTCCTTCTGCCACCCCCCTTCCAGCCCCTTCCTCTGGCTCTTCCTTCTTCTCTTTTTCTTGGGTTATTTCTTTTTCCCTCCCTACCCACTCCTTTCTCCTTGTCTTTCCTTGGGCTTTTAGGACTGTTTTGGTTTGGGAACTTTTTCTCCCTGACTGTGAAAGGAAACAACAAAACACCCCCACTGCGGGACCACACGTGTCAGACACATCACACCACACAGTGCCCACAAGAGACTGTACAGAGCACTAAAAAATACAGGCAACAGAATGATGGAAACTACAACAGAAAGTCCCCTGGGGAGCAACACAAAATACACTGAGCAATAGGATGGAGAAATGAACAGCGTGTGACACAGCACAGTGCAGACAGGACAGTGCACACTGTCCAGGGCAATACAGGCCCTGCTGCCTATACCGTGCCTACCTGACAATAACAGAAATATAAAAATATGTCTCTATATGCATTTAAATAATATTATAAATATATATATAAAACTATGAAGTATCAGGCAATTAGACAGCAACACATATTTGGGCCCAGTGGTACACGCCACCCGCATGTCATCGATGCCTTCTGCTGTCTCCTCAGGTTTCGTTTTTCCAGTTTTCAGCTGTTTTTTCTTAATCCGCTGGTTTTTAGATTCCAGCTTGCCCCTTCCACCTGCCTCTTTTATTGCTTCCTGTCCTGTGCTTCTTTAAACCCTTCTATTTTTCTTCCAGCCTGCTGTTGCCATCAGCTGTTTCTTTGGGTTTCCCTCCCACCGCTTCCACCTCCAATGATTTTTCCTTTTTGCCGCCTCTTCATCTCCTTTATTTTCTGCTGGCAGCTCCCTGCTCACACCTGCACTTCTTACTTTTGCTTTCCACCAACCCGCTTTCTTTTGCCTTTTACTTTTTAGTTCCTTCCTTCTGTTTATTCCTATTGTTTCACTTCCCCATCCAACCCCCTTTCCAGGAGTTTCCTTCTCATTTCTGGTTTTGTGTGGTTCATTTTTCACTTCCTGCACTGCCCGCCCCCTCCTACTTTTCTTGTCTTGTTTGGTTTTGGATTTGTTTTCATATTTCTTTGCCTGATTCTTCCTGCTCTTTTCTTTTTCTTTTGAATTGCTGTTTCATGTTCATTTTTCCCCTGCCCAACCCCCCCTGTTTCCTGCTGTTTCTGTTCTCTCTTTGGTTCCCCCTGGTACCTTTCCGGTGATGACAGAACTTGGGTGGTGCCGTGGCCAAAGGGGAGCTGCCCGGTGGAGGCAGGTTTTTGCTTGTCCACTCCCCCGTGGGATGGAAGAAGCAGCTACCTGGAGCCTTCTCCAGACCTGTGTGAGGGAGAGGGAGCGGTGACTGGCTGGGGAGACTCGCAAGGCCCCCACCAGCAAGCGGGTCCCGATGGCCAAAGGGCCCCAGCTCTTTCCTGAGCACGCTGGGAATTTGTGTCTGGGCTCTGGGTACCCACTGAGCTGCTGCGACAGCAGGACAGGCTTGAAAAGCAGGGAGGAGCCTTGTTTGTGTGAGGTGACCCGGGAGAGCTGGGCACAAGGAGCTGGGAAATGCTGTGGATTCCCTGGTCAGGCGTCAGCCAGGCGAGAGCCGGCACGCTGCCCGGGCTTGCTGAAGCCCTGTGCCAAAAGCGCCCTGGGGACAGGGGTGAGGGGGATTCTGGCAGCGCCCGGGGTGGGCGATGCGGAAGGTGCCTGGGGGCCAGAGCAGAGCGGGGTGCCATAGCTGCTGGTGGTGGCTGGGGGCCCTGGGGTGCCCCCCACTAAGGGTGCCTGGGCTGCAGGGAAGGGCTGCTGCTGCTGGGCAGGCGGTGGGGGCACAGGTTGGCTGAGCCTGAGAGAGAGACAGGAGCGCTGGGCGGTGGGCAGCTCTGCTTCAGCCCCCAGGAGCGCAGTGTCCCTGGGCTGAAGGCTCGGGCTGGGTCCTTACCTGGGGGTAGACGCTGTGGGGAAGGACAGAAGTCTGCAGGGGTCTGGGGGCCCGTGGGCCGGGCACTTGGGCTGCCCTTGTGGCAGTGCCATGGTCCATGGCATCCGTTGGTTGCTAAGGACTCTCTGGAGTCTGCAGGAAGTGACGTAGGGGCTGCCTGTGCTCTGCCCCGCCCCAACCGCCTCCCAACCCCTCCCGGGCAGGGCAGGGTCTTGGGGGTGCCCTCAGCCCCCCCCAGCAGCTCTTGGGGGCTGTGAGGGGAAAGAAAGGTCCAGGCAAACAGGCGAGGTGCCTGAAGATCAGACCAAAGCCCTTGTCACTCCAGCCTTTAAAAAGTGCAGGGACTGCTCAGATGGCTCAGAAATGTCACGATGTACCGGTGTCCCTCACCAGGATCCTAAAAATCCCATCCCTGTGGCTTTTTGGGAGCCCCTTGAGCAGCCGGCTGGAGCTGTTGGGGAACTCTGGGGTCTCTCCTGGTCCTGGGGCAGACTGCTCGAGGGGCATCAGAATATCCCTAGCAGTGAGGAGCTTCTCGGGGGGCTCCAAAAAGCCCTGTGGGGCTCCCAGCAGCCATGCAGCTTTTCTGGAGCCGCTCGAGCAGCTGGCTGGCATGTTCTGGGAGCTCTGGGGTCTCTCCAGGAGTCTCAGGCAGACTGCTTGAGGGGCTCCCAAGGCTCCCTGACACAGAGCTTCACCTCGCTGTGCAGCCAAAGAGGCCTGGCCACCCAGAGCTGCTCGAGGGGACCCCACAAAGCCGCTTGACCCCCTACATCCGCCTTCTCTCCTGATCGTTCCTTTTGTCTTTTCCTCTTTACACCCTCCACCGACCCACCTCTTCCTCTTGCTCTTTCTGTTTCTCTTTGGCTGGGATCTTTTTACTCACCTGACTTCAGCCCCTTCCTCTGGCTCTTCCTTCTTCTCTTTTTCTTCTCCCTACCCACCCCTTTCTCCTTGTTTTTCCTTGGGGTGTGGTTTTTTTTGTGTTTGGCATTTTTTTCCCCATTTCCCCTTTCCCTGTCCCTTCCTTTATCTCTTTTCTCTATTTTGTTTGGAGTTCCCCAACCTCTCCAACGTGAGTCCTTTCCCATGGGACTCCAGCTGTTCCCCAGCTGCCCCAGCATGGGTCACTGCTATGGGTGCAGTCATAAAATCCCAGAATATTTATCAGGCCCTGACTACTCCATCCTGTCCTCCAAAGGGCCACAACCCTCCCCCCCCCACCCCCGCTCAGCAAACCTGCTCCAGCTTCGATCTCTCTGTCCCTCACTCATCTCTCTGTCTCTGTCTCTCCCCACAGGCTGCAAGTGCTGCCAGGGGCTGGATCCAACGTGGGTCACAGCAGCTCCTGTCTGTCTGCCCCTGCTCCAGCGTGGGGCCTCTCCACGGGCTGCAGGTGGGGTCTGGGCCTTTTCCCTGGGCTGTGGGGGGACACCCGTTCCACCATGGGTTTCTGCAGGGGCTGCAGGGGCATCATTCTCTCCAGCACCTGGGGTGCCTCCTTCCACCCCCCTCACTGGCTTTGGTGCCTGCACAGTTTCTTACATCTTCTCACTCCCTTTTTCTGGGGGTACAAAGCAGCTGCTTGTGGGTTTTTCCCTCCTAAGTGTGATTCCCAGAGGAACCCTGACCATCACTGATGGGCTCAGCCTCCATCAGCATTGACTCCAGCCTTGAGCTGGGTGGTGTTTGCTCTGTGGAGCCTGCAGAGAGCTTCTGGCTGCTTCTTGCAGCAGCCCCCCCTGCAGCCCCCCTGCTCCACCTGAACCCAGCCACGCAAAACTACAACAAGCACTAATGAACTTTGCTATAAAATGAACGATGCCTCAGTTCACTTCTCTGATACCCAAACAGCTCCCTGTCAGCGAGCTCAGGTACTGTATTTGATCAGGGAAGAACAAATACCAGATGTGTTTAGAATATATTTCCTTTCCAGTCTTCACATCTCCCTTCTTGCCAAGTGTTTTCCTTTTGTCCTAGGAGCAGGTTGCTGTTGGGGTGATTCAGTGCTGTGAAACCTGACAGTCTCAGTGTCATTTATTCCCTTTCAGTGCTTGGCCTTCAGCTGCTGCTGGTTGTCTGCTCTCTGCCTCTAGCTATCTGAGAACCTGAGAGGAGCCATCGATGGTGGGAGGATGAGTTCCTGCTGTGAAGAGGACAGTCACTGTAGGAAGACCCTTACCTGGTGTCCGGTCAGTAGTCTTGGTGAAGTCTCCGCCTGTGTCTTTGTGCCATGTCACCTGTTCCCAGAGAATTGTAGGATGGGTTTTAATCCAAGAGTTGGCTGAAGGGAAAACTCCAAACCAAGATCACAGCCCTTTTCCCAAGGTGCTGTGATTGGAGACCTGGAGAACGTGCTCCTTAGTTCCCAGCACCGTCTGATCCCTGTTCCTTCCTTGGTCAGCAGGTGGCTACTAGTGAGCTGGCTGCATTTATGGGACCACAACTTCCTCCTCAGGTGATGAAGGTCATTTGCGGGGGGAGACAATGGGACCAAATTGACAGCAGTGTAGGGGTTTACTGTGTGGCTCAGGCTTTGTTTCTTGAAGTACAGATTGGCTTTCAGTTGTCTCACCTTACCTATATCCTTATTCTACAGAAATCATTGGTTAACTTTATTGATTCCTTTGAATATAAAGAAGGGAGGGTAATGCTCAGCGTATTTATGTTCTTTCCTGAAAGTCCTTATCATGTTTTTTAGAGTCCAGGTCCATAGCCAGTAGCCACTGTTTTAATACAGAGCCCATAAAGCTTCCCCCAGAGATCAAGGCACACACCGTCCTAGTTACCTATAGCTAATGGCCTGAAGGGGCTTTATACTCTCAGAGCTGCTGTAACTCCTTTAACATCAAAATCATCTTCTAAGCTACAAGCAAAAAACTAGAATTCTTTTAGGGTGACTAAAACAAGCTGCTGCAGATGCTTCTGAATTTTTCTGTAGCCTTTTGGTGTAGCTGGTTTTGTTGCTGAAGTTGTTCACAGCCTGGAGGCAGAAAACATTGACACAAAGGTACCGTGACACTTGAGGAGCTGCATGAACAAAGCCCCCCCCCCCCCCCCCCCCAGAGTGTAATATGTCTGCTGCAGGCTGGGCAGTGTCCCTTGTGGCACAGTGTGACTCCTTTCTGGGCAGTCAGCAGGTCTGGTGCACTTGTGGTCCATGGAGACTGAGTGCCAGGTGAGCCAGAGCCGGGTCCGGGAGGGGTGAGAGGGCTTCTGGCCCATGGGTGGCAATTGCCAGAGGACTCAGTGTAGCTGGGAATGTCCGTGCGCTTCCAGAGCCAGGGTCATTTCTCCTGCTCTGTGGCTTTTTGGTTCTTGCTTGGAAGGAAAGAACAAAGCCGAGGTACACATGAGCTGACCCCCTTTCTGTTGCCAGCCATGAAGGTGCCTCTCGGCGGGGTTCTTCCTCCAAGAGAGCCACGTGTCTGGGCAAGGTCGTGGTCCATCCAGCTGTCCTGTGCATCTGTCTGTGAAGCTGTCTTTCCATGGAGCGTTGTCTTTTGTACCCCAGTCTGCTGGCTGTCTCGTTCAGCAGGAATACTTGACAGCTGATGCAGCAGGATGTAACCGCTGCCTGGCAAGGTGGTTTTATGCCCCCAAGGAGCTGAGTGGGGATAAGGCCATTTCTAGCTGAAAGGACTCTAGGAAGGGCTGACCCCTTTCTGTCACTGAGTCTTTGCGCATACACACAGACACACACACAGTTTTAGGGAGTCCATCCTGAGTTTTTATTATTTTCTTACAAGTGTGTCAGTACCTGGTGTTTTTCCTCCAGCATCTCTGCTCTTCTGTGACTGCTGGGTCTCGTGTGTTCATCCTGGTGTGACCCCAAGTGACTCATCTGTGCTGCAGAATGTGTCTGGGCTGTTAAAACATCAGATGAGGGAAAAGCCTCCAGTTCTGGGTTGAATGGTGTTTTGGGGAGCAATGGAGAGAAAGGCTTTTGTCCTGGTTTCAGCTAGGATAGAGAGAATGTCCTTTCCAGCCTCTGGTGTAACGCCGTTTTTGGGAGTTGGGATGAGAGCAGCACTGATACCACACTGCTGGTTTGAGTTGCTGCCCAGCAGTCAAGGACTTTTCTGTTGTTCAGGCTGGCCTGGTAAGGAGAAGGCGGCTGGGGGGCACCCAGAAAGCTTGGAGGGGACACAGCCAGGGCAAGTGCCTGAAACGGGCCCAATAGGGCATTCTGTGCCAGTGAGCGATACTTTGCTGTAAAGTCTGTTCTTCTTATCTCCTGCTGTCCAGTAAACTGTCCTTATCCCAACACAGGAGGTTTGGGGTGGTTTTGGTTTTCTTCTCCATTTCGCCCCCCCAGCCCTGGCAAATTCCCCCCTCACACCCCCTCAGAGAGGCAGCTGCGTGGTGCTCGGCTGGAGCAGAACCAGGACAGCTTTTTGTTCCTAGCTGTGTATGGGGAGACAGCGTTGGATTTGCTTGTCAAGGCTTGGTTATGACTTGTTTCCTGCCTTTGGGGAACTGGAGGTTGATTTTGTTGTGGGAATTGATGCAAAAGGCACCCAGGCAAGTGCAGATGAATCCTCTGCCTTTGTTCCCAGTCTAAGTCTATAAGCTAAATAGGTAACTTCAAGTGCTTCCAGTGAACCATACAACAAAACTTTGCACCTGGAGAAGCTCCTGGAACTCTTGAATGCCAAAATATCTCCTCCACTTGGTTTCTTTTTTTTTTTTGCAGGTTTTGAAGCTGCCTTTTCTTCCGAAAGGCAAACTAGAGCAGCAGAAGACATCAATGGTACCTAAGAGCCCAGATGACTGGCTGAGCAGTCAGCAGTTCTGTCCTTGGCTAGAAGGGGGTTTTGATTCTTTAACTGTTTTGTGGCAAAACGGGTCTTCTCTGCCTGTACAGAAGGATGCTGTGGAATCCCTACTCCTCCCAGTTGCTGTTTCTGGGTTGCTTTGATGCAGCTGGTGTCAGTTGTGCTTACTGTCTGCGAGCTTTCTTGCTTCTGAGTCTTGTAAAAGTTTTGGAGTTTAGCCTGGAGCGAGCTTCCAAAGAGTTTCTTCTTCTTCCTAAGAAACAAGGCCTATCTTTTCCTTGTAGCCACTTGGAAGGTAGGTCAGATGCTCCATTCTCCTTCTGTGCCAGATCTTTGCAGCTCCCGGGATGGATTGAGTCAGTAGGCCAACTCAGGGAAATGACAAGGCTCCTGGATGGAGTAACTGCCAGGTGAGCGACAGCCAGCTTGTGAAGGGTGAGAGGGCTTTTGGCCCATAGGGAGCATCTGCCAGAGGACTGAGGGTACTTGTGAATGCAGGGGCGCTTCCAAATACAGGGTCATTTCTCCTGCTTAAGGAAGAGTGATGGGAAGACCCCAGGTGCTGGAAAAGACAAGGGTTTCCCTAGGGCTGTGTGGCTTTTTGGCTCTTAACTTTGTGGGAGAGCAGGCAGCAGTCGGGAAGGGGCTGCAAACTTTGGCCTGGTCACAGCCCACAGGTCTGCAGGAGGCAGCGAAAGCCCAGGAAAGTTCTTAACGCCTGATGGCTCTGAAATTTTGCACGTTGAAGTCTGGTATGGAAACTGAAGAGTTTGGCAATCCACACAGGGCTGTTTTCTGGACAGAGCTTTTTCCACTTTGGTGCTTTGGTTGTGGTAACCGTAGGAGAGCAGCACATCTTTGGGGGTGTGGAATGACATTAATGGGTGTGAGTTTCAGTGCGTTTTGGGTTGGCATGGCAGGGTTTTGCTAGTGGGGCTGCTGCAGAGGTGGTTTCTGGGAAAAGATGCCAGCAGCTTCCCCACAGCGGCAGTGACCGCTGGGGACACGGCAAGGGGAGGTGGGGGCCGGGGACCCTGTGAGGCAGCCAGCCCCTTGGCTGGGCAAGAGAAACTTTGGAATGGCCCCAGGTCACTTGCTGCGGCGTGGTGCGCTGTGGAAGGGACACTGGCGTGATGCCTCAGTCATTGCTGACACTGGGCTGAGCCTGGTAGGGGTGTATTTTGAGTGCCTGGTTTAGGAGAGCAAATCCTCAACCTTGTGAACTTCTCTTCATGGCCCGTGGACCGGACAGAAGCCACTTTCCTGTCTGTCTGGGAGGACTTGAGGGAAACGAGGACGTCCCAGCACGCACACGGGGTCCAGGAAAGCAAAAAGGAGCCGTGTCAAGGCTGTGCTGCTGTTGCAGATCCCAGCTCTGACCTACGTGTGCATCCCAGTGCCACAGGCAGGTTTCTTCCTTGGAGCTGCACAGCGTTGTTCAAGGGAAAGTGAGTTGGGCTGAGCTGCCTTAGGAATAGATCTGTCCCTCTCTTTGACTTGGGTGCGAATGTTACCAGAAGAGTCGCTTAAAAAACTCTCTTGTGACTTAAATCTAGAGACTGAACTGTAGAAAGCAGGCATTCCTGACTGTGCCATGCGATGGCTTTGATGTCCTGACACTCTAGATTTTAGCTGGACGTGTTTCCTTGTTCATCCTTTCTTTCTGCTGTCTCCTGGGCTTTTGTTTCTCCTGTGGTCACTTCCTTCTCTCTGTTTTCATTGTTTGCTTTTTTAATTTTTGCCCTTTCATCGCTTCATTCTTCTCTCTTCTCTTTTTTTTGGGTTGTTTATTTTCCCCATTTTGTTGCTTCATTCTGTTGTCATCTTATTTGGTGTTTTTTTCCTATTTCATCGTTCCTCTCTGCTGGGGGTTTCTTTTGGGTATTTTCTTATTCCATTTTTGTTGCTTCTTTCTGCTCTCTCCTGGCTTTTTTGGGGGGATGGGAGGGAATGTTCCCCTTTCAATTGTTTCTCTCCACTCTCAGTTTCTTTGGGAGTTTTTCCCCTTTTGTTTCTTCCTTCTGCTCTCTTCCAGATTTTTTTGGATTTTCCCCTTTTAGTCACTTCCTAAGTAACTTCCTCATTATTTCCCCTTTTCTTGTCTTCTGCTGTCTTCTCTTTTTTTGGGTTGTTCTTTCCCCTTTGGTGGCTTCCTTCTTTTCTGGTTCCTTTGGTTGTGTTTTCCCATTTCATCACTTCCTTCTGAAGTCTTTAATTCATTGTGTGGTGTCTTTTCCCTCTCCTATCTCTTTGTTCTGCTCTCTTCTTGTTTTGAGGCTTTTTTACCCTCTCTCATTGCTTCTTTCTGCTCTTTACTCCATTTGGGTTCTTTTTCTTCCCCTTTTGTCATTGCCTTCTGTACTCTTCTCGTGGTTTAGGTTGTTTCTTTTCCCCTTTTGCCGCTTCCTCCTGCTCTGCTCTGGTTTTTGGGGAGGTCTTCCTCCTCCTGTTGCTGCTGTTCCTCCTCCTGTGGCTCCTAAAAAGGGCAGTCTCAGATTCGTAGTATTCTAAAAGAAAGCAGTTGAAAGGGGCAGCAGAGTTTTGGGTCAGATTTTACTTGACTGAGGGTGTTCCAGAAGCTGAAAGTGCTAAAGCTGAATTGGTGACACAAAGGAGAAGTGCAGTGACCTGTGTAGATGCAGATTGATTAATTTGGATAATACCCCAGATAAGGAAAGGAGAGGGATGACAGATTTCCACAGGATTTAGAGGAAGGACTGTCATTAGTGCCACTCAGAATTTTTTCCAAAGAACACATCTCTCTGTCATGAAGCTTTTGGATATTTTTACTCTTTGGAAGGAATAATAGGTGTATTTTGTAAAGGCAGCAGCAGAGATTTTTATGGCACATCCTGTGTGGCACTCCATGGAACTCACAGTAAAAGCAGGGCCATAGGATCGTAGTTCATCACGTGGATTATAAATCCAGGGAAGCTGACTGATAGATCTTCACAAGTATTGTCTGTCAGTGAAGAGTCATCACTGAAGGGCAGGTTTCCTACCGACATTATTTCAGGTGGCAGTGCTGGATTCAGCCCCAGTCACCACCTGCTTTATTGAGTGGGTATAAAATTGCAGCTCTCAGAGTATGTGAATGGTGAAACATGAAGGGAGCATCAGAGTTAAAAACTGTCAAACGAACAGCTGCAAATTCACATGTTCCCTGAAGCAGTATTTGAAGAGTGAGGACACTGAAACATCAGAGCAAATTACTTTGGAAAAGAAGGATTCTTGTACCTTTTGGTGTCTTTAGAGCTAGATTGGCTTTTTTTGTATATGGGCTATTTTGCTCACATGAAAGCAGCTGATCTGAGTAAAAGAATATTCCTGTTTCTAAGAAGAGGATAAAGTAGGCAATATAACAGTTGTGTTTGGCTTCAGACTGTTGATTGTTCCAGAAAGGGTGATACTGAACACAGCTGTGTTCTTAGGCATGATTGCTGTTAAGTACCAACCATACCAGCAACCAGGGCAATGAGAATCCTGTCCTGGAACTTCCTGTCTGGTTTGAAAATACCTGTGTGTGTGTATCTGCATGCTTGACTTTGTAGCTGTGAATAATCCTGCTGAGCTTAGGGCAACAGTTCATACCCATAAAATCATTTGCATGTAGAGCTCCAGCAGTGAGGCCAGAGCTGCAGACTGGGGCAGATGGAGCACAGAGAGAGATTTAATATCAAGGACAAAATGAGCTCCTGCTGATGGGATTCAGTAGCTTTAGTCCATTAATAAATAGTGGATTGTGCAGGACATTTTTGCCCCTGCTACTGACTGGACTCTGAACCTTTGAAAGTTCATGTAGATACCATATTACTTAGTGATCTGAAAGATGTGTACAGGGAGCTTTCACTGATTTTCCTCCCCTGATACCGGGATGTGTTTGCTCAGCGTGTGCAGGGTCAGTAGACTTTGCCTTCCTGTTCCAGGAGGTTTGGTTTCATTACAAGAAAATTACCTTTTGAAGATGAGAATCTGGAGGATTAAAACCTGAAACATTATATGAGATGTATTTTTCTTAGGTGACACTGTGCAGTGGTCAGAAGGTCTCAGTCTTGCAGATCTGCACTATAGATTCTGTAGTCAAACACCTGATCAGCCTTTCTGGGGTGTGGATGCTCGTTGGGAGAAAGAGTGACAGATCCAGGCACGTTGGAAGCAATAAACCCCCACATTGTCTTAAAATTTAACATCTCCAATAATAATCTCAGTTTGCCAGGGTGGAAAGGCCCACGTCATTTGGGGTGAGAGGAGGTTTGGGTAGTAGTTTTCTCCCACGTGTTTTGGCAAGAATCTTTTCCCAGTTACTTGGACTAAATCAGATTTGTGTGTGTGGCCAAAATCCCATTGTGTCCAGTTACATGAAGTTGTTGTCTCAAGCCTTAATATTCCATAGCTCTGGAAACCAAGGTCAAGTTGACTGGTATGGAATCCAGGAAGGAAAAGCCATTTGAACGCAGTGGCACTGCTGCTTTCCCTGCTCTAGCTTTTTTCTTCTGCTTTTCTGATGATCTTTCTTCCCTGCCCAGTACAGAGGCAATACCAAGGATGGTGACTTATGGTGTAGGTAGATAACAGTTGGAAGAGTTCAGTCACAGAAAGCTTCAGAGCATTGTACAGATAAAGTGGGGTTTTAAAGGGGTCCATTTGTCCCAAAGTTTTCTGGTTTGTACCACTCCTGTAGCAAATAAAACCACCTAACAGAGTGTGGATCATCTATCTCCCAGCGAAGGCTGGAGACAGGTATTTGTGGTGCTGACACAGGTTAATGACTCTGCCTGCTGATGACCTGTCTGAGCAGTGGGGTCGATACAGTTACTTGATCCTTTCAGTGCAGGTGCTGCTGTGGTTCCCTTTGCTCAGTTCCCAGGGAAAGGGGGAGAGGGGTTTTTATGACAAATACAGTGGTGGCTCTTTGCCCTTCCCACTCTGTATGGACTGACAGGAGAGGCTTTCTGTTGCAAAGAGTGATAGTGTTTTTCACGTGTGTCTGGGCAGGGAGGGATTTGCCCGTGCACAGCAGCTATGGGGAAGTTGCAATGTCAGCCCAGAGGTTTCAGGGCAAGGTGAAGCTTTGCCAGCAGTAAATTGCTTTGCCCTAATTCCAGAGGTGTGCCACGAGAAGAGATTTGCAGCACTCTACCAGTGTGGCAGGAAAGTTCTTCCAGGGTGTTAGAGGTGATTTTTCTCTGTTCTGTTCCAAGAACAAGTTAATGCATTTGTGCCTGTTACAGTTGAACTGACTCTGGACTCTGACAATGGAAAACCAGAAATTGGGACTAGGAACTTCTCCTCTACTTTAGAAATTCAACTGTTGTGCTTCTCCTGCCATGTTTATTTGTAGGTGTCCCCTCTCCCTTAGGTAACATGGTGTTACCTGTGTCCTGCCCCTGTGTGCGTTGGTAGAGATGGGCAGTAGGATTCGTTAGGACTCTGGAAAAGCATTGATAGGGTATTAGATGTCAGGAGAAGGCTTGAGTGACAGATCTCAGCTCAGGAACCAGGGCACTGCAGGAAGAGGGCAGCAGGGTGACAGATCTGGTGTAGGCATTGATAGGAACTCCAGAGAAATCCAATTATTCAGGTAGAAGAGCACGAGCATCCTGGCGCTGCCATGAACCCCACTCCTGGATTCCTGCCTGACACATGGCTGGCTCTCATCCCAGTCTAACGGGAGGGCTTGAGTGACAGGGTGGGGACCAGCCTGAGCCCCTGAGGGACTGGAATGGTGCTATTGTGTGTGTTCTATTGTCAGACTGACCAGTTGAAGACATGGAGTTTGCCTGCTCGGCACCAGGGAGTCAGCTCTGACGGGGCATGTTCCTGGTGATTTATTCTAGAGGCTTTCTTAAAGATTTAAATTCTATTTTTTTGCCTCCATAAAAGCTTACATTTCAAGGGTTAAGTAGGACCTGAGTGCAACTGGTGAAGTAATGCTTAGCAAGGAAACTTTTTACCCAGACTGGGAACTCACAGATGGGTTTTGTGTATAGGAAAGGTTCTGTTGATTTTCAGAATTAGTAATCCTTTTTTTTTCATATTATAAAGAGGTGTTTTTTGGTAAATGACACCACTTTAGATTTAAATGTACAAAATTATGGACAAGTTGGTGTGTAAAAGTTATTCAAGGGAAAGCAGAATGGCAAAGTTGCTCCAGAGATGCTGTTACCTGAAGGTTGACAAATTATGTGGCATTGAAGAGCTTTAAAATGCATTTAAATTTTGTGTTTCTGGACACTGGAGTTGGTGTAAGTTTCATCCCCACCAGTCAATCCTGAGACCCACATCCCCTAGTAGGACTTGGCTTAGGAGTGCCCTTCCTTTCCTAGCAGTAGGAATATATTTCCCAGTCAGTCTTTGATCTCTGTTCTGCATTGGTGCCTGCTGGGCTTGCAGTGAGGATCAGTCATAAACTGCAGTTGGGATTCTGGGAGGCAAATCTGTTCCTGGTTTCCCAGACTGGGACTTGAGACAGCGCTTGTGTGTTTTGGTAGGAGAGTGTTTCCTGTGATCCAAAGCCCAGTCTTTCCCATTGATTAACTAAGTGGTGTTCCTGGACTTTGAGGTTAATTTCCCTGTGAAGACCAGGAGTGTCTCAGTGCAGAAGGATCAGGCAATAATTTAGGATGGGCTTTCTAGGTAAGGATGAAGAGGAAAGGAAACCAGCAGCTACTGACATAACCAATCTGTGGGCAATAGTCCTATAAACAGGTACTTTCAGATGTGAGGCACTTGGTATGAGACTTAATCAACATCCCTTTACCTGCAAAAGAACAATAACAAACTCAAGGCTGGGCTGCCTGGACACTGACAAGCAAATCTGTGTAAATAAAGGAGCTCCATTTGGTCATGGAAGCAAAAGGTGGTTAATCCCATTGAAGGTTTTCTGTCCTTCCTTCCCACACATGCGGATTCAGTGAGAGACTTTTAAGGCTGTCTTTTAAGTCTGGCTTAAAGGCTGTGTGAATGCCTCAGAACATCTCAGGTGGCATTAGAGCCCTGTCTGGAGGCAAGCAGACAGCCTGAAACGTCCCACCCATCTGCCATCATAGCTGTGCCTGCAGTGGTTCTTCTGCAGGCTGAGGCTGCTCTGTGCACCTTCTGCCAGGGAGCTTTTCTTGTAACTAAGACTGGTGTGGAGGGAGAACTGGTATTTTGGAGACACAGTCAGTATCTGTTTCTTGAAGCTATACTTTCTCAGGTCACACTGAGGTTTACAAGCTGAGGAAATGTTGGATTCCATGCAAGAGGCGCACTGATGCTGGATGGTCATCACTGTAACCAGGATATTCCCTAAAGCAGATTTATTTGTTCGACCTGGAGAGGAAGATGTGACAGAGTTGAGGGAACTGGAGAAGAAAAAAATCTATAGAAAAAGTGTGAAGAAATCTATTAATGAATGTCTTGTGTATTGATGGTTTTATAGTGAAGGAGGGTTTGACCTGGTTTGGCTCTCTTTTGTGTGGTTTGGAGTATTAGATATGAAAAAACCTATTTATCCAGGCTGATGGGTTTTGGGCATTTCTGTTCCTTCGTGGTGAGCACAGAGCCTCCAGAGCAGGCAGAGCTTGGCTAGATAAGAAGGAAAGTCCATTTGGTGCAAAAGTCTACAACTGGGAGAAAGAAGTACTAGATTCTCAGGGAATAAATATCTAAATTCAGGGAATCATAGTGTGTTTCCTCTGGTTTGTAACCACTTTGTGATGCCAGTAATAACCAGTCTGAGCTGTCCTCATAGCTCAGTCCTCCGTAATCACATGTCACCTCTGTGCTTAGGCAGTTGATGATCAGGACACTGAAAAGAAGCTGCTGTGTATTTACTGCACCAATCAGATGATTTTTCTGGCTTGTTAATAGTGGTTTTGTCCTGAGCGATGGGACAGTGTATTTTATATCCATTGCTTTTAGGTCAGAACCATAGGTTTGTTATGAGTGATACCCAACACCTGGGCACACACATGCCTTTGTTACTGAATGCCAACACAGATGTTTATATCCGACCCCTGAAATGCAACAACTAAAACACGGAATCTGCAGCTTGCTGCTCATCTAATGGGTAGGAATATACTGGGAGTTGTGTGGGCATGTTCTTGAGGGTCTTCCTTCCAATCTTAATCTTCAGGGGGGATTTTCTGTAGAAGTGAAAAAGCAAAAACTTTGAACATCCAGTGGACATTTATTCTCTGTGTTATAAAACAGGACTCCTGTGAATGGCATGTGTTAAGTGGGTAGTGCAAATGTACAGATTTGCTGCAATTTGATCATTCTGTGGCTTTCTGTATTTTCTGTCATATCCAACAAAGATAGAAATTGCAGCCAAGTGTTGGCTGGCTTTGTAATAAACCTTGTCTAAGCAATTTGTTAATCAAACCAGTAGGCAGTTAAACTATGTTAACCTTTGTAACTGAGCTGTTATTAATGGCAATTGATGTGAGGGTACAGGATCACGATACATAGGTAGTGTAGGTATGCAGTGTAGTTATGGGAAGCAGCTCTGGGAACTAACGGCTTGGGAAGGACACGAGAGGCTGTTTCTTTTCCTTTCTTTTTCATAACAAAGGGCTTTACTTGTGAAAGTGTCACATTATCTCTGGGAACAAGGATTCGAGGGCAGGATGGCATCCACCACCGATACATTGTTTATCCCCTTGCTGCAGAAAAACTGACTAACAAGGACATAAATTAGCTCAGACTGATAAGAACACTGCAAGCTTGCAAGACCCTCACATTCTAGGTGAAAGTTGAAAAGTACATGGTGAGGAGGACTCATGGCCTTCTTCCAAGGCCCACCAGAGACCCTCGCTCACAGTTCTTGGAAGGATCTGCACAAGCGCAAAGGACTGATAAGCTCATGAACATGTGAAGCCAGAGTAGGTGGGTTTAGGTAATAATTATGGAGAGGCATTAATAGAATATTCATTGTTTTACTGCATAAATGTAGGGTCGGGCTGCTGCTTGGGTGCACGCCGTTGGTGGAGCGGAGAGTCCCCGGCCGCCCAGGGCTGGTTTGGCTGCTTCTTACTTGCTCAAATAAATCCTATTTGGATACTCTAAACTAGAGTGAACAATTTGTCACCACTGTTCATAACAGTTGTGCTTCTCATGATTCGATTCTGGTGTCACTGTGTGTGTAGTGTAACAATTGAGAGAGTTTTCTTTCCTTTAGTCAGTGCTGAGTCTCTTCTGACCAGCTCTGGCCTTGAGCCAGGCCTAAACCACCACAGCGTACCCTCACCATGGGTCTGAAGTGTCTTGGCACCATCTTCTGCCTCCTGGAAAGCAGGTTGTTCTTCAGGGAGCTCTCTTGCATCCTGGTGGTGCCAGATGGTGCCGGGCGCTTTGCCCGCTTGCCTGATCTGGGCATCAGGTGGCCAGAGATGCCAATTGATGGCCGAGGCGAGCGGGTCAGAACCACCCAGGTGCCTCCGCAGAGCCTCCTCCAGCAGCTGGGCCGTGCCGGGTGGGTGATGCCAGGGAGCAGTCCAGCAGTGATGTTACTGGGTGCCAGCTCAGCACCAGTTTCCTTCATGGTGTCTTTGAGCAGCTCAGCACCAGCTGGGCACCAGTCCCCAGTGAGGCTTCAGCCACACCAGATGCCCAGCCTGTCCGGAGCAGCCCTGGGCAGGCAGCCATGGGGCCTACGGGAGTGGGGCCAGTCCAGGGGCTGGTGTCCCCGCAGGGTCCCACAGCAGGAAGGAGCGTCCCAGGGCACAGTGCGAGCTTTGGGCTCAGGGCCCTGGGGTGCCAGGCTGCCATGGGGGTCTCTAGGCAGGATCAGTCTCTGCTCCAGCTGCGGCCAAGCTGAGGTGAGGGCCGGGGTCCCTGTGAGGCAGCGAGGCCCTTGGCTGGGTGCAGGGGCTTCTACTGCCTGCTGGATGCCCAGGGTTGGCGGGGAGGGAGATCCAAACTGGAGACTGGGCAGCCCCAGGGGTGATTCGACAGCTGGTGAGGGGAAGAGAAGCATCCATGGCTTCTCCATCACCCCCAGATATGGCTCTTCCAATTCATCACCATCACTCTTCTTGTCTTTGGATATTTGTGAACACATACAACACACACACATACAGACACACACACATCAGCTATCGATCCCTCAGTCTATGGGCCAACCCTCTCCAATGTCAGCACATGGCCAGGGGCTGACAGGACAGCCAGCAGTGACAGGCTTGAGGGGTGACAGGACAGCAGGAGGTGACAGGCCAAGGAGAACAGAAGGCACAGCAGTGGCACAGGCTGGTGCCAGGTACAGGGCTGATGGGCAGTGACAGCAACCAGGAACGGCTCTCCCCAGGGCTTGCAGAAGAGCCACCAAGCCCAGGTGACCTGGGCTTTCTGTCACAATGTGCTGGGCCACAAGGGGCTGTGGTTGGTCCGTGCTCTTCTGTGTGCACTGGGCAGCGCTGGTGGGCAGTCTGCTGTGGCAGACCCATCGCAGAGCAGGCATTGCCTGGCCCCAAACATGTCCTGTGTGCACTACAAGTTCGCCTCAGTGCTCACCTATGGCACAGTCACCTTCTGCGGCCTCCACATTTCCCTGGGTGACCTCAAGCGCCAGATCTTTGTCCAGGAGAAGCTGAAGGCCACCAGCTGTGACCTGCAGATCTCCAACGCCCAGACCACCGAAGGTACATGGGGGTGGCAGGTGCAGGGTCTCTGGGACCACCCGGCTGGCAGTGGCACAGACTGTTGTGTGGCAGCTGTGCCCGGAGGGAGCTGTGCTCTGCTCTCTCTGGGTTGTCTCAGGATAGCGTGAGTCAGTCACATCTTCATTTCAGAGCAAGGCGTGGAAGAATGCCTTGCTGAGGGGCCACCTGTAACGTTTACCAAAGCTGCAGTTCCCGGGAATCCCTCTGGGAAGGCTGCCATGGGGCAAGCGCAGGGACGGCACGCACAGCTTCAGGCACACCCTGTTTGCCAAAGGCTTTTCCAGGCACTCTCCAGAGGGAATTTTGTTGGAGTCTCTCTGCCCTTCTGATGAGATTCCACTGCAGTGGTAGCCTAAAATTTCTTCATATGGACTGTTAGCATGTGGAGTGGATGAAAGGGCCATGTTACCTCTCACCTTTTGCTCCTGTGTCTGTAAAGGGCTTCCCTGAAGTGCTCTGTAACAGCACAGTAACATCCATGCGTAGAAATAAGCTGGTGTCTTTTTCTGTATTGATCTCTTCAGAATACACAGACCACGATGCCCTGATCCCCAAGAACTCCTCGGTCCTTGTGAGGAGAGTGGCTGTTGGAGGAGGAAGAGCCACCAGGAAAACACCTGCTGCGTAAGTGTCCATCGAGCACGGGCTTCTTTGTCCAGGCTGTCAGTGGGCTACCTCGTTCCAGGGTAGGAGCTTACAGAGGCATTCAGAGATTCTGTTTCTTGTTAAAGCTGCTGTGAGTTTTGGTTGTCAAATCTCTGTCCCAAAGAGGGATTGGATTTTGAGCCCTTAGAAAGAAGACGATGAGTTCCAGTGTGCCTGGAACCAGCAGTGCAGCAGCACCCTGGTACCCAGGCAGCATCTGCAAGCCCAAAACATGCATCTGCGTGGCTCTTGCATGGCAACAATGGGCTTCTCTACTGCAGGTGCTGTTGCAGTGCCTTCAGGCAGTCCCCAGTCAGCCTGGTTCCCAGTGTGTTGTGCTTCTAACCACGGCCTTGTTCTGGGGGTTCATTTAAGCATGTATGCTTTGTGCTCTCCGGACATCCCGTTGGGATGCTGAGGTTTTACAGTCTGTTGTCTCTGCTTTCTGTTGGGCACAAGTGCTTGAGCTTCAGTTCTGATATCCTGTCTTTCTTCTTCCAGAGGCCGAGTGGAGCCAGCCAGAGGGACATCCAAAGCCGTATGTAAAACCACAACCTCACCCTTGTTCCTACACGCTGCCCTCCATTCTAACCAGCGTGGCCCTGCTGTGTTTTCCAGACACCAACTTAGCCCATATTGCAGCAAAACAGAGTGTGTGATTTCATGACAATGCTAATAGGTTCAGCGTAGTCCAAAGTAGAAACAGTGGCCCCAGAAGCACAGCTGGGATGTGGATATCAGCATTGTGCCCAGCCAGGCACTGTGCTTCGCTCTGCAGCCACTTGATTGTTTCCTGAGTGACTCTGGGTGGCTCAGATCCTGTAGGATGGTTTTGGGTCACGGTGTTTCCAGGTTGGGACAAGTGAGCGTGGTGCCCTGTCCTACACCTGCCTGCCAGCAGCCAGTCAGATGGGTGTTTGTATAGCTCGTGTGTGCTGTTTTCTTCTTGCCACAACCCTCACTTGGTGAGGACTTGTACTTTGGGCACACGGTTAGAGCCTTGTCCACCTCCAGCAGGTTTGGGGATTTGAGGTTCTTCTCCTTCAGTGCAGAGACGCTCTGAAAGTGTCGTGGGTTTGGGCTCAGATTTGAGCAAATGCCAATCAGAGGAGAGTGGAAATGGCTCTTTCAGGGACACTCAGGATGTAGGACAGACCTCCAGACTACAGGAGGGGTTAACGGGTGCTGTGCTTTGAGTGTAGAGCTTGAATCTGTGTTTCATTATTTCTGAGCAGGCTGATGGCTCCTCTGCATCCACTTCCCTGGCCCAGCTTATTAAGGTATGAGTGTATATTTATCTAGAACTGTTCCTGGAAAGGTGTTTGCTTCCTATTTGTAAATCTTACACTGAGACCTTGTGCTAGGTGACAGTTGCCATGTGAAGCAAGATTATATTTAAATGTTAATAATTTAATCTATTATGTTTTTTCCAAACTATGTGTCTGACACGATCCTATCACGAGTAGTGTCCAGCCTGGGAAGACAGGAGGGGTTTAGAACCTTATCAGCCCCAACATGTGCTGTCGTGTATCACTCTCCACTGCAGCCCACTTGGGAGCAACCTGGCCTGGTGACACAGGTGCTGATGGAAGGGACAGCAGAGCCTGGGGCTCGGAGTGCCCGGGAACGCTCTTTGGACGTGGGGTAACAGGCCCAGAAACACCGTGTCCTGGCGTAAGGACTGCCCAGAGCATCTCCAGGACAACTGTCTGTTGTACCAGCAGCTGTTCCCCTTCAACCCCCGCTAGCCTGGTGCTGCGCTGTCCAGGATGGGAGGGGGGGTGTTGTCTTTGTCTGGGGGGGCTTCCCTCTGTTCCTCATGTGTGTGTCACATCACGACCTGTTGCCCAGACTGCTGATCTGGCTCGTGCCGACGCTGCCGAGGAAGAGAAGATCGCGGCAGTGATGGCACAGTCGTGCCAGCAGTACCACCCACACACGTGAGTGTGGAGACTGCCCCGCCTGTCCTTTGAAGGCCACTGAAGAGTCACTGAGCTCTTCGCTTCCACAGGAGAGATACAGACGTATCTTGGTCTTTCTTTGCCCTTTAGCTATTTGAAGACACCCTGGGGTCCACCTCCCCCCTCCTACCTGTGCTTCCGCTGCGGGAAACCTGGGCACTACCGCAGGGACTGCCCCACCAACAAGGTCAGTCTGCGTGGGACTGGTGGCATCACTCTGCTGTGAGGTTGTTTCCCTTGCCAGTCAGATAACGGAGGAGTGACTACTCGTATTCAGACCCATTGCTGGTGGGGTGAAATAGAGAGGCTCTGTGGCAACGTGTCACAGCCCTTCCAGATGCCAGGGAAACCTGCAGTTATCCGTGGAACATTTTCTCCTTGGTCACTGACATTAAACATGCCAATAGAACTTTCTCTGGGAACTTTCATGCATGTTATGATGTTTTTTCCTGGCTTTCCCTTTTTTAATGACCATTCAACATTTCTAGTATTTTTGCTAAACCCAAGAGATTTCTGTTGATGCCAAGTGGTGATTATTTGCCTTTTCTAATTACACAAGTCTTTGGTGGAGTATTGCTGCTGTTTATGGTCCCTTGGAACCCAAAGCAGTCTGTGATTCCATGAGTTCTCTCTGCATTTCTCTTCTTCACAGGACAAAGATTTTAAGCCGGTTCCCAGAATTAAGAGGAGCACAGGAATTCCCAGGGATTTCCTGGTGGAGGTGGATGACCCCAGCACTCAGGGTGCCCTGCTCACCAGCACACGAACATACACAGTACCCATTATTAATGTGTTAAGTGTGGAATAACTTGCACTGAGAAGACAGGGAGTGAGATGAAGCGTGGAGAAATGTCTGAGTGGCAGTGCAGCCACCTTGGCTGGCATTTCTAGTCACAGGGAGGAAGCACTGTCTCTGGACCTTGGCCTTAAAATCTGTGACACTGTCTCGTGTTACAACTGGGGGGTCTCACTTGTCATGCCCCTGGGAGTTGGTGACACCTGTGCTATGCCGTTACCTGTGTTTCTGCAAAACATGCAGGCAGGATTGAGCTGGACTCATTCTGTTTGCAAGCTCACTTGGCTTTGGTTTGATGTTTCATTGCTCCTGAAAACATTTCACAAACAGCTGTTGGACCAGGCTTTCCAGAGCAGTTCTGCTGTTGCAGCGACAGAAAAGTAGTTTCAGCTAAAAGCTGAAGTCTCAGATGGCCAATGGAGAGACTGAACAACTCCACTGATTTTCCTTCTTGGGTAGAATCCAAAGTCTGGAAAATTTCTCTTTTACCCATCTTTCCCCTTCTTCCTCCTCCTTCCCCACCCCCTCCAGGGAAGCGTATGCCAGAGGAAGGAAAGAAAAGCAACCCTTCCGCTCCATCGAGCCTTCCTCCTCCTCCTCAGACCATCCCATTCCCAGTGAGTTCTTCTGTCCCCTTTGCAAGGAAACTATGACAGATGCTGCAATCACTCCTTGCTGTGGAAACAGTTACTGTGATGAATGTAAGTCTTATTCCCATGTTGGTCAATCCAAACCCTCACATCTCATCTTCTGAAAGCAGAAAGAGGGGATCCCCCATTCACTTTGGTCCCAGTTCTGGTTCCTATTTCAGTACACCCTGGAAAGGAGGGCAGAATTGTGCACTAGCAGACAAATGGCTTTTGAGAGTGTTTTTTTTAATCAGTAACCTTGTGGCTGGGGATTCTCCCTGTACTTTGGAGTGGAATGATGATGACTGGGGATGTCCTGAAATAGCATCCTTCATGTTATTTGCCACAAACGATAGATTTTTTACACAATACAACTTTTATAGCTCCATGCTCTCCATTCAGATCATATTCACACATTCTACTTTTCTTTACAGCTTATTACAACTCTAAAAATGTCTTTACTTTGGCTAAACCCTCTTGTGATTCTGCTGATCATTCACAGGTATTTGAACAGCGTTACTCCAGTCAGAGACACACACGTGCCCAACGTGTCACCAGGCGGACGTCTCCCCTGACACCTTAGTTGCCAACAAGGCACCACGCAAGGTAACGTGGGGACTGTGGTGTCAACTGCTTGTAAGACAAGACTCTGAAAAGCTTAAAGGGAAGAAAACGCTCACTGGCATCTCCTTCAGCCCAGTGAAATTGAAGAAGGCTGTGTTTACCTTTCAGAGGTGTTCTCTGTGGTGACAGAACCTCCCCGCCCTGCAGAGACCCCCTGGCCTTTCTGGGGTCGCTGTTGTTTGACACGACTGTGTCACTATCCAGTGTGATTCACACTCCAGCCCTGTAAATGCAGGTACTGGGAGTTACCAGTCGTTGACATCAGGGTTTAGTGGGACGTGTTTGTACATCTGTGTGTTGAGTTACTGTGGGACTGTGAGCGGGTACAGGAACACACAAGTGATTTTACTCTGGTGGGGAGGCCTTTGTTCATGGATCTCCTCAGGTTTCATGGTACCTTTTTGTCAATGTTTTCTGCCTCCAGGCTGTGGACACCTTCAGCAATGGAACTGGCTACACCAAAAGGCTTTTAACACACAGAGAGATATTTCACTTTAGTTGTTTATACTCTTAATTTGTTTTCGTATTACCTCTATAAAAAGGTTTTGAACTCATGCCTGCCCTTTATATTGGAAGAAAGCACGCAGCAGCATCAGCTCTTCTCAGGGTTCAGCTGTAGCTGCTGAGCTGGCCTGAGCAGAGCCAGAGAAATCAGAAACACACTGCTCCACCAACTGCCAAACTAAACCTGCTGGGATGGCTCAGGATGGTTCTGGGAGTCGGCGTGCCCAGTGCCTGGTCCCAGGGGGGCTCTGACTCCATGTCCTTGCCCTTGCCAGCTGTCGAATCACCCCTGGGGCTGCCCAGTCTCCAGTCTGGATCTCCCTCCCTGCCAGCCCTGGGCATCCAGCAGGCAGTAGAAGCCCCTGCGCCCAGCAAAGGGTCTCGCTGCCTCACAGGGACCCCGGCCCTCACCTCAGCTTGGCCGCAGCTGGAGCAGAGACTGATCCTGCCTAGAGACCCCCATGGCAGCCTGGCACCCCAGGGCCCTGAGCCAAAAGCTCCCACTGTGCCCTGGGACGCTCCTTCCTGCTGTGGGACCCTGCGGGGACACCAGCCGCTGGACTGGCCCCACTCCCATATGCTCCATGTCTGCCTCACCCCGGGCTGCGTCAGCCCAAGAGGGACAGGGGGATGGTGGGAAAGATGGGCAGGAGTGGGAGAGAGATGTGTGGAGAAAGGGAAACAGAGCAACAGGCTGCAGGACAGACAGGGAGGGACCAGGAGGGACAGACAGGCAGTCGGGGAAAGACAACATCAGCCACTGTCTCTGGGCCAGAAGGGGAGCAGGGAAAGAAGATGACCAGGCAGCAGAGACAGAGAGGGAAAGAGACATTTCCTGGTGGGCTGCAGGCTGGGAGGGAGGAATTACAAACTGGGGGCAAAGGTCTGGACAGAGCGCTGTGGGGGAGACGAAAACCAGCATTGATGGGCAACTGCCCCAATTCCTGAGCTCTGGTTTGATCTTTGAAACGTCCCCTGTGCTGGAGAGCTGCTGCAGGGAGTGACAGTGACTGCAGAGCAACGCTGAGACCTGCCTGACAGACAAGGGGATGGTGGCTGCAGAGCAGCCCAGGGGAGCTGGTTCTCTTGGCTGCCAAAGGTGACACACAGAGATGATGAAATCCCAACAAAGGGGCACAGGCACATGTCCATCGTATTCACCTCTCCTCCCAAATCACGTTACTCATCACCCCTGTGAGGGAACAGCTAAGACTGGGGTAGAAAGAGGAGCAAAAATGTTACTCCTGGGGTAACTGCTCCCCAATTCCATGGCTGGCAAAATTCTGCTGTTTCAAGCAAATCCACAAGATGGCCTCGTCCTCCTGAGCCTTGTCTCTTGGGGAGCTTTGGGCTGGGGACCAGCACTGAAAGTGGCTCTGTGATCACAGAAACCTCAAAGCTTGCCCCAGGGGAAGGTGTATCAATAAAGTTGAGTTGGATGGGGCCCTGGGCAGCCTTGTGTAGATCCAGGCTGGAGGTTGGTGTCCCTTTCTGTGGCAGGAGGGTTGGAGCTCTGTGATCCTTGGGGTCCCTTCCAACCCAAACCAGTCTGTGATTCTGTGATTCTATGATTCTATGACCCAAGCACAGCCTAACCCTGTCTAGTCCACCTCTAGACCATGTCCTCAAGCACAACATGTACACACCTTTTAAATACCTCCAGGGATTGTGAGTCCACCATTTCCCTGGGCAGCCTGTTCCAGTACTTGAACACCCTTTCAGTAAAGAAATTCTTCCTGATATCTAACCTAAATCTCCCCTGGTGCATTTGACACCATTTCTTCTTATCCCATCCCCCCCTGTCTGAGATAAGAAACTGACCCTCACCTCTCTACACGTTCCTTGCAGGTAGTTGTAGGGAGTGAAAAAGTCTCCCCTCAGCCGCCTGTTCTTAAGACTTAAAAGCCCCAGTCCCCTCAGCTGATCCTCATAGTGTCACATTCACCCTGATATAATAGTTTATCTTCTGGGTGATTTTGGGTTTAGTTTAGAATATGATGTTGATTTTAAAGGAGTTACAGGAGGTGTGAGAATATACAGCATACTAAGGCTTTTAGGGATGTCCTGGTTTTGGTCAGGATGGAGTTAA
Organism: Gallinula chloropus; assembly: GCF_964237585.1. Lineage (NCBI taxonomy): Eukaryota > Metazoa > Chordata > Aves > Gruiformes > Rallidae > Gallinula > Gallinula chloropus. The sequence goes on along the minus strand of NC_140114.1, from coordinate 4,104,247 downwards.
TTTCATTTGCAGCAGCGGATGGAATGCTGTGTTTGGGAGTTAAAATGAAAGCAGTGCTGGTAACACCCTGATGGGTTTAGTTGCTGTCAGACAGTCAAGGACTTTCTCAGCTCTTCATATTTCTCTATTCATGAGAAAGGAGGGGTGAAGCCAGGACAGGTGGACCCAAACTGGCCAAAGGGGGTATCCCATGCCAATTACGTCCTGCCCAGTATAAAGGGGGGGGGGGGGGGGGTGATGGGAGGAGGAGGGGGCAGCTCCAGGACGCGCGGTTCTTGGGGGACGGTTGGGTTCTGGGACAGCTCTGGGTGGCACGGCCTGAGCTGTGGGGTCGGT